>NC_077227.1:303202940-303851286 GCF_027887165.1 Monodelphis domestica | reverse complement strand
TTACATTTCATTTATGGCTTGTACAATTTTTCAGATACTTCATTATTTAAATATTCTATTTCTTTTTTGGTTAATCTAAATGTTTTATGTTTTTCAAAACATTCATGTCCTTTAAGTTCTTAATAGTGTTATCTTATTGTCATTTTCTATGAAGAAATTCTCTATTTTTTCTATAATTTGTTCTGACACAAAAATTCTTTAAAATTCTTAAAAACGTCTCCAATTAATATTTTCTATAAACCCTTTAATGAATATGATTTTATTATATTGTAATTAATAAAGTACATTTAACATTTCTCATTTTCTGCATTTTTGATGAGTTCTTTATGCCACAACAAATGATCAATTTTTATGAGTGCCATGCACATCTAGAATGTACATTTTTCTACTCTCATTCTAATCTTCAAAAATATTTCTCTAAATTTCTAAAAGTTCTACTCAGCTCTTAAACTTATTTCTTGTTTAACTATTGGTCATATTTGCCCAGATTTGAAAGAGGTACAATGAGATTCTCCATTATTATAGTTTTACTGTCTTTTTTCCCCTACAATTAAATTAAGCATTTACATATCTTTGAAGTATGTTTCTATGTGTATTTAGTGTTATCTATAATGCTTTTAAGCACAATGTAGTTTTCCATTTATTTTTTTTAAGTTTTTCTATATTTTCTGTAGACATCTGAAATTGTGATCAGCCTCACCATTTCTTTAGTTTGGCTGAAAAGATGTAGCATATTTTGTTTCTGACTCTCTTTAAATAGATATGAAACTTTATGTTTAAAATATGTTTCTTATAAATAACAGATTGTTGAATTCTTTTTTTCTAAATCCATTCTGCTATCCTCTTCCATTTCTTGAATGAGTTCCTCTAATTTACATTCATGGATATAATTTTTAACTGTATTATTTCTTTCTATCCAATCCCCTTGTACTTTATTCTCTTTGCATGTTCTCCTTTCTTTACTAAGAAGCCAATAAAAGAGATGGAATTTGCCTAACACTTATGATTTATAAATGCAGTAGTCTCCAACTCTCCAACTCATGTTATATGATATATAACATATCATGATAGCAGTGATTCTACTAAAATTAGGAGGTTACGGTATCATACGAATTATAACATTTATTGAACCGATTACTATACACTTATCTTACCCATTTATTATTTTATCTCTATGAGGAATAATCATAACAAGTTCAATTTGCCTATGCCAAACAGACCTAAAGTCATTAATTGCCAGTAAGCCATATAGGATTATTGTTGCAGCTTTAATACAATCAACACTTAGTTTTATAGGTGCTACTGTATTAATAATTGCCCACAGTCTAACATCTTCAATACTATTCTGCTTAGCTAATACCAACTATGAGCGTACCCACAGTCGCACAATAATTCTCGCACAAGGGTTACAAATAATTTTACCACTAATATGTACATGATGATTATTAGCTAGTCTAGCCAATCTAGCCTTACCACCATCAATTAATCTTCTAGGAGAACTTATAGTTATTATATCATCATTCTCATGATGAGGGCTAAACACAGTTATTACAGCCTTATATACCCTATATATACTAATTACCTCACAACGAGGTAAATTTACACATCACTTAACTCTTATGTATCCTACAATAACACGTGAGCACGTATTAATAATTCTTCACATTTTACCACTATTACTTATGTCATTAAACCCAAAATATATTCTAGGCATTACATTTTGCAAATATAGTTTAACTAAAACATTAGATTGTGAATCTAAACATAGAAGTTCAAATCTTCTTATATGCCGAGAAAGACTCAAGAACTGCTAATTCTTGTATTCTATATTTAACAGTATAGCTTTCTTACTTTAAAAGGATAAGAGCTATCCATTGGTCTTAGGAACCAAAAACTTTGGTACAACTCCAAATAAAAGTAATTAATTATACTTTTAAATCAATAATTTTATTATCAATCATTATATTAATTTTACTACTACTATATAACATGATACCACCTCACAAAACAATGTACTTCCCAACTTACTGTAAAAATATAATTATAACAGCTTTTATTACAAGTCTACCGACTAAAAGATGAATACATCTTTTTATATGATGGACAAGAATCCATTATTACAAATTGACATTGATTCTCAATTAATACCTTTAACATCTCAATAAGCTTTAAATTAGATTTCTTCTCAATTATTTTTATCCCAATTGCCCTATTCGTAATTTGATCAATCTTAGAATTCTCATTATGATATATACACTCTGATTTATTTATTCATAAATTCTTCAAATACTTATCGACCTTCTTTTTAACAATAATTATTCTAGTATCAGCCAACAATTTATTCCAACTATTTATTGGATGAGAAGGCGTTGGAATCCTATAATTTCTATTAATTGGATGATGATATGGATGCACAGATGCCAATGCCGCAGCCCTACAAGCTATTATCTATAATCGCATTGGAGATACTGGATTTTTACTTACAATAACATGACTCATATTAAATGGTAACTCCTGAGACCAACAAAACATTTTTTCGACCAACTTGGATTCTATTGCATTACTAGGCCTAATTATTGCCGCAACTGGAAAATCAGCCCAATTTAGTCTTCATCCATCTATTCCTTCAGCAATAGAAGGTCCAACCTTTGTATCAGCCCTACTCCACTCAAGTACTATAGTAGTAGCAGGTATTTACCTATTAATCCATTTTCACCCAATAATAGAAAGTAACCAAACAATTCTAACTATTATTCTATGTTTAGGAGCAATAACAACACTATTCACAGCAACCTGTGCAATCACACAGAATGACATTTAAAAAATCGTAGCATTCTCAACCTCCAGTCAGTTAGGTTTAATAATAGTTACTGGCCTAAACCAACCCCATCTAGCTTTCCTACACATCTGCACACACACATTCTTCAAAGCTATATTATTTCTATGTTCAGAATCTATTATTCATAGTTTAAATGATGAACAAGATATTTGAAAGATAGGTGGGCTATTTAAAATCTTACCTATTACATCATCTGCATTAGTAACAGGCAGCCTAGCCTTGATAGGTACTCCATTTTTAGCTGGATTCTACTCAAAAGATTCAATTATCGAAGCCATAAATACATCATACACAAACTCATGAGCCTTAATAATAACACTTATTGCCACTTCTCTTACCGCTATTTACAGCCTGCGAATTGTCTATTATGTTTTATTAGGAAAACCACAATTTATATCTATTTCACCAATTAATGAAAATAATCCTAACCTAATGAACCCTATTATATGACTAGCTATAGAAAGCATCTTCATAGGGTTTCTACTAACAACCAACATTCCACCAATAACATCCGTTAATATAACTATACCAACTATAGTTAAACTATCAGCTCTTATAGTTACCTTAATAGGTTTAACAATCGGCATAGAACTTAATTCTTTTACTAACAAACTCATAAACTCAATAAACCATACTACTAACTTCTCAAATATATTAGGGTATTTTACTTATCTTACTCATCGAATATATCCCCTAATAAATTTATCTGCAGGCCAATGTATTGCTACCATACTAATCGATTTAAACTGATATGAAAAAACAGGACCTAAAGGACAAACTAACATCCATTCTTCAATATCATCATTAATTACTTCTACTCCAAAAGGTCTCATTAAAATATATTTTATATCCTTTTTGATTTCAATTATATTTACTCTAGCATTTACTTCATCTATATCCACAAACAACTTCTAATACAACATAAATAGTAATAAATAAAATTCATCCTAACAAGGCTAAAGCTCATCCCCCACATCAATATAATAATGAGGCACCACTAAAATCTTGTCCAATGCAACTTATTACAGCAAAATCAATTAACTCAATATTAGTGTCTACATAAACATTACCAGACATAAAGTATCACATTAACTCTATAAAATAAAACAACAATATACTAAAAGCTACAATATTTCCAATTCAAGTTTCAGGGTACTCTTTTGTAGCTATAGCGGCAGTATAACCAAAAACTACTAACATTCCCCCTAAATAAATTTAAAAAACTACTAATCCTAAAAAAGAATCTTCCAAATTAACCACTATTGCACAACCCAAACCACCACTTACAACTAAACTTAATCCTCCATAAACAGGAGAAGGTTTAGAAGAAAATGCCACAAACCCAAAAATCAAAAGCAAAGAAATAATAAAAATTGTTATCATTTTTGTTATTTTAGCATGGATTTTAACCATAACCTATGGCATGAAAAACCATTGTTGCGTTTCAACTACAAAAATTAATGACTAACCTACGAAAAACTCACCCTTTAAAAAAATTATTAATCATTCATTTATTGATTTACGAGCACCATCTAATATTTCAGCTTGATGAAACTTTGGATCACTTTTAGGCATCTGCGTAATTATCCAAATCCTAACAGGACTATTTCTAGCCATACATTATACATCAGACACCCTCACTGCTTTTTCATCAGTAGCCCACATTTGCCAAGATGTCAACTACGGCTGACTAATTGGAAATTTACATGCAAACCAAGCGTCAATATTCTTTATAGGTTTATTTCTTCACATAGATCGAGGAATCTATTATGGATCCAACTTATTTAAAGAAACTTGAAATATTTTGATTAATTCTTCTACTTACTGTTATAGCCACTGCATTCATAAGATATGTTCTTCCATGAGGACAAATATCCTTCTGAGGTGCCACAGTCATTACTAATCTTTTATCAGTCATTCCATATATCAGTAGCACATTAGTAGAATGAATTTGAGGGTTTTCAGTAGACAAAACTACATTAACCCAATTCTTCTCATTCCACTTCATTTTACCTTTTATTATCCTTGCTCTAGTCCTCTTATTTCTTCATGAAACAGGATCAAACAATCCAACAGGAATTAATCCTAATTCAGATAAAATCCCATTCCATCCTTACTATACTATTAAAGATACCTTAGGTTTAATCCTAATAATTCTTATTTTAGTATCATTAGCAATATTTTCACCAGATATATTAGGTGACCCAGACAATTTCACACCAGCTAATCCATTAAACACCCTTCCACATATTAAACCAGAATGATATTTTCTATTTGCCTATGCAATTCTACGATCAATCCCAAATAAATTAGGAGTATTAGCCCTATTAGCTTCAATCCTAGTCCTATTAATTATTCCACTTCTTCATACATTAAAACAATGAAGTCTTATGTTTTGACCAATTTCACAAATCTTATTCTGATTACTGACAGCCAACCTTTTAACCTTAACGTGAATTGGAGATCAACCAGTAGAACAACCATTCATTATTATTGGCCAACTAGCCTCAATTCTATATTTTTCACTAATCATTATTTTTATGCCATTAGCAGGGATCTTCGAAGATTATATACTGAAACCAAAATTTCTATAAATATGTCTAAGTAATTTAATAAAAATACTGGTTTTGTAAACCAGCAACGAAGGAAAATACCTTCTTTAGACATTTCAAGAAGAAGGCCTAAAACCCTACCATCAGCACCCAAAGCTGACATTCTATTTAAACTACTTCCTGAGAATCACGATTTGTATACTATTTCAGTATTGAATTATTTTATTTTAAAAAACTTTTTATCTATGTATATAGTACATGGATTTATTTACCCCTAGCATATATATATATGTATATATATATACATTACACTATTATATTACTACATTAAATTCATAATTATACTAAAAACATAAATTTATTAATAGTACTATGAATTATTCAATACATGAATATCCTTAACCTAAATATATATCATAATTTTACATAAGACATATTATGTAGACGGACATATACATTATATCCATGGTCACCGGATCAGCTGACCTTATCTTTCTAGCAGATCATCACCATCAGGAACACCTCAATCCTCCCCTCACGGGAAACCACCATCCCGCCATCTAAAGGCTTTAAATCCTTCAGAGAGGAGATGCATGTATTGTGACGTACCTAAGTTCCATTATACTGGCTACTGGTTGTTACCTCAGGGTCATAAAATTGTTCATTGCATCCAAACTGCCATTAAATAAGGCATCACAATGTTACGATTACTAATCAGCATAACTGATTCTGACTGGCATGGGGGTAGATTGGGAGGGGGGGGGGACCGGGACCGTATCCAACGGGCAGGCACCTCAAACACTGATAAAATCTAGGACCTAACATTTAATGCTGTTCTTAAAGCTCACACGATTAAATGAGTAAAATTTGTAAAATTTGTAAAAAAAAAATTGTAAAATTTGTAAAAAATGAATAAAATGAGTAAAAAAATGAGTAAAATAAAATGAGTAAAAAAATCTATGAATGATTATTAGACATATCATATTATTAAAATTACGCACATTCGTGTATACGCAGTATTAAAGATATATTATTTAATTGATTTAGAATTGGCATATATATCAATGATCTAAAGACATACTTATATTATTTCCACCCAGGTGATGCAAACGTGCGAATTTATAATAATTTATATTAATTTATAATAATTTATTTAATGAATATAATTTTAAGTATATATTCACTAGACCCCCTTGCCCCCTTAACAAAAAAGTTATATCTTATTTCCGTCAAACCCCAAAACCTGAGACATAACTTCAAGCACTTAAATAGGGAAGAGTATAAATAAAGTATAAATAGAGTATAAACTATCAAAAAACCACATGATCCATTTAATTTTTTAATTAATATTTTAAAAATTAAAAAATTAAAATTAAATATTTTAAAAATTAATTTTTTTTATTTTGCATCAATACTGACCTAGTATACAAATTCATTCTATTCTATAAATATTTATCAAATTACCCTTGTTTTAAAGTTAATGTACCTTATTTAAAGCAAAGCACTGAAAATGCTTAGATGGTTTATAATATAAACCCATAAACAAAAGGTTTGGTCCTAGCCTTATTGTTCATTTTAATTAGACCTACACATGCAAGTTTCCGCTATCCTGTGAGAATGCCCTCAAAACTATTTAACCAAAAGATAAGAGGAGCTGGTATCAGGCACTAATAGTAGCCAATTACACCTTGCTTAACCACACCCCCACGGGAAACAGCAGTGATTAAAATTAAGCTATAAACGAAAGTTTGACTAAATCATAATTATTTTCAAGGGTTGGTAAATTTCGTGCCAGCCACCGCGGTCATACGATTAACCCAAATTAACAAATCTTCAGCATAAAGTGTGTTTAAGCAAAAAGATTAAATAAAGTTAATACTTAACTAAACTGTAATACGCTCCAGTTAATACTAAAATAAATTATTAAAATAACTTTAACAAAGCTGGCACACGACAACTAAGATACAAACTGGGATTAAATACCCCACTATGCTTAGTCGTAAGTAGTAGTAGTAGTCTCGGTAACCGAGGATGACGATTATCTTTGTGCGTTTTCATCTATGGTGTATACATGAATGTGCACAAAGACACTTGTGCGTGAAGGAGATTTAAGTGGAAAAGTCGACGCACAGAGACAGTCCCACTCTCTCAGCGTTGGAAGCCTGGGTCCAGTGGCACGAAAAGTCGTTACACCTGGAGACTTCCTCAGCTTCATTGGATGGCCAGGTTGTCTTTTGTGCTCCAACACGCCCTAAGCACTCCACAGTGCTTTGCTGCATCACCCTCTCAGCCTTTGAACCTTCTTATTGGTTTCTTCCATCTGTTCGGCCGAAGCAGTCTTCACATGCTGGGTGAGCAAAGTCTTGGTTCACCAGGGGTCGACAACCTGATGGCTACCCTCACAAGGTTTAGCCAGCCTGTCAAAGCCATTGCCCGGGGTATGGCCGCTGCCGCATGCTAGCAGCTACTAGAAGCCACAAGTGAGAGCTGGGTGTCATCTGAGGGTCAGAGGCTGGAGAGCTGCCCTAAGAGGGCACAACAAGCCCTCCATACCCCTCCCTGAGCACCTCATACACCCCTTAGTCTTAAACTAAAATAGTTAAATAACAAAACTATTTACCAGAGAACTACTAGCCATTGCTTAAAACTCAAAGGACTTGGCGGTGCCCTAAACCCACCTAGAGGAGCCTGTTCTATAATGAGAAACCCTGATATACTCAACCCTGTCTTGCCAATACAGCCTATATACCACCATCGTCAGCACACCTTAAAAAAGACAAAAAGTAAGCAAAACTACTTTCCATAAAAACGTTAGGTCAAGGTGTAGCACATGAAAGGGAAATAAATGGGCTACATTCACTAATTTAGAGAATTACAAATCACATTATGAAATTAAAGTGTTTGAAGGAGGATTTAGTAGTAAATTAAGAATACAGTGCTTAATTGAATTAGGCAATAGGGCGCACACACACCGCCTGTCACCCTCCTCAACTCAATTTATTAATATACCTAATAATTCATTTAAACAAAGAGGAGAAAAGTCGTAACACAGTAAGTGTACTGGAAAGTGCACTTGGAATATCAAAATGTAGCTTACACCTAAAAGATTTCAGTTAATTCTGACCATCTTGAACTAATTATAGCCCTAACAAACTTTAAATAAATTATATATTAACCTATTTAAATCATTTTAATTTTCTTAGTTTAGGAGATAGAACAGAAACCACAGGAGCAATAACAACAGGGAACAGCAAGGGAAAAATGAAAGATCAATTAATAGCATAAAAAAGCAAAGATTAAACCTTGTACCTTTTGCATAATGATTTAGGTAGTTAAAACGGACAAAAAGAACTTAAGCCTGACCCCCCGAAATTAAGTGAGCTTCTATAAAACAGTAAATTATGAACCAACTCCTCTATGTAGCAAAATAGTAAGAAGATTTTATAGTAGAAGTGAAAAATCTATCAAACTTAATGATAGCTGTTTATCCAAAATAGTTCAACCTTAAGTTTAATATAAAGCATTTTAACAACTTAAACATATCTTAAACTTAATAGTTAATCAACTGAGGGACAACTCATTTGATCTAGTAGACAGACTCCAGTAGAAGGTAATGACCAATTTAACCCCATTGTAGGTCTAAAAGCAGTCACCAATTAAGAAAGCATTAAGCTATTAGAATGTGAGCTCATTGAAGATAGCAGCTTAAGCTAAAGTTCAGAGCTCCAGAAACCCTTCCTTACCGATCTCAAACGGAATGCTCCTAGGGCATCGAAATTCAAAACAAACAGCAGAATAGACCCCGGAAACACTCCTCCTGGACCTGGATCAAAAGGTGTTACGGTCCGGGATTTCACCCACCACCATGGAAGTCCATGAACAATGCAAACAGGCAGAGAAAGGCCATTTATTGAACTGATATGCGCATCAGTAGGAACCTCTATCATCAGAGTTCCAAGTTGCTTCTGACAGGCTGGGCTTTTTATACTTTTCTGTAGGCACCTTATCTACTATATACCATCCTTGGAATTTTGCCTACATGTATGGTTCTTATCTGCTTCCTACTATTCTTGGAACTTTGACAATTCTATATTATTGGGGTCTTCCTGGCCTGTTGTTTGACATATTTATTGGAGTCCTCCTGGCCTTTATCTGGTACCTACTGCAGCTGGCGGTTTGGCATATTTATGGTTCTGACAAGTTTCTCAAGGCTGACCAGCTCATTAGGCCTTCCTGCTAGGATTTGGTATATTTACGGTTCTGACAGGTCAGCTTGTTAGGCCCTCAAGTTTGGCCATTTTCCGGCCTCCCTCAAAGGTACGGCCCCCCAAGAGTCTGAGCCCCAGATCACTCGGATCTAAGGGGAAGGCAAAGGGAAGGTCCCAGGACCCATTCCCCCCAACCCAGAGTGATGAGTTCGAGGCAGCAGCAGGAACCTCAGGGCAGGCAGGGGGGCCTCGGGAGCCAGCTGCTCTGAGGGCTGCCCCCTGAAAACGACCTGAGCCAGTCGTGGGGGCACCCAGACAGCAGGGACGTGGGGGGGGGGGGGCTGTAGCCCCCTGACCAGAACCTTCCATCTGGGTCTCACTGAAGGTCGCTGCCTGAGGGCAGACTCAGTCTGAGGTTAATCCTACCACCAGCCCTCAGAGCTCCAGAAAGCCAGGGCATCTCCCCCCTCAGAGTGCAGGGCCCTCTGAAACAACAGTAACCCTCAGGGCTGGCAAAAGGGCCTCGTGGCTGAAGGCCCAATCCTGAAAACAACCTGACCCAGTCAAGGGGGAACCCAGACAGCAGGGAAACAGAGAGAGACAGGAGGAGCCTGTAGCCCCCAGACCAGATACTTCCATCTGAGTCTCACTGAAGGTCCTTGCCTGAGGGCATATTCAGTCTGAGGTTAATCCTATCACAAGCCCTCAGAGCTCCTGGAAGCCTCGGCCCCTCCCCCCTCAGAGTGCTGAGGCACAGAAACAAGGGCCAAGCCATAGAAGGACAATCTGCCTAGGGCTAAAACCTCTGAAGGCCAGACAGAGATAAGAAAAGCTAATCCTCCCCACTCAGATAGAGATGGCAAACTCCACAGAAGCACAAAAAACCCAAAATTCCAAAAAAAAAAAAAAAACAAGAAGAAGGGGGTGACTTTGGACACATTCTATGGAGCAAAAATACAAAACACAGAGGAGATATTAGAGGAAACACAAGCAAATGCTCCGAAACCTTCCAAAGGAAATGGAAACTCTCCACAAACCCATGAAGAATATGAATCAGAAATGATCAAAAAGATGGAAGCCTTCTGGGAGGAAAAATGGGAAATAATGCAAAAGAAATTCACACATCTACAAAACCAGTTTGACCAAACTGAAAAAGGAAAACCAGGCTTTAAAGCAAGAACTAATAAAGCAAAGCCAAAAGACCAAGAAATTAGAAGAGAACATAAAATATCTCACTGACAAGGTGACATATTTGGAAAATAGACGGAGAAGAGATAATTTAAGAATAATTGGACTTCCAGAAAAGCCAGAAATAAACACCAAACTCGACATCGTAATACAAGATATAATCAAAGAAAATTGCCCAGAGATTCTAGAACAAGGGGGCAATACAGCCACTGACAGAGCTCACAGAACACCTTCTACACTAAACCCCCAAAAGACAACTCCCAGGAATGTAATTGCCAAATTCCAAAGCTCTCAAACAAAAGAAAAAATCCTACAAGAAACCAGAAAAAGACAATTTAGATATAAAGGAAGGCCAATCAGGGTCACACAAGACCTTGCAATTTCTACTCTGAACGATCATAAGGCACAGAACATGATCTTCAGAAAGGCAAGAGAGCTGGGTCTTCAACAAAGAATCAGCTACCCAGCAAAACTGACTATATACTTCCAAGGGAAAGTATGGGCATTCAACAAAATAGAAGATTTCCAAGTTTTTACAAAGAAAAGACCAGAGCTCTGTGGAAAGTTCGACACCGAAAAACAAAGAGCATGAAATACCTGAAAAGGTAAATATGAAGGAAAGGGAAAAGGAGAAAAATGTTATCTTCTTCTTTTACTAAAACTCTCTTCTATAAGGACTACATTTATATCAATCTATGTATACTAACATGTGGGGAAAATGTAATGTGCAAATAGGGGGAAAAGAAAGACCAAATAGAATAATCTTTATCACACAAAGATTCACATGGGAAGGGGAGGGGAAGGAAACTCCTATAAGAAGGAGAGGAAGAGAATTTTTACTTAAACCTTAATCTCAGGGAAATCAACTCTGAGAGGGAAAAACACCCAGATCCATTGGGATCTTGAATTCTATCTTACCCAACAAGGGTAGGGAGAAGGGAAAACCAAGGGGGGAGGGGGGAAGAGGGGGGGAAGGAACAAAAAGGGAGGGACTAAAAAAGGAAACATATCAAGGGAGGGGACAAGGGGGACTGATTTAAAGTAAATCACTGGACTAAAAGGTAGAGCTGAAGAAGAAAAGCTTAGAATTAGGGAAGGATATCATAATGCCAGGGAATCCACAAATGACAGTCATAACTTTGAACGTGAATGGGATGAACTCACCCATAAAACGTAGAGGAATAGCAGAATGGATTAGAATCCAAAACCCTACCATATGTTGTCTTCCAGAAACACACATGAGGCGGATTGATACCCACAAGGTCATAATTAAAGGAGGGAGTAAGACCTTCTGGGTCTCAACTGACAGAAAGAAGGCAGGAGTGGTAATCATGATATCTGATAAAGCCAAAGCAAAAATAGACCTGATCAAAAGGGATAGGGAAGGTAATTACATTTTGTTAAAAGGGACTTTAGATAATGAGGAAATATCACTAATCAACATGTATGCACCAAATAATATAGCACCCAAATTTCTAATGGAGAAACTAGGAGAATTAAAGGAAGAAATAGACAGTAAAACCATATTAGTGGGAGACTTAAACCAACCATTATCAAATTTAGATAAATCAAATCAAAAAATAAATAAGAAAGAGGTAAAAGAAGTGAATGAAATCTTAGAAAAATTAGAATTAATAGACATATGGAGAAAAATAAATAGGGATAAAAAGGAATACACCTTCTTCTCAGCATCACATGGCACATTCACAAAGATTGACCATACATTAGGTCACAGCAATATGGCACACAAATGCGAAAAGCAGAAATAATAAATGCAGCCTTTTCAGATCACAAGGCAATAAAAATAATGTTCAGTAATGGTACATGGAAAACCAAATCAAAAACTAATTGGAAATTAAACAATATGAATACTCCAAAATCGTGTAGTTAGAGAAGAAATCATAGAAACAATTAATAATTTCATCGAGGAAAATGACAATGGCGAGACATCCTTTCAAACCTTTTGGGATGCAGCCAAAGTGGTAATCAGAGGTAAATTCATATCCCTGAGTGCATATATCAACAAACTAGGGAGAGCAGAGATCAATCAATTGGAAATGCAAATAAAAAAACTCAAAAATGATCAAATTTAAAACCCCCAGCAGAAAACCAAAGTAGAATTCCTAAAAATTAAGGGAGAAATTAATAAAATTGAAAGTGATAGAACTATTGATTTAATAAATAAGACAAGAAGCTGGTACTTTGAAAAAACAAACAAAATAGACAAAGTACTAGTCAATCTAATTAAAAAAAAGGAAGGAAGAAAAGCAAATTAACAGCATCAAAGATGAAAAGGGGGACATCACCTCCGATGAAGAAGAAATTAAGACAATCATTAAAAATTACTTTGCCCAATTATATGGCAATAAATACACCAATTTAGGTGATATGGATGAATATATACAAAAATACAAACTGCCTAGACTAACAGAAGAAGAAATAGAATTCTTAAATAATCCCATATCAGAAAATGAAATCCAACAAGCCATCAAAGAACTTCCTAAGAAAAAATCCCCAGGGCCTGATGGATTCACCAGTGAATTCTATCAAACATTCAGAGAACAGTTAATCCCAATACTATACAAACTATTTGACATAATAAGCAAAGAGGGAGTTGTACCAAACTCCTTTTATGACACAAACATGGTACTGATTCCAAAACCAGGCAGGTCAAAAACAGAGAAAGAAAACTATAGACCAATCTCCCTAATGAATATGGATGCAAAAATCTTAAATAGGATACTAGCAAAAAGACTCCAGCAAGTGATTAGAAGGGTCATCCACCATGATCAAGTAGGATTTATACCAGGGATGCAGGGCTGGTTCAATATTAGGAAAACCATCCACATAATTGACCACATCAACAAGCAAACCAGCAAGAACCACATGATTATCTCAATAGACGCAGAAAAAGCCTTTGATAAAATACAACACCCATTCCTATTAAAAACACTAGAAAGCATAGGAATAGAAGGGTCATTCCTAAAAATAATAAACAGTATATATCTAAAATCATCAGCTAATATCATCTGCAATGGGGATAAACTAGATGCATTCCCAATAAGATCAGGAGTGAAACAAGGATGCCCATTATCACCTCTATTATTTGACATTGTACTAGAAACACTAGCAGTAGCAATTAGAGAAGAAAAAGAAATTGAAGGCATCAAAATAGGCAAGGAGGGGACCAAGTTATCACTCTTTGCGGATGACATGATGGTCTACTTAAAGAATCCTAGAGATTCAACCAAAAAGCTAATTGAAATAATCAACAACTTTAGCAAAGTTGCAGGATACAAAATAAACCCACATAAGTCATCAGCTTTTCTATATATCTCCAACACAGCTCAGCAGCAAGAAATAGAAAGAAAAATCCCATTCAAAATCACCTTAGACAAAATAAAATACCTAGGAATCTATCTCCTGAGACAAGCACAGGAACTATATGAACACAACTACAAAACACTCTCCACACAACTAAAACTAGACTTGAGCAATTGGAAAAACATTAACTGCTCATGGATAGGACGAGCCAATATAATAAAAATGACCGTCCTACCCAAACTTATTTATCTATTTAGTGCCATACCCATTGAACTCCCAAAATATTTCTTTACTGATTTAGAAAAAACCATAACAAAGTTCATTTGGAATAACAAAAGATCAAGGATATCCAGGGAAATAATGAAAAAAAACACATATGATGGGGGCCTTGCAGTCCCTGACCTTAAACTATATTACAAAGCAGCAGTCATCAAAACAATTTGGTACTGGCTAAGAAACAGAAAGGAAGATCAGTGGAATAGACTGGGGGGAAGTGACCTCAGCAAGACAGTATGCGATAAACCCAAAGATCCCAGCTTTTGGGACAAAAATCCACTATTTGATAAAAACTGCTAGGAAAACTTGAAGACAGTGTGGGAGAGATTAGGTTTGGATCAACACCTCACACCGTACACCAAGATAAATTCAAAATGGGTGAATGACTTAATCATAAAGAAGGAAACCATGAGTAAATTGGGTAAACACAGAATAGTATACATGTCAGACCTTTGGGAGGGCAAAGACTTTAAAACCAAGCAAGACATAGAAAGAATCACAAAATGTAAAATAATTAATTTTGACTACATCAAATTAAAAAGCTTTAATACAAACAAAACCAATGTAACTAAAATCAGAAGGAAAATAACAAATTGGGAAAAAATCTTCATAAAAACCTCTGACAAAGGTTTAATTACTCAAATTTATAAAGAGCTAAATCAATTGTACAAAAAATCAAGCCATTCTCCAATTGATAAATGGGCAAGGGACATGGATAGGCAGTTCTCAGATAAAGAAATCAAAACTATTAATAAGCACATGAAGAAGTGTTCTAAATCTCTTATAATCAGAGAGATGCAAATCAAAACAACTCTGAGGTATCACCTCCCACCTAGCAGATTGGCTAACATGATAGCAAAGGAAAGTAATGAATGCTGGAGGGGATGTGGCAAAGTAGGGACATTAATTCATTGCTGGTGGAGTTGTGAATTGATCCAACCATTCTGGAGGGCAATTTGGAACTATGCCCAAAGGGCGACAAAAGAATATCTACCCTTTCATCCAGCCATAGCACTGCTGGGTCTGTACGCCAAAGAGATAATGGACAAAAAGACTTGTACAAAAATATTCATAGCTGCGCTCTTTGTGGTGGCCAAAAACTGGAAAACGAGGGGATGCCCATCAATTGGGGAATGGCTGAGCAAATTGTGGTATATGTTGGTGATGGAATACTATTGTGCTAAAAGGAATAATAAAGTGGAGGAATTCCATGGAGACTGGAAGGACCTCCAGGAAGTGATGCAGAGAGAGAGGAGCAGAACCAGGAGAACATTGTACACAGAAACTAATACACTGTGGTATAATCGAACGTAATGGACTTCTCCACTAGTGGCGGTGTAATGTCCCTGAGCAATCTGCAGGGATCCAGCAGAAAAAACACCATTCATAAGCAGAGGATAAACTGTGGGAGTAGAAACACCGAGGAAAAGCAACTGCCTGACTACAGCAATTGAGGGGACATGACAGAGGAGAGACTCTAAAGGAAACCCTAATGCAAATATTAACAACATTGCAATGGGTTCGAATCAAGAACACATGTAATACCCAGTGGAATCACGGCTACGGGGGGTGGGGGAGAGGAAAAGAAAATGATCTATGTCTTTAATGAATAATACTTGGAAATGATCAAATAAAATATTATAAAATTTAAAAAAAGAAAGCATTAAAGCTCAAATATAAAATTTTATTTAATACCATAAAATTATCAAAACCCCTATTATAGTATTCTATTTAATTATTCTATTTAATTATGGAAGACATAATGCTAAAATCAGTAATAAGAATTTATTCTCCTCGCATAAG
Organism: Monodelphis domestica; assembly: GCF_027887165.1. NCBI lineage: Eukaryota > Metazoa > Chordata > Mammalia > Didelphimorphia > Didelphidae > Monodelphis > Monodelphis domestica. The sequence goes on along the minus strand of NC_077227.1, from coordinate 303,835,096 downwards.
CCTAGAAGTCCCTGTGGAGCTTAAAATTACAACTTAAATAAATATACTTTATTCTCCTAAGGGATCAAGCTTATATAAAACTTTAAGTTGAATTTTTGGTTGGGGTGACCTCAGAGCACAAGAAAACCTCCGAATGACATAACTAAGATTAGCCAATCCAAGTGCCATAAACCAGTAATTGACCCAAATTTTGATCAACGGAACAAGTTACCCCAGGGATAATAGCGCAATCCTATTTAAGAGCCCATATCGACAATTAGGGTTTACGACCTCGATGTTGGATCAGAACACCCAAATGGTGCAGCCACTATTAAAGGTTCGTTTGATCAACGATTAAAGTCCTACGTGATCTGAGTTCAGACTGGAGAAATCCAGGTGGGTTTCTATCTATACAATTATTTCTCCCAGTACGAAAGGACAAGAGAATTAAAGCCAACATTATAAACAAGCCTTACAATTAACTAATGAAAAATATCTTAATTAGTTAATGTAAATTTTTATTACTCTAGAAAAAGAGTTATTAAGGTGGCAGAGCAGATAATTGCATAAAACTTAAGCCTTTATTATCAGAGGTTCAAACCCTCTCCTTAATACGTGTTCTTAATTAACTTATTAATTTACATTATTCCTATTTTATTAGCAGTAGCTTTTTTAACATTGATCGAACGAAAAGTTCTAGGTTATATACAATTTCGAAAAGGCCCAAATGTCATCGGACCATATGGTATTCTACAACCATTTGCAGATGCTGTTAAATTGTTTACAAAAGAAATATTACGACCCCTAACATCATCAATTTCAGTATTTATTATTGTACCAATCCTAGCCCTAGCCCTAGCTCTAACTATCTGAACACCCCTACCTATACCCCACACCCTAATTGATTTAAACCTAGGATTTTTATTTATTTTAGTCCTATCAGGATTATCTGTTTATTCAATTTTATGGTCAGGATGAGCATCAAATTCTAAATATGCTCTTATTGGAGCCTTACGAGCTGTAGCCCAAACAATTTCACATGAAGTCACATTAGCTATTATTTTACTTTCAATTATACTAATTAACGGCTCTTTTACTTTAAAAAATTTAATAATTACCCAAGAAAATATATGATTAATTATAACTGCATGACCACTGACTATAATATGATATATTTCCACAATAGCCAAAACAAATCAAGCTCCTTTTGATTTTAACAGAAGGAGAATCAGAATTAGTGTCAGGTTTTAATGTTGAATATGCTGCAGGGCCATTTGCCATATTTTTTCTAGCAGAATATACAAATATTATTGCAATAAATGCTATAACAACCATCCTTTTTTTTTGGACCACCATTAAACCACAATTTCCCACATATTAGCACTATTAATTTTATAATAAAAACAATATTATTAACATCAGCCTTTTTATGAGTATGAGTATCATACCCATGATTTCGATATGATCAACTAATATATTTATTATGAAAAAAATTTCTACCAATTACTCCAGCATTATGTTTATTATTTATTTCCATTCCAATTGCATTATCAAGTATTCCTCCACAAATATAAGAAATATGTCTAATAAAAGAATTATCTTGATAGGATAAATTATAGGGGTTTAAATCCCCTTATTTCTAGAACAATAGGAATTGAACCTACATCTAAGAATTCAAAACTCTATGTGTTTCCTTTACACCACATTCTAGTAAGGTCAGCTAAACAAGCTATCAGGCCCATACCCCGAAAATGTTGGTTTACGTCCTTCCCATACTAATGTCTCCATACGTATTAACCATTGTTTCGCTCAGCTTATTAACAGGAACTTCAGTAACTCTCGTTAGCAACCACTGGTTAACTGCCTGAATAGGACTAGAAATTAATACACTAGCTATCCCATTAATAACTTACCCCCACCATACATGAAACACAGAATCAGCTATTAAATATTTTATAACTCAAGCTACAGCTTCAATAATTTCAATTCAAAATTCAATAATATTTTCTATTATTTGTAATACATCATCAACTAATCAATGAACTATAACCCAAATATCTAATCAATGAGCTTTGCTACTGATAACCCTAGCCCTAGCAATCAAATTGGGACTAGCCCCTTTTCATTTTTGAGTGCCAGAAGTTACACAAGGAATTCCACTCCTATCTGACATAATACTTCTTACATGAAAAATTGCTCCTATCTCAATTATGTATCAAATTTCATCCTCACTAAACATATATGTTCTAACAATTTTAAGTATTTTATCAACACTATTAGGGGGCTGAGGAGGATTAAATCAAACACACTTACGAAAAATCTTAGCCTACTCATCGATTGCTCACATAGGATGAATAATTATTATTATCATAATTTATCCTTCACTTACTATACTCAACTTATTAATTTACTTCACTACAACTATTACTATGTTTATTACACTTAATTACTCATCAGCAACCAAAATTAATTCATTGTCAACCCTATGAAATAAATCCACCCCTATGATCATTATTATTATATTAACCCTTCTATCTTTAGGAGGACTACCGCCATTAACAGGACTTATACCTAAATGATTAATTTTACAAGAATTCATTTCATATAATAACATCTTCTTATCAACTGTTTTAGCCCTATCCGCATTACTAAATCTACTCTATATACGAATTATCTATTCATCAACACTAACTATATTTCCATTAATTAACAACTCAAAACTACATTGAACCTTATTATCATCAAAAACAATATTTCCTATTCCAACAGTATTATTTCATTATTATTTTTACCACTAACCCCTATATTTATTACACTTCTTACATAAGAATTACAAGCCTTTATCTTGCATATTTCTAACACAAATCAAATGCTTTAATTAAGCTAAACTCTTCAACTATATAATAGATCTTGGTAGCCTTATGTAACTACTTTTTTCGAATTTGCAATTCAACGTATTATTATACTTCAAGATCTTAATTCTATTTAAAGGCTTAGGAAAAACTTTAGACCAAAGGCCTTCAAAGCCTTAAGCAGGTGATAAACCACCTAGCCTTTACTAAATACATAGTCTCTCCTGCCTTGAGAGAAAAAAGGTGGGAGAGCCCCGGGCACATATACACATGCTCTATACTAAACTGGTAGGTATCTATCCTACTTTATCTTAGTTAACAGCTAAGCGCCTATTCTTTCGGCCTCATTTTAATGGTAAAAAGAGAATACTATTCTCAGTCTTTGAATTTACAGTTCAATGCTTGAACTCAGCCATTTTACCTATGTTCATTAATCGTTGACTTTTTTCAACTAATCATAAAGATATTGGTACTTTATACTTACTATTTGGTGCTTGGGCAGGTATAGTAGGAACTGCATTAAGCCTCCTCATTCGAGCAGAACTAGGTCAACCAGGAACCCTAATTGGTGATGATCAGATCTATAATGTAATTGTTACTGCTCATGCTTTTGTTATAATTTTCTTTATAGTTATGTCTATTATAATTGGAGGTTTTGGTAATTGACTAGTGCCATTAATAATTAGAGCCTCAGATATAGCATTCCCACGAATAAATAACATAAGTTTTTTACTACTGCCACCCTCATTCCTTCTTTTATTAGCGTCATCTACTATTGAAGCAGGGGCCGGAACAGGTTGAACAGTATACCCACTACTAGCTGGTAACCTAGCTCATGCAGGAGCTTCAGTAGATCTAGCAATTTTTTTCACTTCACTTAGCTGGGATTTCATCTATTTTAGGAGCTATTAATTTTATTACCACTATTATTAATATAAAACCACCAGCAATATCTCAATATCAAACTCCACTATTTGTATAATTCAGTTATAATTACAGCTGTACTATTATTAACATTTCCAGTTCTAGCTGCAGGAATTACTATGTTACTAACTGATCAAAATCTAAATACTACTTTCTTTGACCCTGTAGGTGGAGATGATCCTATTCTACATCAACATTTATTCTGATTTTTTGGCCACCCAGAAGTTTATATTCTCATTCTCCCAGGATTTGGAATTATTTCACATATTGTTATATATTATTCAGGTAAAAAAGATCCTTTTGGTTATATAGGAATAGTCTGAGCTATAATATCAGTTGGATTTTTAGGTTTCATCGTATGAGCTCACCATATATTCACAGTAGGTTTAGATGTTGATACTCGAGCATACTTTACATCTGCAACAATAATTATTGCCATTCCAACAGGAGTTAAAGTATTCAGCTGATTAGCTATATTACATGGAGGTAATATTAAATGATCTCCAGCAATATTATGAGCCTTAGGCTTTATTTTCTTATTTACAATTGGAGGCTTAACAGGTATTGTTTTAGCTAATTCTTCACTAGACATTGTACTTCATGATACCTATTACGTAGTAGCCCATTTTCATTATGTACTATCAATAGGAACTGTATTTGCTATTATAGGAGGCTTTGTTCATTGATCCCCATTATTTACAGGGTATATACTTAATGATATATGAGCAAAAATTCATTTCTTTATTATATTTGTTGGAGTAAATTTAACCTTTTTCCCCCCCAACATTTTTTAGGGTTAGCCAGCATACCATGATGATACTCAGATTATCCAGATGCTTACACTATATGAAATGTTCTATCATCAATTGGATCATTTGTTTCATTAACAGCTGTTATCCTAATAGTATTTATTATCTGAGAAGCATTTGCATCAAAACGAGAAGTACTTAATGTAGAATTAACAACAACTAACACTGAATGACTTTACAGATGTCCCCCTCCATATCATAGATTTGAACAACCAGTATTTATCAAATCTTAATTTAAGAAAGGGAGGAATTGAACCCCCTTAGATTAATTTCAAGTCAACCCCATAACCTTTATGACTTTCTCATAAGTCATTAGTAAAACAATTACATAACTTTGCCATAGTTAAATCACAAGTTTAATCCTTGTATGTCTTAAATGCCATATCCAATACAAATAGGTTTTCAAGACGCCACATCTCCTATCATAGAAGAACTCATATATTTCCATGACCATACATTAATAATTGTTTTCTTAATTAGTTCCTTAGTACTATTATTATTTATTATTTTTATACTATTATATTATCTTAATATTAACCACTAAACTAACTCACACAAGCACTATAAATGCTCAAGAAGTAGAAACTATTTGAACTATTATACCAGCTGTTATTTTAGTTTTAATTGCTCTTCCATAATTACAAATTCTTTATATAATAGATGAAATTTATAATCCATATCTTACAGTAAAAGCAATAGGCCACCAATGATATTGAAGTTATGAGTATACCGACTATGAAGACTTAACATTTTACTCTTACATAATTCCAACTCAAGATCTTATAGCAGGACAACTTCAATTATTAGAAGTAGATAATTGAGTTGTACTACCAATAGAATTGCCAATCCGTATACTATCTCTTCAGAAGATGTTTTACATGCATGAGCAGTTCCATCTTTAGGCCTAAAAGCAGATGCTATCCCAGGACGATTAAATCAAGTTACCTTAACTTCATCTCACCCCAGAGTATTCTATGGTCAATGTTCAGAAATTTGTGGTTCAAACTATAGCTTTATACCCATTGTTCTAGAAATAACCTCACTAAAATATTTCAAAAAATGATCCTCTATAATGCAATCATTTTTAAGTAATTAACTTTATACTTTTAGTATACATGATAATCTCCTTAAATAAAATGCCACAGCTTGATACTTCAACATGAGCCTTAACAATTCTATTGATAATCATTTCATTATTTTGTATTTATCAACTTTAAAATAATAAATCAAATAATTATTCAAATTACACCCTCAAATGAAAAGAAAAAAAATCACAAAAACTATTTTACCTTGAAAGATAAAATGAACGAAAATTATAGGTATTACAACCCTACCACTTATCATTATATTTCCATGTATCATTTTATCATCCCCTAAACGATGATCTTACAAATTTGATTAATTTGCTTAATTACTAAACAAATAATGACAATACATAATAAACAAGAACGAACCTGAACTCTAATACTAATATCTTTAATTTTATTTATTGCCTCTACTAATCTTCTAGGATTACTTCCATATTCATTTACTCCTACAACTCAATTATCAATAAATATTGGGATAGCCATTCCACTATGAGCTGGAACAGTTATTATAGGATTCCGAAATAAACCTAAAATATCTCTAGCTCATTTCCTACCACAAGACACTCCAACACCCCTAATTCCTATACTAATTATCATTGAAACAATTAGCTTATTTATTCAACCTTTAGCATTAGCTGTATGACTAACAGCTAATATTACTGCAGGACATCTTCTAATTCACCTAATTGGATCAGCAACTTTAGCCCTATCCTCAATTAATATAACTATCAACTATTACATTCTCAATTTTATTTCTCTTAACTATTCTTGAATTAGCCATAGCTATAATTCAAGCCTCCATATTTACACTTCTAGTTAGTCTTTATTTACATGATAACTCATAATGACCCACCAAACCCATGCATATCATATAGTAAATCCAAGCCCATGACCATTAGCAGGAGCTCTTTCAGCTTTACTTTTAACTTCAAGAATAATTATGTGATTTCATTACAACTCAATAATACTTTTAATAATCGATTAATTTCAATATTTTTAACAATATACCAATGATGATGAGATATTGTCTGTGAAGGAATATTTCAAGGACATCATACCCCTGTAGTACAAAAAGGATTGTGATATGATATAATTTTATTTATCTTATCAGAAGTTTTCTTTTTTATCGGATTTTTCTGAGCATTTTATCACTCAAGTCCGGCTCCAACTCATGATTATATGTTATATGTTAAAAAAAAAAAATCTTTTGCCTTTCTTCTCTTCCCTTTGCCCCACCTCTGAACCCAGATTTTTTAACATTTTTTCTTTTCTTTTAATTCCCTTTTCAAAATTCTCCTCCTATACTGGAATTTACTATGTTTATGACTATCCCCTGATTTATCCTGCTCTCCCTCTTAAATCTCTTTCAATCATTTTAGAGCTTTACTAGGACATTAATTGGGCTTTTCTAGAACCTAACATGGCACCATCTCACAATTCCTCACTAATATATATTCTTCCTGTCTATATCTATTTATCTATCTCTCTATCTATCTATCTATCTATCTCTGGTGGAAAAAAAAATATTGTTTCTGGACTTAACTTTAGTTTGGCTAGCTTTAAATTTTTTTTCCACTTACAAAAATATTATTATTCTCCTGGATCTCTACATTGTTATACACCACTTATGTACAACTTAACTTACACATGCATTATTCTTTACAAAACAAAAGCATATAATTAACATTCATGAACTATAATTTATTCAGTCATTTTTCCATATAATAGGAATTCATTTTGCTATTGTGAAAAGCTGCTACTAAACATGTCCTTTAAAAAGAAAAGCTGCTTTTATCAACTGAAAAATTTTAGGATTTCTACCCTGCCCAAAATGAAACCTAGCTTTACCTTTCCTATTTAAAACAACAACAAAAAAAAACAGTTTTAAGAAGTAAAAACCCCAAATCATTAATGAATAGGTTGCCTTAAAGTATTTTCAATTAGGTTGATGGACAAGAGAAGAAAGAGTATCAATTAAGATGGTAGAAAGGCAAATTTAAAGGAAGAGCAAAGAAATTGTTTCTACAACTATGCAAATATCTAAGGCACACAAACCAGAAAGAAAGGATTTCCTGCATGAAAAAAAAATGTTTTATTAATGTTGTCAGGCGTTATACTAATACCTGGGGAAACAGAAAAGGCACAATGGTCTCTGCCCTCAAGAAATTACATTCATTTTTTTTACTTGCCTAAGGCAGATCTAATATTTGTCTTTTTCAATGACATTTTATTTATTCAAAACAACAAAAATCTGCCTTCTCCACATCTTACCCTCCCCTTTCATAAATGAGAATGGAAAAAAAACACTTCTGGATCACATGAGCAACAATCCCACAAATCTCTTGAATCTCTCTGAAACAGAAATTATGTGCCACAGACAAAGCAACTTCAGTTATTTTCAGTCTAGGACACCCAGAATCCAAAATAAGGAAACAAAAACACACAAGAACTGATGCTCACTGAACCATCCCGTAACCTCCATGTTGTTAGGGATAAAATTTAGGGGTTATTGATTGAATATATTATACTAGTGGTCGCCAGGGATTAATTCAATCCCAATAAAATGCTCAAGTCAATTTGGAATGAGGGGGAGGGGGGAGGCAGGGGTAGAGGTAGCTTGGCTTCTAGCTACCATGTCTACTCCGAGATGAGGGGCCTCCTAAGAGGATAGTGCCTTAGGAGTTAAAGGAAAGGAAGAATCAGCCTAACTTCACCTCACCAGCAAGCCGCAACTGCCAAACCCCCAAAACACCCAGAACACTGTCAAGAGTCATAGGAGCCAGAGAGAGGAAGTGACATGAAATATATAGACCATTCTGTCAGTTATTTCTTATTTGTCACTTGCTAGCACATGTCTTTCATAGGGGTGTATACATTCCTGGTTGCTAGGATTTTAAAGACTAATCAGGGTGGAGAAAATCTAAAATTCACAATATTACTAGCAGTAATGTTATATACCCAACCACACAACATAGGCTTATATCAAAACTTAAATTGGGTCCAGGCTGTTGAATTTCACCTGGGCCTCAGAGTCAGTTTTGTCATAGCCCTTCAAAAGTAAAAGTCGGCTTGGGGATTGCAACTTAGTAAAGCCCTGAACTGCCAATACCAGGCAAAGTAAGCTCTGATATTCTGGTAGTAGGCTAAATAACTAAAGAACAAAAGAACAGGATAGGTTACCAGGACAAGATACTTGTGCAGGAAGAGCTAAACAATATTCCTCAATCTCAATCCACTGAGCTACCCAGCTGCCCTTCAGGTGAAGGTTTGCACATATACAGAAAAAGAATCCTTGTTCCTTTCATTGATTAATCAAATTATATTAAAAAGGAAAGGATTCTTTGGGATTTCTAAGGACAAAGAAAATGCAAAGAGCAGTAGACTGGATACAATCTCTGACCCAGACCCTAGACAGAGGAATACATAATAATTCTCCCTAATATTCAGGAATTAGAGCCTTTCTACTCCAGGGTCTTGATAAAACATTTAAATGAATATGATTTAAATGTATATGAAAAATACATTCTCACAGAAGAGATGACGTATTAGGCTGCCGACTCAACTGATGGTCTACAGAGGTTTTGTACTGACCTCATTGTCGTATACCTGTGAAATCTGGACAGTCTACCAGTGAGTGATAATTCCAGAAACTGAATGGCTTCTATTTGAACTGCCTTGAACAAAGATTTAGCATTAATTCTAAGAGAGAAGATTAGGATTTTATAGGAAGGAAGGGAGGGAGGGAGGGAGGGAGGGAGGGAGGGAGGGAGGGAGGGAGGGAGGGAGGGAGGGAGGGAGGGAGGGAGGGAGGGAGGGAGGGAGGGAGGGAGGAAGGAAGGAAGGAAGGAAGGAAGGAAGGAAGGAAGGAAGGAAGGAAGGAAGGAAGGAAGGAAGGAAGGAAGGAAGGAAGGAAGGAAGGAAGGAAGGAAGGAAGGAAGGAAGGAAGGAAGGAAGGAAGGAAGGAAGGAAGGAAGGAAGGAAGGAAGGAAGGAAGGAAGGAAGGTAATATAAGTAGAGATACTGAGAGCAATATTATTTCCTTGACCTCTCTACAGTCTTTGACACTGCTGATAACTCTCTCTTCTTTGATACTTTCTTCTGTTGAGATTTTTGGGACACCACTATCTCCAGGTTATTCTCCTACTGGTCTGATCACTCTTTCTGTCCTTGGCTGGATCTTTTTCCAGATCATTCTATCATAGGTATCCTTAAGGTTTTTGTCTTGGGTCCTCTTCTCTTTCTATACTACTTTACTTAATGATCTCATCAGTTCCCAAGGATTTAATTATTTAATTTAATTAATATTTATGCTGAAGATTTTCAAATGTACCTATCCTGTCCCAGTCTCACTGCTGACCTCCTATCTCACATCTCCAACTGTCTTTTAGACATCTCAAATGGGATATCTAGTAAAAATCCTAAACTCAATATATTAAAAATAAACTCTTTTATATTTACCTCTCAATCTTCTTCCCCTCATACTTTTCTTATTTTCTAAAGAAGGCAACACTATCCTCCCCGTCCCTCAGACTCAATAACCTAGGACTCTTCACTACCTCTCATTCCCCATATACAGTCTATTTCCAAGGTCTTTTACCTTTCACCTTTACAACATCTCAAATACAACTCCTTCCCTCTTTGGAAGTTGCCACCACTTTAGTATAGGTCTTTATCATCTCACATTTGCATTACTGCAATAACCTGAGGGCAGGTCTGGCCTTTCCCCACTCTAATCCATTCTCCATTCAGCAACTAAACTGACTTTCCTAAAGTCTAATCATTTCAACCCTCCTACTTAATAAACTCCAGTGACTCTCTTATTACTTCCAGGATCAAATACAAAACATTCTGTTTGGCATTCAAAGCCCTTCATAATGTAAATCATCTACCTTGCCAGTCTTTACTCCCTGCCACATACTTGTTAGTCTAATGGCACAGGTTTCCTCGAACAAGATGCTCCATTTCTTGGCTCTAGGTATTCTTTCTGACTGCCCTCAATGCTTAGAATGTTCTCTTCCACCTGCTTTGACAAATGACCTAAATGGCTTCGTTTAAGTCCCACATAAAATCCCACTTTCTACAGGAAGTCTTGCCCACCCTTAAGTCTAGTGCCTGTCCTCTCTTATTTCCCATTTATGCTGTTTGTACTTTGTGTATATTTGTTTGCATATTATCTCCCCTATTGTATTATGATCTTCTTCAGCTTAGAGACTCTCTTCTACCTTTCTACATCCCTAGCTATTAGCATGGTGCTTTAAAAAAATGTTTTTAATCTAGTAATTCTTAAGTAATAATTCCTTGACTCTTTTGGGGCTTTTTAAATAAAATTTTTCTTATATTAATGAAAATTCACCCTCTCTCCCTCAACTCTCCTTCCTCCAATGAAAAAAACAAAACACCTATTATTAACATATATAGTTAAGTAATTGTACCCAAAAAATAGTTTCAATTTGTACTCCTGAAATTCATCATCTCTTAATCAGGAAATGGGTAGAGTCCTCTGGATTATAACTGTTAAGTCCACTGATCAGAGCTCATGTAAGTTTTTCAAAGACTCATCTTTACAACACTGATCTGAGCTCTGAAAGTTCCTGGCCTGGATTTGGATCTACAACACACTCATGGGTTTAACCCTTTTTGGAGTTCCAGCAGAATACTGCTTGACTCAGCCATTACTAATCATTTGGAAAGCTCTGTTGGTTAAGTGTCAGAACTACAGGCTCCACTTTGTTCTGGGATTCCTTCCCCAGTTATTTACCCTCCTGAACTTATCTAAGGTGATCTTTATACTCTTGCTGCTTTTGGACATAGCTTTTCAGGTTATATGTGTCCTCTGGTTTTGTGAACACTGGTCCTGGCTTTGCTAGACATACAGTAGAAGATGGAAGTCAAGTCTGCAAACAAGAGAAAGTTCTATTTTCCACCAACTTTCCTCTTCCTCTTCCCCCAAGGAAACAGATATGGCAGATGGTAGGCCTGACATCAAAGGGAAGACTACTCCTATTTACACCAAAGATTCTCCACATCCCAGTTGCAAAATTGGGCTGGCAGTAGGAGGTAAAAGTTAACTTGTGCTGACAAAGATGGAAATTATTAGTATGGAAGGCACCTGGCCTGATTCCTTGCCACCTTACTTCAGAGAATTTGCTGTGGCCAGAGGAACATTTGGCTCATCTTCTCACCTTAGGAAGTGGGAGAGGAAGTAGAAGCAGGAAATGGTACATATACATGCGGAAGTCTTTTGTGGAAGAAGTCTTGCCCAGTCCCTCACCACCCTCTTTCAGGTGGCATGCTGTGCCCAGTAAGTATTGGAAGGCACAAGCACTCCTAGTTAGAGAAATGTTTGGCTTCTCTTCTCACCTGGGAAGACTGAAAAGTGCTTAATAAATACTTATTAATTGATTTTTATTCAACAAGAACCCCTTCCACAATATTACTATCAAATGGCCATCCAGTCACTGCTTTTAGAGCTCCAGAGGCTACCCATTCCATGTTAAGATAGCTGTGACTGCTAAGCAGCTTTTCTTTAAGGGGGCAGCTGGGTAGCTCAGTGGATTGAGAGTCAGTCCTAGAGATGGGAGGTCCTGGGTTCAAATTTGGCCTCAGACACTTCCCAGCTGTGTGACCCTGGGCAAGTCACTTGACCCCCATTGCCTAGCCCTTACCACTCTTCTGCCTTGGAGCCAATACACAGTATTGACTCCAAGATGGAAGGTAAGGGTTAAAAATAAAAAAATTAAATTAAATTAAAAAAGAAGCTTTTCTTTACATTGAGTCTAAAGGTCAAGAAAAAAAAAGGTATGGTCTCCTACCTGAAAATAAGAGATCTTATAAGATGTTCCCTTGCCTACACCATTTCCTCCTACTTCCCACCACCAGAAAGCAAAAGGGAGTCAGCCACAAGGCCAGAATGAAATTTGTCTTAAGGGATAAGATAAAGGCAGAACAGAATGACTAAGGACTCATTAAGGATCACCTGAAACTGGTTAGATATTTAAGGCCTGAAATCTCTCTAAATTTCCATCCCTTACCCTGAACATTGAGGAGATACTGACCTCCTAGAACCTAAGTGAGATTTCAGGGATGTAGAAAAGGAACCAAGTGACTCAGTCTAATTCAATGAAGCCATGAGTTACTAAACTAAGGGCCCTGCAAATCCCGACGCAAGTTAGGTCCCTGCCGACATGGGGTTAATCCTTACCTTCATATGCCATGCTGCTCTCTGCTGATTGACAACCTCCTGAAGTCTTTCTCTCAGGGCCTCAAGGTTCTTCTGTACTCTATCCATCTCCCTAGTTACATACTTAGGGCTGCAGTTTTGTAGGATCTCTGGCAAAAATACATCTTGCTTACTAGTATTAGGCATACCTCCAGGTCTGGTATCTAGCACTGTGTCCTACAAAGAGGGAGAAGTTTCCATTAAGTATCTGAGCTTCAGTTATGCTTCAGGATTATTTCACTCAAATCCTTCCTCAAATCCAGCTCAACACCCTCCCAAAACAAATGAATCAATTACCCAGGACCCTTCAGGCCCAACCCTGCTCTCAAGGGAAATAAAACACTTGACCAAATAGGAGCGTGCTATCCCAGTCTTCCAATGACTCTGTAAAAGCAGAAATGCTTAGGGGGTGGGGTACATGGGTCAGTATTAGAAATGGCAGAATGGAGATAATGAAGACCCAACTAGAATAAGAAACAACATTCAAACAATTGCACATATATTTTCCTTTAGAATTTTAGGGTTTTTGTAAAACATTTTATATAAACACTGGTGAGTCAATTTTCCTCCTAAAGAAATGTGTTTGATCAGGCCCCTTTTTCCCATCTTTGTCCTATCATACTCTTTCATTCATCAGAGTTCCACTATCACCTAGCCACAAATCAGAAAGAAGTAAAAAATTAATTTTGGCAGGAAAGTAAATGTCCTTTACACAAGTGGTAAGCAAAGGCAGCTCAGGATTATCCAATCCATAGATTCCAACAAATACTGATTTTATAAGATGCAACCCCTGTCCCATTCCAGCTTCTGAATCATTCTCCAACCTCTAATTTAGCAAATGGCTTGGTGGCACAACAGAACTGAATCTGGAGTCAAAAAGTTCTGAATTCAAATCTAATCTCAGACATTAGCTATGTGACTTTAGAAAAGTCAATTGACTTTTGTCTGCCTCAGTTCTCTCATCTGTAAAATGAAGATAATAATAGTGCTTACTTTACAGGGTAATTGTAAGGTAATTGTATATGCAAAATGCAAACAATAAAATGCTATATAAAGGCTAGCTAGGAAGTAGTATTAGTCATCATCATCACTATTGTTATCTTCATCTCAGATCTCTTATAGAATGCTATGGGAGAATATATATAGCCCAAACTGTCCTTCAATATAGGAATTCCCTCTATACCAGAGTATCTTGTGTAATGAGTCCTCTTTGGCAATCTGGTAAAGCCCATAGACCCCTTCTTGGGACTAGTGTCATTTTTAGTTCATAAGTAAAAGAAGTGTTAATTTTTGGTTAGAAGTCAGTAAAAAGGGGCCAACTAGGTGGCTCAGTGGTTTGGAAGCTAGGCCTAGAAATGGGAAGTCCTGGGTTCAAATCTGACCTCAGACACTTCCTTACTGATCTTCTGCCTTGGAACCAATACATAATATTAATTCTAAAATGGAAGATAAAGGTTTAAAAAAAAAGTTAGTAAAAATAAAGATGTCATTTTTTTCCTCATTCAAGTTCACAGAATCTTTGAAATCTAGCTATGGACTCCAGATAAAGAACCCAAAGAACACCTTACCTGATGGAGGTATCTCTATCTAGATACATTTAGTAAAAAGGAACTTACCATCTACTAAAGCAATACACTCCATTACTGGGCAGATCTATTTAATAATCTTAGAATTATGTCTTCTCTATCTCATACCCAATCAAGTCCTGCCGATTCTACCTCCAAACCATCATCATTCATACCCACTTCTTCCTCTCTATTCCCTCTGCCACTATTCTAGTAAAGTCTTCATTATCATCTACCTAGAGTATTGTCATAGCTCCCTTACAAGTCTCATCTCTCTAGTCCCTTTCAAAATGATATCAAAGCTCAAAAGCTTTGAGTGGTTCCCCTCTGTCTACTGTGTAAAATTCAAACTCCCTTATCTAGCATTCAAGGCCCCTTGAAATATTGTGCCACCCTATTTTTCAAGCTCAGTCTCACCCCGACTTCCACATATTTTATCTTTTAACCAACCTAAACTACTTTCTGTACTCCAGACATGCCTGTTCTCCTTTCATATCATTGCTCCCACTTTTCCATATGAATTGTAAGGGCAGGTTGCAAAGGGAAAGAAGGAACACTGAAAGAATAGATGATTGACAGCAAAAACCGTTGGTAGTGGAGGATGCTGGGAGAGAAAAACGGATGTAGGGGAGCTCTGAGAAGAATTCTAGGCTTTTGAACTAGGATCTTGAAGAGGCAGGAAGCATTTTCCTTGCTGGAGATCTTGTCAAGAGCCATTTGAGGATTTACCTGTGACTAGCCCTGAGACTACTCCTAACAAAGTATTTCAACAACATTGTACCTCTGAGAACATCTAACCAAAGTGTCAAGACTCTTTGGACCTGAGAGGGTTGTGGACTCTGCCTGAGAGCCTGTCTCTCTACCCTAAGCCTTTTGCACCTGCTCTGATTATTCCTTGGCCCCAGGAGTAATATATTAAGAGTGAGAGAAATAGTGGGAAGAGGAGGAGAAACTCTGGTTTTGCTTGACAGCTGCTAGAGACACAGAACTCTGAGACTGGAAATCAGGGACTCCGATTTCCACAACCCAACTCCCCATCTTTCCTAATATTCATTGTTTAATAAATATATAACTCACAGTCAGACTTACTCAAGTGGCTTATTCTAGGAGCTAAAGGAAAGTAACTCATTGAGACTACAGATCAGCCATAACAGAGTATAAATCAAGACCCCTCCCTTGCCATGTCAGAAGATTTGGGGGAGGCTTATCCCTTTGACCACCTCGTGCAAGGGAATTTGGGGTTACCCCTAACTATACCAGAGAGGGGAAACTTTCCTTTATCTCCCCATCACCCTCTTATAACAGGAGATCCCCAGTTTCTTGAGAAACACCTCCAGCAAGTGTGGAAGAGAGAGTAGGAGTCATTCCATCAAGGCTCCTACTATTCAACACCTTCCTCCTTCACAAGAAACTCCTCTAGACCATCAATTATCATCCTCAAAGTAACACCAGTGTCAGTTCATAAATAAGCCTTACAGCCTGAAATTTCCTTCTTAACTCTCTTTGCCTATTGATTTCCCATTTTCTTTTAAATACCTACTCAAATTCTGCCTCCTTCATGAGGCCTGAAATATATCGCTATCTTTGGTAATCTTCAAGCTCAGATCTCACAGTTTGCATTTTCATATGTTACTGGGTACTCTAGTTATGTATATAATCCTCCAACAAACTGTGAGATGTAAGCTATCTAATAATAATGGTATTAAATGGGAATGTCAATGGCTTAAAGGGAGACCTCTACTGGAGAGCCCCAGGTATCTGTCCCCTATGCTAATCAAAGCCTTGAATCATGGCTTAGCAAGTTTGAGAAATTTATAGACAGATAACTTTCAGTTTTATGTTAATACCTTGGATGAAATTGCAGATCCAAAAATATCTCGGTCTAAAATGATAGACCAAAGATAATTATACAAAATGTGATAGGAATGAATGTAAAGTTCTATAGTAAGGTTCAAGAATCAACCTCAAAAGTACAAGATCAAGGAGAATTGGCTAGACAATAGCTCATGCAGGAAAAATCTCTAGGTTTTAGTGAATTTCATTGAGTCAATAATATGACATAGGAATCAAAAAACTAATGCTATTCTAAGATGAATTAAGAATTATGATGTCCAGAAAAAGAGAGGTAATGTTTCCATTATATTATACCCTAATCAGGCTATCTTTGGAATATTGTGTTTAATTCTGTGCACCACAAATTAAGAAAGACATAGGTTAGAGTGTGCCCAGAAAAGGGTAACCAAAATGGTGGAAGGACTGAAGAACATCCTTTATCAAAATCATCATAATATGCTTTATCATTTGAGGTATTGGAGTGATGTCATAAAGTATTAGAGTCAAGAAAACTTGGATTTGTTTTAGATCTTAATTTTAATATTAGAGCTCTTAATTACCTGGGTGACCCTAGGCAGGTCATTTACATAAAACTCAACTTCTAAATTCCCTTCTAGTATATGTTGGCAAACCTATGGCACACATGCCACAGGGGTCCTGCTCCCTCTCCTAGCGCACCTGAGGACATTTCTCACATCACCTGCCCCTCTTCCCATAGGCCCAATGAGAGTACTTCCTCCCTCCTCTGGCTGGAGTAAGGCAGGGTGATCACATGCAGCATGAAAGTTGCAGTTTGGGCAACTCTGAAAGGTTTACCATCGTTGCTTTAGAGCATTTAACCTGGAAGAGTGATTTAACAAGTATATGATAGTTATCTTTAAGCATATGATGAGTTCTCATAAGATAGAAGGATTTACTTGGTTCTGCTTACCCCAAAAGGCAGAACTAATATGAGAAGCACAGAATTGTCCAAAAAGTAGAATAGACTGCCTTGAAAATAAGTTCCCCTTATTTGAAGTATTCCAAAGACAGGTTAAATGACCATTTATTCAGTTGTCACAGAAAATATTTCTGTTATAGAAAGAGCTATATTACGTGAACTTGATACAAAGTGAAATAAATAGAATCAGAAGAGCAATATACACAATATAACTAGAAAGAACAAATACAAAACAATAAAAATGAACCTTGCAAAATTATAAAGAACAAGTCTAGACCTAATGAAGAGATATAAAAAGATATTTCCTCCCCTCCTCCTTTGTAGAAGTGTATGTATGTGTTGAATAATATTTATTGGGTTTACTGAATTTTATCTTCCTCTTTCTTCTATCCTTTTTAAAAATTCTTTGCTATAAGGGAAGGTTCTCCAAAAATGAAAATAAGGGAGGGAATTGACAAAATAAAAGCAATGTAAAGTCAAAAGTTATCAACAAAAATCCACTAGGCACATTTTGAGAAACAAAGGCAGCCAGGCCTACTTCAACTACCAGAGAAGAATACTCTGCAATCTTGGAGAAGTGTGCCCTTTACCCCAGGAAGAGAGAAGTACTTCAACATAACAGGAAAAACAAAAACAAATAGAAAATGAGCAAAAGCCCCCCCCCAAAAAAAAACAAAAATAAAACAAACCCTCGTCCTCCCTGGAAGAACTTGAAAATAAGTTTAACAACCCAATAATAATAGAACTGACAGAAAAACTCAACAGCTGAGGAATGGGTGGGAGGGGGGAAATTCACTAAGAAATCAACTCCCTAAAAACCAGAATAGGCCAAAAGGAAAGGAAGGCACAAAAATATATTGAAGAAAACAACTCCCAAAGGAACAAAATGGACTAAATGGAAATGGGAGAGGGGGGGGATTGAAAAAAACAATTCCTTAAAGAGTAGGATTGGCTAATTGAAAAAGGAAACACAGAAACTCAAGGAAGAAAGTAATTCCCCCCAAAAAAAAATTAGCTTTGAACAAAAATAAACTAGTGAAATCATAACACATCAGGAAATAATATGACAATTTTTTTTTTTTAGTTAAAAAGAAAATCTCAAATACCTCACTAGAAAATGACCAACCTGGACAATATATTGAGAAGAGATAATCTAAGAATTTTAGGAATACCTGAAAACCACAATCAAAAAAAAAAAAAAGCCTGCACAATACATTACAAGAAATCATTAGGGAAAACTACCCTAATATCTTTATACAAGAGGGGAAAATAGACATTGAAAGAATCCACCAATCACCTCCTGAAAGAGAACCCAAAACAAAATACCCCTGGATTATTATAGCCAAATTTCAGAACTCCCAAACCAAGGAAAAAGTGCTACAAACTCCCAGAAGGAAAACAATTTAAATATTGTGGAGCCATGTTCAGGATTACATAGAACCTAGCAGCTTCTACATTAAAGGACCAGAAGGCATGGAATATGATATTTGAAAAGGCAAAGGACCTAGAATTATGTAAGGCTCCATCACAGGATGGCCAACCCTGTGTGACCTTACTTGGGGTAACGAAAATGAAGAGTAACGAATGGACACTATATGAAATGCATAGCGACAAAGTTTATTGGATTTACACAAAGCATATAAAGGTAAAAACCACAGGAATGTATGACGTTACAGCCCAGCACCAGCAAGAACCATGATTGGGCAAATCCATAGAAATTCATGACGTTACCTGCCAGGCACCAGGAGGAACCAAGAGGACTCCAAAAAAGGGCAGAAAAACAAGTTTCTCACAGTTGTTATCAAATCTCCTTTATGCTGACCATTCCAACCTTGAACACACAGCTGGGCAGGTCGTACAAAGTTCAACCCACAACCTTGACTACTGCAGCCCAAGCGGGGAGAAGAGGAGGCATTGCCTCAACTACAGAATTAAAACCTAGAAATATGTACCTAGCAAAACTGAGCATAATCCTCCAAGGGAAAAAATGAAATTTCAGACTTTCCTGACCAAAAAAGCAAAGCTAAAGTTCAAATTTGACCCTTAAGAGGAGCATAAAGAGGTAAAGTGAAAACTTGCAGGTTTTCATTAACGTTAACTTTTGTACGTTCATATCTAGGAAGATAATTAAAATAATTAGGTATTGTAAAAATGGAGATTTGAACCCCAGACTCCAATCCCCAGAAGTCCTTGGTACTTCCCAGAATTCCCTATAATCTCACCTGAGTACAATAACACAATTTTTATTTAAAGGGCTCTGCCTCCCAAGAAGCTCTCTTTCTTCCGCTTCTAAGCACACATCTCTCTACCTGGTATGCAAGATGTAGAGTAAGTGGCTGTAAATGGGCTATTCAGCCCTAGGCACATGCTTTTCTTATTTTGTATTTTCTTATTTCCTTGATTTCTAATAATCTTAATAAACCTCTAAAAATATAATACCTTTTATTACAAGAAACTAAATTAACTGTTACAGTATCTATGATACTTGAGAAAGGTAAGGTCCTTAAGGTATGCAAGATAACAAAAATGCCTAATAAACTTAAGAGCAATATCATTATCAGAGTAATGAAAAGGATTATACATAGGAAAAAAAAGGAAGGAAACTAAATAAGATGGTATGATTCCACACACCACCCCCAAAGAAGAGGAATGAAAAAGAGGAACACTTAGAGTGAAAAAAAAAAGGAAACATAGAAGGGAATAAATCAATTCTCATTTAAGAGGCAAATATGGTGGAGGAAAAGATAGAGGGTAACTATGCTTGAACCTTACTCTCATCAGAACTAGCTTAAAGTGGGAATAACTCCCACCCTCAACTAAATTCAGAAACCTACTTTACCCTATAGGAAAGCAAAAGTATAGAGAAAACAAGGAAGATGGGAATAAACAAAAAAATTTTAAAAAGTGATTTGGAGGAAGTAAACATAAGGAAAATATGATAGAGGGAAACACATAATTAGCAATCATAACTACGAATGTGAATGGGATGAACTCACTCATAAAATGGAAAAGGATAGCAGAATGGATTAAAAACCAGAGCCTCACAAACACATTTAAAATAGGGAGACGCACAGAATAAAAGTAGGAAGCTGGAGCAAAATGACTCAGCTAAAAGTAAAAAAAGCAGGGGTAGCAATCATGATCTCAGACAAAGCAAATGTAAAAACTAATCTACTCAAAAGAGACAAAGAAATTACATCATAATAAAGAGCACATAGACAATGAAATTATCAGTATTAAGTCTATCTGCACCAAATGGCACAGCATCCAGATTCCTAAAAGAAAAGCTACATGAGTTACAGGAGGAAATAAATACTAAAATGTTACTAGTGGAGCACCTAAAAATCCCAAATTAAAGAGCAAAAATTAAATTCTGGATAAAATAATAATAATAATAAAGAAAAAATAAAAATCTTATGTGTAAAAAAATTCAGAGTAAAAAATAATAATAAACCTGTAACAGGTCCTTGAACCACTAGCAAGGCCCAAATAAAGTGATTTATGTCCCACAAGACTATAGGACAATTGCAGCGGTATAGTACTTTACACATCGGCAGCCAGGACTACAGAAAACTGCCAAACTATAACAGAGAAGGGACTAGGTTTCAGCAGCAAATGTAAAAAAATCATTCCCTGGTCTGATTTTACCTTCACTGTCAGGGATAAGGGAGCCAGAATAGCAGCCAAAATGGAATGCTTGAAGTATAGCATGGGGAAGACTTGCGTCTGATGTATGTAAACAGCCTTGAACCCCAAACAAGTTCAAGTACCCTGTCTTGGCACAGAATCTATCAATTCCACCAGGATTGGTTGGTCTCCTTGACAGGTTAACTTTGTGCTTCCTTGGCACTATATGCAGTGGCCCTTTTTGTTCCCTTCTCCTGGAATCAGACATGGTTATTAAGCAAAGTCCCATAACATTTATCAATTCATGGCAGGTTTCCATAGTCTAAAATTTTGGGGTATGCATAGTTATTAGGGCTAATTTATACTGTAAGCTTATCCTTCAAGTCAAAAACATTAATAGTGATTCCATGTACTTAAAGTACTACAAAAAATAGGAAAAAAGAAAAAATCAAATATCCTATTGAAAATATAAAGAAAAAAACATAATTTAATAGTTCACATTCCATGTGGCAATGTGTTAGCCAAAGGTACAACACAAAGGTTTTTCAATCAAAAATGGTATCTATTTCTCTTTTTAAATTGGCCAAGATCCACAGTGTGAGTATACATGACTTTTTCATGAGGTAAAAGCCTTTTAAAAACAGTAGTACAACAACTAGTGCAGATTCTAAGAAGTACCAAAATCCCCAAAATTATAAGAGCCCATTTTAGGACAACTGTAAATAAACCCATTCCTTGCAGCCATGAGAGGTTCCACCAGCTATCATTAAGATTCACATGAGTCTCTATAGCGACTTGCTGTGTATCATTTAAAAGCTTTTGAAGCTCATGGATATTTGTCACAATTTCTCCAGATCTATTTACATAAGAACAATCAAATAAATGCTCATGTACCTCCTGATGCAGCTGTGAGTATGTCAAGGGCCAGTCAATTTTGTAAAACTTTTTGCTAAGGAGTCAATCTCTTCCTGTAGATAAGAGATGGCTTCAGTAATTTGAGAGATGGCTTGAGCTGTGTCTTGAGTCAATCTTTCAACCTCAGCTGAGATATTTTTAACAGAGTCTATTACTTCCATTATTCCAAAATTTGGCAGAAGAGCCCAGAAAAACCTCTGTCCTTCTAATGAAGAAGCTACTGAATTTGGTCTCGACCTCCTGGGTATAGAATACCACCAAGAACCTAGATTTCTGGCTGTGGATTTGTCTATTCAGCCAATATAGTGATCATGCATTGGTACAACTGGAATAACATAAGCTAAACCACAAGTATCATATCATCCTGGTGGAAGGGTAGAGTAAGCTGAGGAGTTGCAATCCCTCCTCTGGGATGAGACTGTAACAGCTGTAAAAGGCATGTATTTATATGTCCCATCCATTTCATTTTTAAGCTGTACTCTAACATAGATAAATGTGGAGGTGGGGAATGCAATAGTGCTTTTACACTTCACCTTGTCTCCCATGTATTTACTACTACTCAATAGACTTTTAACTCTTCTTATACACAATTCAAAGGTGGGTGAATGATCAGTCAGAGGTAGTGGTGCTCCTAGATGTCTGAAAATCACTTCTGAAGACCAGTTAAAATCAATTGAGATTTTTAGCTCATCAAATTCTTCATAGGTCACTGATACAGGTACTATTTCTATGGCGTCCACCCATCATCATTAATGAGACAATTAAAGGCAAAGGAAGCAAAAGGCCATTTAGGCAACATGTGTCCTTGTGGTGCAAATTGTGGTAATGTCTCATTACTGTGGACTGGAATAGTTGCCTATGGCAAAACAGCTCTGATGGATCTGGTGACATACCTAGCATCCATAAAGACCAATGGCTTTGCCCCAGAAAAGAATTTTTCCAACCTGTCTATGGACTTTTATTATAATGGTGTTATCACCATGGGGAGAAGATACAAATAAAAACAATGTAACAGAACATATAGCTAATAGCCAAAACACAATAACTGAAAGTGACATAGTATAACGGAATATGATAGATTAGATTAATATGTGAACTTAAAAACAAAATTAAATCTTAAAACAATCAGCAAATACAACATATGTGAAAGGATAGTCATAGTCAATAGAAGGTATCCACTTGAGCAATGAATCAGAAAGTTCTTTTTTTCAATTTTGATAACTTATGAAGTGGTTAACAGTAAATTACATATATCTTGTATTTAGAATTGCATTACAGAGACATCTTCATTATGGGGAGGGAAACAAACTAAAACAGTTAAAATAAATAAGGTAATAGAATCTGAAAAGGCTTAAAATTCACCTCCAGACTCTTTGAGGTTCCTTTCCCTCCCAAGTACCATCATTCATCTAGATGCCTTTGTCCATACCTCTGGGGTCCCCCATTCTGAGGGGGGTTCCCACACTGAGTATAGATGTGTGGGTGTGAGTTTTGATTTGCCTCATTCAAATTACTATTCCTCCTATTATTATCATTATTCCTGAAGCTACTGTTTCTATTTTCCTGATTTCTCTTCTTACAATTCATAATTTCATGACCCACCTTTCCACAAAAATAACATGTTAGTAGTTGTTTTGTGGATTCTTATAAGGGAGCTATGACCTCTCCCTGATTTGCCTTTACAACTGTTTCAGTTAATTCTTTTATTTCCTTCCTTAATGTCTCCATTAAAAAAGTGTTCTCTTTCTCCTTTTCCTTATGTCCCTCAAAGGCATAAACTGCCATTCTTTTAATTCTTCAAGGTCCATATTAGGCCACTTTGGACAACTAGTCATAAAATAATTCCTAACTACCTTACAACTGTTATTCACAAATGGAATCCTGATTTGTCTAATAGCTCTTCACCTCCCAGCTCAATGAGCCTATCCATAAACTGAGAGGGATTTTCATTATCTTCCTGCTTTAGATGTTGGAATTTAGTCCATGTACCAGGCCTATCAGAACAAGCTCTCATTGCTTTTAGTAATGCATTTCTAGCCTGGCATAGTTGTAAGTAATATTGCTCTGAATTTGGATCCCATTTGGGATCTTCAGTTGGCCAATGAGCCTGATTAACAAGAAAAATAATCTTATTTCTTTCCCCTTCTGTTAGCAAGGCCTGGAGAAAATCTTCCACATCAATCCATGTGGGATTATATGTGCGGAAAATGCTTTCAAACTTACTCATGACTACAATGAGTTCATTTTCAAAGTAAAGAGTTTTTTCTCTGAATCTCCTGAATCTCTCAATATCTTGTGGAGGGAAAGGTATAATGTCTTATATTCACTAAGGTCCCACATCTATTATAAGTAGGAACAGGCCTTTATTAAATCATCTGTGATAAGTGCTGCTTGGCCTGTTGTCTGGGTTGCAATGGAATGGGTTGTAGTGGGTGTTGTTGTGGAGTAGTTAGGGGAAGGGGGAGGAGTAGGTGAACAGAGAAGGAGGGGTTGGTCAGGGGGTGGGGAGGCAGAGCGAAAGAATCAGGGGTGGGTTGGGGTGGTGAAGAGGAGGGAGGTGGAACTGGGAGGCAGGGTGGAGAAGAACATGGGTAGAGCTGGGGGCGGAGAGAAGATCAAGGTTGGGGATTGGGAGAGGAATGAGAGAGAACTGATCAGGGGTGGGGAGGAGAAGGAGGAGGAGAGAGAATAGATTGAGCAAGGGAGGGTACAGGTTGTAGAGGAGAAGATATAGTAGGATACATGGGGTTGAGAGGAGGAAGAAGGATAGGGAAAAGGATGACCAAGAAAACAAGGAAAGGGATGGTTCAGATAGGGATAAGGGAAGATGGGTGGGTACTGGGTAGCGAGGAGGAGGAAATGTAATGGTAATGGGATTGAATCATATGGTAAGTGAGGGTAGAGAGGTAGATTGGGAGGAAAGGAGATGGAAAGAGTGGGGATGAAAGAGGTCTGACGGGGGAGGAGCCAAAGGGTTCAAGTCCTCCTTTGGGTCAGAAGGAGGAGAAACTTTCTCACAGTCCAGGTGGGATGATAGGGTGTGTTTCTTGCTAGATCTAATCAGGGGTTTAAAAGTAGGAACTAAAAGAATTAAGCCAGAATGGTCTGGTTCCAAAGAAAGAATGGTTTCCTCACTGAAGGGCATGGTTAATTTATCAGTATGATATGTCCACAAGAGCCAGTATTTATAATCTGTGGAGTCTTTATAGTCTTTGGGATATTTTTTCTAATGGCTAACTTTAAATCTTTTAAGCTCTTGAAGTCAAAGGAACCATATTTTGGCCAAGTATAGGACTTGTCTATGCAAAGTTTTTTAGCTTCTTTTTTTATCATCCAATCCTCCTTAGGAAGATTCCAAGTATTTAAAAGCTTATGCAGAGATGAATCTTGAGGAATTTTTCCTGATTTCCCTTGAATTGTTGAAGTATTTCCCATATTATCTAGTCTCTCTGTCTTAATCTGTCTATTTAAGCTAGTCTAAGTATTGTTGAATGGTCAATTTACACAATGAAAGGTTCCTAAAATATAAAAATTTCTTCAATGTTACTGTGGAAGATAATGATAGTGGAGTTAAATAATAAGCTTATGTAAGACACTTAAGTAACTGTTGCACAGTATAATACCAATAATGAATATATACTTATTATAATTGTTGTATTAATCATTAAAAGTCAATAATAATAAACAAGTATTGATTATTAACAATTATTAACCATTAATAATAGTGATCAGTGATTAAGGTATTGATAATCAGTGATTATTATTTATAGTATTGTTAATATTATTGTGTTGTAAAATTATTATTTTTAATATTGCATTGAATTAATTTGGTTTGATTTTGGTTTGTTCAGTTTTATAAATTTGGTTATTAATTTAATTTAATATTATTGATATTTATTAATAATTATTTTATTCAAATGTATTCAATTTAATGTTATTATTTTAATGTAGTAGTAGTAGTATTTTAAATTGCCTGCAGTTTTTACTTCTCGCCTGTGGGTGGCACTTGTAAAGTAAGGAAGAGTCACCAGTCTGATTGACAGATCAGTCTGAGGAGCAGTGGAGGAGGAGCAGGAGACTCCTGACAGTTCTGAGGAGTGGATAGAACTCTGAAGCCAATGGCCAAGGTCTTCCAGACTGGGAAGGGAAGGGGAAGGAGTATTTTCCTGAAGCTGAGAAAGAGCTCAACCAGTTGGGACCTGACTCTATTCAGAGAGCCTCAATACCTCTACTGAGATTCAATTAACAACTATATGATTCTCTACAGGAATTTTGTTGAACTCACTATGGCCTGAACCAATCTGAATCCTACCTCAGGGATTTCTCTCCCTTACTCATCCCTTGAATTCAACATTAGGATTTAGTTAGACCATAAGTATAGGGATAAAGAAACAGCTGGTGAAGAAGAGGGCCAAGGCCCAGAAGCCTCTGGCCTCCAAACTCTGAAAACCAATCTGCAAGGGGGACAGACCATAGGGCTGCCCTTCACCCACTTACCCCTTTCCTCTCATTCCTCTGCCATTTACCTTCTCCATTTGATATAAAAATAAATTATATTTGAAATATTTAGATCAGGGTTTGGGCCTGTCTTTAAATAACAAATTTAGGATTAGGATCAATAGTTTGAGACAGGATTTTAATCCTGTCATTGTCTGATGATAAACCAGAACTGGGTTTGTCATACTTTCACAGTGAGGGGATCTGATTCTGAACCTCTGTGACCCAGTGCCATTGATTAAGAAATACTATCATCTCTCCTTGCCAGTTGGTGCCATATCTTAACCCTAAAGGATGTCAGTTAAAGTGCCTGTGTGAAGTGAATCTATAAAGTAACATCGTGCCTCACTCAGATAGACTTAGCCTCAGGGGCCCTGAGCTTCTCTGAGGAAGGCATATTGCCACTTTTACTGAGATAACTGGATTCATATCTGACTGGCCCTCACTTCTCCCTTTCAACATCTTACTGGAGTCACATCTTTCCAGTGAAGACAGTATCTGGTTTACCTGTCCTCATTAGTAATAGAGGAGAGGAATCCTCTACTCATTATCTACCCTTTTCCCTCCTCCATTACAGTTGGTACCCCAGATGATTAGTAGAAGAACCACTGTCAGTTAGTGACAGTTGAGAAAGACTAGGGTCAGGGGGAGTCATTTTAGAACAGAAGCCTAAGCTGAAAGCCATTACTGTCTACTCCAGGGGGGAAGGTGCATAGAGGTCAGTTTTAAAAGGCAACTTTTTTTACTGTGGGGAGTTTTTTGAGAAAAAAGGGTAGGAAATCAGGGTACATTAAACAAAAACATGTACCAAAGGTTTATAATCATCTATGTAGTGCTGCTCATGCTGGCACAGCTATATTTTTGGTTATATGGCATGATAACCAACATCATTTTTTATGATAACCAATATCATTTTTTATTTCTTGCCAGTGGTTCAGATAACAAAAATTTGGGAACAAATTATCTTTTGAGATTAAAAATCTGTGGCCAATGTTCCCAGCCATATATGGAACAACAATGATGGTATGTCAAATCTTTAATACCTTGAGAAAAGGGATCAAACTGATTTCGGGCAAATATAGCAACAATGACCCTACATTAGTAATGTTTCTCAATCAAATGGCCACCATGAATGAATTATATCAGGGGCTGATAACCAAAATTGACAAGATGGGAATGGGCAATGACACCACTAGGGCACTAGGGCACTAAGGGCACTGATAAGGACTGTGACAGGGGAAATGACACCACATCTACTCTAACCATTGGTCTCTGCAGACAAAGAAACATGCACTGAACCTACACATATTCAGGGTGCTGAAGGGTACAAAATATTCTTCCTTTGCAAGATTATTCAAAATTAAATGCAGACTTAGGGGTGGTCCATATAAAAATCCACCAACCCTTCTCAGCAATGGACTTAGAAGCATTTAAGAAAAGAATACCTAGATTCTGTAGCAATCCATTTCATTGTGTAAAGGATCTAAAACATAATTGTAGGCTTTATTAACTGAATTTTGCAGATACCAAAATACATTTACAGAAATTATTTACCCACATGAACAAGACCAATTTATAAGGAAGATCAGAGAAGATCAAAACTTACCACCTGGCCAGAATATTTGGGGGACATTGAGTTTTCTAATCCCCAAAATTTATCTTACCTGAAAAAAGCTAGAGAAGACCTCCTACAGGCTTTAAATCATTCTGTGTCCATCCAAATGGATGGGGAAATTTTGAGAGGATTCATCAAGAATCCAAAAAGCATTCCTTCCATCTATTTTGACAGGCTCTTAGAAAGTGCAGAATCCATATAAAGGATCCCTCAAGATAGCGAACAAATAGCACAACATGTTAAGAGGCATTTTCTGAGGGAATGTTGCAACACCATCAAAAATTTCTTTAAGAATTTCTGCCCTACATATGATTCCAGGACTTTACAAGAACTAAGGGACTCTGCTACTTATTTGCGTGAAGCAAAATCAGAACAACAGAAAGAGAAAGATGATCAGATGAGAAACGTAAAGCAGAAATTGGATGAGGCAAAGGAAACAAAAAAATTTAGCCACAATAAGAACATTCAATCCACCTAGACCCCAATACCAACAAAGTGGTTAAGTGACTCCAAAGAAATGCTTTTTGTGCAATAGACTGGGACACATTGTCAGATTCTGTCCTCAAAAATCACAATACAGACACAGAAATGAGAGATCAAGTTATAACAACAATTACAATCAATACAGGGGTAATAATAATACCTACAGAGTAAACAACTACTAAACAATGCCAAAACAAAATATTATGACCGTTGTGAACTAAGGACAAAAATACCCCTGAATTGGAAACAATGCAAAAAATCATAAAGGAACAAAAGTATTCTACAGTTGTAGTGAGTGGTAAAAAGGGGCATACCATCTGAAGCCAGGAAATAGCTTTGCCTAGTTCAAAACCTGTGAAGGGGTGCAAAACACATTCTAATGAGTACTCAGAGGGAAATTTATATCCTTGAGTTCATATATTAACAAATTAGGGAGGGCAGAGGTCAATGAATTGGTCATGCAAATTAAAAAGCTAGAAAGTGAACAAATTAAAAATCCTCAAATGAAGACTAGAGATCCTAAAAATCAATGGAGAAATTAATAAAATTGAAAGTCAAAGAACTATTGATTTAATAAATAAGACTAGAAGCTGGTACTTTGAAAAAACAAATAAAATAGACGAAGTACTGATACCTCTAACTAAAAAAAGGAAAGAATAAAATCAAATTGGCAGTATCCAAGATGAAAAGGGAGACCTCACCTCTAATGAAGAGGAAATTAGGGTAATCATTAAAAACTATTTTTCCCAATTATATGGCAACAAATATGGCAATCTAGGTGATATGGATGAATACTTACAAAAATATAAATTGACTAGACTAACAGAAAAAGAAATACGATTACCTAAACAACCCCATATCAGAAAAAGAAATTGAGCAAGCTATCAAAGAACTCCCTAAGAAAAAATCCCCAGCTCCAGATGGATTCACAAATGAATTCTATCAAACATTCAAAGAACAACTAATTCCAATATTATACAAACTATATGACAGAATAAGCAAAGGAGTTCTACCAAATTCATTTTACGACACAAATATGGTACTGATCCCAAAGCCAGGCAGGTCAAAAACAGAGAAAGAAAACTATAGACCAATCTCCTTGATGAATATAGATACAAAAATCTTAAATAGTGTAGTGATTAAAATAGTGGGAGTCATAAACTGTTACAGATAAAAGAGTGGTTGGCTTAAATTGTGACCGCAGAAAATATGGTTTCAAGACAGTGTCTTGTTTTAAATCAAATATAAAGTGGTCGCCAGGGAAAAATTCCCAAATATTAAATATACCCAAGTCAGCTGGGTTTTATAGAGATTTTAATTAATACAAATGAGGAATTAATGAAAGAGAGACAGAGAGACAGAGAGACAGAGAGGAAATAATGAGAAAAAGGGCTAGACCAGCCTAGGCCAGCATGAGCCAGCCTAGGCTGAAAACCCTAAGAGAGAGATCAGTCAGTCTTTTATCCACTCACCACAAGATTTGTCCAAGCAAGATTCTAGTATTCAGAGAGACACCAGCTGCCTTCTCTAATTCAGCTTTTCCCAGCTGAATCTCCAGAGAGAGTTCTTCTGAGACAGCCCCTTCTCTCAGCTTTTCATCTCTTTTTAAAGGGAATTTTCTCCAATGTCACCTCCCCTAAGTTCTCACATCTACCAATCACAGTAGACGTTTTCCATAGGACAGACCATTCTTAATTCACACCTGAGTAGATTAAGATCTCTGAGTAAGTTCTCACCTCTTTGCTCCTTATAAATTCACAAGTTGCCTGACCTTTATAGGTACTTAGCACCCTTTTTATTAGATCTAAAAATAGGCACAGCTTAAGAACTTTTGCCTTACTATAAGTATGGGTTTAAGTATTTTTCATTGTTCAGCAAGGAGTTTCTTCCCCTAAAGTATGCTTAAGTAGGGGTGGAGTAGAGTTCTCACAATCCTGACTAATTCCCTTCATTGTCTAAAGTGGAGAATGGTCTTAACCAAGTGTTCTGAAGTAGGGTCTGAGAATTTTTAAGGTTCACACTGGGAAACAATCTTCATAACAAAAACCTCTAACAAAGTTTAATTACTCAAATTTACAAAGAGCTAAATCAATTGTACCAAAAAAATCAAGCCATTCTTCAATTGATAAATGGGCAAGGGACATGAATAGGCAGTTTTCAGTTAAAGAAATCAAAACTATTAACAAGCACATGAAAAAGTGTTCAAAATCTCTTATAATCAGAGAGATACAAATCAAAACAACTCTGAGGTATCACCTCACACCTAGCAGACTGGCTAACATGACAGCAACAGAAAGTAGTGAGTGCTGGAGGGGATGTGGCAAAGCTGAGAAATTAATTCATCGCTGGGGGAGTTGTGAATTGATCCAACCATTCTGGAGGGCAATCTAGAACTATGCCCAAAGGGCGATAAAAGACTGTCTACCTTTTGACCCAGCTATAGCATTGCTGGGTTTGTACACCAAAGAGATAATAAGGAAAAAGACTTGTACAAGAATATTTATAGCTGCGCTCTTTGTGGTGGCAAAAAACTGGAAAATGAGTGGATGCCCTTCAATTGGGGAATGGCTGAGCAAATTGTGGTATATGTTGGTGATGGAATACTATTGTGCTCAAAGGAATAATAAAGTGGAGGAAGAATTCCATGGGAACTGGAACAACCTCCAGGAATTGATGCAGTGTGAGAGTAGCAGAACCAGGAAAACATTATGCACAGAGACTGATACACTGTGGTACAATTGAATGTAATGGACCTCGCCATTAGTGTCAGTGCAATGTCCCTGAACAATCTGCAGGGATCTATGAGAAAAAACACTATCCACATGCAGAGGAAATACTGTGGGATTAAAAACACCGAGATAAGGCAACTGGTTGACTACAGGGGCCGAGGGGATATGATTGGGGATATAGACTCTAAATGAACATCCCAGTGCAAATACCAACAACATGGAAATGGGTTCAGATCAAGGACATATGTGATACCCAGTGGAATTGCGTGTCAGCTAAGGGAGGGGTGGCGGGAGGGAAGGGAGGAAAAGAAAATAATTTTTTTATCCAAGAAATAATGTTTGAAATTGACCAAATAAAATTTAAGGAAAAAAATAAAAAATAAAAAAAAAGTCATCCTACTATTAAAAAAAATAAAATAAAAATGTATTGACAAAAAATAATAATAAAAAATAAACCTGAAAGAGGCAGTCAAGATGGCAGAGTATGAGCAGGGAAACTCAAAACCACCATGAAAACACTCTCCAACCAATTTTAAAGTAATGCCACAAAATGAACACAGGAGTGAAAGAACCACAAGGAGATAGAGTGAAGCAACTTTCATGAAGCTTGAAAGGAAGGCAGAGAACATCTGGGGCATTGGAGTGAGAGGGGAGCACAGCCAGCAGGAAGCTACAGCAAGGAGGAAAGAGCAAGCAAGCCCCACCCCTACCCAACATCTACTGTTCCAAGTTCTGAACCTGGGCCCAAGACAACATCCAGACCTTGAGACTCTGCCTGGGCCAACAGCAGTCCAATCCAACACAACCTTTAAAGTTCTAAGCAAACCTGTGGTGAGATTTGGATTTCCAGCCCAGGGCAGTCTGTGCTAAGCAACCTAATCTATGTGAGCCCAACACAAGACTAGGCCCAAGTCTGGGCTTGTGGACTTGATCCCAGTTTGAGACAGTTGGTAGACCTAGAGCTGGGCCCCTGATCTCTGGCAGAGGCAGCCCCCAGGGTGCTGGATTATGGAAGCCTGGTTGGTCCTTGCCAAAGCTCAAGGTAGAGACTCCATCCCTACCCCCCACCCCACCCCCAGGGCAGTCTGCAGTCAGTGCCTGACCAGATAAAGCCCAGAGTGAGACCAAAAGCTACACCCAAGCCTGAGGCTAGAATTTGAACCATCATCAGTCTAGGGGGCAGGAAGGCATGGTGATTAAATCAGCAGTGGGAGGTGGCTCTCAGAGCTCCCAGCCCAGAGGCCATCAGATCATCTTGGAAGAAGTAAAACTAGTAAAAATAAGGCTAAAGGTAGCATCAAGGAAGAAGTAAAATTTAAGCAAATGTCCTATCCTCCAAGAGAACAAAGCCTATGTTTAACATAAAAGTAAAAGTAAAGAAATTGGCTGGGAAAATAAACAACTTAAAAAAAAAACCCTAACCATAGAAAAAATGTATGGTGACAAAAAGCAAGGCATTGACACAGAAGGGGCCATTTAAAACAAAGCAAACACACACAAAAGCCTCAAATCAAAATATGAATTGGACTCAGATTCTGGAAGAGCTCAAAAAGGATTTCAAAAACCAATTAAGAGAAGCCGAGGAAAAATGGGGAAGAGAAATGAAAGTAATACAAGAAAAAATGTGCCAAATGAAAAAGGAGACTCAAAAGCTGACAAAAGAAAATCATTTCGTAAAAATTAGAATTGGGCAACTAGAAGCTAATGATTTCATGAGACATCAAGAAACAATAAAACAAAATAACTTTAAACAATATAAAATACCTGTGGGTAAAACTTACCAAAACAAAGCCAGCAATTATATGAACACAATTTCAAAACATTCTTCAAACAAATAACCTTAGACCTAAATAATTAGAAAAACATTCCTCATTGATAAGCTGAGCCAACATAGTGAAAATGACTCCTCACAAAATTATTTTACCTATTCAGTGCCACAGCAACTAAACTATCCAAAATTTATTTCATTGAATTAGAAAAAATAACAACAAAGTTCATCTTTGGAAAATAAATGGCCAAGAATATCGAGAGAATTAATGAAAAAAATATTGAAGAAGGAGGCTTAGCCATATTATATAAAAGCAATGCAAACAAGAAGGGAAACAACAAGAAAAAAATCTTACAGCAAGAATCTGACAAAAGACTCATTTCTCAAATATATAGAGAACTAAGTTAAATTTATAAGAATATAAAGCATTCCCCAATTGAAAAATGATCAAAGACAAAAACAGACAGATCTAGAGGAAGAAATTAAAACTATCCATGGTCAAATGGGAAAAAAAATGCTCCAAAGCACTAATGATTATAGAAATGCAAGTTAAAATAACTCTTGAGATATCATGTTATACCTATCAGATTGGCTAACATAACCAAAAACAAAAATGTTAGAGGGGATTTGGGAAAATTGGGACATTAATGCATTGTTGTGAACTGTGAAGTGATATATCCATTCTGGAGAGCAATATGGAACCAGGATCAAAGGGTCTCAAAACTCAAAACTCAAAACTCAAAAAAAAACTATTCTTTGACCCAACAATTGGGTCTATATAGCAAAAAGATTAGAGATAAGGGGAAAGGACCTACCTGTATCAAAATATTTTTAACAATTATTTTTATAGTGGCAAAGAACTAGAAACTGAAGGGAATTCCCCATTACTTGGGGAATGAATGAACAAGTTATGGCATATGGTTGTAATGGAATATAGGAACCATAAGGAATGATGAACAGGATAAGTTCAGAAAAAACTGGAAAGACACATGAACTAAAACAAAATAAAATGAGCTGAATCAGAATAATGTATACAGGAACAAAAATATAATGTGTGAAGTAAGTTTTATGTCTTTCTCAGAGAAAGCATTTGACTTGTTTCAATTAAAGTCAAGATCACCATACTGTTTTAAGTCACAAGGACCTTTTGGTTGGTTTATCTAAACCAGTGGTGGTGAGACACTGCATGCCATGCTCCCCTCCCCCTCCACTCTCCCCACCCAGACAAAAGAGGGAGAAAAGGAGGGGAGTGGCCCAGGTGCTCTCCCTATGGAAGGGAATAAGCACTCCCACTGGGCTGCTGGGCAGAGGGGAGGGGAGGTATGATGGAGAGGGGGAATGGAGCAGTTCCTCCAAAGTCTCTCTGCCTTTCTAGTAACTAACTCTGGCAGGCAAGGATGTGGGTACTCACAGAGGAGATCTCGGTGTGCCATATTTGGCACCCATGCCCTAAGTTCAACATCACAGATGTAAACAGTCCCAGAACAAGTCTAGGACAAGGTAATTGATAGCAGAACAAAAGGTTCCAATTCAAGGGCGATTTACAATTCAGTTACTTCTTTATCCCATGAAAGCACTAGAGGATGCAACTCTTCTTTGATGTATTTTATCTTATTTCCACTGAACTTAGAAATTCATGTTTATAGACTATGAAGTTACAAACTTCAAATCTGAAGTTGTAACAAGAGGAAGAGGAGGGGTAGTTTTTGCAATTAGGGACCTCTGAATTGATTACTGATCTTTTGAATTTAACTAATTTGCATTCCTGAAGAGCTAGAGGAGTGTCTACTTTCATGAAAGGAATAAAAACTGCTTCTTTTTCATGCCTGCTTTCTGACTCCAGTTTATTTTATAAGTGGAACATTCTTTGCTCAAATTCATATCCCACATACACAATGATCAACTGTGAAGGACCCAAAACATCATCGCAAAGGCTCTAAAGACAACAACAAGGAACTCATGATAAAAATGCTATCCCCAGGCAAAGAAAGAAATGTTGGTGTCCAAGTGCCAATCAAAGCATGCCATCTTCCATTATATTTCCTACATGAGATTTCTATTGTATATGTGATATGTGACTTCTATCATGACATAAGAATTTTGGAAATGTATATTACATGAAAGTAAAAATAGAACCCATATTAGACTATTGCCTCCTAGAGGTAGGAGAAAGGAGGGAGGAAGAAAACTCAAAATCTAAAATATCAAAAAACAATTGTCAAAATTTGTTTCTACGTGTAATTGAGAAAAGAAACAAAGAAAAAAACAAAAATAAAGGAGGGTTCTTCATGGTCAGGTATAGCAGCCATCTAGATGGCCTCTGAGGTAACTTCTACTTCTTAGATTCAAGATCTCTGAGCCTCCTGTTCCAGAAGCTATATTAGAACAGATCCAATCTCAGATCCTCCCAGATTCTTATAATCTCAAATCACTTTATCTTCTATAAATTACTCAATTCCTTACATACCATATGGCTGAAACTTCTCTCTCTTATCTTGATTCTCTAAATTTCTCATAACAGCTAAATCCCTTTCATATCAATTTTTATTTTAATTGTTCTCTCTTTAGTTTCTAAGACTATCAGTCACCCCTTGTTCCTTTTCTTGCCTTCTCAGTGAGTGAAGAAGGGGAAAGAAGAAGGGGGATAATTCAGAACTGAAAATAAAATTGAATTTTTAAAAATGAAAATAAGTTTTTTATTACTTTGTATTATTTTGTATATATGATATATAGATTATTTATGTACATATCCCATTCTCCAAGTACAATATAAATTCTTTAAAAGGTAAAAACTTTCAATTCTAAATTTTTGTATCCCCAGCACAGTGCCTTGTATATAATAGGCACTTAATATTTGTTGAATTGAAGGGATCTCAGAGGTTATGTAATTCAATCTATTTTTTTTAACTTGAATCTATAATTTAATTAGTATAAGTAGTAGTCAGTGGGAAATACCCTTGACTAATGCTGATCAGCAACTATTCTACAACCTATAGAGAGATGCTTAAAGAATTAAGAAGCTGGGAAAATTTTCCAGGGTCAAAAAACCATTACGTGTCAGAGAAAGGACTTGAACCAAATCCTCTTCACTCGTTCTATACATACCTGACCAAAATCCTCTTATGATATCCTGAGGAGTGGTTATTTAGTGATCTCAAACACTTCAAATGAGGGAGAACCTACTACTGCCTTTCAAAGTATTATGATGTTTTCTGATAGCTCAAAATTTTGCATTTTCCATTATATGAAGTTAAATATATGTCTGTAATGTAAAAAATAGACTCGAATACAGGACTACAATCCCCACAAGCCTTTGCTCCACTTCCCCAAAATGCTTTGTAATCTCACGGAAATTCTCAGGTGGGCCGAGATTGAGAAGGTATTTACCCTGGTGGCAAAGGTTTTTGGGTCTCTTTTTGGACTTCTGTTTTGGAGCAGATGCGGCTCTTTCCATAATGTAGGTGAGGTCTTGTCTAAGCCTCTGGCCTAGGCACGTTTTCCTTATCCTGTATTTTCTTTAATCCTTAATCCTTAATAAACCTCTAAAAAATATAATACTCCTTGCAGAGAGAAACTAATTTCTACCTGCCTAAGTCTCCCCTAAACTTTAATCTACAGTAACAACAATACCAGTTCTGTTTTATGAAACTAAGCTGAATAAATTTGATTTTTTTTGCCCATGTGACTGCTATCACCAAGAAATCTCCCATTCACATCTCTGCTCCAGTTTTAACATCCACAGTTCCTTCAAGTCTCCAATTCCCTCACCATTCCAATACCTTCTTAAACACATTCGGATGATTGGAATGTTCTTCCAAAATGAAACTTTCAAGAGTTGGATAGAGTACGCTTGATGTGAACTGACAAGAGAATATAATAGGATTTCTACCTCCATTGTTCTGAAAATTATAATAGCAGCTTTGGGGACTTCCACACTCACTGAGTTTGCAGTGATTAGCCACACTTCTACCAGCCTGTACCTTCAAAAATTTTGGTGTTTTTTTTTTTAATTCATATGTATGTCTTCATACTTATCAGTCTAAAATTTTATCTTACTAGATTTGGTCTATCATTCTAGACTGTTAAAACCTTTTTAGTTTCTGTCATCCAACTTCTTAGCAATTGTTCCTAGCTTTGTGTCATCTGCAAATTTCATCTATGCCTTTATCCAAGCAAATGATGACACCAAAGGTCAATTTCAGTTCCTTCCATCTTTAGGGCCATCAACTATCAAACCCAAATTAGATAACAGCTTAAAAGTATAGAAAAGAGATTGATAGGTAGCAGATTTAGATGTCTCTCATGATAACCTACCAAGATTCCCTCAGAATCCTTGATTCAAAATGTCTCTTTTTTATTTTCCCAGAAGGAAAAATAAAACACTATCCAAGATCCAGGGAAAATTTGCGTTTGATGATTTCTAACCACTTAAGCAATACCTACTGATTAATCCTAACAATACTGCTGAAGCCCACACATACTGGGTTTTCTTTCATCTCTATCTGTTTATCTCCTAGGACACTGGACATCAGAAATACTTAATACATACTAAATAATCACTGTATCTCACAGAACCATTTTGATATCTTAAGAAGAATTCTACTTCTGGAAATGTAGGTTTTAAATGATTAGATCTTGTTCTACAAAATTCTTAGGGAAAGGAGGAGCCAAGATGGAGACTTAGTAACAGCAAAAGTCAAAACCACATTGATTCTCCTTCCAAACTAATCTTTAAAAAGCACTTCAAAATGGCATGAATCAAAATCCAACAGCAAGGCTCTCCAGTGGAACGCAAGTTGAAATGTATGTAGAGAGTTGATTTTCACAGGATAAGGAGGAACTGGAAGAAAAACTGCACACAGGAGTGCTGACCAACCACCACCCCCACCTACTGAGTCAGAATCCAAAACCTGGACACAAGCCAACTTCGAGATCCCAGGACCCAGGTCACACCAACAAAAGAGCACATCAGGCCCACCCCCTTGAAGTCACAAGCCCTGGCACCATCCCACAATGAGATGTGAAAGTCCATAGTACTGGGCCCTTTCAAGCCTCTGCTGATGCAGTGAAGACTTAGCCCCAGGGCAAAATAGCTCACAGTGCCTAACCCTGTGAGCTGGCAGAAGACAGAATCAGCAAGCAGCTTTCAGAATTCCCAGTCCACAGGCAAAAAAAAAGGCCTGAAAAAATGAGCAAACAGCAGAAGAAACACTTAACCCTCAAAAATATCGATGAAAACAAAAAGCAAAGAACAGACCCAACTGAGGGTAATGAGATCCAAGCAACCACATGCAAAACTAAAAAAAAAAAAAAGAATTCAAAATCAAATAAGACAGATTGAAGAAGAATGGGGGAAAGAATTGAAAGTAATACAAAACAAAAATAAAAGCTTAAAAAGCAAAATTGGTCAACTGGGGAAAAAGGCACAAAAATGCAATGAAGAAAAAAATTTCTTTCAAAACAGAATTGGTCTGCTAGAAAAAGAGGCAAAAAAATCCAATGGAGAAAAGAGTGCCATAAAAAATAGAAAAGACCAAATAGAAAAGGAGGATCAAAAGGTCATGGAAGAAATTCAGTCTTTAAAAATTAGAATTGGGCAAATCAAAGCTAATGAATTCTCAAGACATCAAGAAACAATAAAACAAAATCAAAAGAAAAAGTAGAAATATGAAATATCTCATTAAAAAAACCTGACTTTAAGAATTATTGAACTACCTAAAAGTCATAACTCCCCCCCAAAAAAAATTCTTAGAGGAATTTTGGTTCTGACTACAATTATCCCAAATCCTAGAAGTATATTTTAATGAATATTATTATTTCACCCAGTTAAGTACCTAAATACAATAAAAAATTAATAATATTGATGATATTTCTGGTTCTTCTAAGGCTGATAATATACTTATATTTTATTCTTGAAGCCAGAAAAACAAAAAATCAAATTGTTATCATCAATTGACACAGTT
The DNA here is from genome assembly GCF_027887165.1 of Monodelphis domestica. Taxonomy (NCBI): domain Eukaryota; kingdom Metazoa; phylum Chordata; class Mammalia; order Didelphimorphia; family Didelphidae; genus Monodelphis; species Monodelphis domestica. The sequence continues at coordinate 303,796,290 of NC_077227.1, read as the reverse complement.
TAAGGAACAATATGCAATTTGAAGATGATATCTACTTGAGGATGAAAAATGAAGTTGTTTGAAATTTTACTTACTAGAAAATGCCCATAATAATTGAAATTAAATTATGAGGTTGTTAGTAGTTTTATTACATCAGTGATGATAGAAAAGAAAGGAAAATGTAGGAAAATGTTGATTAGTTTAGTACCCTATATGTCATTTGATGGATTGAAGTTCACCAACAACAGAGGTTCCTCCAGGTAGCAATTTCCTGCCAGAAGAGCACCAGAGAGCAAGAGTAGTCCTTTGGTCTCATCTTATAAGTAGTTTTCTCCACCCACTGGCTCTCCCATGTCACATCTCAGGAACCAGTCATAGTTCCTTAATGTGTCTGGTACCACCCAGGGGGGGCAGTGCCTGTGGGATCAATATACTATCACATTGGTTTCAACTTCCTTTCTCTCAGGACCAGTCTATCCCTGCACATCTCAATGGTAAATGACCTCCAAGTCACTGATTGATTACATCAAAACAAAGCAGCATAATGGGGGGAGGAGTTCCCTTCCCACATGTCTATATTGAGAAATCAGAAACAGAACTCAGACTATTAACAAATCTAGACTTCCAGATTGGCTTGCACCAGAGAGGGGATGCAATTTCAGTAGTATAGGCACTTTCTTTAAAGAGAGATGGATGGGGCAGCTGGGTAGCTCAGTGGATTGAGAGCCAGGCCTAGAGACAGGAGGTCCTAGGTTCAAATCTGGCCTCAGACACTTCCCAGCTGTGTGATCCTGGGCAAGTCACTTGACCCCCATTGCCTAGCCCTTACCACTCTTCTGCCTTGGAGCCAATACACAGTATTGACTCCAAGATGGAAGGTAAGGGTTTAAAATAAATAAAACAAAGAGAGATGGAGTCATTTGTTAACATACCTTCTTGGCACAATCTCCAGAGAAGCATAATGTTTGAGAAGAAAGACAGTGCTGATGACTTAGCAGCTAATAGTACCAAATAAGGATAAGAGGAGATATGAGGCAAAAAAAGCAAAAGATAAAAAGTCAACATCAGGTCCCCTAGCTATTAACTTACCATCCACTGCCAGTACACCAACTCCATATGCTTCCACTCCAGAAAAGCTTCCAGGCATGAGTTTTCTGATTCCAACTCCTGCAACAGCTAAAAGAGAAATGGAAGCCCTGAATGAGAAAAGGGAAAACTCAGGGATCACCTAAGCAGACCATCATCCTCTCAATCACCCAGACTCCCAACCCACTACCCACCTTAGTAGCCTAACAGTTTACTTTTACATCTATAATAAATGCTCCATTCTCTTTCTGACATTGGCACCCTGATACAGGCCCTTGATTCCTCACAACTGGACTAATGTAATAATCAGCTGAATTGTATCCCTGTTTCTGCCCACTCCAGATCATCTTTCATTCAGTTTTCATAATGATTATCCTAAAACTCGGGTCTGATCATGCCATCCCCCTATTCAATAAGTGCCAGTGGTTACCTATTGCTTCCAGGATCAAATACAAAATCCACTGCGTGGTACTCAATCAAAGCATTTCATAACCCTGTCCCCTCTCATCTTTCCAGTCCAATATTGAGTTATACAGTGACTCTGGTCTCCTTGCTTGTTTCTCTCACCAGATTTCCCATCTTCCAACTCCAGACATTTTCCCAGGCTCTCCCAATGCCTGGAATTTTCTTCTTCCTCATCTCCACCTCCTGGTTTTCTTCACGACAAGAAGTCTTTCCAAGGCCCCTTAATCTTCATGCCTTCACTCTAAGATTACCCCAGTATATATAGATATAGATATAGATATAGATATAGATATAGACATATAGACATATAGACATATAGGCATATATAGATATATAGATATAGATATAGATATAGATATAGATATAGACATATAGACATATAGACATAGAGACATATATAGATATAGATATAGATAGATAGTTTGTTTAACCAAAGGTGTTGGCATGTCATTTCTCACATTCAACAATGATCTCCTTGAAAACAAGAGATTGTTTTTTGCCTTTCTTTAAATCCCTAGCACTATGTCTGGCACATGCTAAGTGCTCAGAAAAATGCTGATGGCTTGGCCATAAAGGAACTTTTTATTGAGTGGATATAATATGTACAGAAATAAATGCAAAATAAAAGAAAATAATATAGACATCTGGTCAAATGACCAACAAGATGGAGGACTAAACAATTTCTCTGATTCTAAAACCCTGTCTCAACTCTTTCTAAAAGAGGAATTGTCCCCCACTTCCCAGCTGTGTGACCCTGGGCAAGTCACTTGACCCCCATTGCCTAGCCCTTACCACTCTTCTGCCTTGGAGCCAATACACAGTATTGACTCCAAGATGGAAGGTAAGGGTTTAAAAAAAAAAAAAAGAGGAATTGTGCATCAGAGAGAAAGTGATTTCAGCTGTCTCAATAATCTAGGGTACCAAGAACCCAAACAACATAAAAACTCACTGAAGTAATAGCATAAAAAGCCAATGATCCCTAACAACTAATTCACTCTCACTCAATATGTCCTATTCCACTACCTACCATGCTCTGGGCAACAGGGCTTCATAAGTCTACCTTCATAAGTCTAATAAGGCTTCATAGAACTCAATTCTAACCTTTGAACCCCCTGTCCCCAACTCCAATTAGTTTCAGACACTCAAACTCAAACAAGCAAAAACTAGTTTGTACTGTGATAGTAGCACTCTGCCACTGAATCAAAGAAATGAGGAAAATAGGAAATGGGGACAGGACATGTGAGTAGCCAAATCACATTTTATTAAGCTTGGGTTATTATCAGCATCCAAAAGTAACTTGGGGCAGAGAACAAGGGTGGTAAAATGTTGAGTTAACCAGCTTGGGAGGAGCTGAGACTCTTATATTAGACTAGAATAAAGTCCATGAAAGGAAAGGGAGTTAGAAAATTAACAATAGGACAAAACTGGGGGGAAAGGGGTGGGGCAGGCCTGAAGTTACCAAAAATATCAAGAAAACAAATACTTAGAAAATAAGCAGATAAATCAGCAGGCTTGTTAATGGTAAAAGGAAACATAACCTCCAGATCAAGGAAAAGAATCTATAATTAAACAACGTAAGACAAAGAAATAACATTTTGACATCTGATGAGGCAGAAGACACTAAGGATGCCCAATAGGACATGTGTTATAAGATTAGACACAAGAACCAGTATTTTTTGTTTTGTTTTGTTTTTTCCTTTTAAACATTATTTTATTTGGTCATTTTCAAACATTATTCATTGAAAACAAAGATCATTTTCTTTTCCTCTTCCCCCTCCAAACACCCCTCCCATAGCTGACACACAATTCCGCTGGGTATCACATGTGTTTTTGATCCAAAACCATTCCCATGTTGTTGGTATTTGCATTAGGGTGTTCATTTGGAGACTCTCCTCAATCATATCCCCTTAACCCCTGTGGTTAAGCAGTTGCCTTTCCTCGGTGTTTTTATATTCCACAGTTTGTCCTCTGCTTATGGATAGTGTTTTTTTCTCCTAGATCCCTGCAGATTGTTCAGGATCACTGCATTGACACTAATGGAGAAGTCCATTACATCGACTGAACCACAGTGTATCCGTCTCTCTGTACAATGTACAAGAAACAAGGAGTTGGGCAGCCAGGTGGCTGGGTAGATTGAGAACCAGGCCCAGAGACGAGAGGTTCAAATCTAGCCTCAGATACTTCCTAGTTGTGTGATCCTGGGCAAAACATTTAATCCTGATTTCCTAGTGCCTTAGAACCAATGTATAGTATTAATTCTAAAATGGAAGATGAGTTGTTTTTTTTTTTTAAGAGAAAGAAAGAAAAAAAAAACAGAGAACAACTCTACATGCTATGAGATGGCAGAAAGGGTCCTTCTATTACAAATATCCAAAATTAGGCCCACCAAGTCTTCCCAGATTTGAATATAACTAAAAAGGGCAATTACACATGTTCTATATAACCCACTAGGTAAGACAGATCTATATTAGGACAGGGTTGTTACCCACAACAGTAATAAGACACTAAAAAAAAGCTAAAGGCACTAACATGAGTAAAGAGGGAAAAAATCTATAGTTGATGATTGATAAAATGATGACTTAACTTAGAAAATCCTTGGGAATCAAAAACAGAAACAAATTCAAATTAATACATTCAGGAAAGTAACAACTAACTAACAAAATAAACTGCAAAGCTGATTAGTACTTCTATATAGTAATAAAACTAGGAAGGAAATAATAAAATTCATAAAATATCTGGGAATCAACCAAAAAATATCTATATAGATACAATTACAAAATGTTCCTTAAAGAAATAAAGGGAAGTAGCTGGGTGGCTTAGTGGATTGAGAGCCAGGCCTAGAGAGAGGAGGAGGTTCTAGGTTCAAATCCAACCTCAGACACTTCCTAGCTGTGTGACCTGGGCAAGTCACTTAGCCCCCATTTCCTAGCCATTACCTTATTGCTTTAGAACCAATACATAAAATTTAAATAACTAAGGTATGTTAAATTGCATGGCTGGACTATAACAAAAATTAAAATACTATAAAACTAATATATAGATCTATTACCAAGTGAGCAAGGGGTAGTCAGAGCTGACAAAATAACAAAATTTACTTGGAGGAATAAAAAAAGAGAGCCTATGAAAGGAGATAATGAAAATAAGGAAAAATGAAGGAGAAATAGTACTTTCAGATCTCAAACTATTAAAAAATAGAAATCATTAGTGAAGAATTGAAGGAGTCCTAGATTTTTTTACTCTACTTGTTTAAAAAGCCAACATTCCTCTGCTTCATATAGGTGTTCTGCTTTTAAGAACTGTAAGGAAATAAGTAAATTACTAATGTATTGTTAAGATAAGGAATTTTAGAAAGGTGTCTCTGAAACAACAGAGTGGCTGAGGCAAAAGAGAGAGTTCTGGGCATGAGCTTGGAACTTTGGAACTCTATCTCTGCTGCTGACAGGAAAGAGAAAATTCTGGGATCATTTGGAAGGGTTTTCACTTTCCTTACTGTGAAATTACATCAAGGAGAAGAAATTGTCAGATCTGCTGAGAGCTGTTGTTAAGAGGAGTGTAACCGCCAAAACGTGGTTGCCAAAACTGTGTATGTTAAAAATTGTAAATGCCAAAACTATAAAGGTTTTGGCCAAACTGTAAAGATAAAGTTTAGTGTTTTGACTTTAAAATTTAAATAAGTGGTCGCCATGGGAAATTCCCAAATGTGAAAATACCCAAGTCAGCTGGAATTTATGGAGATTTTAATTAATATAAATGAAGGAATTAAGGGAAGGATAGAGAGAGAGAGAGAGAGAGAATAGCCAAGCAGCAGAAAAGGGTCTAGGCCAAAATGGCCACCATAAGATCACCACAAGATCGTCTCACCTAGCTTAAGGTTTTGGCTTCACTATAAGGTATGAGTTAGGGACTTTTCATTGTTCAATCAGGAATTTGCAACTTTATCTTCCCCTAAGGCACTGTCTGAGTAGGGTGGAGTAACTTTAAAAGTTCTCAATATATTCCTGATCAAGTACCTCCATTGTTAAAAATGGGGAATTGTTTAATCAAATCTTCTAAGTAGAGTCAGAGTAGTTTTAAAACTCACAGGAGAAAGACCAAAGGCCTGCTTGCCTGACCTCTGAGCCATCTCAGAATTATACTCTAGTCAGTTAGCCTCTGAGACACTGGGCTAACTGACTCCATTTACTTCGAGACACTTTTTACTACAAATAATTTATTCTCTTATATAAGAATTTAATTAGTTTTAGTCAGATAGCATTTTTATGGGTTTTTCGTAAATGATAAGGAGTTCAGAGTAGCTTCAAGAAACAGAAGACTGCTGTGAGGCAAATGTAGAAAAGTGGGTGGATATTTAGTTTTCCCTTTAGTGTGAAGGTTTCCGTGTTTCTAATCCTTATATTAATAATTTTTAAACATAAATAAATATATCTTTATAAGGAAAATACTCTCCAAGACAGTTTGTGTGCACTGAATCCAGTGGAGGAGGTCCTCAAATTGAACCTCCTTTTAAGGTGAAAAATTGAGGTATTCTGTAGTCATCAAGCAAAGTATCCCCCAGGATACCACCTTATTACTTCATTTATAGTCTTATTATTTCATAAGGTAAAATCTCTGCTGTTCACCAGATATGTTTTAGTTCCTTACAAACAGGGCACAAACACACACACATACACAAAACCAAACAAATTTTGAAACAGCAACAGAAAGAATTTTATTTTTGTTCACTGTTAATGGTAAAAAGAATTTTTTCCTCTCCTATAACTATTGTGAACACCTTGCTTTATGGTCACTCTTAACTGGGGAGAAAACAGGAAGAGATAGAATATCAATAGTCCACAGGTCCCCAACATCCATCCACAGCAGTGTTCAAAATGTAATATTCTTGTATAAAAAATATTCTGATTTTTAAAATAAATTTAGGGAACCTAAAGAAAGTAATAATCATAAAAAAAAATTTTCAAAATTGAAATGTTGAACAGAGTAGACAAGAAATAATTAGGAATAATTGAACTAAATGTTCAGTGTTTAATAAACCTGAAAAACATACATTACCTAAGGAAAGAACTTTCTATTTTACAAGAAATGCTGAGGAAACTGGAAATTAGTTTTGAAGACATTATGTTTAAGTCAACTTCTCATAATGTCAAAATAAATCAAAATGTATCTATAATCTCAATCACCTCATAAAAGTTTTAGAAAAGAACTAAATATATCACCACAGCTAAATAAAGTCTTAATTTTAAAAAGATTAAAGTGACAACAAAATATAAGGGAGATAATTTCTATTATAAGAAATTGAAAAGTTGTTACGATTTTTAAAGCAAATTTGTAAAGGTCTAATTTCTCAAACTTACAGAGAACTAAGTCAAATTTATAAGAAAATAAATCATTGCCCAATTGGCAAATAGTAAAAAGGTATGAATTTTCAGAGGAAGAAATTAGAGCTATCAATAATCAGATGAAAAAATGTTCTAAATCACTCTTGATTAGAGAAATGCAAATTAAAACAATTCTGAAGTACCATCTCACACCTATCAAATTGTCCAATATGACAGTAAAGGAAAGTGATAAACGTTGTAGGGGATGTGGCAAAATTGGGGCATTAATGTATTATTGGTGGAGTTGCAAACTAATCAAACCAATCTGAGAGACAATTTGGAACTATGGACAAAGGTCTATAGAACATTATAGAGATGCAATTAAGAAATATATGTTGATAAGATTTCAATAAGCTAAGGAATTTGTATGGTTGTCTCAGGCTGGAGAGTGGCTGAGAATGCTGTGCAAGGCTTAGAATTTGAAGAGAAAAGGGCAGAAAGAGTTCTGTGATGGTTAATCCTTGGTTGTTACAGGATTAGCTGCTTTTCCTCCCCCTCTCCCCCTCTTCCCCTCTCTCCCTCACTTTCTCTCTCTCCTTCCCTCCCTTCTTCTCTCTCTCTCTCTCTCTCTCTCTCTCTCTCTCTCTCTCTCTCTCTCTCTCTCTCTCTCTCTCTCTCTCTCTCTCTCTCCCTCCCTCCCCCCCCCTCTCTCTCCCTCCCTTCTCCCCTCCCTGTTTGTGAGGTGGCAGGTTAAGAGAAAGTTTTTCTCCACTGTGAGAAACACCAGGAAGAAAACTTGTTTATACCTGCCAGACCAGAAGACCTTGTTTGCCTTAGACTCTGAGGGAAACCTCTAGAGCCACACTCAGCTTTAGTGAGCTTAGCCAATTTTGCTCACTATCTTCATTAATTTGGAGACAACTTTAAGAAAGAGATAAATAAGGATTTAGTTAGATTATCATAGATTGTTTTGGGATTTTAATAAGAGTTAAGGAGCCATAGCGTAGCTCAGGTGAATTCCTGAGACCAAGAAGAAATTCGTTTTGCGACGAAAGTGGTGGGTTGGATTTATTTAGCTTTCTTTAGTGTTAAGGAACCTTTGACATATCCTTATTATCCTCAAACCTTTTTTATATAAATAAAAGTTCTAATTTTTGTAAAAAGGATCTCCAAGTCAGTTTGTGCACTGAGCCCTAAGGAGTGAAACTATGGATACTTTGTGAATATCTAGCAAAGTATATACAACAGTATCCTCCTTATTATCACATTCATTATCCTTATTATTTACAACATACCCTTTGATCCTACACCACTACTAGGTCTATATCCCAAACAGATCATAAAAAAAGGGGAAAGGATCTATTTGTACAAAAATATTTATAGCAGCTCTTTTTGTGGTGGCATAGAACTGGAAATTATGGAGATGTCCATCAATTTGGGAATACTTAAACAAATTGTGGCATATGATGGTGATGGAATACTACTATATTATAAGAAATAATGCAAGATGATTTCAGAAAAAGCTAGGAAGATCTATATGAACTCATGCAGAGCAAAATAAGCAGAACCAGAAGAACACTGTACACAGTAACAGGAATACTGTACAATGATCAACTGTGAAAGACTTAGCTGCTCTCAGCAACACAAGGACAATTCCGAAGTATTTATGACAAAGAATGCAATCTACCACCAGAGAAAAAACTGTTAAGAGTCAGATACAGATCAAAGCATACTATTTTTCACATTGGTTTAATAATGTTTCTATTTTGAGTTTATTTTGGTGTTAAATGAGTATTTTTCCTACTAAAATGGCCAATATGGAAGTATATTTTACATGATTATACATGCATAATCCATATTAAATTGGTTATCATCTCTAAGAAGGGGGAGAGAAAGGAAGGAGGGAGACAGTTTGGATCTTGAAATTTTGGAAAACATGTTGAAAATTGTTATCACATGTAATTGGGAAAATAAAATATCTTTGAAGAAAAAAAGAACAAGAAAGATGAGGTATTAATATACTGCAGGGAAAAAAATAAACATTTATTAAGCATTTAACCATGTGCCAGGCACTGAACTAAGCACTGGGGAAACAAAGAAAAACACAAGCCAATCCCTGCCCTCAAGAAGTTCAGTCTAATTAGAGCAAAAAGAAGAAAACAACTACACCCTAACAAAACAGGATAAATTAAAGATGTTCAATAGAGGAAAGGCCTAGCATTAAGGGGATGTGAAAAGACTTCTTATAAACAATGAGATTTTAGCTAGTACTTAAAGAAACCCAAGGAAGACAAGAAGCAAAGATAAAGACAATAATTCAGGCATAAGGAATGGACAGAGAAAATATCTGGAGTCTAAAGATGAAGCATCTTCCATGAGGAACTACAAGGAAGCCAGTATCACTGGATTACAGGATACCATAGCAGAGAATAAAGTAAAGGAGGCCAGGATGTGAAGGGCTTTGACTACCAAATGGGATTTTATATTGATCCTTGAAGTGACAGGGAGTCCCTAGAAACTATAATAAATGAAGAATAAAGGGATATTACTATGCTATGAAAAATGATAAATATAGGATAAGAACATTATATGACCTGATTCAAAATGAAGTAAGCAAAATCCAGGAAAACAGTATATTGTAGACAATGACTATGATGTAAATGTAAAAAATAAGAAAACAATCAGAACTGAATGCTCCAAAATTATCATAACCAACTTGATCCCAAAGAAGAATTATTAAAAAAGGCCTCCCCTCCAACTTCTTAGAATAAGTGGTGGACTACAGATTTGAAATAATATATACAATATTTGATGGTTTTGATATGTTGCTTTATTTAAAGGCTTTTTTCTCTTTTTTATTGTTTGTTATAAGAGATAGTTCTCTGAGAGTGGGAAAATGGAAAGCTATATTAGGAAAAATGACATAAAATTTATCAACAAAAAAATTTTTAAATAACAATTTCCTGGGTCCAAGAAAGCCTTGTACATACTAATACCACTCTTACCTGCTTGCTACTTTCTGGGAATCTGAGGATTTCTGTTTCAGGGACAGAGAGATGGCCAATGCTCTGGTCAGGATGACAGCCTCTTGTGTACAAATGAATCTGAAATACATAAAAATTAATTTTTAAAAAATAAGCAAAAATTAGCATTGGTAATTCCCAACAAGATAGTGTTATGTAGTAATTGATCAACCGACCCCCACTCTGTATGTCTGGGGCAACAGAATGTTCAGTGCAAAGTCCTAGGAACTATAGGATCCCTGGGTATGTTGACATCTCCCTCCTTTCATGTCTGCTAACATAGCTAAAATCATTAACCATAGAATGTTCCAGAAAGTACCCTTGTCTCCTGTCAAGCAACTGTGACTGGCTTTAACCTACATAAACTCCTCACTGACCATGCTTCCCTGGAACTCTTTGACTGAGCTTCCCTAGCCCGCTAGCAATAAAGACTTCCCCTTGCTTGGATTGCATTGTCTCCATGTGTTCCTTGGGGTCTTTGGGGTCCACTCAGACCCTAATAATAGTAGAGGAAAAGGTCCTGGAAAAGCCCACTTTCCTTATATTCCACAAATAAATAGAAAAATTGGAACACCCAGAGGGGAAGAAAAGAAGGAAAAGGGAAGAGAGGAGAATGGGAACAGGAGAGTGAGCATGATAAAATACTCAAAAAGAATAATCTCATTTTAAAAAAAGTAAAAGGAAGGAAAATAAGCAATGAGAAAAATAACTAATACTACAAAACAAATATATATATTTTAAAACATACCAAAGAGAAGGAAGTAACAAATTGATTTCAACAACAACCCAGGAAATGAAACCTAGCAAAAGCTAAAGCTTATTAGATAAAAATCTCACCTTAAAAGAAATAAGTTAGATCTCAAGTCTGTAAAGAAAAGTTTGATGTTTTTGGTGAAAGCTATCTTTTAGTAAAAAAGGATCAAGACAGAATGATAAAAATTAACAATATAAAAAAGTGGGAGAAAATCTTAAAGACAAAGAATCAGTAGGAAGTAAAATTCTGAAGCTAGAAGGCCAATTGGCAGAAAACACAGGGAAAAAAGGTTAATTACAACCCAATTTCAAAAAACTTTACAAGCAAAGATGAAAATACGAGAGAAGACAAAGCTTAGGCATAAAAAATTAAGATTCAAAGGATTAGTTCATGTGACTAACAAGATGGAGGATTAAACAGCTTTTCTGAACCCCCTAACCTCTGAAACATCCAAAATAGGAATTATGGGCAAAAGACAAAGCAAGTTCTGCCGTCCCCACAAAGATACCAAGAACCCATACAAAAGGCAAGGTAATCTTTCAATGAACTAACAGCACAGAAGTCTAGTAGCTAGCTCCTAACTTGTTGACTCAGCATCTTCTCTCATCACTGTGTTAAGTATGAATCAGACTTTCTCTGATTCATACTTCAACTCAGCTATGAAGGTTGAGTTTATATGGAAAGAAATCCAAGGCATCAAAAACTATATAAAAATATGTTCCAAACTGATAATAAGGGAAATGCAAATTAAAACAATTCCAAGATTCCACCTCATACCCATAAGATTAGCAAATGTGGGGGGGAAAAAAGAAAAATTTTTGGAAGATGTGGGAGAACAGGTACGCTAATGTTCTATTGAGGGGGTTGTGCAATTCTGGAAAGTAAATTTGAACTATACCCAAAGTAATGAAACCTAGCAATACCCACTACTAAACATATGCCACAAAGAAATCAAAGAAAGAAGGAACAAAAAATATTTATAGAAGTCTTTTTTGTTTTAGCAAAGAACTAGAAACTAGGGAGGTGCCAATGAACTGGAGGGTGACTACATATATTATATGAAGGTAATAGAAGAATAGTCAGCCATAAGAAATGATGAATGGCATGGATTCAAAAAATCCAGAGGCAACCAATTTACTGATGTGAGGTAAAACATCAGAAGTGTTTTAATTCGTTTTTCTTTTATTGGTGGTTTAGAACAGTGTTGATAAATTTATACAGAAATGGATCTCTACTGGCACCATGTTACTTTAGAAACCTTCAAGTCAATGTTATGTTGCATTTTATTTTATTTATTTTATAATATTTTCCAATTACATCTTAATATGTATCAGACAACACTTGGGAGTTTTGCAAGCAACTACCTATATGGACAGGGAGCTTGACATCTCTGGGTTGGAACATTCTTTCATATATTATTGATAGATTTCATTCCTTGTTTTAAAAACTATTTACATCCTTTGACCCCTTATTTGTTAAGGAATGGCTTTTTGTCTTACATGTGTTTGTTAATTCCTCATATATCTTAAGTATAAAACTTTTGTCTGAAAAAAAAAAATCCAGAGGCAAAGCTAAGATGTCAGCATAGTAGCAAGAAGCTTTTGAATCTCCTTCCAACCAATCATTACAAAACATCTCAAAAAAACAAATCAAAATCAGACAACTAAAGGGGCTATACTACTGGACACAGCCTTAAAGGTGGGCAGTGTCTGGGGATTCCAACACTATAAGGGTGAGAAACTGCACTTATCAAAGCACAAGTTGATCACCCTACCCCCCACACCACCTGAGTAAGAGCAAGGGCTGGGGCAATCTCTAAATCCTCAGGGGCTGGCTGAGGGCACCACAGAGGGCAGTACAAGGCCTTGGCAGCAAGACTTGAGACCCAAGGCTGAGGAGTATAGAATTTGGGCAACAGAGCACAGAGCTTAGGCAGAAGCAAGGCTGGCCCCAATTGAGGCAACAGGGGCTAGAAAGAAAGATTTTGCCTCAGGGCAAAATGCTTTAAAGTGATCTACACAAAAAAAAAAAAATCACAGATTTACCTGTCCACATTCAGGCTTCTGACTGGAAAGGGAAGATACTACACCAAGGCAAAGTCCTGTAAGACTAACTAAGAAAACTAACGAGCTAAGAAAACAATCAACATACAGGAACCCCAATCCACTAGTGGCAAAAGAAATAAGCAGCAGCAAAAAAAGCTCTTCACCCCAGATAATTTCTGTGGAGAAAAAGAGCAAACCACAGAAGCAATAGCAGAAAGTGAATGACATGTAAACACACCCAAACACTCCAAAAAAACCTGAAATTGGTTACAAGCTCTAAAGGAACTCAAAAAGGAATACAAAAAACAAATAAGAAAGATAGAAGAAAATGGGGAAAAGAAATGAAAGTAATATTTAAAAAAGTAACAGCTTAAAAGACACAAGACATAAAAAGAGGCACAAAAAATGAAGTAATAAACAAAATGTAGACCAGAATTAACCTGCTGGAAGCTATGAAAAGCAGGATAGGACAAACCAGAAAGGGAAATCAAAAGATCATAGTTCTAAATCAGTCTTTAAAGACTAGAATTGGGCAAGCAGAAACTAATGATCTCATGAGACAACAAAAATTAATAAAGCAAAATCAAAAGAATGGAAAACTAGAAGGAAACATCAAATTTCTCATTGAAAAGACAACTGAACTGGAAAATAGATCCAGGAGATACATTTTGAGAATTATTGATCTACCTGAAAGCCTGGAACAAAATTAAAACCTTGGCATGATAATACAAGAAATTATCCAAAAAAACTACCATGATATTCTTGAACAAGAGGGCAAAATAGACATTGAAAGAATCCATAGACCACCACCCCCCAAATTAAATACTCAAAAGACAACCCTGAGGAATGTAACAGCCAAATTCAAGAGCTTCCAGGCCAAGGAGAAGATATTGCAAACAGAAACAATTCAGTTATCAAGGAGCCCCAGTCAGGATTACACAGGATCGGGCAGCCTCCACACTAAAGGACCACAAGGCTTGGAATATGATATTCAGAAAGGCAAGAGAATTGGGTCTACAACCAAAAATCAACTACCCACCAAAACTGAGTATGTACTTTCAGGGGGAAGTATGGGCATTTAACAAAACAGAAGATTTCCAAGCATTCCTAAAGAAAAGACCAGAACCAAATGGAAAATTTGATGTCCAAATACAAAATTCAAAAGAACCATAGAAAGGTAATGTAATAGAGGCTCTTCAACTAGGATAAGAGAAGTGCTGGAACAATGACACTAGGAAATAAGGTTCTCACTCCTTCCCCCCCCACCCCAATTCCTGTCCCTCTCTCTCAGTTGGTCTTAACAGCTTTTAAGTTGACAGCAGCTTTTAAAAGACTAATTACACACTATAGTACCTTCTAAAAGGGATTTATTTTAAAGAAGGAAGGTTAAGGAATTGGGAGAGAGAAGAGGAATTAGGATCTCCCTAATTTTCTATAAATCCAATATAAGAAAGTAAAATTATTTGTCTTTAAGGGGATATTATTGATGAACTAAAAGGATCTTCAGAGCTATACTCCAATCTTTCAATGTGAAGTCAATAGTCAGGAATCCAGAGCAGTCTAACTGCCAGCTCCTTCCTCAGAATTTTCAAAAGGAAAAAGTGAAAACCAGTTTCAGGTGCTAGCTTATTTAACTGCCTCCCTCCTGACCAGATTCTTCTTTGGAATCTTTCCTTTTCTCCTTGATTGACAATCCTTCAAGCTTCCATTCCTTGCATCTGCTTGCAAATCTCTCTGTTGTGGTAATCAGTTTCTCACAGTAAACAAGGAAGAGGAGAAAAAAATTTAAGGGCTTCGGTAAGGTTAAATTAATTATATTTTTACATGGAAAAATGATACCTCTAACTCTTAAAAATTATTTTCATTATCATAGGAGACAAGAATTATTCATAGGCAGAGGTTGTGGTACTAAGTTATTTTAGATGATATGTAAAAAAAAGGGGGGGGGAAGAAGATGACACTAAAAGAAACTTGAAGGAAGAGGAAAAACAGGATAAATTATACCAATGAAGAGGCATATGGGGAAGGGGGAGAAATACTATTATAAGAAGGGGAAGAAGAAAGTCATAATAGGTAATTCTTAAACCTTACTTGCAATGGAATCACTGAGAGGGAAGAATAGCCAGATCTATTGGGGTATAGAATTCTATCTTACCCTACAGGGAATATGAGAAGGAATAACAAAGTGGGGGGAGTGGGGTGGGGAGTATCAAAAGGGAGGGAAAGGTTTGGGGGAAGGGGAGATTAATAGACCTTAAAGAAATATAAGAGGGGAATAAGAAGGGAGAGGGTAAGAAAGAAAGTAAAATAAGGGTGGGGAAAAAGAGTATTGATTAAAAGTAAAACACTGGTGTAGAAGGATATAGAGAAAGAAGAAAGGGCGGGACTAAAAAAGGAAATCAAAACGTTGGAAAATATAAAACTGGTAATCATAACTCTGAATGTGAATGGAATGAACTCACCCATATTAGAGTGGATTATAAACCAAGATCCTACCATATGTTGTCTACAAGAAACACACATGAAGCAGGCAGAGTAAGAGACTAGAGCAGAATTTATTGGGCATCAACTGAGAAAAAGAAGGTGAGTCACAATCATCTTATCTGACAAAACCAAAGTAAAAATAGATCTGATTAAAAGAGGCAGGGAAGATAACTACATTCTGATAAAAGGTAGTATACACAAAGAAGAATTATTAGTACTAAACATGTATGCATCAAATGGTATAGCATCCAGATTTTTAAAGGAGAAACTACTAGAACTTAAGGAGGAAATAGAAAAACTATACAAGTGGGAGATCTCAATCTTCCTCCATTGGATCTAGATACATCAAACCAAAAAATAAATAAGAAAGAAGAGATGTGAATGAAATCTTAAGAGTTAATAGATCCATGGAGAATAATAAATAGGGATAAAAAGGAATGCACTTTCTTTTCAGTAGCACATGGTAAATTCAGAAAGATTGACCATGTACTAGGGCATAAAAGCATTGCAAACAAATGCAAAAAAAAGAAGAATAAATGCAACTTTTTCAGATCATAATGCAATAAAAATTATAATTAGTAAAGGTACATTGAGAGGCAAATCAAAAATTAATTGGAAATTAAATAATCTGATCTTACAAAATGGGTTGGTTAAAAAACAAAGCATATAAACAATTAATGATGTCATTGAAAAGAATGACAATGAAGAAACAACATATGAAAATTTTGGGGATACTGCAAAAGCAGTACTCAGGGGGAAATGTATATTACTCAGTGCCCATATTAACAAAAAAGAGAAAGAGGAGATTAATGAATTGGCATGCAACTAAAAAAACTAGAAAAACAACAAATTAAAAACCCTCAGATAAAGACCAAATCGGATATCCTAAAAATAAAAGGAGAAATTAATACAATTGAAAAAAAAAATTATTGAACTAATAAATAAGATGAGGAGCTGGTACTATGAAAAAAAAAACAAATAAAATAAAGTATTGGTTAGTCTAATTAAAAAAAAGAAAGAAGAGAACCAAATTATCAGGATCATGAATTAAAAAAGTGATCTCACCTCTAATAAAGAGGTGATTATTAAGAACTATTTTGACCAATTATATGGCAATCTAGATAAAATGGACGAATATTTACAGAAATATAAATTGCTTAGATTAACAGAAGAGGAAATAGAATACTTAAATAATCCCATATCAGAAATTGAACAAGTCATCAAAAAACTCCCTAAGAAAAAAATCCCCAGGGCCAGATGGATGCACAAGTGAATTCTATCAAACACTTAAAGAACAACTAATCCCAATACAATACAAACTATTTGACAAAACAGGAAAAGAAGGAGTCTTACCAAATTCTTTTTATGATGCAAAAATGGTACTGATTCCCAAGCCAGGAAAACCAAAAACAGAGAAGGAAAACTATAGACCCATATCCTTAATGAATATAGATACAAAAATATTAAATAAAATACTAGCTAAAAAGCTACAACAAGTAATCACAAGGATTATTCACTATGACCTGGTGGGATTTATACCAGGAATAAAAGACTGTTTAATATTAAGAACCCCCCCCCCATAATTGACCATATCAACAAGCAAACTAACAAAAAACACATGATTATCTCAATAGATGCAGAAAAAACCTTTGACAAAACACAACAACCATTTCTATTGAAAACACTAGAGGGGGCAGCTGGGTTGTTCAGTGGAGTGAGAGCCAGGCCTACAGATGGGAGATCCTGGGTTCAAATCTAGCCTCAGACACTTCCCAGCTATGTGACCCTGGGCAAGTCACTTAACCCCCATTGCCTAACCCTTACCACTCTTCTGTCTTGGAACCAATATACAGCATTGATTCCAAGATGGAAGGTAAGGGTTTTTTTTTTTTTAAATAAAGAAAAGAAAAAATAAAACACTAGAAAGTGTAGGAATAGAAGAACAGTATTTATTTAAAACCATCAACAAGGAGGACTTCCAGGTAAACATGGCCGAAGTCTAGATGAAAGACTCTTCCTCGCCTCAGCACCCACCGATATACACTACCTCAAAAGATCAAAAGAAACATATTCATAAGAACGAAGGGAATCTACAGTAGGGCTCAGCATTGAAGGTACATGAGATTTGGGCATTTCCACACTAAGGGGGTGAGAAAAAGCTCCCACCCAAACGTGAGCTGATCTACCCTCCCCCAACCCCACCTAGGAAGCCAGAGTCAGAGCCAGCGCGCGCCAGAATCAGCAAGTGAGCAAAGGGCACCTCTAGAGTGAGTAAGGGGCACCTCTCTAAGGTCCTGGGGAGCTGACTAAGACCAAAAAAGACCTACCCCCCTAAAAGCAGCTATACCTGAAACCCCAGCAGGCTAAAGAGCTCAGTCTGTAGGTGCTCACGGGAAGATAACAGAGAAGGGCAGCAAACAGCAGAAGCTGTGGAGATTCAAGAGCTTGCCTCAGGCAAAACCCTTGCTCCTTAGTTCCATACAGAGAGAGCCTGCCCATCTCACTCAGATTTCTGACTAAAAAGGGAAGGGAAAACCTCCACAGTGATGGCAAATTGTGCCCAGGAGCTACAAACTCCCTCCACAAAAAAAAAAAAAAGAAGAGAGGGTTGACCCTGGAAAATTTTTACAGAGGAAAAACCCAGGCTACAGAGGAAACAGAGAAGGAAATTCAAATAAACCCAAAACCTTCCCAAAAAAATGGAAATTGTCCACAAGCTCTAAAGAATTTAAATTGGAGCTTATCAAAAAGATGGAAGCCTTCTGGCAAGAAAAGTGGGAAATAGTTCAAAGAGAAAATAACAGTTTAAAGGACAAGAACTCCCAATTGGAGAAACAGCTGGAAGCCACAAAAAGCAGGACAGACCAAACTGAAAAAGGAAACCAGTCTTTAAAGACCAGAATTAGGCAACTGGAAGACAATGATCTTGCAAAATTAGCAAGAATTAATACAGCAAAGTCAAAAAACTGAGAAAATAGAAGAAAACATAAAATATCTCACTGACAAGATGACAGATCAGGAAAACAGACCAAGAAGAGGCAATATGAGAATCACTGGACTACCTGAAAATCCAGAAATAAACATAAATCTTGACATCATACTACAAGAAATCATCCAAGAAAACTGCCCTGATGTTCTTGAACAAGGGGGAAAAATAGACATTGAAAGAGTTCATAGAACACCCTCTACACTAAATCCTCAAAAGACAACTCCCAGGAATGTAACTTTCAAGAGCTTTCAAGCTAAGGAGAAAATTCTACAAGAAGCCAAAAAGAGACAATTCAGATACCAAGGAGCACCAATCAGGATCACATAAGACCTGGCAGCTTCCACACTAAAGAATCTCAAGGCCTGGAACATGATATTCAGAAAGACAAGAAAATTGGGTCTTCAACCAAGGATCACCTATCCATCAAAATTGACTATATACTTCCAGGGGAAAGTATGGGCATTCAACAAAATAGAAGATTTCCAAGTATTTCTAAAGAAAAGAGCAGAACTAAGTGGTGAAATAGAAATTGATAATCTGTGTGACACAATAGTGTCTTGTGCTGCAGTGGTACTCTGACAGACTAGAGAGAACTGCTACTAAATATGGAGACACAACTGCCTATCCGTAATGGTGGAGAGACGAGAGACATTGCTGGTACAGGGGAATGCTGCCACACAGGTAAACTGCTACACAAGAGAACTGCTCTGGGGTTTGCCTACTGATCCCTACTGATTGCTGATGGATCAGTATATCTTTCTAACCTCCTCCCCCCTTCACTCCCTCCCTTCTCCAACCATCTTTCCTACCTCCCTCACCTCCCAGTTCTTCTTGAAGCCTTTGGCTTCTTCCCTCCCTCCTTGAGTAAACTATAAAGATACTCTTTTCCTTTCCTTTTTCAAGTCAAGGGGTTTATTGGGATAACAGGATAGGAAACTGAGGTAAGAGGGATGAGGATGTCCCTAAACTAAAATGAGGGAGAAATTGAGGGTTTGAGAAAGTAGTCCAGTCACAAACTGTGACTCTAAGACAGTTAGAGAGATGGAGGACAACGGCTTTTTAAATTCTTTCTTCTTCTTCACAAAGTCAGCAAGGTCTCTCAGTTTAACCCCCAGGGAGAAATAAAGTTCAAAATCTCTCCTTCAGCCTGGCTTTCCTTCAACTGTTGGTCAGTCTAATCTCCAAGAGAACAGAGGTTTCTCCCTTGGTCAGAGAGCCTCAAAAAACCAAGTCAGCCCCACAAGGGTCTTCAGTTAGCCTCAACTCCAGAGAGAAACCAAAGTCCCAAAGTTTCTTCCCTGGTCAGCTTCACTGCCAGAGAGACAACCTACTCAAAAGCCAAGTTTCTGCTTCTCCTCTCTGTGGCCAGAAACCCCCCAACTGCCACTCCTGGGAACATTCCATTTGGAACCTTCCTCTTGATTGACAGGCTTGTTTCTTACATCTTGCCGTTCAAGTCCTCTCTCTCTCTCCATGCCTCTACCAAAGTGGAAAATTTGATATCCAAACACAAAGATCAAGAGAAACAAGAAAAGGTAAATAAGAAAGAGAGGGGAAAGGGGAAAAATGTTTTTTTATTCAAACTCTCTTCTTTAAGGGCTACAATTAGATCAAATTATATATATTAATATTTGGGGAAAATGTTATTTGAAACTCTCAAAAATTATATTCACTTTTATATAGTATTTATATATTTTTATACTTTGTGTATATATACTTTATATATATTTATACTTTTTATAGTATTTAGAAGAATCATTCATAGGAAGAGATTGGGGCATTAAGGGCTATAAGATGATATGCAAAAAAAGAAAAAGGGAAGGGGGAAATCGAAGATGGCACCAAGAGATACTTGAAGAAATAAAATAAATAGGATAATCTTTATCACATAAAGATACACATGGGAAGGGGAGGGGAAGAATACTCTTATAAGAACGAGAGGAAGAGAGTGCTAATAGGTAATACTTAAACCTTACTCTCAGTGAAATCAATTCTGAGAGGGAAGAGCATCTAGATCCACTGGGGTCTTGAATTCTATCTTAACCTACAGGGAAAGTGAGAAGGGAAAACTAAGGGGGGGAGGGAGTACAAAAAGGGAGGGAAAAAGAGAGGGGAGGGAGGGAACTTAACAGACCCTAAAAAAACAAGAAGGAAGGGCCAGAAAGGGAAGCATATTAAGGGAGGAGATTAGGGGGATTGATTAAAAGTAAACCACTGGTTTAAAAATATATAGCAAAAGAAGAAAGTACAGAACTAGTAGAGGATATCAAAATGTTGGGGAATATGCAAGTGACAATCATAACTTTGAATGTGAATGGGATGAACTCACCCATAAAACAAAAACAAATAGGAGAGTAGATTAGAATCCAAAATCCTACCATATGTTGTCTACAAGAAACACACCTGAAGCGGGTAGATACTCACAAGGTTAGAATTAAAGGTTGGAGAAAAACCTATTGGGTCTCAACTGATAGAAAGAAGGCAGGAGTTACAATCATGATATCTGACAAAGCCAAAGTAAAAATAGATCTGATTAAAAGGGATAGGGAAGGTAAATACATCCTGATAAAAGGGAGTATAGACAATGAGGAAAAATATCAGTAATCAACACATATGTACCAAATTGTATAGCATCCAAATTTCTAAAGAAGAAACTAGTGGAATTGAAGGAGGAAATAGATTGTAAAACTATACTAGTGGGAGACCTGAACCTACCACTATCAAATTTAGATAAATCAAATCAAAAAATAAATAAGAAAGAGGTAAAAGATGTGAATGAAATCTTAGAAAAATTAGTTAATAAATATATGGAGAAAAATAAAGAGGGACAAAAAGGAATACACCTTTTCAGCAGCACATGGTACATTCACAAAGATTGACCAGGTACTAGGACATAAAAACATGGCAAACAAATGCAGAAAAGCAGAAATAATAAATGCAACCTTTTCAGATCATAACACAATAAAAATAATGATCAGTAAGGGTACATGGAGAGCCAAATCAAAAATTACTTGGAAATTAAATAACATGATTCTCCAAAATCAGTTAGAGAACAAATCATAGAAACAATTAATAATTTCATTGAAGAAAATGACAATGATGAGACATCCTTTCAAAATCTATGGGATGCAGCCAAAGCAGTACTCAGGGGATAATTTATATCCTTGAGTTCATATATTAACAAATTAGGGAGGGCAGAGGTCAATGAATTGGACATACAAATAAAACCATCAACAAGTATTATCTGCAATGCTGATAAGTAAGATGACTTCTCAATAAGATCAGGAGTGAAGCAGGGATGCCCATTATCACCACTACTATTTAATATTTGTAATGAGTAAAATAGTTGGAGCCATAAACTGTTACAGATAAAAGAATTGTTGGCTTAAATTGTGACCGCAGAAAATATGGATTCAAGATAGTGTCTTGTTTTAAATCAAATATAAGGTGGTCGCCAGGGAAAAATTCCCAAATATTAAATATACCCAAGTCAGCTGGGTTTTATAGAGATTTTAATTAATACAAATGAGGAATTAATGAAGGGGAGAGAGAGAGAAAAAGGAAATAATAAGAAAAGGGCTAGACCAGCCTAGGCCAGCATGAGCCAGCCTAGGATAAAAACCCTAAAAGAGAGATAACTCAGTTTTTTATTCACTCACCATAAGATTTGTCCCAAGCAAGATTCTAGTGTTCAGAGAGACATCAGTTCAGCTTTGGCCAGCTCAATCTCCAGAGACCTCTTTTTGACCTCCTTTTAAAGGGAATTTTCTCCTATGTCACCTCCCCTAAGTTCTCACATCTACCAATCACAGTAGACATTTCCAAAGGACTGACCATTCTTAATTCACACCTGAGTAGACTAAACTTTTGATTAAGTTCACACCTGAGTAGACTAAAATCTCTGAGTAAGTTCTCACCTCTTTGCTCCTTGTAAGTTTACAAGTTGCCTGACCTTTATAGGTACTTAGCACCCTTTTGTATTAGATCTAAAAATAGGGACAGTTTAAAGTCTTTTGCCTTACTATAAGTATAGGTTAAGTATTTTTCATTATTTAGCAAGGAGTTTACAACTTTATCTTCCCCTAAAGTATGCTTAAGTATGGGTGGAGTAGAGTTCCCACATTCCTGATCTAAGTCCCTTCACTGTTTAAATGGGGAATGGTCTTAACCAAGTGTTCTGAAGTAGGGTCTGAGAATTTTTAAGGTTCACATATTGTATTAGAAATGCTAGCAGTAGCAATTAGAGAAGAAAAAGAAATTGAAGGGATTAAAGTAGACAATGGGGAAACTAAACGATCACTCCTTGCAGATGACATGATGGTATACCTAGAGAATCCAAGAAAATCAATTAAAAAAGTCTTCTCTAATTGCTACTACTAGTGTTTCTAGTACAATGTTAAATAATAGAGGTGATAATGGGCATCCTTGTTTCGCTCCTGATCTTATTGGGAATGCATCTAGTTTATCCGCATTGCAGATGATGCTTACTGATGGCTTTAAATATATGCTGTTTATTATTTTTGGAAAAGGCCTTTCTATACCTATACCTTCTAGTGTTTTCAATAGGAATGAATATTGTATTTTGTCAAAGGCTTTTTCTGTATCTCCTGAGATAATCATGTGATTTTTGTTGGTTTTCTTTTTGTCAATTATGTGGATAGTTTTCCTAATACTGAACTATCCTTGCATTCCTGGTATAAATCCCACCTGATCATAAAACCTCTGACAAAGGTCTAATTACTCAAATTTATGAGGAGCTAAATCAATTGTACAAAAAAGCAAGTCATTCCCCAATTGATAAATGGGCAAGGGACATGACTAAGCAGTTTTCAGATAAAGAAATCAAAACTATCAATAAGCACATGAAAAAGTGTTCTAAATCTCTTATGATTAGAGAAATGCAAATCAAAACAACTCTGAGGTACTACCTCACACCTAGCAGATTGACTAACATGACAGCAAAGGAAAGTAATATATGTTGGAGGGGATATGGCAAAATTGGAACATTAATGCATTGCTAGTGGAGATGTGAATTGATCCAACCATTCTGAATGGCAATTTGGAACTAAGCCCAAAGGGCTTTAAAAGAGTGCCTGCCCTTTGATCCAGCCATACCACTGTTGGGTTTATATACCAAACAAATCATAAGGAAAAAGACTTGTACAGAACTATTTATAGCCTTGCTCTTTGTGGTGGTAAAAAATTGGAAAACCAGGGGATGTCCGATTGGGGAATGGCTGAACAAATTCTGGTATCTGATGGTGATGGAATACTATTGTGCTAAAAGGAATAATGAACTAGAGGAATTCCATGTGAACTGGAACAATTTCCAGGAATTGATGCAGAGTGAAAGGAGCAGAACCAGGAGAACCTTATACACAGAGACAGATACACTGTGGTACAATCAAATGTAATGGACTTCTCTACTAGCAGCAATGCAATCATCCAGGACAATTCTGAGGGACTTATGAGAAAGAATGCTATTCACATCCAGATAAAGAACTGTGGAAGTAGAAACACAGAAGAAAAACAACTGCTTGATCACATGGGTCAAGGAGGATATGATTGGGGATGTAGGCGATCACCCTAAATGCAAATACTAATAATATGGAAATGGGTCCTGATCAATGGCACATTGTAAAACCCATTGGAGTTGCTCATTGACTATGGGAGTGGGGTAAGAGGAGGGAAGGGAAAAAACATGAATCATGTAACCATGGAAAAATATTCTAAATTAATTAAAAATTTTCAAATTAAAAAAAAAACATTTAAATAAACAAATGCATAAAAATTAGTGCTAAACCATAAACTCTACATTATTTACAATTTGTTTCAAAAGATGTAAGTTATATATGTGGGTAAACATAAACACATCTACTTTTGAGATCTCTTTGGATTTGTTTCGACACTTTTTTCTCTAATTTTATGAGTATTAATTTTTAGTGTAATCATAGTATGTACTAATCTTATTCTCTTCTCATTTCTTCATGTTTCTCTTATTTTCTTTACATTTCTAGTATTTGTCATTTTTAATAACATAATATAATCCATTATATTTCAATATCACAATCTATTCAGTCATTTGATTTTTTATTTATGTTTTTAAAGGATATACATAATATAGATTTATGTTTTCATATTCAATCCTTTTCTATTGTATATAGCAACCCAAAAAACAGTCCTTGACCTCAAGGTTCATACATTCATACAGAGAATACAACATGAAAATAAATAGGTATTGTGGGTTTTAAAATGTATCCTGGCAGAGGACTACATTTCCCAGCATGCCCCAGGGGTCCCTCCTCCCTATTTCCTGACATAGAATTGGTCCATTCAGGACCAATCCCATCCTAGGGAGAGACCACCACCCTCTACTTCTGGGAATGGGATTGGGTCTATATTAGGACCAATCTGAGCCAAGGGCTCTCTCATGAATGAGGGTGGTGATGGGGTTAGTAGAATGGGGTTAGTAGAAGTGAAAGTGATAATTAATTTCAGCAGGGGGGAAACTGGTGGCTTTTGCTTTCAAATAAAGCTTTAGGAAGATGGGAGAAAGGAGTTTTCTTTTTAACTTTTTCCTCAGTACACAAAAAAATAAAGTAAATGAGGTAACGTGAAAGAGAAAAGTTTTTAGCTACCAGCACCTTTCCTAGTCCCTGGGAGATGATTGAATTTTGAGCTGAGTCTTGAAGTAAGAGTAAAACTAAGAGGAAGAGGTGATAAGATAAAACATCCAGGAAGAAGTGAAAAAAAGACAGGATAGGGAAAAATGGAAAAATAAGTGTTATGCGTAAATAAAGCTGATATAGCTTGATCATAGCGTTCATGGTAGAGAGTAAAGCATATGAAAATACAGAAAAATTATACAAGGCATCATTAGGTAAAGCTTTAAATATCAAATAGTTGATTTTTTTTTATCCTAGAAGTGATAGAGAACAAGCAGAGAAGTGACATGGTTGGATCTACACAAGAAAAATCACCTTAGCCACTAACAGAGATGAGGATGTATTAAGAGTGAGATTTGAGGCAGAAAGTCCAGATAAGATTACAATAGTCTAGGTGAGAAGTGATAAGGGCCCGAACAAGGGTTGTGGTGGTAGGAATGAAGAAAATTATATATTTTATATGTTATATATATATATATATATATATATATGTTATATAAAAGAGGTTATGAAAGTAGAAACAAGTTCAGGAGAGGGTTGAGGAGGAAATAGATAAGAAGATCCATTTTGGACAGGTTGAGTTGAGTTTGAGGTGTCTATGGAACATTCAGTTGGGGATGTTCAAGAGATGCGTAACTGTAGCTCAGCAGAGAAATTATTAGAGATGGAGAGATAGATCTGGAAAAATAAAAATCAATGGGAATTGATGACATCACCAAGTGAGATAATAGAAAAGGAAAAGAAAAGAGTCTAGGAATACTCTTGGGGGATACTGACAATTAGGGGTTATAAGAGATGAACTAGTAAATGAGCCTGAAAAAGAACTGATAGATAAGAGAAAAATGAAAAGCAATATCACAAAAACCTAGACATAAGAGTATCCAGAAAGAGTGACCAAGTCTTGAACAATAAAAATTATTTAAGAAAAAAGGAAAACATGACAAGGAGCTAACATGAAGTGAGTCATATAGAGGCCAATCCTTACCTTATTCAGGAGAGTGCATTGTTCTTGCTGGCTTTCATACAAATTCCGCCAATGGAAACGCAGTTTCCCAAGCAGCCACTGAATATAACGAATATCTACCCTTCCCTTAGGGCCAAGGGCCAATGGAACTGGGCATCTGGCCAGGTCCTTACACTGAAACACAATAGATTTGTTTCTCAAGAAAATATCACAATAATGCTCTTCCAGGATATATTATGACATATACAAAACATGCCTATGCTTGTACATACATACATACCCACACAAACACACATTCTTTCCATTCTTTCCCTCCTGCATATTATTCCCACTCAGTATCTCCAACAGTAACATCTCTCTACAAGTCCCCTGCCTCTCCATTATTATTCCCAAGCCTCCAACCACCTTTCCTAAGCAACTCTCTCCCCAACTCTTCAGCCAATGACTTAGGAACCCTCAAAGCTCAGTTCTTTTCAGGGTACCTACTCAGCAACTCCAACTATACAGAGGCAATTCCTGCAGCGTAGCCAAATTTCAGCATATTCCATCTACCCTTCAGGTATTACTTACTCTGTATATGTCTCCTAACTCTTACAATGTATGTAAATAAGTAATTGAGTTTTATAGACCCAATTTCACACTGCTGAGGAGAGACATAAGGCCAAACTCCACGCCCAACACTCTATCCACTGGGTTCCCTAGCTGCCCAGATGCTGAATAGTCACACATTTTTCTAATTTCATTTTTTGGCTTACGTCTTTCCCTTGCTCACTTATAGAATTTGTTTCTAAAATGAATTATCAAATTAAACCACTATGTGTCTTAGAGTTATTAGTCATGGGTTTGTTTGTTTTTTCATGAAGGCAGTCTGTGAATTTTTTCAATTAGAATTTCACTTTCTATGTTCAGAATTTCTGAGAAGGTCTCTTCTATATTTCCTGCAATATGCTCTTAAGGTTCTTTGTCTTGCTGTATTCTTCTAGGAGACCTATGATCCTTAGGTTATCTCTTTGCATCTTGTTTCCAAGACAAGTATATTTTGCTTTTTGCTTAGAGAGTGAACATATTTTCTTTTAATGCTGTTGTTTTTTGCTTCTCTTCCTCTAGATTGTACTTCAGTTTTATCTATTTGCATTCCTATTCTGTCTTGTTTTTTTTGGTGGAGTTTGCCAGTACAAATGACTGAAGAAACAAAAGTTCGATCCAAGCAAATTGAATTACTAAGCAAATCAATACCAAGCTCCTTCCTCAGCTAACCTGGAATATAGGGGGAGACAGACTTTTATACATTATAAACAATTAATCAAATAAAATCAATTAGTTAAAGACAATAAAACAACATAAGGAAATATGTTTTTAGAGGAAAGATTTAGAGACTTTCCAAGTTGGGAATGGGAGAATGAACAGGTGCAGAGAAGGGTATATAGATTAGTGATGGGCTACATAAATAAGAGAGTGGTCCCACCATGGGCAGTATCTTCTCTGACACCTATAACAACTAACATTGTTATGGATATATGACACAATTGAAAAAGGGAATCTATGGGGGAAGCTCTACAAGTCAGTGACAGAAATTGCCTATATGGGAAAACTTAGAATGGATACCTTGGGAGTTTTGATTGCAAAAGGAATACAAAGAAAAGAGAATAAGTTTAAGGGTCATTGGATGAGAGAACAAAGGTCTTAGAGTTCAGAGAAAGAAAAGATGAATGATGAAAGTGAAAAAAAATCCTTTTTGGAAAGGGATACAAAAAATTATCATTTAAAAAACTAACAGAGGGGGCAGCTGGGTGGCTCAGTGGATTGAGAGCCAGGCCTAGAAAGCCAATACACAGTATTGACTCCAAGATGGAAGTTAAGGTTTTAAAAATAAATAAATAAAATAAAAATGAAAAAAATGAAAATGAACAATAAAAAACTAAACTAGTTGAAGTTGAAGGGATGGAGAGGAAGAGGGAATCTACTTGACTAAGAGGGAAATAAAAAGAAGGAGAAAGATTACATAACCAGGTAAAAAGTCAAAAAGTAAAAGAAACTAATGAACCAGAGATGGGGCAAGCAGGAAAAAAAAGCAGACAATGGACAAGTGACATAACAACTCTGACTCAGCTTCCTCATCTGTAAAACTGAAAGGATAAGATTTGATGGCCTCTAAGGTCCCCTACAAACTCTAAATATTTGATCCTTTGATAACAAATGAAAATAGAAAGTTGCAGCTTAAAATAGAAGGATGACTCACTAGAACTTTTTGGAAACAAAAAGCCCAACAAGAAATTATTTCGTATGATATTTGATCATCAAATATTAATGTAATAATGATAAATATTGACAAGAAGACAACCATTGAAAATAATTGCAATTTATGAGCTAGCATTGGTTGTTGAGGATGGAGAGAAATTCTAGGAAAAACTTGATAAAACCCTCAATTAAATAAAATAGCATACACTCAGACACTTGATATCAATGCAAGGTGTAGCAGTCCACCCCTGGCTATGGGCAAGGGAAACAGTTAGTGTGTACAGAGTGGCTTAGAAGACAGCATGCTCAATCTTGAGCATGCTCAGTCTTGCACATAGCTGGGAAAGCCTCTGACCCTTGACCCCAGCTTCCCCCAGGTTAGGCAGGAAAACAGGTTTCTTTGTGCTCACCTGGCTAAGAGAAACCACACCTATACCTTGTCATTAACCAATGATAATCATCCCTATGTATTGTGTATATTTGCATATCAAAGAGCACAGCAAGCTCCACCCCTCTCTTCCTCACTTGGATCTCAGCTCTCACTGATGCCTGTCCTTGCTCTGGCCAAGCTCCATCTTTGATTCCTTTCCTGATCTACCTCTCCCACCTGGGACCTGGCCTTCGGCCAGGCACTCTCTTTTCTCTATCATATCTCCGACCTGTGTGGTATTAAATTTGGATCACTGGACAGGTATAAGCCTTCTGAGTAGTCCACTGATCGTAGTTTTTGCTGTAGCTCCTTGACAATTAATAAGGCCTGGATTTCTGACTCATTCCTGCCACCTCATATCTCTAACTTGACTCTGCCACCCCCCTCGCGGCATACAGAACTTCTATCCTTCCTCTATCTTCCTATCTTGAGGCTTCTCGTGGGTTCAAGGAAGCTTCACAAGGGTGGAGAATAGGGAGAATATATGGGAAACTATGATACAGGAAGGATTAAGAGAAATTTAACACCTTTACATGATGAATGCTTTCCTCAAGATAAAAATCAATAGCACTAAGCATGGCAAACAATAAATAATCAAATTAGATTCCATTGTAAAAGATGAGAAAAAAGTAGGAGTTACTCTGACCCAACAGTTATATTACTCAGCCAACTAGTATTTATTAACTGAATTACTAAGCATTAGGCACTGTGCAAGGAATAGGAAATATGAAGAAAGGCAAAAAAAAAAAAAGACCATTTTTATTCTCAAGGAACTTATATTCTATAGGGAGAAGATAACCAAATCTGACCTCAAAGGTATCATAAAAAAGGCCTCAGGGACCACTTAATCCAAACTTTACCTAAATACTTCCTACAAAGATAGAAGACAAAAGATGTATAACCTATGAATTTAATAGATTCCATAAATACTTTATCAAAGTCTTTGATGTCTATGTTAAAAAGCACAGATCACTAGAGCATTCCAACAAATTGCAAACAAAAAAATTCCTCTTATGTTAATATAGAACCATTAACTCTGACCACTGAACCAGTTCCAAATCCATATATTATCCAGCTAATATTGCTCCATCTTTTCTACAAAAATAATACAAAAGGCTGCCAAAAGCTTTCTTAAAAGCTAGGTAAACTATACTTAAAGTATTCCCCTGATATCAAAATAGGAAATTAGTTTGCTCTGTCCTGACTTCTTATTAATAAAGCCAAGATGATTCTTTGTAAAAAAAAATCCAGAAGGAGTGGAATTCCTCTCATAAGTCTTCAAGCAAAGGTTGGATATGGATGAGCACTTGATGATTATGTTTTAGAGGGGATTACTATTCAGATATGGTTTGGCCTAGATAGTAATAATAATAATAGCTAACATTTAATATAGTGCTTACTTTGTGTCATGCATTGGTCTCGGTGCTTTACAATTATTTCATATGTTCCTCACAACAATTAGGAGGTAGATGTTATTATTATCTCCATTTTACAGATGAGAAAATTGAAGCAAAGGTTAAGAAATTTACCCAAGGTAATACAGCATCTGAGGCCACATTTGAACTCAGATCTTCCTAACTATAGGCCTAGCAATCTGTCTATTGCATTACCTGGCTATCTGTAGGTGGCTTCTAAAGCCAAGATTCTGCCAGTGGCTAATTGTCTTTCGTACTCTGCCCCCAACATGAGCAAAGGTCAGTGGAGTGGGATAAAAAGGCAGAATTGGCCAAACAGAATAGGAGATACAAAAGCTCACTGAAGAAAATAATTCCTGAAAAATTAGAATTGAGCAAATGGAAGTTAATGACTCAATGAAACATCATAAAATAATAAAATAAAGAATGAAAAACTAGAAGAAAAAATATCTCAATAGAAAAACTGACCTGAGAAATAAATAGAGGAGAGATAATTTAAGAATTATTGGATCAAAAAATAAAAGAATTACTGGACCACTTCAAAGCCATGATCAAAGAAAGAGCTTAGAAATCATATTTCAAGAAGTTGTTAAGCACTTCCTTAGCTACATGACCCTGAGCAAGTCACTTAACCCTAATTGCCTAGTCCTTATTGCTCTTTTTAGAAGTAATATTTAGTATTAATTCTAAGTTGGAAGGTAAGGGTTTTTTAAAAAATGAAAAACCATCCTGATATCTTAGATTTACCCAGAGACTAAAACAGAAAGAAAGAATCCATCAATTATCTCTTGAAAGAGATTCCAAAATAAAAACTCCCAGGAATATTGCCATCAAATTCCAGAGCTCTTGGGTGTGAATTTTTAAATCTCCATCTTGCTTGGTCTAGCACCCAAAATTGTGCACACCCACACTACACGGGCATGTGCTAGTCAATGACAAATCAGAAATAACTAACTGCCCACCTGGGCTGTTCTAAGCCAAGCTTGAGCCACCATTGGCACTTGTGAGGCACAGGAAGTGAGGTAGGGAACAGCCTCTGGAATTCACTCACTTCCTGTGGACAAAGCTAGGCGACAGTTGGTGCTGGGAGTATGAGGAGGGAGGAGGCCCGCAGACAGCTTCCCTTCAGATCACTCAGTAAGTCAAGGACTGATTTTCTTCTCTACCTTGGCCCTTTGGGCTTAATCTCCCTCTAATCTCCCTCTGGCTCGGCCAGAAGGTTGAGTTAACCCCTTTCCCTTTTCTCCTCTCTCCTTCTCTCCCTCTCCCCTTTTCTTACTCCCATTGTGATTAAACCACCATAAACTCCGTTCTGACTTGAGTGTTTCATTTTAGGAATTTCATAAGTAAATTCCTTGGCGACCATAACTTAATATTATAACAACCTTTAAAGGTGATTTTCACCTTAACATGGGTCAAAGAGAAAATACATCAAGTTAGAAATAAACAATTCAAGTATCATGGAATCACAATCAAGATCACACAAGATTTAGCAGTTTCCAAATTAGAAGGGAATATGATACTTCAGAAGGCAAAGGAGCTAAGATTACAACCAAGAATAATCTATTTTCCTAGTACAATTGAGTATAATCATTTCAGGAGCAAAAAAATGAAATGAAATAAAGGACTTGCAATCACTAGAATATGTGTATGTATGTGTATATATAAACATGTATATATGCACATACACATATATACACATATACATGTTCAGTTGTGTATAGAAATGTAACATGATGGGGAAACAGAAAAAGAAGAGAATTAGAAAAGAGGGAGGAGAAGAATAACATAAGAAAGGCAGATTAAAGAAGGCAGTGGCAAGAAGCAAAACACTTTTAAGAGGGACAGAATAAAGAAAGAGGAAGAAATGGAAGAAAATGAGATGGAAGAAAACACATAGTAAATCATAATTGTGAATATATATGGAATGAACTCATAAAACATGGATTAGAAACCAGAATTCAATGATATATAATTGTTTACAAGAGACACACTTGAATAGAAAGAAACAAAAAGAATTAAAATAAAAGGATAGAGCAGAATCTAATACGCTTCAACTAAAGTAAAAAGACTGGGGTAGCAATTATGATCTCAGGCAAAGCAAAAGCAAAACTAGACCTAATTTTAAAAGATTATCAGGAAGGGGGCAGCTAGGTAGCTTGGTGGATTGAGAGCCAGGCCTAGAGATGGGAGGTTCTGGGTTCAAATTTGGCCTCAGACACTTCCCAGCTGTGTGATCCTGGGCAAATCACTTGACCCCCATTGCCTAGCCCTTACCACTCTTCTGCGTTGGGGTCAATACACAGTGTTGAGTCCAAGACGGAAAGTAAGGGTTTAAAAAAAAAAAAGATTATCAGGAAAACTGCATTATGCTAAAAAAGTACTCTAGATAAATGAATATTGAAAAATATTTTATAGCAATTTTCCCAGACAAAGGACTCATTTCTCATATATATATACATATACATATATATATATATATATATATATATATATATACACACACACACACACTGAGAGTAGAACAAATTTATAAAAATAAGAGTCATTTCCTACTTGACAAATGGTCAAAGGATATAAACAGGCAGTTTTCAAAAGAAATCAGAGTTATCTATAGTCATATGAGAAAAATCATTAAAATTAAAACAACTCTTAAGGTCAGAAATGACAACTGCTGATAGAGTAGTGAACTTTCCCAATCATTTAGGTATTGCTACTACCCCCAAAGAATTAAAGGAAAAGGAAAAGAACCAAATGTAAAAAAAAAATTATAGCAGCTCGCCTTGTAGTGGGAAAGAACTAGGATAGAAAGGATATTTTTCAACTGGGGAAAAGCCGAACAAGTTGTAGCATACAATTGTCATAGGGTATTATTATGCTATAAGAATTGGGGGTGGGGGGGAGTGGGGGGGCATTTCAGAAACCTATATGAACTGATGCAAAATAAAAGTGAGAAGAATGAGATCATTATGCACACTAACAACAATGTTGTAATGATGAACAACTGTGAAAGACTTGGCTCCTCTGATCAATATAATGATCTAAAACAATTCCAAAGGGTTCATAATGAAAAAATGAACTGATGAACTCTAAGTACAAGCTGAAGCACAATTTTCTCACTTTTTTCTTGCTATTTTTTTGAAATATGATTAATATGGAAATACGTTTCATATAACTTTATATGTAATTGATATCATATTGCTTGCATTCTCAATGGATGGAGTAGGCACTGAGATAGAGGGAGAGACTTTGGAATTCAAAAAATTTTTAAATGTCAACAAAAAATAATAAATTAAAATGTTTTTTAAATAACTTTTTTTTTTTTAATTTCAATTTTAATCAGGTTTAAAAAAGAGACCATCAGCTAAATAAAAATAGGGAGTGTTGTAAGGAAAATAAAAACATGCACTGGAGTTGGATGTGTCTAGTTAACAAGACCAATTGAGGGCCTTGTACGTTGCAGATACTTAAATGTTTATTAAATGAACAATGATTAGGTTAAACTCCATTTTCCAATGAGCAAAGGGACTTTTAGCATAACTTTTTTGATATCTGTTGCTTTAATCCTATTTATTTCCCTGTACTTAGGAGTTGTGAAATCACTGGACATGGTTGCTGCTAACCCTGGGACTGGAGGAAAAGGAGTATGAAGAAGCCAAAAGTCTGTTTCCCATTATGCAATGGGCCTAGAAAAAGAAAAATCCAGGCTGGAAGTATTGGATTATGACAGAAGAAAGAAGCAGAGATCATTCCCTGGGAATCAAGGGAGAAAGATTAACAAGAGCCAGTCCAGTCAAATGCCAACCAATATCTCCTGTGCCCAAAGAGTCCCCGCCCCTACCCTAATCCCCCAAAATATACACTCACCGAGGAGATCCAGACACCATCACCTTGGTGCACACATCTTAGGAACAGAAATTGCTCTGGCAGGCTGAGGTATGCCAGTAGCCAAGAGAAGGCCAGCAATAGCTCACAGCTACCATGAGAGCCAACTTCAGGAAGCTGGTAAAAATGTTGTCTCCCATAGCCATGGCAACGCAGTACCCACTTTACAAATCGGATCTGGCCCTCTGGAAAGTATAAATGAGAATATAAGCAAAAATTAAACCAAAGGCTCAAGCCAGGTCAACCAGACAGCTACCTCTTTAACATATTCTATTCCTCTTCCCTTTTTAAGTAGCCTAAGCCCCTGAGAAAACAGACTCATCATCCCAACATAAAGCATATACATCCCTACTTCAGTGCTTCTACTTAGCCCTACCTCTCCTTGTCTAATGATCAGACCCATTTCATTTACAAACTCTTCTCTGACCTATCAAACTTAAAGTGATAATGTTCTTCTCTGAAACACTACTGTCTTAAGAATCTTAAATCATCTAGGATTTTGCACTTATCACACCCCACACTATATAATTCTTTTATCATTTTAATATAAAAGACATCCCTCTACCCCCAAGATATGAATTCCCAAGTGGCAGGGTCTGAATCTGCTCCTTCCTTTTCCGAATCAAATAATCATCACATTGAAAGGGACTTTGATGGTCAACCAGAAGTAATAAGTGGTACAATGGATAAAGCACTGGGCCTGAGATTAAGAAGATCTGAATAAAAAATCTGGTTTCAGAAAGTTACTAGCTACATGACCCTAGTCAAGTCATTTAACCTTTGATTATCTCAGTTTTCTTAACTATAAGATAGAGATCATAATAGCACATATCTCTCAGGATTGCTATGAAGATTAAATGAATAAGATTTGTAAAGCATCTTAGTACAGTACCTAGCACATAGTAAATACTTAATAAATAACTCCTTCCAACCTGAACATGAGCAAGAATTTACTCCTCAACATAACTAAGTGTCTTCCAGTCTTTGTCTAAAGACCTTCAGTAAAGAGCACTACTCACCCAGAAAGCATATTCTATATATTGAGAGATCTCAAATTGTTAGGAATTTTATCAACTTCAAATTTCTTCTTCACACCTTCATCCACTGTTCCTAGTTCTGAACTTTGTTAAAGTAGAAGGAGTCTCATCCCTCTTCTACCTGACTCCTCCAAATATTTAAAAACATCTATCTTTCTACTTTTTTTTTTTTAACCCTGACCTTCTGTCTTGGAGTCAATACTGTATATTGGCTCCAAGGCAGAAGAGTGGTAATGGGGGTCAAGTGACTTGCCCAGGTTCACACAGCTGGGAAGTGTCTTGAGGCCAGATTTGAACCTAGGACCTCCTGTCTCTACGCCTAGCCCTCAATCCACTGAGCTACCCAGCTGCCCCCTCTATCTTTCTACTTAAGTCTCTCTTAATAGTCCTCAAATAGCATGATTTCAAAGTCCTTCACCTTCACAAGTAAGCTTCCTCTCCAGTTTATGCATTAATTTCCTCATACTGAACACAACATTCCAAATGCACTGACCAGGGCAAAACAGAATTATTCACCTTCCTAATACTGGACACTATACCTACCCTAATTGAGACTTAGATCTATTGTGAAAGGGAATTCTTTATCCTCTTTGTCTATTTTTAAATTAATCAACCAAAAACTTAAAAACACCCCTACTTAATACTAAGGGAATTCACAGTTATTTACTTGGAGAGCTCCACCTTTTTAACTCAGTCAGAAACTTGTGAATCCTTTGATAAGAATTGACACCTTCAGAGAATGAAGTGGATCCCACAGACACTGTCCCCTGGGCAGTGCTGGGCAATTTGGAAGCTGTGATTGGCCCCTGTGAAGAGGGGAAGGGACAGGACATGGAAGTGACATGGAAAAGGGACTATAAAAGTCCTGAACTTCCTGTCCAAAGGGGTTTCCGTCCTGAATCTGGAGCTTGGAGGATCTTGGACTGGGACTGGGGCTTGGAGCTACAAATTGGATGAGTGCAAAGCTGACCTTCCTTTCTTGGTTTCTGGAGAGATTAGTCTCAGAGAGGGCTCCCCTTCTTGGAGGAGGCCTCATGGGTTGAACCCTTGCTTAATTTACCACCTAGTCCTCAGCTGAGGGGTTAATGAGCCCTGCCTGGGTTGAGTCAGGACCAGAGGAACATTTAGGGTGATAGGCTAAAATTCTTCCCTACCCTTTTTAACATTTCTCTACTTTTACTCTTTCCACTTTTTTGTAAATAAAACTATTAAAAGTCAATTTGACTTGAGCTACAATATCTTTAAATCGGCAACCACAGTATTGTCTTAGAATTCTCATATATTTAGTCAAACCCTTAATTTAATTCCTTATATTATTAACATTTTTTGGTAACTATAACACAATGTTGATTCCACCTCTACATATTCCATCCACTATGTCCTTTGGAATTGACATTTCCTTCATTCTAGACTTCTTTCTCTTAAACTCCTTCCATTTACTTGTACTTACAGAAACCTCTCCAAATCCTGCCCTTGACCATTTATCTAGATCCTCTTCAAACACCCTGTCTTCAGGCCTACGATCTTCTCAAATCCCACAACTTTTCCTCCATTCTGCCTTGACTATGCACAGGAATGGTCACATCCTGAAACTTACCATTATCTAAGGATTTTATATCAATAATGATAGTATTACTTTATCTTTAACTAGCTATCTTTCAACCTCTCCCTATGTCTTATTCCTCGTAAACTAATTCTTTGTTCACATCACTGCTGCCAATCCCTCCCCTCCTCAGTACTTTCTTAGGCCACTATTCCTACACTAGCTTCACTTTCCCAATTCCTAATCTTTTATTCCTCAATTTCCTATTTCTCTTACCAGAGAAACAATTCCCAATCTTTCTCTTTTCTCCTCAGGCTTCCCGCTCCTTTCCATTTGTCCACCCTCTCAGTTAAAAGTCTTGCTTTACTTTATTGGAAAAACTAAAGCCATTTGAGGTCTCTCTTCTCTTCAACTCAATCCCTTTACATCTTCTATTCTCTCTTTTCTTCCAATTGGATGTGAAACACCTTCTTGCCAAAGTCAACTTCTCTACATGTCCCTTGATCCCAATCCCCTTCCACCTTCTCCAGCTGACTGATTCCACAATCATTCCCCCAGTCTCTTTAACCTCTTCTTCTTTTCCTGGCTCCTCAATTAACTTCAAAAATGCTCTAGTCTCTGCATCATTCACTAGACCTTATGTCCCTCTTTTTTTCTCACTCTAGTTCCCCATTGTCTTCACTTCCTCCCTCAGTTAATCAATCTTCAAACCTCTTTAACTGGCTTTTGATCTCATTACTCAATTGAAACTGTTTTAGGTATGCCTGGCAAAATTAGCTCAGTGTATGAGTTAATAAATGTTTGCTATTGCTGCTGATGAGCTCCAAAGTTCCCAGTGATCTCTGAACTGCTAAATCTGATGGTACTTTTTCTCAGATTTGATACTTCTTGAACTCACAACTATATTGGACACTGTTAACTACCCTTTCCTCCTGGATACTATCTCTGAGGTTTTATAATACTACTCTATTCTTTATATCTCCACATTTAACACTCTTGCCACCCTAGGTTTCATGACACTGTTCTCTCCTAATTCTATGTGCCTGACTGATCCTTCTCAGTTTTCCTACTTGCCTAACTGAGGATTTCTTGGTCACTTTTGTTGGATTAATAATTATAATAGCTGATATTTATATGGTGCTTACTATGTGCACTACTAAAGCACTGTGCTAAGTGTTTGACAATTATTACCTCATTTGATCTCCATCCTTTGGCACCCGTTGTCATGTCTAACAGCCTGGCAGGGCTTTTTTACTTCTGTTCTTGAATAGATTGACTCCTTGGGCTGGCACTTGGCAAGGGGAAACATAACATGGAAGGGACCACACTGGGCTGAAAGCTGGGATCTGATCTTACCTTAAATTAGTAAAGCTGAAATCTATCTTCCTCTCTCTGTCTCTTATTTACTTCCAGACCTGGACTGACTGGCTCTCTAAACTGTCTAGGCACTGGCTTATCTTGGTTCTTGAAGAGCAGGGCTGCTATGGTAACAGGGCCTTGACCAGCAAAATGAAGAATCAGTTCTAATTAGTCTGATACCTCCCAATCTCTCACCATCTGTATCTCTCTCTTTTTATTAATAAATGCTTATAAATCCAAACCACCTTTTACAATCCTAACAATAACTCTGCAAATTAGATGTTATTACTATCCCCTTTTTTCAGATAAAGAAACTGAGGAAATTAAATTTTCAAAAAAAAAAAAAGAAACTGAAGCTAAGAGAAGTTAAGTGACTTGCCCAGGGTGACAGCTAATGTATGGGGCAAGATTTGAATTCAAGAATTCAAGTCTTCCAGTCCCCAAGCCCAGAAACTCTACACAGTGCCATCTAGCTGTCCTCTACACAAATTCCAAAAGTCTTGAACCTGTGATTCTTAAAACTCATCCAAGTGCAGTAGCTCCCTATTGCCTTTGCAAATCAATCAACTCTGACTCATCTCAGAGAATTCCCTTTCTTCCAAGATACAGCTCAAGTAAATCTTCAATAATAGGAAAGTCTTTCCTGATCCTGTCAGCTGCTAGTGCCATCCCAACCTACTATCTTGCACTTAAATACCACATTAAAATATGTATTTTATATATATATACATATAAAGATAGATAGATAGATAGATAGATAGATGATAGATAGATGATAGATAGATAGATAGATGATAGATAGATGATAGATAGATAGATAGATAGATAGATAGATAGATAGATAGATAGATGTTTATGTTGTCTCTCTTGATAGAACGTAAATTCTTGAGTGTATTTGTATCGTTCAACATCTGGCACAGTGCCAGAATCAATGCTTGTTGATGGACTATTGAATAATTAATAAAATACTGGATTTGTATTTCATTAAAAGTTCCATATGCATACACAAACACCATCTTGTATTCCCAAACTTCTTTTAACGCAAAAGATATTCTTAAACATTCTTCCATGTTTTTCTTTCCTGCACTGTGAGTTTTTATAATAGTAAATGGGGGAGGGGTGAATGGCTTAGATCTGCTCAGTCCCTTCGGGGTTTAATAATGATCAGAAGGCGGGACGGACAGGTGGGAGACAGCAACACTAGCTCCGGGAAGTTCAAGGATGGATTAGGGGAAGCAGCAGCAGGAAAGGTGAATGAGGCTGTTACTTACCAAGGGCGTCAGGAAGGTCCCTGGGGGACACCTTATCCTCCTGATGAATGAGCCAGAGGAGTGAGAAAAGCAGGGACCAAAGCTCCGCAACCTACAAGAGAAGACTCAGTCGGAGGAACCTGTGGGAGTTGCCCCGACCCTGTCCGTCCCCCGGCCCCCATCCCCCTACCCCGACCGGAGCACAGATCTCCTCCCCCTCGGCACCCGCCTTCTCTCACCGCCTCTGGGAGGTCGAACTTAGCCCTGCGGAAGGTCTCGGGGCTGGGTCCCCCAGGTAATGCTCGGCTCAGCGCCGCTATGGCCTTGGGCAGAGCCCCGGGACCGGTACCCGTTTCTCCCCGCGGCCGCCGGCCAAGCCGCCCCATTCGGAACCTCGAGGTTACCCGCCGTTTCTTCCGCAATCGCTGCGCCCTATTAGAGGCTCCTTCTTTCTGAATTCCCCAATCACCAGGGCTAGAGGAAAAAACTTCGTCCCCGCCCCTGACGCTACGAACCAATTAGAACCACGAATTCATAAAGCGCTAGGCAACTTAGTTTAGCCGCAGCTTAGGAAAGTTTTGGAGAAAGATCTTCCAGGAAAGCTTCAGGAAAGGCCTCTGGGTCTTGGGATGGACCAAGGCTGAGCTACCCTTAGCCCAGCCTTCGAGTCCAACAGCATATATTCTCCCCACGTCTTTTAGATATCAGCTCAAGCCACCTTCCTCTCATACTACTTTGTATTTAACTGTTTGTGGCGCTAGGTGGCGCAGTGGATAAAGCTTTGGACCTGGAAACAGGGAGAACCTGAATTCAATATAACTTGAGGCGCATAATAGCTATGTGACTCTGGGAAAGTCACTTCAACGCAGTTTTGTCTCATTTTCCTCATCTTGTTAGGAAGGTCAAATAAGATAGAAATTTTTAAGAACTTCGCACAGTTTCCGGTACTACATTTGCTATATAAAAAGTATAATTTATATATGTGTGTGTGTGTGTGTGTGTGTGTATATATATACACATATATATGTCAGTGTGTGCGTGCACTCTCACACGGGTATATGCCTATACACACACACACTGACACACACTTGTTTAAGCCCTTGTTGTCTCCCTCATTCGAATGTAAGACCCTTGCCAGTTGGGATTGTTTCATTTTTTTTTGTACTTGTTCAACATCAAGCCCAACGTTTCAGACGGGTCTACTCTGGGTGAGTCTATTTGGGGATTTTTGCAGAGCTTCCGGAGTGATTTGTCAGTTCCTTCAGCTAATTTTACAGATGAAAAATTTGAGGCAAACAGGATTAAATGACTTTCCCAGAGTTACACAGCTAGTAATTTGTCCGAGGCTACATTTGAACCAGGATCTGAACTCCAGACCCAACCACCTATCTTCTTCTCCTTGTTAGCCCCGCACATAACTGGTATTGATTGATGATAATCAATCATCTATTCAAACTATCCCCCTTCAAGGAACTTATAACCTACTACTGGGGTTGGTTGGGAGAAAACATGAATATGTGAGATGGTTCGTGGAAATTCAAGCAAAATCCCTTCAGAAATTTAGTTTTCTTTTTCCGAAATAAAAGTATTTATTTATTTGTTAGTTTCAAATTCTCTCCCACTCTCCGGACTCTCCTGTACTCATTGAGAAGAAATATGAGACCCATTACTCATGTAAAGTCAAATGAAACATTTCCATATTAGCCATGCTGAAAAATAAATAAATAAATAAAGCAAGACTATAAGTAACAATAGTCTACCCTCAGAATTCATCAGTTCTCTCTCTAAAGAACATTTTTCATTGTGAAGAGGTTCTTTTAGTTTTTTTTAATATTTACATGATTCTTGTCTCCTTCCCCAGTTCCATCCCCCCTCCCAGAGTTGACAAGCAGTTTCACTGGGTTTTATATATATATATATATATATATATATATATATATATGCATAAATATATAATCACTCAAATCCTATTTCCATATTATTCATTTTTGTAATAATCTTTTAAAATCAAAACCCCAAATCATATATCCTGTGAAAGAGAATTTAAACTCTCTTTGTCTATTCTAAGTTAATCAATAAAGAACTAGAAGTGCTCGGCCTTTCACACTTAATTAACAATTAGTAAAAAAAGTTCATACCCTAAAAGGTAAAAAGTACTGCCCCACTCTGGGTGAGGCCTGGCCTCAGCTCAAAAGCTGAGAAAGACTCAAACCCAATCTGAGAAAAAGTATAGGGAATCCTCTTCCCTCTACCCTGATATCTTTCCAATCCAAACTTGTTCTTACATTCATCTTTTTTTTAAATAACCCACAGTCAAATAAGAGGACTATCACATCAGGGGGGCATAGAGGGAGCAGAACCTAAGGACAGTCATTCAACCATAAACAGTCCTTATCCAACCCCTCCTGGGGGACCTTGAGGGGGAGGAAGGCTTATCCTTCAGGAAGGTTTTGTAAAGGATAATTTTAGCATTGTGACCTAAACTATATTAATTATTGGTCACCATGGGATATCCCAAATAAAATACCCAAGACAGCTGGAAATTTATGGTGATTTTAATTAATATTGAGCAAAGAAATTAAGAAGGGAGAGGGAAAAGGTGTAGGATTTCTCCCACCTGGCCTGTACCAGGAGGAAGATTACAGGCTTTAGGAAGATAAAGTTTGGAGAGTAAAGGAGGAAGGAATCAGCTTGAACTTCAAGAGGGCTCAGCTAAGATGCCTGAACCTGAATTAACTCAAGAGCAAACTCACTGCCAAAACCCAGACAAATAGCTGCCGCCACGCCAAGATGTAGGAATGCTTAGCATGCTGCCAGCCAGAGCCACATCTCCGGGGAAAGAGGCCAAGGAGAGGAAGTGATGCAAAATATATGGACAATTTTACATCACTTTCTTGCGTCTCATTTGTACTAAGGGTAGCTTAGCTTGGCTTAGGACAGCCCAGAGGTCTGTCAGCTGTTTCTGCACATGTCTGTCAAAGGCCATCCTCCTGAATACTTAATCATTAAGTATGGGTGTAGACATTCCTGATTTTGTTAAAGAGAGTGTCTTCATTGTTATGGTCAGGAGATAGCTAAATCCAATCTTCACAGTTTCCATGCTTACCTGCCCTGGGGTATCTTCAACATCAATCAGTGGAGAAGACATCCCCTCAGACTATCAGAATTAAGCCATTTCTAGGGGACCCCATTTTCAAAACAGCCTCTCAGCAGGGGGTATCTCCTTTTACCTCACCAGCAGCCATATTCCCTCTGTCCCTTCAATTCCTCCATTCTCTGTTGCAAATCCTTCCTTATCCCCTGTACCTCTTCAATACTCTATAATTCCTTTAATTATTACACTGATATATGAGAAGACCTGATGGGTGAAGAAAATTGTATATAAGTCAGAGCCTCTGGGACTCTGGGGTTCTTGTGTGGTCTTTTGCCTTGTGGGCGTGAGCTCTGGTGAGGTTCTTTTGTGGCTTCAGATTTCAGTTTCCTGATTTGTACTTTGGATTCTGGTGAGGATTTCTGCAGCCTTTCTGGTGAGACTCAGGCTGAAGAGAGTCACTTACTCCTGTGAGAGACTGCCCTTTGAGGCTCAGCCTCTTCGACACCAGTCTTTGGTTGTTAAAATGCCTGGCCTGGAGACACTCTCTAGGGCCAGTGAGATTTGCATTAGGATTCGAATTCCTGGTCTGGAGGCACTCAGACCCAGACTTAGGGTATTTTTAACTAGGCAATATTTTCTACGTCCTTCCTACATTTCCCTCTCTTATTATCACTATTTTGCTGTAATAAAGCTACTAACAATCTCATGACTTAATATTGTTCTGTCTGATTTCGACAACACGGTAATGCAACACACAAGAGATACTTTATTAACCAAACTGCAGTTTGGGGCTCAGCCCTAAATGTGGCTGGGCCCGGGTCTGGGGTTTGCAGGCTTTTTATACACTTTTATGGTAGGGGGGAGTGCAGAGGAATTCCTGGGGTAGGGGGAGTGAACAGGAACTCCTGGGGCTGGGGTCCTTATCAGTTCCTGGCATATCTCAGGAGGGGTATGGACAAGAACTCCTAGGGTGAGGTTCTTTATGGCTCTTGGCATATGTCAGGAGGGAGAGGGACAGGAACTCCTGGGGTCAGGGGTGTCATCAGTCCCTAGCACATTCCAGGGTATGGTAACTGGTTCTTCATTAACTTGACTGAAGGGGCTCTAAGGGCACAGGGTCAGGGAGAAAATGGGTTCCCGGGCTGGTCCTTCAATATTTAATTATTATAAACAGCAACCAAAACTTTTTAAAAATTCCTATATTTGTCAAATACATTTTAATTTTTACAATCCATATAATCAAGTCATAAATCATATTGTTATGGGCAAGAAGGATACCCTTGGGGTTCGGGAAGGATACCTTTTGCAAGCATGCAAGACTCCAAAACTTAGCTTAAAAACAAAAAAGAGATTTATTAATTTAGAAAGTAATGTTGAGAGTGGCCAGAAGGATAACATGGTAGAAACAGCAAGATGGGGAGTAGTTCTTTGGGAGGACAGCATGAAAGGAAAGGCTGTTCCCCCATGGAGACAGCATGGATGGAGAAGTGTGACAAGGAAATCACTTTAAAAGACTGATATATATTAATTTAAGGTCGCCAAGGAATTCAGCTATGTAATTCCTTAATGAAAACTCAAGTCAGCAGTCAACCTTTTATGGAGTTTAATTACAAACAGGAAGAAGAAAGGTATTAGAGAGAGAGAGAGAGAGAGAGAGAGAGAGAGAGAGAGAGAGAGAGAGAGAGAGAAAGGGGAGAGAAGGGAATAGGGCTTAAATACCCCCTCTGTTTAGGCTGGGCCAAA
The DNA here is from genome assembly GCF_027887165.1 of Monodelphis domestica. Lineage (NCBI taxonomy): Eukaryota > Metazoa > Chordata > Mammalia > Didelphimorphia > Didelphidae > Monodelphis > Monodelphis domestica. The sequence continues at coordinate 303,752,527 of NC_077227.1, read as the reverse complement.
AGGCCCAAGCCCTTAGATAGCTGAGGCAAAGAAAAGAGATCAGTCCCTATCACTCACATGACCAAAATGGAGAAACAGTCTCATGGGCCTCCACCTCCAGCTTCCTTCAGAGCCAGCCTTCTCAGAGCACCACCTCTCAGAGCAAACCTCTCCAACCAACCACCTCTAGTCCTCAGACCCCTCTCTCTTTAAGGAAACCATCTCAGTTCCCTCCCCTCAGTTCTCACATCTACCAATCACTGTCCATGTCTTCCCTGTGCCAATGGTGGCTCTACATTAACCCAGGACCACCCAGAGGTCTGTGGCTTTGCACATGTCTGGTGAAGGTCATATTCTCAAATAATTAAATCTTGATCTATGCTGCAGCCCTTCCTAAATCCTGTTAGGACTGAGTAGGGTGGAAATTGTATTTTCCAAGACCTGGTTCTGTCATTCCAAGTATCTCTATTGTATCAATTCTAAAATCAATCATGACTCAAAGAACTTCCTGTTCTATGCTTAAGCATAGGTCAAAGCCCTTTCCATTGTTTAGCAAAAGGTTTCTGTCCTAAAGTAATCTTAAGAAGGGAGGAGGAGGAACCTCCCTTGCCAATGGGGTTCACATTCCAATGGTGAAATTTCCAACATTCACAAGTCTAAGAAATTTTAAGGTTTACAGAAGCTGTCCCCCAGACGACATCAGTTCTGGGGATTTGATACTTTTTAGATGCTATGTCCTGGTGTGGATGAGACCAGAGTGAGTGTTAGTTCCTCAGGCATTTGGTGGAGTGAGGTGGTCATCTGACTGATGTCTGCCTGGAGGCATAAAGATTCATCTCTTTGTCCATCTTAAATCTAAAGGACAAAACAGGGTAACCTCTCAGGAGCCTAGGTGGGGTCATTAGAGTCACAAGGATGCAAAGCAAAGGGGTTTCCCTGATAATAGTTGGCCTGGGTTTCTGGGGTACAGTGCCCATGTCAATAAGTTTTCTTCTGTATTTCTACTCCTACAGTTCTTTTTCCGGATGTGAATAGCATTCTTCCTCATAAGTCCCTCAGAATTGTCCAATCCTTGCATTGCTTTTAGTAGCAGAATTAGTCACATTTGATCATCCCATAATGTTTCAGTTATTTAACTCCACATCAGTTCATGTAGGTCTTTCTAGTTCTTATAGCAAAATAGTATTCCATCACCACCATATACCACAATTAATTCAACTATTCCCCAATTGAGGAAAACCCCCTCATTTTCCAATTTTTTGCCCATTGTGAAGGTTTTTGAAATTGACAGAGATCAGAGTAGCTAAATCTTTCAAGGTTGATCACTGTTAAAAGGTTGCTATTACACTGTACAATGATGTCAGAGTTCTGCTCATTTCACTTCGTAACAGTTCAAATAAGCCTTCCCAATTTTTTCTAGAACTCTCCCCTTCATCATTTCTTAGAGGTCAATAGTATTCCAACAAAATCCAGGAGGCAGGCTCACTGGACTGAGAGCCAGGCCTAGAGAAAGGAAGTCCTGGGTTTGAATTTGACCTCAGATACTTCCTAGCTGTGTATTCCTGGGCAAGTCATTCAAACCCTCATTGCCCAGCCCTTAGAGATCTTCTGCCTTGGAACCAAGGCACAGTATTTATTTTAAGAAGGAAGATAAGGGTTTGGTTTTTTTTTAAATCATTTACCACAATTTATTCAGTCATTCTCCAGTTGATGGCATCCCCTTTGACATGGGCACTGTACCCCAGAAACCCAGGCCAACTGTTATCAGGGAAACTCCCTTGATCCCTTCAATCCTCATGACTCTTAACCTAGAAATACCCAATGACCCCACCCAGGGTCATGAGATGTTTACCCCCTTTTGTCCTCTAGATTTAAGGTAGACAAAGAAATGAATCTTTATGCCTCCAGGCAGACCCCAGTCAGATGACCACCTCACCCCAACAAATGCCTGAGGGACTAACACTCTCCAAGTCACGCCCACACTAGGACATAGCATCTAAAGAGTATATAAACCACAGAACTTATGTCATCTGGGGGACAGCCTTTCCATCCATGCTGTCCCCATGAAGGAACAGCCTCTCCATTCATGCTGTCCTCCCAAGGAACTGCTCCCCATCTTGCTGTTCTACCTTCCTATCCTCCTGGCCACTCTCAGCATTACTTTCTAAATTAATAAATCTCTTTTTTTGTTTTTAAGCTAAGTTTTGGAGTCATTGCGTTCTTGCAAAAGGCATCCTTCCTGAACCTCAAAGGTATCCTTCCTGCCCATAACACCTTGATTTCCAATTCTTTGTCATCACAAAAAGAGCTACTATAACTCCTCTTTTTTCTTTGGTCTCTGAGATACATAATAGTGGTATTGCTGGGTTAAAGAGTGTTGTACAGTTTTATAGCCCTTTGGGCATAGTTCCAAATTGCTTTCCTGAATGATTGAACCAATTCACAATGCTACCAACAGTACATTAGTGGATCTATTTCTCCACATCCTCTCCAACATTTATCATTTTTTACCCTTTTAGGTACTATTAGCCAATGTGATAGATGTGAGGTAGGGCCTCAGAGTTGTTTTAATTTGCATTTTCCTTATTAAGGGAGATTTAGAGAATATTTTAATATGACTTTGATTTCTTCTTCTGAAAATTGACTATTCATATCCTTTGCCTATTTATCAATTAGAGAATGGCTCTCATTTTCACAGATTTAACTAATTTCCCTATATATTTGAGAAATGAGATTCCACAAAATATTCTCTCTCTCTCTTTCTCTCTCTCTCTCTCTCTCTGTCTGTCTATCTATCTATCTACACATTCACTTCAGTACTTCAAAAAACTGATTCTTTCACCCAGATGGACTGTAATGTCTATACGATTTAGTAGTCTTTGAGAACTTCTATAACTGAATATTGTTACAAGGGAATCACTTTAAAAGACTGATATATATTAATTTAAGGTCGCCAAGGAATCAGCTATGTAATTTCCTAAATGAAAAACTCAAGTCAGCCGTCAGCCTTTTTTTTTTGGAGTTTAATTACAATAGGAGCAAGAAAGGAATTAGAGATATATATAGAGAGAGAAAGGGGAGAGAAGGGAATAGGGCTTAAATACCCCTTCTGTTTAGGCTGGGCCAAAAGGCCCAAGCCCTTAGATAGCTGAGGCAAAGAAAAGAGATCAGTCCCTTTCACTCACGTGTCCAAAATGGAGAAACAGTCTCAGAGGCCCCCACCTTCAGCTTCCTTCAGAGCAAGCTTCCTCAGAGCCCAGGAACCACACCGACCAAAAACTCAATCCTCTCTCCCTCTCCAGACCCTCCTATCTTTAAGGACACCATCCAAGTTGCCTCCCCTCAGTCCTCACATCTACTAATCACTCTTCATCAATTTCCCTGTCAATGGAGGCTCTCGCTTAACCCAGGACCGCCCAGAGGTTTCTGGCTTTTGCACATGTCTGTTGAAGGTCATATTTTTCAAATGATTAAATCTTTACTCTTTTGTTACAGCCCTTTCTAAATCCTGTTAACTTGAGTATGGTAGAGATTGGAATAATTAAATTTTGATCTAGGCTGCAGCCCTTACTCAATCCTATTAGGACTGAATAGGGTGGAGTATCTCCATTGTATCAATTCTAAAATCAATCAAGACTCAAAGAAATTCCTGTTCTATGCTCAAGCATAGGTCAAAGTCCTTTCCATTGTTCAGCAAAGGGTTTCTGTCCTAAAGTAATCTTAAGAAGGGAAGAGAAGGAACCTCCCATGCCAATGGAGTTCCCATTCCAATAGACTATCAGTAAGAAATTTTCCAAGTATGAAATATCCCAATGGTGAAATTTTCAACAATTATAAGTCTAAGGAAATTTGAGGTTTACAATCCCCCCTGATGATCATTGGGAGACTAGTCTCCCCATTGATCATTTAACATAATCATTTTGTAGTTCTAAATTCACTTCTAACTAAAGATATACACAATATTCAATTTTCTAAGAGAAATTAGAATAGTGAGAGAGGAAATAGAAAAGAAAAGAAAGCAAAACCAATGTTTGCTAGGCGCATTGACAGAAAGCCAAATTAGGGGCAGTCCCTTTTGGCATAAATGTTACAATAAATGTTCAATCAAAAGTTCAGTCCAATCAATCACATCGAAAGTTCATTCTTAATCTTCTTGATGAAGTGTAGGTTTTTGGCATCTTTCTGCAACAGTTCATTCTCTGGATATAAAAGTTTCAAGCTTCTTTCTTGAAGATCTTTTCTTGAACAAAATCAAAATTTTTTTTATAACAGTAAAATCTTAAACAAAAGTCTTGGATTTTTATAAAAATACAATCTCAAACAAAAAAAATTCAAAAATTCTTAGATTTTAAATTAAAATACAATCCCCCCTGAAGTAAGTATTTAAAAATATATATATATATCAAGTTTAGCTCAGAATGCAATGTTCAGTTATGGGGGTGTATGTGTCAATTATCAAAAGAATAGAAAAATAATCAAAAACATAAGAAAAATTCAAAATAGACCTTGTATAGGTCCAGTTTAAAGTAATTTCTATCCCACAAGTATGTAGGACAGAATGCAGTAATATTTCACTTAGCCATTTGTAGCCAAGACTACAGGAAGTTGCCATAATATAAGAAGAAAAGAATTAGAATTCTATTTTGATGGGGAAATGTCATTCCCTTGTCTGATTTTTTTCCTTCAGAGATATAGGGAGCCAGCATGATAGTCAAGCTTTGTACTTGTTTGAGTACTTCGAAAGGAGTGTAGATACAAGGAAGTCCTACGACTTAAACATAAGTTAAGCATCGCAACCTCGAGTCTCACTTTAATATTTCTTGTGTGCTCTATTGGCACTATTCAGGTTTAGTCTGTGCTCCTTGTTTTTATCCCTTTTCCTGGAATCAGACACAAACATTAATCACAGTTCTATAATATTTTATCAATAAATGGCAGGTTCCCATAGTTTAAAGCTTTTAGGCATATATTGATATTATAGCAAGAGTATATATATTAACTTGTATTACTGCAGGGAAAAAAATAATATTAATATTAATTATGTGTACCTTCAGTACAAAAAATGAGAAAAAAAATCAAATATTCTGATAAAAAATAAAAGAAAAGAAATAAGAAAAAATAAGAAAAAAAATCAGTAATTCAATATATTCTTGAGAGAAAAAAAACCAGCATCCATTTGTCTATGGATTATTATCTCCAATTCTTATGATAAGATAGAGTCACAATTCATATGATAGGATAGAGTCAATCAGTCTCAGCAGAAGATGCTTTCTTCACATGTGAGCAGTGAATCCAAGAGTCTCTTTCTCCAATCTTTATAGACGTTGGAGTAGTTAATAATATTTGGAATGGTCCTTCCCATGAAGGTTCAGTTGCTCCAGTTCGCTTGAAATTCTTGATATAAACTTTATCTCCTGGGTTCAGGTCATGCAGAGAAAAGTCTAATGGTCCAGCTTGTACTGCAGCTCCAGATTCATGAAGTTCACGTAGTTTGTGCTGTAACTCCTGTATATAGGAAGCAATAGTAATATCTCCCCCTAATAGCGATGTATAAGCCGGGGAGAAAGGCTTAGCCTGTATAGGCGGATGTCCAAAAAGCATCTCAAACGGTGAAATATGTAAGTCTCCTCTAGGCCTGCTTCTAAGATAAAATAGGGCCAGAGGGAGAATTTCAGGCCATTTTAAATGGGTCTCAGTGCATAATTTGCCAATCATAGTCTTAAGTTCTTTATTCATCCTCTCCACTTGGCCTGAGCTCTGGGGGTGATATGGAACATGGAATTTTGGAGTTATCCCCAAGCAAGAATATATTTGATTTAAGACAGAATCGGTAAAATGACTCCCTCTATCGGAGTCAATACGTGCTGGTAGGCCAAAACGAGGAATAATTTCTTTTAAAAGTATCTTTGCAACAAAATCTGCTGTGGCTCGGGTCGTAGGAAATGCTTCCGGCCATCTGGTTAGTTGATCTACAATTACTAGACAAAATTTATAACGTCCAGCCTTTGGCATTGTTATGAAATCTATCTGTAGGTGTTCAAAAGGTGTGTAAGCCAGAGGACGTCCCCCAAAGGCTTTTCCACGATATGCATGTTGGTTATATGCCTGGCAAATAGGGCAGGCTGAACATACTTTAGAGGCTACAGTAGTTATACCAGGGGCTATCCATACTCTCTTGACAGAGTCCACGATGCCCTGGGTGCCAAAATGACCATTTTTATGAATAGATTGGCAAATTTGGTTATAGAAACTTCTAGGGAGCAGGGGTTTTCCTTCAGGTGACACCCATACTCCATTAATTTGTTTTGCTTTAAATTTTTGTTTCCATTTTTCCACTTCCTTTTCATTATAGGAGAGTGATAAATTTAAATTATCAGTGGTTGTTAATGTTAAAATTAATCCAGGTCCTTCTATGGCTGCTAGTTTTGCAGCGGCATCTGCTCGGTCATTTCCTCTAGGGACAGGGTCAGAGCCACCTGTATGGGCAGAGCAATGAACTACAGCTAGGGCTTTAGGCAGTTTGAGAGCAGAAAGAACTTCATTAATAATTTCTGCATTAGCTATGGATTTTCCAGCTGAGGTTAAAAATCCTCTTTGGAGCCATAGCATCCCGACTGAGTGACAAATGCCGAAAGCATATCTAGAATCTGTATAAATTGTTGCCTTTTTATCCTTGGCAATTATACAAGCTTGTTTTAGAGCTATGAGTTCTGCTCCTTGAGCGCTAATGTTAGAAGGTAGTGAAGCTGACCATTCAGTGGCAAATTCTGAGACTACAGCAGCTCCAGTGTAACGTATGCCATCCCTCATAAAAGAGGAACCATCGGTAAATAAAATCAGATCTGCATTGTCTAAGGGAGTGTCCAAGAGATTATCTCGAGGCTTTTCTGCCATGGACACTAATGTTTCACAGTTATGTAGTGGTTCTCCTGAAGTGGGTAAATCTGGAAGCAAGGTGGCAGGGTTAAGAGTTGAACAGCGTTTCAAGGTAATATTTTCACTATTTAATAAGGTTATTTCATACCTTGTAATTCTCTGATCCGAGAATGCCTGTGTTCTATGTTTTACCAATAATGCTTCAATCTCATGTGGGCACATTATTGTTAATGGACATCCCAATACTAAATCAACGGTTTTTGTTACTAGTAAGGCTGTAGCAGCTACTCCTCTAAGGCATGGTGGTGCTCCTGCTGCTACTGGGTCTAGTTGGGCAGAATAATAAGCAATTGGGCTCTGAGAAGGTCCCAAAGTCTGAGTTAACACACCGGAGGCTACTCCTCTTCGCTCATGCACATATAAGGTAAATGGCTTGTTGTAATCTGGGATGCCTAGAGCAGGGGCAGACATGATAGCCTTTTTCAGATCTGTTAGAGCTGACAAGTGTTCAGGCTCTAATTTGAGGGGTTCAGGAACTGAATCCTTTGTTAATGCTATAAGGGGTTTAGTGATTTCCCCATAGCATGGAATCCATTGTCTACAAAACCCTGTTGCTCCTAAAATTGCTCTCAGCTGTTTCTTAGTGGTAGGAGCACTCAATTTTTGAATGTTCTCAATTCGTTTTGGAGAAATATAACGAGCACCCGCAGTCAAGATGAATCCCAAATATTCTACTTTTTGGAGACACCATTGAACTTTATCCTTAGAGATTTTATGTCCTCTTTTGTGTAATTCCAAAAGAAGGTGTTTGCTATCTTCTTGACATGTTTCTGCATCTGTTGAAGCCAAGAGTAGATCATCTACATATTTGATTAATTTGCTATTTTTAAATGTTATATTGTCTGTGTCTTGGCTCAAAATTTGCTCAAATAAGCTCGGACTTTCGACATAACCCTGTGGCAGCCGACACCAGGTATATTGTGAGCCCTTCCAGGTGAAAGCAAAAATATGCCTGGAGTTTTCATGTATTGGTATGGAAAAGAAAGCTGAACACAAGTCTACTACTGTAAAGTATGTAGCTGTGCTAGGAATAGATGAAATAATAGTATGTATGTTAGAAACTACGGAGTGTCTCTTTATAACATGATTATTCACTGCCCTTAGATCCTGTACGAATCTATAGATGTGCTTGCCATCGGGTCCTTTTTTTGGTTTTTTAATTGGCAGGATGGGCGTGTTGTATTCAGATTTGCAAGGGATTATTATTCCCTGTTCTATTAATGAGTTAATAACTGGTGTAATACCCTCAATTGCCTCCTTTGAGAGGGGATACTGAGGGATAGAAGGAGGTGGGCTAGATTTAGTTTTTATCTGCACAGGAACAGCAGATTTAAGTAAGCCTACATCAGAAGAAGATGTGGCCCAAAGAGACTCCGGTATATCTTTAGGTATTTCAAAAATGGAAGGTTCTTTTGCCTCCTGGTTTTCAGAGAGAAGTACAGGGAGTAAATTTAAAGATTCCTCTGGTACTTCTAATGATAATGAGCCATCTGGGGAGCAGGTTATTGTGGCTCTGAGTTTGCATAGAAGGTCCCTCCCCAGCAAATTTAAAGGGGAGTCAGGCATCAAAAGGAAGGAGTGTTGTACCTCTAGGGGTCCTACAGACACCATTCTAGGAGGAAGTCTTTTAACTCTTTGGGTTATTCCTGATACTCCCATTACATTCTCTGAGCCAATAGAATAACATTGTAAATCAGGTGTTCTCTTTAATACAGACCAGGAAGCTCCGGTGTCTAATAGACAATCATAATAGGTGTTACCCACTTTTAAGGTAACATGGGGTTCATTAGTATGGGGAGGGCAGTGGATAGGGACAACGGGTAGTAGGACATCAGGGTCTGGGAAATCAAAGGTTGTATCCTCTGATTCCTGTGCCCCAGCCCCCCCCCGGGCACCATCATTGTGTTTGGGATATTCCTTGGGCACCCCCCTGAAGGGCACCTCTCTGAGGGTCATTAGTACCTCGAGTAATTTTTGGACGAGCGCCATTTCTCATATATTGTTGAGTATTATCATTAAAATTTTCTTCAATTTGAGCATTGTCATTAAATTCCCAATTCCTATTTCTATAATTCTGGTTTCTAAAGCTCTTATTTCTATATTCATTATAGTTATTTCCATAGTCATTATTATAATTTCTAGAATTTTGGTTTCTATAACCATTATCATAATTTCTATAGTTATTATTTCTAAAACCATTATTAAACTGTGTATTCCTTCCAAACATCTTAAGAAATGTTCTACATTCCATCATTTTGTGGCCCTTCTTCTCACAGAAGTGGCAAGTAATGGATTGATAATTGGATTTCTGGAGAGGGGCAATTGTCGTTGGTTCATTATCATGCCCACTTTCTAATTTAGTTATCCTATCTATTACACATCTCATTTTTTTCTTCATTTCCTCCATGTCATCATTATTCTCTTTCTCCTTTTCTTCGTTTCCCTTAAAAACATATATAGCTGTTTTTCGCAATTCTTCAAGGTCCATATCTGACCATCTTGGGCATTGTGTTTTAAAATAATTTTTAATTACTTTGCAAGAATTATTTACAAAGATTCTTCTAACTTGTCTTAAACTATTCTCTTTATTTAAGTCCCAATCTAAGTATCTGTCCCCAAACTCGATAATTCTGTCCATAAATCTGGAGGGTGTTTCGTTTTCCTTTTGCTTAATTTTTTCCAGTTCCATCCACTTATCTGTACTGTCCGCACATTCCTTCATGGCCGTGAGAATGGCCTCTCTACAACGGTATAGTTGTAGATAGTCCTCAGGATTATTATAGTCCCATTCGGGATCCTGAGATGGCCAATGTGCTGCATTACGCCCCCGGGTTTTGTTGACATGAGCAATTATTTTATTTTTTTCACGTTCACTTAAAAAAGCCTGTAGTAAGCTCTCAACCTCCTTGTAAGACGGATTATATTGAAAAAATATGTCTCCCATCTTTTTTGTTACTAGAAAAGGATCTTGTTCATATGTGGGGATATTTCGTGTAAATTCATTTATTTCTTGGGGAGTAAACGGTATCCTATGTCTTAAAGTCACCACATCCCCATTCCGTTCTATTTCAGGTACTTCTCTTAGAGGAAACAGGCCTCTAGTTGAATTTTGCACCTGTGGGTCAGTTTGACAAGGACAGGTTTCTCTAGGAGGACAAGATCTCCCTTGCATTGGAATTTGGTTTTCTGTAGGAGAAGGAACATGAGAAGCTGGGATTGCAGGGGAAGGGTTTTGGGGATTAAATTCAGACAAGATTTGCACTGCACGAGAGAAGCAGTCTGTTAACTGGGCTATAGGGAAGGTGTTTTCCATCTCTATTTCAGGGAAGGAAATTTCCTCATTCAAAGGTTCAGAAACAGGTCTGTTTCTGGTAGAGTGGGTGTTTGCCCATTGATCCTGTAAGAAACATTTTAGATCTTCTAATTGGGCTTGCATTTTTTCCTCAATTTTTCCTATTTTATCTTCCATATCTCCCATTTTATCCTCAATATTTCCTATTTTATTCTCAATATTTCCTATTTTATCCTCAAGTTTTTCTATTTTATTCTCAATATTTCCTATTTTATCCTCAATTTTTTCTATTGTATCCTCAATTTTTTCTATTGTATCCTCAATTTTTTCTATTTTATCCTCAATATTTTCTATTTTATCCTCAATATTTTCTATTTTATCCTCATTTTTTTCTATTTTATCCTCAACATTTTCTATTTTATCCTCAATATTTTCTATTTTATCCTCATTTTGTTTTATTTTATCCTCAATATTTTTTATTTTTTCATCTCTAAATATAGTATTGAGGAGTACAAAAATGACAGTACCTATTAATATAAAAATTTGGAGGTATCCTTCATTCCTCAATGCCCCTACTTCTTCAGCTGCCATATAATTGTCAAAGAATGTAGTACTCATTTTTATATGTATATTTTGTAATTTCACAAAACACGTGGGGAGCAGGGCAAAGCAACAAACTTTCCACAGGGTTTTTTTTTTTTTCTAATCCAGGAAGTTGTTCCTTAAGGGAAAGGATATTTAGAAACGGTTCTTCCAGCCAGGACTTTAGAGTCCTGTTGCTGAGATTTAAAAACAGCTGTTTTCTGTCTATCAGAGTCACACAGCTGGGAAGTATCTGAGGTCCGATTTGAACCCAGGACCTTCTGCCTCTAGGGCTGGCTCTCAATCCGCTGAGCTACCCAGCTGTCCCTTAAGATTAAAGGGAAGAAAAAGAAAAAACTGCTGATTCCAATTTAACTTAAGGAGAAAAGAGAAAAAGTTTTTTATACTCACGTGTTCTAGCAGCTGTGTCTTTAAGCCAAGTTTTTTTTTTTTTTTAAAAAGGACTAAGTGGTGAAACAGTATAGTAAAAAGGCAAGGAAAAAGTTTTATTGAGAGGATTCTTTAGACTCCCGTGTGGTCAGCCACAATGTTACAAGGGAATCACTTTAAAAGACTGATATATATTAATTTAAGGTCGCCAAGGAATCAGCTATGTAATTTCCTAAATGAAAAACTCAAGTCAGCCGTCAGCCTTTTTTTTTTGGAGTTTAATTACAATAGGAGCAAGAAAGGAATTAGAGATATATATAGAGAGAGAAAGGGGAGAGAAGGGAATAGGGCTTAAATACCCCTTCTGTTTAGGCTGGGCCAAAAGGCCCAAGCCCTTAGATAGCTGGGGCAAAGAAAAGAGATCAGTCCCTTTCACTCACGTGTCCAAAATGGAGAAACAGTCTCAGAGGCCCCCACCTTCAGCTTCCTTCAGAGCAAGCTTCCTCAGAGCCCAGGAACCACACCGACCAAAAACTCAATCCTCTCTCCCTCTCCAGACCCTCCTATCTTTAAGGACACCATCCAAGTTGCCTCCCCTCAGTCCTCACATCTACTAATCACTCTTCATCAATTTCCCTGTCAATGGAGGCTCTCGCTTAACCCAGGACCGCCCAGAGGTTTCTGGCTTTTGCACATGTCTGTTGAAGGTCATATTTTTCAAATGATTAAATCTTTACTCTTTTGTTACAGCCCTTTCTAAATCCTGTTAACTTGAGTATGGTAGAGATTGGAATAATTAAATTTTGATCTAGGCTGCAGCCCTTACTCAATCCTATTAGGACTGAATAGGGTGGAGTATCTCCATTGTATCAATTCTAAAATCAATCAAGACTCAAAGAAATTCCTGTTCTATGCTCAAGCATAGGTCAAAGTCCTTTCCATTGTTCAGCAAAGGGTTTCTGTCCTAAAGTAATCTTAAGAAGGGAAGAGAAGGAACCTCCCATGCCAATGGAGTTCCCATTCCAATAGACTATCAGTAAGAAATTTTCCAAGTATGAAATATCCCAATGGTGAAATTTTCAACAATTATAAGTCTAAGGAAATTTGAGGTTTACAATATTCAATATCCTGATTTTCCCCAAACTTGGCTTAGCTTGTCCTCAGATATCAAACATGATATCTGCTACCAGAAATCTTTCCAATTTAGCAGAACTACTGGTAGAGTTTTCAAGAAACCTTTCTCATAATCTTCCTTTTCTTCCAATTAATAAATCCTAATGAGACTAAAAAGAAAAAATAATTTTAAGTTCAATGTGGTGATTTATTTTCCTCTGAGAGGAAAATGTTTTAATTTTCTTACTAAAATAGCTCTAATTTGGTCTGGATGTACAAAAAGAAGAGAAACTGAGAGTCAAAGGAAGGTGGCTGGTGCAGGTCACCCCAAGGGTTACAGGGCTCAAGTCTCTTCCAAAGGCACAGAGTGGGCCCACCCAAATGAAGGTGGAGGCCAAATATGGGGTAGGAACTTTTTTACTCTAATCACCTCCAATTTCAAGTATATAATATCTATAGCAATCCATAAAGTTCCTTAATAGGTGTCCTTTCATAAGCACCCCCAAAATTGTCTTTTTTTCAGAGTCCATATTCATCTCTGTTCTAGAGCTTAGCAGTCATGGTAGTCATTTAACTCAAAAAATATAATAATCTGCAATTACTCAGAGATCCCTTGGTTCGTGCTTGCCGATGATATTGCAGAAAAGCTAGGCTAAAAAATATCAAATCCTGATAAGTACTATAATCATAACTTTTATGTAAGAAGTTACCTTTTGACAGAAAGGGCTTGAATTATTTTGAAAGCATTTTATTTCTTATCTTGGCTGAAAGGGTGTGCTAGTATTGGTTCAAAATTTCTCGGTTGAGCCAATTGTTAAATTTTCATTGTGGGCATTATACCTCAGAAACAGGCAAATGCTACAGAAATTGATTTATTGTACTGCTGAGTGTATACTTAAGAAAATGATGAAGGAAATGTCAATAATGTAAATTAAATTTAAAAGAATAAATACTTTTTTCCCCTGAAGAGTCAGTTGTTAAACCTTCCCACCCCTGTTTGCCTCTACCCAGGTGAACCCAGAGAATACTAGTATCTAGTTTGTATTGCCCTCATCCAGAATAAACCTGACAATGGCAATACCTTTAACCCTGTCCCTCCCATGTTCTTTTCTACTCTCCCAAAAGGGTGGTTAACAACTCCCCCATAAGTACACAGACTAAAAAGACATTAATCAGAACAATTTGCATCCACACATGTGAATATTGGATTTAGCTATTTCCTGATTATACCAATGAAGATACTTAGTTTAACAAAATCAGGAATGTCTTGGGACCTTTAAATTACTCCACCCTACTTAGAGGTACTTTAGGGGAAGATAAAGTTGTAATCTCCTAATTGAACAATGAAGGTACTTAACTCTTACCTTATAGTGAAGCTAGAACTTTAAGTTAAGTCTATTTTAAGATCTTAATACAAAAAGGTGTTAAGTAACCATAAAATTTAAAAATAACCATTAAATTAATCACAAAAAGGTCAAGTAACTAACAAAAGGTGAACTTAACAAAGAAGTGTTAAGTAATTCTAAAAATATAATCTAATCAAAAGAAGGTGAGTGTAAGACTCTATGGCTTACAAGACTCATCCACAGGGTCGGCCAGTCCTGTGACATCCTGTTTGGGATAACGAAAAATGAAGAGTAACAAAAGAAGAGAAGGACACTATATGAAAGAGAGAAATAGTGCCAATTTTATTTGCTTCACACTTTTTCAGAACTTTTATAGGCAAAGACTACTTAGACAAAACCCACAGGAATTTATGATTCTTCATTCCAGAAACCCTAACCTTGGTCCAGGGATAGGCAGGTGTTCAAAGGTTAACCTACATTCTTCGTTTATTACAAATACAAACAAGGGGAAGAGGGGCACACAAGGGGATAGGCGCCCACCTAATCGCAATTTGCCTCTCATAAATGTTATCCTGCATCCTTCATGTTTACTGTTCCATCCTTGGTCCCAGGATGGGTGAAGGTCAATCCTCATCTTTGTCTGAAGCAAAGACAAGCAAGTCCACAACTTTATCTTAAGCAAATACAAATAAAGAAAAGAGGAGGTATTCCTCGACTACAGATGAGAACTAAAAGTATGGGCAGTCCTGGAGAAAAGCCTTTGATGTGATTGGTAGATGTGAAAATTTAGAGGAGACACAAAGGTGAAAAATCTAAATATTTGGATCACTTCCTCTCTCTGGCACCCTTTGCAGCAGAGAATTGACTGATAGCAGAATGCTGACCTTTCGGCATCTTAGCGTGGCTACAAGCTATTGTCTGGTTTAGTGGTGAGTTTCTGGCTGAGTTTCCCTCCTTTACTTTTCCAACTTTATCCCCTTAAAAGCTTCTAATCTTCTTCTAGTCTTCTTCAGAGACTAGAGGCGGGGATTTTAAAACTCCCCCTAGCACAGGCCAGGCAGCAGAAACCTATATCTTCTTCCCTCCTTCTCCTTAAATTCCCTCCTTCTATATTAATTAAATTACCATAAATTTCCAGACTGACTTGGGTATTTTATTTGGGATTTTCCCCGGTGACCAATTAACTCTAGATTTTAAGTCACAACCCTAAATTATCTTTACACACAATAAAGATTAGAGAAAGAACACATATCAAAGTCTATATAGAAAGCCAAGAAAGCCCCCTCTCCCTTCCAGAAGGCCTCTTTTCCCAGAGTATTTGTTATAGGATCCCCCTGAATTACAATATTGTCCTTGCAGGACCCATAAAAGGGAGATATTAAGAAATGATCCTCCAGCTCCTCTCCAGCTCCTCTAACCTTGGTCCTCTTAGCTATCCCTTTTTCCATACTCTGCTAATTCAGTTTTTGGCATCTCTATCCAATCCAGTAATTCAAGCAAAACCAGAAAGGCCCTCTTCCCACTCAATATACTTGGGAGCCCCAATTCCTAGTACTTATATTTCAGCTATTCACCCCAAACATTCCCAGTAGCTCCTTACTTTCCTTAATTCTTATGTTCTTAATTCTCTTAATTCTTTGTTCCCTTTGCCCTTTCAACCCATTTTAGTCTTTCATACCCTTTGCCCTTTTCTTTCCTTCAGTGAGTGTCTCAGCCAGAGTTCATTCACAAGGTGAAACAAACTAGGGATGATTACCATGAAGAAAGCCTTAGCTATCTTGAAGTATTTGAAAAGCTATCATACACAAGAGGAATGAAACTTGTTCTGCTTAATGCAATTCAATTCAATTTGACATGCATTTATTAAATGACTTCTATGTACTGTCCTAAGTACTAGGGACACAAAAGCAAAACTAAAACAGCTCATGCACTCAAGGAGTATATTATTTGCTTAGGAGTAAATAGCATGCACAATCATAAGTAAATACAAAATATATACAAATTGCATGCAAAATTATTTCTGGGAGGAAAACACTAGAAACTCAGGATGAGGATGGGCTTCTTGTAGGAAGTTTTATTAAAGCAAAGCTTTGAAGGAAGCAAGAGATCTTCTGAGGCAGAAAGGAGAAATGAAAGCATCTCAGGCATAGGAGACAGACTACTGTAATGATGGCTGCAAGAGATAAGATTTTTGGAATGTTGGCATCAGGGTTGAGGGAGAAAAAGCATTGGTTGGAGAGCAGAGGATTCTGGGAAAGGAAACTGATCTGAGAAAGATCTATAGGGAATTGTGGGCCTTTTGAGCTGAGTCCTTGATCTGGCAAGACTTGTACCCGGGCTGAGGATTTCACTGAGAGCTACCAGAGAACACCCTGTTCCTGCTTTCAAGTTCTTCCACAAACCTATCATCAGTCTTATGCCTCTAACCACCTCTCAACTGAGGAGAAGATACTCTAAACCCCAAAGTGGGTGCTGTGGACTCAGAGAGGAGAGAGCCCAGCTCCCTTGCCCCTTCCTGCCTTCTTGCACCTATCTCTTTACAGTTTCTTTAGGCCAGATAGATACATAAAATAATAGTGGGATTGTTTCGTTGGGGGAAATGGGACAGAGAAACTTGAGTCTGCTACTAACATGCTGCTCAGGTGAGAGACCGTGTAGGAAAAACATTAGGGTAACCAAACCCCTCTTTCCATTACCCAATCTACCCACAGATCCTTCATTAAATCTTACAACAGCAGTCAGATTTGCCAAGCCTCTTGATTATATCTGAAAAGGTACATAATCCAAGATCACCAGAGAGTCACCAGGACCATCCCGTGCTGAGGCAAAGCCTCCACAGGGGCTTGTCTCCAAAGCCTCTCAGTGCCAGAGGAACTGAGGCCATCTTTGGGTTTAGTTGTGTCAACTAGAAAAAACGCAGAACTATTAAATAGTCAAAATCACTCTTTAATCAAGGTAAAAAGGGGTTAGTGCTACTAAGTGCGACAACATGACATGGGCACTGTACCCCAGAAACCCAGGTGAACTATTATCAGGGAAACTCCCTTGTTTTGCCTCCTCCTGACTCTGAGCCTAAAAACACCCAATGACCCCTCTAGGGTCCTGAGATGACTATTTTCCTTTGCTCTTCCTCTAGATGGACAGAAAGATGCACCTTCAGGCCACACCTCAATCCTATCAGACATCTGTTTGTTCTCTAACACTAAGGAATCTATATGTCCCCAGGCAGACTCCAGTATGATCACCCCACCTCATGCCTGAGTGACTAACTCTGTTGTAAAAAGTATGAAATCCCCAGAACTGATGTCATCTGGGGGGAACAGCCTTTCCTTTTGTTATGGGCGGGAAGGATAACCTTGGGGTTCAGGAAGGATACCTTTTGCAAGCATGCAACACTCCAAAACTTAGCTTAAAAACAAAAAAAAGATTTATTAATTTAGAAAGTAATGTTGAGAGTGGCCAGGAGGATAGCAAGGTAGAACAGCAAGATGGGGAGCAGTTCCTTGGGAGGACAGCATGAAAGGAAAGGGTGTTCCCCCATGGGGACAGCATGGATGGAGAGGCTGTCCCGCAGATGACATCAATTCTGGGGTTTATATAATCTTTAGATGCTATGTCCTGGTGTGGGCATGACTTGGAGAGTGTTAGTCCCTCAGGCATTTGGTGGAGTGGGGTGGTCATCTGACTGGGGTCTGCCTGGAGGCATAAAGATTCATTTCTTTGTCTACCTTAAATCTAGAGGACAAAAGGGGGTAAACATCTCATGACCCTGGGTGGGGTCATTGGGTGTTTCTAGGTTAAGAGTCACTAGGATGCAAAGGCAAGGGAGTTTCCCTGATAATAACTGGCCTAGTGAATCAGGGCTTTGCTCACCCAGCATGTGAAGACTGCTTTGGCGGAACAGGCGGAAGAAACCAATAAGAAGGTTCAATGGCTGAGATGGCGATGCAGCAAAGCACTGTGGAGTGCTTAGGGTGTGTTGGAGCACAAAAGACAACACAGCCATCCAATGCAGCTGAGGAAGTCTCCAGGTGTAACGACTTTTCGTGCCACTGGACCCAGGCTTCCAATGCCGAGAGAGTGGGATTGTCTCTGTGCGTCGACTTTTCCACTTAAATCTCCTTCACGCACAAGTATTTTTGTGCACACTCATCTATCCTAACCCCGCCCACCCTTTTCAAGACCTGCGGCAATGGGGGAGTGGCGACACAATAGGTGGAGGTGACCACTGGCAGTTGTAGTCACGACCCAGACCAGTGGTCGCTCGGCCCTGTGGGCATCAGGGACATTCGGCAGCATCCTGGGCAACTGAGCAGCCCTCTCTAGGATAGCACTGCTCACCCTAATCAAGGGAGGGAACTAGAAAAGGTGTCCCAAACATTGCCTGCCCTACAAACACCCAGTCAGCATACCACAGCTGGCGGGTAATCCCTTTAAGCAGTCGAAATCAAAGAAAAAATACAAAGAAACTCCTACTAGGAGCATGGAACATCAGGACATTATTTGACAGAGAGAATACCCCAAGACCTGAAAGAAGAACAGCTCTAATCAGTAAAGAACTGGTGCGATATAACATCGACATCGCAACCCTAAGCGAAACACACTTACCAGAAGAGGGATCACTCAGCGAACCCACCACTGGATACACCTTCTTCTGGAAAGGTAGAGCCTCAAATGAAGACAGAATCCATGGTGTTAACCTGGCTATCAAGACCAGTTTGCTCAAACAGCTGCCAGACTTGCCTGTGGGCATCAGCGAGAGGCTCATGAAGATCCGTTTGCCTCTCAGCAATCATCAGCGCATATGCCCCTACACTGACCAGCACAGAGGAGACCATCAAGCAGTTCTACTCTGACCTGAGTGTCGTCCTGCACTCAGTGCCCACAAATGACAAGCTGATACTACTGGGAGACTTCAACACCCACATTGGCCAGGACCATGAAAGATGGAAAGGAGTGCTCGGCAAACACGGTGTGGGCAAAATGAACAACAACAGCCTACTGCTACTCAGCAAATGCTCAGAGTTTGAACTTACCATCACGAACACTGTGTTCAGAATGGTGAACAAATATAAAACAACGTGGATGTACCCACGATCAAAACAGTGGCATCTCATTGACTATATCATTGTACGCCGGCAAGACATCCAGGATGTACAGATCACCAGAGCCATGAGAAGAGCTGAATGCTGGACAGACCACCGATTGGTTAGAGTGACTCTTCAAATGAGCATTGCGCCTCACCATCCAAAACGCGCCCAGACAGTTAGCGCATTTTACAACATGAGTCGTCTTAGAGATCCATCTTATTTGCAAACATTCCAGTCCTGCCTGCATGACAAGCTGTCTGCCAAGGGACCACTCACTAGAAGCTCAACCGAGAAATGGAACCAGTTCAGAGAATCAGTGAAGAAAACATCAAAGGCAGTCCTAGGCCCCAAACAACACAACCACCAGGACTGGTTCGACGAGAACAACACTGCTATTGAAGACCTATTGAGCAAAAAGAACAAAGCCTTTATAGAGTGGCAAAATAACCCAAACTCTGCTCCTAAAAAGGACAGATTCAAGTCTCTCCAAGCCACGCCACAGTGTGAGATCAGGAAGATGCAAAACTGATGGTGGGAAAAAAAGGCAGGAGAAATCCAGCGCTTTGCTGATACAAAAAAACTACAAACAATTTTTCAGTGCCCTCAAGACTGTCTATGGGCCATTAAAACCCACCACCACTCCCTTGCTATCCTCTGACGGTGACACTCTCATAAAAGATAAAAAAGGCATTAGCAACAGGTGGAAAGAACACTTCAGTCAGCTTCTCAACCGACCCTCTTCAGTCGACCAAAATGCCCTTGACCAGATTCCCCCAAAACCGCACCATTGAACAACTTGATGTCCTTCCTTCACTAGAGTAAGTCCAAAAAGCCATTAAACAAATGAGTGCAGGCAAGGCACCCGGTAAAGACGGGATCCCAACTGAGGTGTACAAGGCCTTAAATGGAAAGGTGCTCCAGGCATTCCACATAGTGCTGACCAGCATATGGGAAGAGGAAGACATGCCCCCAGAACTCAGAGGTGCCTCCATCATAGCCCTATACAAGAACAAAGGCGCATGAGCAGCCTGTGACAACTACAGAGGCATCTCACTACTCTCCACTGCTGGAAAGATCCTCGCCCGTGTTATACTCAACAGACTCCTGTCATCTATTTCAGAGCAGAACCTGCCTGAATCACAATGTGGCTTCCAACCAGATCGCAGCACCATCGACATGGTCTTCATGGTGAGGCAAATGCAGAAAAAAATTCCTTGAGCAGAACCTGAGTCTCTACATTGTCTTCATAGACCTGACAAAGGCATTCGACACAGTGAACAGGGACGCATTGTGGGTGATCCTTAGCAAGCTCAGTTGCCCAGCAAAATTCATCAAACTGATCCAGCTATTTCATGTCGACATGACAGGGGAAGTCCTATCTGGTGAAGAGACTTCCAATCACTTCAACATCTCCAATGGCATGAAACAAGGCTGTGTCCTCGCTCCGGTACTATTCAACCTATACTTCACCCAAGTATTACGACATGCTGTGATGGATCTAGACTTGGGCGTCTACATCAAATACCGACTGGATGGCTCACTATTCGACCTTCACCGCCTGACTGCAAAAATAAAAAAAACAGAGAGACTCATCTTGGAAGCTCTCTTCACAGATGACTGTGCTGTCATGGCCCACCAAGACCCATCTCCAAACCATTGTGGACAGGTTCTCTATCACAACAAAACTGTTTGGCCTGACTATCAGCCTCAGCAAAACAGAGGTGCTGTTCCAACCTGCACCAGGGAGGCCAACTAACCAGCCGTGCATTACAATCAACGGCACGCAGCTTTCCAACATCAACACTTTCAAGTACCTGGGCAGCACCATCGCCAATGACAGGTCCCTAGACCACGAGATTAATGCCAGGATCCAAAAGGCCAGCCAGGCACTCGGGCGGCTGAGCTGCAAAGTCCTCCAACACAGAGGTGTAAGCCCTGCGACAAAACTCAAAGTGTATAACGCAGTGGTCCTCAGCTTGCTCTTGTGTGGTTGCAAGACATGGACACTGTTCCAGAAACACATGAAACAGCTGGAGCAATTCCACCAACGCTCTCTCCGGTCAATCATGAGGATCCGATGGCAGGACCGTATCACCAACCAGGAAGTCCTCGACAGAGCCAACTCCACCAGCATCAAAGTAATGGTCCTCAAAACCCAGCTACAATGGTCTGGATATGTCATCCGCATGGACCCACAGCGAATACCAAGACAGGTATTCTATGGTGAACTGTCAGCTGGACTCAGGAAACAAGGTCGACCAAAGAAAAGATTCAAAGATCAGCTAAAGTCAAACTTGAAGTGGGTTGGCATTACATCAAAGCAATTGGAACTCGCTGCCTCTGACAGAAGCAGCTGGCGTACCCACATTAACCATGCCGCCACCACTTTTGAAGATGAGCGACATCGACGTCTTGTCACTGCGCATGAAAGCCGACACCAGGCCACAACCGCACCTCCCTTAACAACTGGCGTCCCATGCCCCATGTGCCACAAACTTTGCGCCTCAGTCTTTGGACTTCAAAGCCACATGAGGATACATCAATAGATGATAATGCACAAAGACAATTGTCATTCTCGGTAACCGAGAGACTACCACTATACTATACTATAGCTGGCCTGGGTTTCTAGGGTACAGTGCCCATGTCACTTTCATGCTGTCCTCCCAAAGAACTGCTCCCCATCTTGCTGTTCTACCTTACTATCTTCCTGGCCACTCTCAACATTACTTTCTAAATTAATAAATCTCCTTTTTGTTTTAAGCTAAATTTTGGAGTCTTGCATGCTTGCAAAAGGTATCCTTCCCGAACCCCAAGGGTATCCTTCCTGCCTATAACAAACAGAGCTGCTCCCCAAGACTGCACACACAGAGTCTGGATGCTCTGGTCACTGACCCCTGGGAGTGCCACTGACTCAGGATGGACTCCAGGGAACAAAAGAATTTGGGGAACCTATATACTATTTTGGAAATCCAGGGTCAGGGAAACATGATTGACATCACTATAGCTACAAGGAAATGGGAGTGTTCAAACTACACTGACAGGATACAATTAAGCTTGGGAAAAGAATCATAGCTGGAGGCTAGAGTGTAAGAGAAGGGGCTGCTTACAATAGATACTGAAGGATGGTTCCTGCTCAGATGTGGGTCTTCCTGGGAAAGGTTCTAATACAATAGGGGAGACTACCTAAAACAAAGAGGGTCCTTAGCATATGCTTATCTCACCCAACCAGGATTGTCATTTCCCTGAGGGTCCCCCACTCAGTCTGAAACTTCTAACTTGGGATTCCTGTCAGGGTAGATTCTATGGGAAAAGGGAACAAGTGCAAGTTTTGGGGTCTCCAATTTACAAGCTAAATCTGAAAATTGGGGTTCATCAGATCCCACTAGGCCACAAGTTTGGGATTCCTAAATTCCATGTTGACAGATGATAAGGAGTGACCTGTCTTCAACTCTTGCCCACCCCTTTCCTCAGGGAACCTTAATATACCTTGTGTAGCAACTGACAATAGCCTCTCTCTCATATACAGATCCTTCTCCAGAAGCACTCTGATTACTCCAGTGATATACCATCAAAATCAGTGGAAAGAACCTTTATTTTTACCTCAGGAACCTCCATTATGCAATGCTACAAAAAAAAGATGAAATGTCTTGTAGTGATAACAGCAAACAGATTAATGTTACAAAAATGCAGTATATGTGAAGGGGTGTATTGTCAATTAGCTATAAGGGAAAGACATTCGAAGCCAAAGAGAAATTTTTATTTAATCCAAGAAGTGAAAGCCACTGTAACATCTTAGGCAGGAATCAGGCCTGTATTTCAACAATATAAAATTGGCAGCTATTGTTATGGGCATGGAAGGATACCCTTGGGGTTCGGGAAGGGTACCTTTTGAAAGCATGCAATGACTCCAAAATTTAGCTTAAAAACAAAAGAGATTTATTAATTTAGAAAGTAATGTTGAGAGTGGCCAGGAAGATAGTAAGGTAGAACAGCAAGATGGGGAGCAGTTCCCTGGGAGGACAGCATGAAAGGAAAGGCTGTTCCCCCCATGACATCGGTTCTGGGGATTTTATACATTCTTCACAAGTCACTCAGGCATGAGGTGGGGTAATCATATTGGGGTCTGCCTGGGGACATAAAGATTCCTTAGTTTTAGGGGGCAAACAGATATCTGATAGGATGGAGGTATGGTCTGAAGGTGCATCTTTCTGACCATCTAGAGGACGATCAAAGGAAGATAGTCATCTCAGGACTCTAGGTGGGTCATTGGGTGTTTTTAGTCTCAGAGTCAGAAAAAACAACAAGGGAGTTCCCTTGACAATAGTTCTCCTGGTTTCTGGGGTACAGTGCCCATGTCACTATGATCATAGGAAAATATCCATCTGCAGGCATCAATTAGGTTACTACAATAGTTCAGGAGACAACTAAGTGGTGGGTGAGTGAACAGAAGGTATGGAAGCAATATTTATTGCAGAAACAGAAACAAGATTTTCCTTTTTGGCTGTAAAGAAGTGAAGAAGAAGAAAGCATAAAGGATGAACTCAGACTGCAAGGTTATAAATTTATTTGACTGGGAAGATGTAACCTCAAAAGAAATGTCAACTGGAAAAAACATAACTATTAAATAGTCAAAATCACTCTTTAATCAAGGGCAAAAGGGGTTCAGCGCTAGTAGGCCTCAACAACAGAACTGTTGCACAAAGTCCGAGGACTGAACTCTGGCCACCCTGGTCACTGACCCCTGGGAGTGCTGCCACTCAAGATGGACTCCGAGGAACAAAAGAATTTGGGGAATCTCTATACCATTTGGGGAGTCCAGGGACAGGGAAAGATGATTGACATCTCTATAGCTACAAAGTAAATGGGAGTGTTCAAAGTACACTGACAGTATACAATCAAGCTTGGGAAAGGAATCATAGCTAAAGGCTAGGGTGTAAGGGAAGGGGCTACTTCCAATGGATACTAAAGGATGGTTCCTGCCCAGGTTCCTGCCCAGGTTCCTGCCCAGGTGTAGGTCTTCTTGGGAATGGATCTCTGATACAATAAGGGAGACTCCCTAAAACAAGGGTCCTTAGCATATGCTTATCTCACCCAACTAGGATTATCATTCCCCAGAGGGTCTCTCAATCAAATCTGAAACTGCCAGCCTGAGATTCCCTTCAGGGTAGATTCCCATGGGAAAAGAGAACAAGTACAAGCTTTGGGGTCTCCAACCTATAAGCTGGTCCTGAAACTTGGGGTTCATCAGATATCACTAGGTCACAAGTTTGGGATTCCTAGATTCCATGCTGACAGAAAGAAGGAAGTTATAAAGAGAAGAGACTTCTTCATAAAAGAAAATGAGTTCTTTTTTGGGCAGATTGAGTTTGAGATGCCTAAAGGATAGCAGTGGGAAATGTTCAATAGGCAATTGTTGAAGTGTATCTGAAATTTAGAAGATAGATTGGATCTGGATATATAAATTTGGGAGTGTTAACTTGGAAAAAACACAAAACTACTAAAGTAGTCAGATAAAATGAAGTATTTAATAAGGAAAGGAATAGGTCCAGTAATGGGCCACTACACAGAGCCCAGAGCCAGAGACTACACAGGGTCTACACCTTGGGGATTCTGGGAATATATCCCTGGGATCACCTAGCTATATGGTACTCCAAAGAAATGATTGATGGACATCACCAAGGTTGCAATGGCAATGAGAGGTTCAGCCTATACAAACACAGAACAGGCTTGAAAAAGAAACCACAGCCAGGGACTGGGGTATCAGGGAGTGGCCTACTTACAATAGATATTAGATGGTTCCTGCCCAGGTGTTGGTCTTCTTGGGAACAAATCTCTGATACAATGGGGGAAACTTCTAAGATCAAAAGGGTACTTAGCATTTGATTAGGTTGGCTAACCTCACCTAACCTTGGATTATCAATTATTTTAAGGTCTATTCTTCATTCTTAAACTGGTATTCCCTCAGGGTGAATTCTCTTGGGACCTGGGCAAACTTTGGGTCTCCATATTTCAAGTTGACAGGAGGCATCAACATAAGGATAATGGTTGAAACCATCAATTAGGGGAGTTGATAAGCTCAAATGGGAGAGTATAGTGATGTGTAGGGTGGAAATTGAGGGGACTTTGGAAATTTCAAAGTTCACACTCTTTTACCACTTATTAAAAATACGACAGTGGATGTCAATCATTTAAGATATAATGCTTTATTAAGAGAAAAAGAGATGGGGGAGGGGTCTCAGGTAGAAGACCCAAGACAGATGCCCAAAGGGATTACAGAAAAAATATGGGGCATTGCCTCAAGTTGTGACTCAAGACAAATGCCCCCAAAATTCACAGAAAAATTCCCTTTTTATAGGAGAATCCTGATGTAATCATATCTCCTAGAAGGGATGACAACATTCTACAATAGTTGAAGACTGTTTTGAATAGTTTTACATTGGCTTTACAATGAACACATTCAAGCTTATTAACATTTTCAAGAAATTGGAGAATAGCTTTAACAATGGATACTTCAGCAAATCAATATTTTAATAGAAATGACCAGGGAATTGGAGACAAGTAAAAAGAGAGGAGTGGTTTGGGACTGGGTTATCTAGGATCAGCTGAGGGAGATAATACAAACCATAGGGCTTAAGCTCCAGTTAGAAGCTTCCATAGTTCCATACAAAGATACAATAAGAGAGGACAAAAGGGTAACTCAAGATCAGTACCTCAGACTCCTGCCTGGGGCAATTCCCAGACAGACTCACTTAAAATTGTAAAGCTTTTTGTAAGAATGGGAGAGGGAGAGGGTTGGAGAAATGCCAACTTTTAGATATTACTAACCTTTAATACCTTGAGAATAACACCCTATTTTCTCATTTCACACCTTGAGATATGACTCAAGAGGAACCAGAATAGATCCTATACAGAAGGAGTGCCTAGGGATAACCTTTCTGTGAAGAAGACTGTGGAGTGGCTAATTGGATTGGAAGACACAAGTCTGAACCAAAATTAGGTCGGGAGCTTATTCTAGGAGATGAGAATTTAGGAGAGTTCTGAGGGAGTAGGGAAGAACCAAGAGATAACAGTGTGATGAAAACTCAAGGAAAAATGGGATCTAAGAGGAGATTAAGCACTGTGGAAAGAACAAAAAGAATAAAGACTAAGAAAATGTCATCAAGTTTGACATTTAATAATTCATTATGTTATGAGGTTTGGATGTGTACCCCTGGGGTTCGGGAAGGATACCTTTTGCAAGAATGCAAGACTCCAAAACTTAGCTTAAAAACAAAAAGAGAAATTTATTAATTTAGGAAGTAATGTTGTGAATGGCCAGGAGGATAGCAAGGTGGAACAACAAGATGGGGAGCAGTTCCTGGGAGGACAGCATGAATGGAAAGGCTGTTCCCCATGGGGACAGCATGGATGGAAAGGTTGTCCCCCAGAGGACATCAGTTCTGGGGCTTTTATACTCTTTACTACAGATGCTATGTCATGGTGTGGATGTGACCTAGAGTGTTAGTCCCTCAGGCATTTGGTGGGGGTTGGGGGGGGTCATCTGATTGGGGTCTACCTGGAGGCATAAAGATTCATTTCTTTGTCCATCTTAAATCTAGAGGATTATCAAAGAGGATAAACATCTCAGGACCCTGGGGGGTGGGAGGGTTATTGGGTGTTTCTAGGATGCAAAGGCAAGGGAGTTTCCCTGATAATAGTTCACCTCGGTTTCTGGGGGTACAGTGCCCATGTCAATTAGTAATCTTATAGAGAATAATTTCAATAGCATTACAAAAAAGCTAAGAATTGAGTGAAAACTTGGTTTTTTAAAAAATGAAAACAGAGTTAGTGATGAAAATCAGAAGACTGCCTACCTTTTGATCCAGCCATATAGTTATGGGGGTGAAGAGGTAAACCCCTGGGGTTCAGGAAGGATAACTTTTGCAAGAATGCAAGACTCCAAAACTTAGCTTAAAAATAAAAAGGGGGGGGGGCAGCTGGGTAGCTCAGTGGATTGAGAGCCAGGCCTAGAGATGGGAGGTCATAGGTTCAAATCTGGCCTCAGACACTTCCCAGCTGTGTGACCCTGGGCAAGTCACTTGACCTCCATTGCCTAGCCCTTACCATTCTTCTGCCTTGGAGCCAATATACAGTATTGACTCCAAGAATGGAAGGTAAGGGTTTTTTAAAAATAAATAAATAAAAATAAAAAGAGAAATGTATTAATTTAGAGAGTAATGTTGAGAATGGCCAGGAGGATAGAACAGGTGGAACAGCAAGATGTAAGGCTGCTCCTTGGGAGAACAACATGAATGGAAAGACTATCACCCTGGGAGGACAGCATGGATGGAAAAACTGTCCCACAGATGACATCAGTTCTGGGGATTTTATACTCTTTGTCACGGTGTGGATGTGAGTGGTAAACCCTCAGGCATTCAGTTAGGGGCTTGGTTATCTGACTTGGGTCTGCCTGGAGACATAGGAAATGACCCTCATAAAAGATTCTTTAGTTTTAGGGAGCAGACAGAGGTCTGAGATACAGCATGATAGAATCGAAGTGTAGTCTGGAGGTGCATCTCTCTGTCCATCTTAAATCTAAAGGAGGATGAAAGAAGGACAATCATCTCAGGGTCCTATAGGAGTCATTGGATATTTTAGGTTAGGAGTCACAAGGATGTAAGGGAGCAAAGGAATTTCCCTGATAATAGTTTGCCCGAGTTTCTGGGGGTACAATACCCATGTCAATACCACTGCTGGGTTTGTACCCCAAAGAGATAATAGGGGAAAAATATATGTACAAAAATATTTATAGCTGCACTCTGTGTGGTAGGGAAAAAAATGGAAAATGAGGGTGTCCGTCCATTGGGGAATGGTTGAACAAATTGTGGTATCCATTGGTGATGGGATACTATTGTGCTAAGAGGAATAATGAACTGGAGGAATCTCATGTGAACTGGAATGACCTCCAGGAATTGATGCAGAGTAAAAGGAGAAGAACCAGGAGAACAATGTACATAGAGACGAATACGTTATGGCACAATCGAATGTAGTGGACTTCTCTACTAGCAGCAATGCAATGATCCAGGACAATTCTGAGGCACTTATGAGAAAGAACACCATCCACATGCAGAGAAAGAACTGTGGGTATAGAAACCCAGAAGAAAAACATATGATTTATCACATAGTTTGATGATTGGGGTTGTAGATTCTAAAAATTCACTCTATTGCAAATATTAGTAATGACATGGGCATTGTACCCCCAGAAACTCAGGCATACTATTATGGACAGAGAGATGCACCTCCAGGCTACACCTCGATCCTGTCAGGCTACATCTCAAGATATATGCTTGTTAAGGAATCTTTATGCCTCCAGGAAGACCCCAGTCAGATGACCACCTCACCCCACCAAATGCCTGAGTGACTAGCACTCTAGGTCACGTCCACACCATGACACAGAATCTGTAGTAAAGAGTATAAAAGCCCCAGAACTGATGTCGTCTGGGGGACAGCTTTTCTATCCATGCTGTCCTCCCAAGGAACTGCTCCCCATCTTGCTGTTCCACCTTGGTATCCTCCTGGCCATTCTCAACATTACCTCCTAAATTAATAAATTTCTCTTTTTGTTTTTAAGCTAAGTTTTGGAATCTTGCGTTCTTGCAAAAGGTATCCTTTCCGAACCCCAGGGGTACACATCTGTACCCCCATAACAGTAATATGGAAATAGGTCTTGATCAATGATGCATGTTTTTTTTTAAAAATCAGCTTTTTTTCTAGCTTATCTAAGAAAGGAAAAAAGTTAAAGGACAGAAGCTTAAAGGAATGGTAGTACAGTTAAGGTTGAATTGAACTACAAGGGACATTCCAAGGGCATGTACACTCAAAGTTTCCCTGGAAACTTCCAGGGACTCCAAGAACATTGTGTGCATATTGTGGGCCTTTTCAGATTAAGCAGCTTCCTGGCTGCTTCTAGTCATGTAGTGGCCTGGTGGTTAAAGAGTTTGGCATTTTGGCATGCCCTGGCATATTTTAAGTGAACCCTTGGTCCTACTCTTTCCTATGACAGTGCGAGAATTGGAGTTCTGCATCACTTAAAAGAGGATACAGTTGAATTCCCTGTAAAAGGGTGGACAAAATTAAATGTGTCCTCTAACCCTGCCCCTAATCCTTTGCTGCTGCTCCCAGGATTCAAATAGGCAAGTTTACTCTTGGAACTTTTTTCATTTAATGTTTCTTTTACTGATTAAGTGACCAAACATGTTTCTTGAGGCTCCAAGTCAGCTTAGGGACAATCTTGTGAACTCCAAAGATGTGGAGATACTGAGTCCATGAAGTTGGAGCTGCCCAGGGAAGAGTCTGGGACAATTATTTAAGTAGTTTTGGAACAGATGACCATCAATAAGATTGCTCCAAGCCTAGCAGTTTACTGGAAGCTACATGTCAATTACATGGACACTAAAAATTGGTTTGCATTCTAATGAGTTTTAAAAATCAACCTCCCAACAAATATAATAATAGCAAATAAACACCGTTTAAAATGTGTTACTGCTATGTTTTTTACATTTAGCATTTTTGTTTATGTGTATATTAAACTACCAGTTCCACAAATTATTCATATTGTACATTGAGTTCCATTTTATACTTCCTTTTTTGAGAAAACTCTAGATGTGAGTCATAACCTCAAATATAGGAAACATCCTGAGAGAGCTGAAATAATGGTTTAATTAGCTAAAGAATGTTAGAAAAGGAAACCTACCCTCTCCTTTTATAAGAGGCCAAGCATCTTAGAGCTGAACTTGGTCCAAACAAGCCTGGCTAAAGAACAGATACTGTCACAATATCCTCTATCTATATATCATCAGTAGTTCCTAAAGATTACAGTAGAATCAAATGAAGTTATTTTTAAGGTTTAGGAAAATCTGAACACATTTGTGATAAAAGGTAGCTGATGAAAAAGGATAAATTGAAACATATTGTATAAATGGAGATTTTGAACCTTTAAGTTCATTCCCCAGAAGTCCTTGGGATTTCCCAGAATTCCTTATAATCTCTCCTGTGTCTCCATGTTGGCGAGATCACGTTATTGGTATTTAACTGGCAGTTCTTTACATCACTTCCTGTGTTTTACATGTACCAATGGTGGCTTAAACTTGACTTTGGATAGCCCAGGAGTCAGTTGTTTTCTGATTTGTCACTTGCTAGCACATGCTGGTCATAGGCCTTCCTCCACCACACTTAATCTTTAAGTGGGGGTATATACATTCCTGGTTGCTAGAATTCTAAAAACAAAGCAGGGTGGAGTAAAACTAAAATTCACAATCCCCCTGATGATGACTGGGAGACTAGTCTTCCCAATTGATCATTAAACTTAATCATCTTGTACCTCTAAAATCTTCTAAGTACAGGTGCATACAAAATTTCACCTTCTAAGAGGAAATTACAATAGTTAGAGATAAGAAGTAAATAGAGGCGAGAGAGACAGCAAAACATGCAAAAAAAAAAGGAGAGAGAGGACGTGGGAGGTGTTACTACCAGTTAAATACCAATAACATGGTCTCACCAACATGGAGACACAGGAGAGATTATAGGGAATTTTGGGAAATACCAAGGACTTCTGGGGTATGAACTCATAGGTTCAAAGTCTCCATTTATACATTATGGAGAGAAGCATGATGATAGCTTCTGGAGGAGATGTTAGCATGCCTGTCCACAGAACAAGGAGTGAAGAGGAGTCCAGCTTCTAGGGGAGATGGGAGGATACAGGATCAAGGGAGGAAGTAAAAATCTTGTCATTTCCAGGTAGAGCCACCTCTACCTCTGAGTAAAGGAGGAGAGAAAGTAAAGGATAATAATGATAGGGTGATTGGAGCATAGAGTTGGTAAGAAGAGGAAGCTTGAAATGGATGGTCTCAATGTTTTCAATGAAGTATTTGTAGAAGTCCTCTACTGAATAGGAAGCAGAGAGGTCATCAAAACAGAACAACTAGCAATTTCTATGTGCCAGACACCGTAAGGCAAAAAACAGTGTCTGCTTTCAGGGAGATCACAATCTAATGGCAAAGACAACACACAAGCTATTTAAAATTTTATAGAACAAATTGGAGATAATCTTAGAAGGAAAACACTGAGATTAAAGAAGATTGGGAAAGGCCTCTTGCTTGAAAGTGGAATTCTAGTTTGGACCAGAAAGAAGCTAGAAGGGAGAGAATTCTAAACATGGGGAAATTACATAGAGGGGAATAAAATGTAGGAATATTGAAAGAGTAGAAAGAAGCCAGGTTAAAAAAGGTTCTAGGGGGGTAGCTGGGTGGCTCAGTAGATAGAGAGTCAAGCCTAGAGATGAGAGGTCCTAGGTTCAAATCTGACCTCAGACACTTCCTAACTGTGTGACCCTGGGCAAGTCACTTAACCCCCATTGCCAAGCCCTTACCACTCTTCTGCCTTGGAACCAATACCTAATATTGATTCTAAGATAGAAGGTAAGGGTTTAAAAAATAAATAAAATAAAATAACCACAGACAGTATAATGTACTTGTGAATATAACTGCGAAGATGCTGCTGAGTTGTGTTGGAAATATAGAGAAATGCTGATGATTTATGTGGGTTTGTTTTATACTCTGCAACTTTGCTAAAGTTGTTAGTTATTTCTACTAGCTTTTTAGTTGATTTTCTAGGATTCTTTAAGTAGATCATCATATCACCTGCACAGAGTGTTAGTTTATTTCCTTATTGTCTACTTTAATCCCTTCAAATTCTTTTTCTTCTCTAATTGCTACTGCTGGCATTTCTAGTACAAATGGGTATCCCTGCTTTACTCCTGATCTTATTGGGAAGGCTTCTTACTTGTCCCCATTGCAGATGATACTTGCTGATGGTTTTAAATATATACTGTTTATTATTTTGAAGAAGGGTTCAGCTAGTCCTATACTTTCTAGTTTTTTTTTTCAATAGGAATGGGTATTGTATTTTGTCAAAGGCTTTTTCTGCACCTATTGAGATAATCGTGTGGTTTCTGTTTTTTGGATTTTTGATATGGTCAATTATATGGATGGTTTTCCTAATATTAAACCATTCTTGCATTCCTGATATAAATCCCACCTGGTCATAGTGAATAATCCTTATGATAACTTGCAGTAGTCTTTTAGTTAGTATTTTATTTAAGACTTTTGCATCTATGTTCATTAAGGAGATTGATCTGTAGTTTTCTTTCTCTGTTTTTGGTCTGCCTGGCTTTGGAATCAGTACAAAATTTTTGTCATGAAAAGAATTTGGTAAAATTCCTTCTTTGTTTATCTTGTCAAATAGTTTGTATAATATTTGGGTTAGTTGTTCTTTAAACATTTAACAGAATTCACTTGTGGATCCATCTGTTCCTAGGGATTTTTTCTTAGGGAGTTCCTTGATGGTTTGTTCAATTTCTTTTTCTGAGATGGGATTATTTAAGTATTCTATTTCCTCTTTTCTTAATCTAGGCAATTTATAATTAAAATTTTGTAAATATTCACCCATCTCACCTTGTAAAAATTAAAATTAATCTCAAATACTTTCAAATATTATATAAAGGTAACAAAATAAAACCACGTGCCCATGACTAATCTACCTGTTCAAAAACCAGACTCCACCATAGTCGCAACCCAGGAAGCAAAAAGACCAAGACCAGGAACCCCACCCAATATATTTCTCTATCTATATTACCATGTAATGACAGGAAGTCAGTGGGCTCCTGGGAAATGCAATTTTAGGGTAACAGATTTCCAATTACACAACCTAGATTGTCATATTCACTGCCATATAATTGGGCAAAATAGCTCTTAATAATTACTTTAATTTCCTCTTCTTTAGAGGTAAGACCACCCTTTTCATTTTTTATACTGTTAATTTGATGCTCTTCTTTTTTTTCCTTTTGATTAATTGGTAATTTAACTATTTTATTTGCTTTTTTCAAAGTACCAGCTCTTAGTCTTATTTATCAGTTCAATAGTTTATTTTTACTTTCAATTTTATTAAATTTTCCTTTGATTTTTAGAATTTCCAATTTAGTTTTTATCTAGGGATTTTTAATTTGTTCTCTTTCTAGCATTTTAAATTGTATGCCCAATTCATCAATCTCCTCCCTCTCTATTTTATTGTTATAGGCACTTAGGGATATTGAGATAACTATCTTAAAATACTAAGTAAAACAAGTAATTATATCAAACTAACTTTATTTAAACTAAAGGAAGGGAATTGGAAGATCTAATCTTAAACCCCAAAGTCAGTAAACTAAACCCATGAACAACTTTCTATATTATTCTAATAATTCCTTATACTACTTAAGATTTGGGGAGGGCTTGTATGAACAGGAACAAGGCCAAAGGAAGTCTCACACCTGATGTCTTCTTGGATCTGTCAGAAGTCCCAGTAGAGATCAGCAGCATACAGGACCATACAGGATCAGAAGGGGAGTGAAGGTATAACACATACACTGTCCACAGGTGCAATTTTAACCACTCTCTCTACCATTTACTTAAGATGACTTGATTGAAGAAAGATCTCAGTCTCCAAATATCAACTCAACCAACTGTCTCTCTCCTCCAGAGAAGAAAAACTGCCTGTCTCTTTTCAAAGTTCCAGAATGTTGGCCTGTAGAATCTCCTGCTTTGCAGCAAAAGGCTAATCCTATATTTCCTACAACAAAATAAATTTTCTCCTGAGTACTTTTTTTTACTGTAATCCAAAGATTTTGATATGTTGTTTACTCATTACCATTCTCTTCTATGAAATCAGGAGTTGTTTCTATAATTTGTTCTTTGACCTACCAGTTTTGAAGAATTAGTTTATTAAGCTTCCAACTAATTTTAAATGTGTCTCTCCATGAGCCTTCATTATGATTTTTATCACATTATAATCTCAAAAAATTCCATTTATTATTTCTGATTTTCTACATTTTTTGCAATGTTTTTATTCCCTAGTATATAGTTGATCTTTGTCTATGTACTAAGTGCTGTTGAAAAGAAGGAATATTCCTTTTTATTCCTATTCAATTTTCTCCAGCTATCTATTACCTCTAATTTTTCTAGTATTTCATTCACTTCCCTTACTTATTTCTTATTTATTTTTTGGTTTGACTATTTGCAGTGGGGAAAAGCCAAGATGGTGGCTTTGGAGCACCTAAAGCCCAAACCTCTCTGACAATGCTTCCAAACCAATATTTATATCTCACTTCAAAGAAAACAGAAATCCAAACCTAACAAGAAGTCACAAGATTCCAACTGAAAACAACTTGAAGGGTAGGCAGGGAGGAACTTGCAAGGGGCCACCTGGCTGGACACCCTTGGCCTGCTGGCTACAGTGAAAAGTTTGTTCCAGGGCAGGCCAACTCAGCAGGTCAGCTCAACCAGTTAAATCCAGTATACAAGCAGAGGACTGAGAAAAGAGAAGATTTGGACTCAGGGCATATCAACTCAAACATTTTGATTAAGTATATCAACAGAGAGGCAAATTTATATAGTCTATAGGGTGGGGAAAAAAGTAAACAAAATGGGTAATGAAGAGTGAGAAATGAAAAGCTACAATTGAAAGTTTCTGTGGGAGTAAGGACCAAAAAACAGAATCAATGGATGAGGAAAGATGTAGGAAACATCAAGCAAAGCCTCAAAAACAACAACAACAAAACCAGGGAATTGGATGCAGGCTATGGAGGATCCCAAAAAGGAATTTAAAAATCAAAGAAGACAGTTTGAAGAAAAATCACAAAAGCAAAAAGAGGCACAGGCATTGAAAGCCAGAATTGACCTACTGCAAAATGAAGCAAAAAAAATTGGAAGAAGAATGACTTGAAAGGTAGAATACACCAGAAGGAAAAGGAGAATGGAAAGATCATTGAAGAAATTCAGTTAGAATTGGGCAATAGAAACTAATGACTTAATGAGACACCAAGACATATTAAAATAAAATCACAAGAATGAAAAAATTGATGATATGAGATACCTCATTGAGAAAACAATTGACCTGGAAAACAGATCCAGGAGAGACAATTTAAGAATTATTGGACAACCCAAAAATCATGATCAAAAAATGTCTAAATATCACAGTACAGGAAATTATCCTTGAAAACTGCCCTGAAATTCTTGAACATGAGGGTAAAATAGAAATTGAAAGAATCCACAGATCGTATTTGGCATTAAATCCCCAATCAACAACCAGGAATGTCATAGCCAAGCTCAAGAACTCCAAGGCCAAGGAGAAGTGCTACAAACTGCTACTGAAACAATTCAGATATTGTGGAGATCTGGCAGCATCCACACTGAAGGACCAGAAGGCTTGGAATATGACATTTTGGAAGGCAAGGGAACTGGGTCTACAACTAAGAATCAACTACTGTGGAGGAGAGAATTTACAATGCATGCAAAGGACAGAAACTGGGGATGGATCATCTGTCAGTCAAATGAAAATTCCATTTGGAATGTTACAGGGAAAATCAGTTGGAGCAAAGCCAACTGCTGAACTGAGGAAAAAGGCTTTTGCTGACTGGCTGATGTGGAGAAAGAAGCTAGTTGTATCTCTGGGACTTGAGTAAATTAAGTTGGAGGTGACCTGGCTAATAGGAGGAAGAGGAGGAGGAGGAGGAGGAGGAGGAGGAAGAACAAGAACAAGAACAAGAACAAGAACAAGAACAAGAACAAGAAGAACAAGAACAAGAAGAACAAGAAGAACAAGAACAAGAACAAGAAGAACAAGAACAAGAACAAGAACAAGAACAAGAACAAGAACAAGAACAAGAAGAAGGACAGTGGTCCTTATATCTCTCTCTGACTGACTCTATTTCATAATAGTGACTGAATTGCCATTTCTCTCAATATCCTCCTAACCCTCATTGTAGATAAAAGGGAAATCCTACTCCTCTTACTTTATCCTCCATCCTTGTCCTGTTGTCCCCAAATAAACCCTTACTTGAGAAAGGAAGAGAAAAGAATATTTCCTCTGAAACTTCACATCTCACACTGAGTGACTTGAAGGAACCGCAGAAGGGGGGAGGGGAGGCTGAAAGGCTTCTGAAGGAGGAATAATGAGGAGGGTAGACAAAACATGATACATTAGTTATTTAGTATACCATCAATACACACCCTCAAAATATATCTATTACACTACCCAGCAAAACTGACTATATTCTTTCAGGGGAAAGTATAATCATTTAATAAAAATAGAAGATTTCTAAGCATTCCTGAAAAGAAAAATCAGACTTAAACAGAAAAATTGATGCCCAAATAAAGTATTCAAGAGAAACGTGAAAAGGCAAATGAGAAAGAAAAAAAATTAAGGGCTTCAATAAGGTCAAATGCCATATATTTCTATATGAAAAGATGATATCTGTAACCCTTAAAAATGTTATCATTATCATAATAGCTAGAAGAAGTATACACAGAGGGTGCAGTAGTAAGTTGTTTAGGATGATAAATCAAAAAATAAAAAAACAAGGTGGAAAGAAGAGGATAATACTAAGAGTAATGGAAAAGGGGTAAAATATATCACATAAAGAAGTACAGGGCATGGGGTGTGAAGAGGGGGAGATGACCAATACTATAAAAAGGAGGAAGAGGTTGGCAATAGGTAATACTTAAACCTTACTCTCATTGGAATTGGCACAGAGAGGGAAGAACAATCATATCTTTTGGGGTATAGAATTGTCTCTTGTCCTAGAGAGAAGCAGAAGGGTAATAAGAAATGAGGTGGTGAGAGGAGAATAATATAAGGGGGGGCATTCAAAAGACCCTGAAGTAAAAGGGGAATAAGAATGGAGATGATAGGAAGGGGAGTAATATAAGAGAGGGGAAATGGGGGAGACTAACTAAAAGTGAAATACTAGAGGGGAAGGTAAGAGGGAAAGAAGAAAGGTTAGGATTAAAGGGGGAAAATCAAAACTGAAGGGAGTACACAGACAGTAATAATAACTATGAATATGAATGGTATTAACTCACTCATAAAATGGAAGTAGATTGAAGAATGGATTAAAAATAGAATTCTACCATGTGTTGCCTATAAGAAACACACTTGAGGCAGGTAGATATGCACAGGGTAAAGGTAAAAGGCTAGAGCAGAATCTATTGGGTTGCAACTGAGACAGGAAGGTAAGAGTAACAATTATGATCTCAGACAAAACTAAAGTAAAAATAGATTTGATTAAAAGAGATAAGGAAGGTCATTGCATCTGGGAGGAAGCCTCTTGGCTAAAATCTTTGTTAATTGACACTTAGGACCTCCCGCTGGGGCTTCTGGAGCCCCACAGGAGTAAAGTCAGGGCTTGAGCAATAGTCTAGCTCATTAAGCTAGATTTCTTACTCTGCCCTCATTCTCATTTCTCTACTTTCACTTTCCCTCTATTTAATAAATAAATTGCAAAAAATCATTTGGCATTGATAAATTCCTGGTGACCATACTCTCTGATGAATTTAGTTCAACCCCTTCTATTCTGGCCTTTACACACCCAATGAAGATGAGTTCCATAAAAAAGTAGAATTGACCAAATGGAAAAAGGGGGGTTCAAAAGCTCATGGAAGAAAATCATTCTTTAAAAATTAGAATTGGGCAAAAGCCTGAACCTTCCTCCATCGAGTCTAGA
Organism: Monodelphis domestica; assembly: GCF_027887165.1. Lineage (NCBI taxonomy): Eukaryota > Metazoa > Chordata > Mammalia > Didelphimorphia > Didelphidae > Monodelphis > Monodelphis domestica. The sequence goes on along the minus strand of NC_077227.1, from coordinate 303,715,225 downwards.
TAAATCAAACCAAAAAATAAATAAGAAAGAAGTAAGAGATGTGAATGAAATCTTAGAACAATTAGAGTTAATAGATATATGAAGTAAAATAAATAGGCATAAAAAGGAATACACCTTTTCAGCAGCACATGGTACATTCACAAAGATTGACCATGTACTAGGGCATAAAAACATTGCAAACAAATGCAAAAAACCAGAAATAATAAATGCAAAATTTTCAGATCATAATGCAAAAAAATTATAATTAGTAAGAGTACATAGGGAGGCAAATAAAAAATTAATTGGAAATTAAATAATCTGATCTTCCAAAACTGGTTGGTAAAAAAATAAGTCAAAGAAACAATGATTTCATTGAAGAGAATGACAATGAAGAAACACTATATCAACATTTTGGGGATACTTCAAAAGCAGTACTCAGGGGGAAAATTTATATCCCTCAGTGCCCATATTAACCAAAAAAAAAAAAAAAGAGAGAGAGAAAGAGGAGATTAACAAATTGGCATGCAACTAAAAAAAATTAGAAAAAGAACAAATTAAAAACCCTCAGATGAAGACCAAATTGAAAAGCCTAAAAATCAAAGGAGAAATTAATGCAATTGAAAATAAAAGAACTATTGAACTAATAAATAAGATGAGGAGCTGGTACAATTTAAAAAAACAAATAAAATAGGTAAAGTATTCATTAATCTAATTAAAAAGAAAGAAGAGAACCAAATTAATAGGATCATAAATGAAAAGAGTGATCTTTAATGAAGAAGTAATTATTAAGAACTATTTTGCCCAATTATATGATAATCTAGGTAAAATGGATGAATATTTACAAAAATATAAATTGCCTAGATTAACAGAAGAGGAAATAGAATACTTAAATAATCCCATATCAGAAAAGGAAATTGAACAAGTCATCAAAGTACTCCCTAAAAAACATCCCCAGGGCCAGTTGGATCCACAAGTGAATTCTATCAAACATTTATAGAACAACTAATCCCATAAAATGCAAACTATTGGACAAAACAGGCAAAGAAGGAGTCTTACCAAATTCTTTCTATATGCAAATATGGTACTGAGTCCCAAGCCAGGAAAACCAAAAACAGAGAAGGAACACTATAGACCCATATCCTTAATGAACATTGTAACCACAAAAATATAGTTTGCCAAGACTGTGAATTGCCAAAACTGTAAAGGTTTCGGCCAAACTGTAAAAGATAATTTTTAGTGTCTAGATTTTTATCAAAAATAAGTGGTCACCATGGGGAAATTCCCAAATATGAAAATACCCAAGCTGGGTTTTAGGGAGATTTTAATTAATATAAATGAAGGAATTAAGGGAAGGGAGAGAGAGAGAGAGAGAAAGGGGAAAATAGTAGAAACGGCCTAGGCCAAATGGCCTAGGTCTGAGCCTTAAGGGAGAGCGAGTCAGGCTTTTTATCACTCACCACAAGATCATCTTCAAGCTGGGTTCTTTCACTCCGAACTGAAATTAGCCTCCAAACTGAATTCAAATTGTAACTGAATTCAATTGCCCTGAACTTGTTCCATAGCTTCCTTTTAAAGAGATTTTTCGGAGGCGGAGTCAGCTTAGAAGCAGCAAAAGTTCAGACCTCTGAAAACCCTTCCTTACCGATTACAAACTGAATGCTCCTAGGGACTGAAATTCAAACTTAACAATAGGACAGAGGTGAGGAACCCTCTTTCTGTACTCAAATCAAATGGTATGCCCCCCAAAAGCCGGAAACTGAGAACACTTGGGTCTAAGGGGAAGGCAGAAGGAAGGTCCCAGGATCCCTCCACCCCAACCTAGAATGCTGAGCCCCAAGCGACAGTGGGAACCTCTGGGCGGACAAAGGTGCTAGTTTGGAGGATCTATCTGGAGAGCAGATGGGCACCTGGCTCAGAGCGTGCAGTGAACCATTCATGACTTCATGGAATAGAGTTACTCTTCCCAGGTGTTTGTGACATACCATTCCTGCTGAGTACACCAAAACATAGTAATCTCAGTTCAAGGCTGCATGAACAGTTCCAAGATCTCCTGGGAATGGGTTAACTCCCCTGTTCACACTCTGGGGAGGATTGGGGAGGATAGCTTGTGTCTCTCGAGAAGAGCTTTAAATCTGGTGTGCTGATTACAATAAACGTTCATTATCCCTCTTTGATAATGTTCCACTCTTTCTTTCTTGCGACTCCATAGCTGTTCTCCAGCAGCTCTAAGCTGTCCCCCGACAGTTCTAAACTGTCCCCTATTGCGACTCCATAGATGTCCCCGGCAAGTGGCCCCCGGTACAGGGCCCCCCCCTTAACTTCCCCCCCCACACCCCCACACCCCCCGTTCTTTTATTGGAACCCTCCCTTCGCTTCTCTTTGGAGAATCCCCGACTTGTTCGGTTCTTTCAAGAACCCCTGGCTCTGTGTGCTGGTCATGCAGAGTCTCGACACTACAAGAGATCCCCTCGGTGGTGAGTATACGAGATACTCTAAGGGTGAGAGGGAAATTATATTTCTTCTTTAGAATGGATCCTAAAACACTGATTTTTTCCTTTCAAAGCATGCTTGTCACAATGTTGTGTGTTTCTGTTTATCATTGTCTTTGTCACAGTCTCGTCTCTATGTGTTCTTAAATTGGACACTCACAAAAAGAAAGAAAAAAATGGGATAGTTGCAAGATTGAACTTGTCTGTCAAAAATCCTCAGCAGAGGACAAAAGCAAATACCTGTTCAATGATTTTTTCCTCTTTCTTCCTTTGGATGGGCCCCGAAGGAGCGAAAAAGAGAAAAATTCAGAGCAGAAAAAGGGAGATTTTTACTCCACAATTAGAGGCTACTTTTTGTTTAAGATTAATGGTTTGATGTATGCAATTTGGGAGGACTGTTAATGATTTTGATATGATACAAATATAATTTCATGTATTATGGTAACTATTTGTCATGTTAATAATGTCATGTTAATGATGTTAACCAGATTTTATTGAGCACAACAAAACTCCTGGTTAGAAGTTTGTTTTGTTAGATCTTGCTATGCATAATGGTTTCAGTGAATTTGAGAATTTTCTAAATATGGCTGATAGCCAGACTGACACAGAGAGGGAATGTTTTATTCTATAAGGACAAAAATTGTACTGGCTAGTTTATAGATGTAAAAGTCATCCAGAAAAAATTGCTATGTTGTTGAGAAGAACTTATTCTATAATTTAAATTTGGGATTTTTTCAAATCAGATTTATTTTCATGCATGTGCTGTCAGGAATAGTAACAAGAAATCATATGACACACAAGAAGTTTTTAAAGTGATTAATCTGTTCATGGAATTCTATAATACTAGTACTAAGAATTTGATATTTTGCAAGTGAGAATTTCTAAATTATGTTGTCTTTGACTAAGGTTATATGAATTGCTTTTAAAATATATAGGAAGAAATGTAAGGGTATATGATATGCAAACTGCAGCCTTGAAATCAAGAAGGGTGATAGTACCTTTCCTCTACTTACTATAATGGTAAAGAGGAGAAGCCAGAAGAAATAAGAGTAATGGATAGAGATACTAGTTGATACTATGAATTCTAGTGTGAAATAGATACAACAAATTATAAATTGGAATTTAATCAGGTATGTAGCAATATTTTGAGCTAAAAGAAAACTAAACTGGAGGATCTATTCTACTTTAGACAGAAGTTTGGGAGGAGTACAGGTCAATGCTTTGAACTTCAGTTTGATTACACACTGAAAGATTGCTAAGAGTCTTAATCAAAGTTATTTGGGAGTTGTGGAGTTCAAACTGAAATCCACTGAGAGTAAATTATTATGAAAAGAGTTTGATACATTCAAAATTTTAAATTGTAGTAAGCTCACTTGTTAAAGAAGGATGGGACAAGGCTGTTAAGTAATAAATCTAAATTGAGCCAAGCAGCCTTAGGATAAATTGCTCAGAAGCTATTAACCCCTTCCTTGCACACAGGAAGGAGAAAGAAGTTCCACACTGATACTTAGGAACTGAAATAGGAACCTTAAAGAGTTAACAACCACTGTGTGATAGAACTTAAGATGAGTATATTTAACTGTAGATTCAGAGGTTTTAAGATGCTCAAACAAACAAACGTTGCCAGCCCTGTCTGACCAGGTAGCTTGTTTGAAGCTGTGGAATTTTAATGCAAACATTCCATGTCCAGAATGATAAGATTATTCAGCCAACAATATGTAGCTTCAGCCCTTCATTCTGTAAGACTACATTTTCCTGCTCTGTACATCATCCATTATATGGATGATATTCTTATTGCGGCTGAAGATGAATCCCAAATAAGAAAGTGCTCTAGTCAATTGGAAATTACCTTGCAAAAATACCATTTAGTCATTGCTCAAGAAAAGATTCACAAAACAAGTCCCGTACTCTATCTAGGGGCTCAGTTATATGCAACATCTGTTATGCCTCAAAAATACAATTAAGAAAGGACTGCCTTAATATCTTAAATGACTATCAGAAATTGTTAGGTGATATCAATTGGGTTAGGCAATATTCATTTCTTACTACAACTGAATTTCAACCTTTATTCAAAATACTGGAAGGGAGTTCTGATTTGAATTTCCCTGGAACTTTGACACCTGAGGCCTCTCTTGCTTTAGAGATAGTAGAAGACAAATTGAATCAGGCTCTACCTAACCGCTATCAGCCTCAATTAGCCGTGGAAGTGACTATTTTTGCAACTTTAATGTTACCAGCAGGTGCCTTAACTGAGAAACAAAGAGTCGTTGAATGGTTACATCTAAAAAGCAAAACGGGAAAGGCAAGTTATAACTGTCTTATGGCTCAATTAATATGGAAAGGCATAGAACAAGTGGTCTCAGGTTTAGGACGGTATCCTCATGAAATCCAGGTACCCTTTGCTAAAGATATACTACAGTAATATTTACAAAGTCATGACGAATGGTCTTTACTATTAGTGTACCCCATTGCTATTACCACCTACACTCCACAAGGTTTATTTTCTTTTTTGTCACAACATCCTATTGCTTTTCCTAGTGTTCTAAGATCATCCAGTATCAGGACCTAATGTTTATGTTAATGAAAATGCTAATTACAAGGCAGGAGTATACAAGGAAGGTAGTTCACCTGTCATTTTTACCACTCCTTTTTCTTCTACCCAACAAAATGAATTAACAGCTGTTTTACTAAGTTTTTTTTTTTTTTGGTTATTTCAGGAGCCTTTCAACCTTATAATGGACTCTAAATATGTTTTTCAGTTTTTGCAGGGTATACCCTGCAGGGTATACCTTGTTCTCTAGAACAAGCTGTCATCAGATCCACTCAAAGCAATGTACAAATGTTATTCTGTAAATTACAAACTGTCCTACGACAAGGGACACATCCAGTATGTCATGCATGTATGCAGTCATATCAATCTGCCTGGACCTATTTTTAAAGGAAATGATATCATAGATCAAGCTTTCATTGCTCAATATTATCTAGTATGCAATTAGCTGAGGAATCACATCATAGATTTCACCAAAATAGTACTGCTTTATGCAGTGTTCCAACTCACTAAAGATGAGGCCAAAAGTATTGTTAAAAAGTGTCCTGATTGTGTTCCAAACCACCCCCCAATGCATATTGGTGTGAATACCAGAGACTTAAATAGTACAGAGATATGGCAAATGGATGTGACCCATGAACCGTCCTTTGGATGACTTAAATATATCCATGTCACTGTGGATACTTATTCAGGATTTTTATAGGCTTCCTGCTTGATGGGAGAAAGAACTTCTCATGCTATTAATCACTGCTTAATGACTTTTCAGATGGCTGGGTCCCCCAGAACATTTATAACAGATAGTGGACCTGCTTATACTTCCAAACAATTTTTACTTTTTTGCCAAACTTGGGATATTCAACACCTCACAGGAAAACCGTACAATCCACAAGGACAAGCTGTTGTGGAGCACAATAAACAAATACTAAAAACATTTCTTTTAAAACAAAAAGGGATAGACAACACCCCACATCAATGATTGGCAGTAGCTGTATATACTATAAATAATTTGATCTTTACTTCCAATAATATATCCAGAGCTGAAAATTTTTTTTTCTCTGCATTTTCTTATGAACAAAATTCAGGTTCCACTACTCCCATGCTCCCTGCCACAGAACAAAAATTTGGCATGTGGAAAGATGATAATCAGTCTTGGCAAGGACCCCACCCAGTGGTCCTGCCAGGCCGAGGTTTTGTTTGTGTCTCCACAGGTAAAGACAGAGTATGGCTCCCTCCCCACTGAGTTCGAGAAATTGACCATAAAGAGAAGGGCAAGGAGAGGATGCAGGAAGCCTTGCAAGGAGACTTGACAACGTCTCCATAAGATACTGACTCTTCTGCTTCTATTTCAGAATTTAAGTACAGCTACTGGAATAAAGAGATGGGTTTTTTGGGAAAAACCACCTTGTGTAGAGTATGTTGGTATGGGACACGCTTTACCAGAAGTCATCTTATATACAAAAACTAACTCTGATATTCCTGGCATTTACCATTTTGAGAGACAAGCTAAAGACGGCAATCAGGCCAACAATTTCTTTGTGCCTCTCAATTGGACTGGAGTAGTTGAGGCACCCCCCAGTGTGCCTCGCACAAGACCATCCTGCATGCCTGCCCCTCATGTAAACCTCAAAATTTCTCAGACTTATGAATGTTAGGGGAATCTTCTCCTTTAAAAAATTCCCTAGCAGATGGTGAGAACTCTGCTTGAGTGTGGGGGCTCCTTGCCTTGGGAATATCCCTACTCCACCCTACTTAGGACTGCTTTAGGACAGAGAGCTCCTTGAGAACAATGAAAAGTACTTTGATCCATGCTTATGGAAGGGACAGGAAGTTCTTTGAGTCATGACTGTTTTAGAATTGATACAATGGGATTCTAAGTACCTATAAAGGTGGGGCAACTTGTACACTACTTAAACCTAAAAGGGTGATAACTTATTCAGAGGTTTTTTCTAATGAAATTTGTCAACACAGCAGCATTTTTTTTCCTGACTTACTAAAGAAATTAAAACTACTCAGATGTGAATTCAAAATGGGCGGTCCTTTAGAAACATCTACAGTGATTGGTAGATGTAAGGACTTAGGGGAGGTGACAGAGAAGATTTTGCCCTTAAAAATAAGAGCTCAGGGAAGAGCTGAGAAGTCATTCTGAAACATTCAGATTGGAGAGACTCATTCTGAGAAGACTGATTCTGAAACATTCAGATGGAGGAGGGAGCCGGTGAAAGCAGCTGAGATGCTGCTGGCCTGGTGTCATTAGAAATCCTTACTTAGACAGATCTTATGGTGAGTTATAAAAAACTGACTGATTTCTCTTTTAAGACTCAGGTCTAGGCCATATTGGCTTGAGGCCCTTCATACTTATTCCTTTCTTACTCACTCTCTCTTTCTTTGATTACTCATTGTATTGTTAATTAAAATCTCTATAAAACCCAATTGACTTGGGAATTTGAATAATTGGGAATATTTCCCTAGCTACCACCTTATATTTGATTTTAAACCCAAGACACTGTAGTGAAACATATTTCTGCGGTCAAACTTACTCACCCTCTCTTATATCTATCACAATTTATATCTTCCACTATTTTAACCACTACAGTTTAAGACCTCAACCATTTTAAATCTCACACTCAGATCTCTGCAGGCGCATTATAATGGTCATCCTGACCTGTCAGACTCTTTCTGTATAGGACCTTATAATGTAGACAATGGGGTAAAACATGAAGGTTACAGCCAACTGCAATATCTAAGTTGGCTAGGGGAATCTTGTGATAGTACTTGGGGAAAAGAAAGACCTATTTGTTCATACGTGATAGAATATGAACAAAGAGACACTGTTAATATGTTTTTGCCCTTGCTATCATGTAGATCTAAAAGGGCATCATGTATTCATTGGAAAAAGTATGATTTGGGTGTCTTGGAATAACAACACAAGGTGTATTGGAAAGAAACTGGATTCTTATAAATTTCATGTTTTTTCTTATAATTTCATTGTTTTATAGGAGGATACAGCTTGCCTTTGTGTGTGACGCCCCCAGAGCTAACTGGTTACATTCTGGTAATTTCATACAGATTTTGACTGATTATGGAAAGATAGCCCTGGCATTGGATAAAGTATATATGTCTCAATATGTTAATGTTACTAATAATGGGAAAGTTCAAAGACCATGACATAAATGATGTATTATTTTTATTGCATTAGGCATAGTAGCATTAGTCTGCATTGCCATCTACTATAATAGGCTCTGTATCTTTGGCACAATCAGTTTCTAACTTACATACTCTTGAACATGATGTCAATTATTTGAAAGCATTGGCTGCTAATGTAATCTCAGCATTAGAAAGACAAAAAGAAATTGATATATAAGTTTTTACAAAAGTATTATGATGTTACAGAAAAATATGATTGATCTAATGAATGAAGTAGAATATTTGTCATTGATAACACGCATGAAAAGTGATTATAGGTATGCTGCATTTTGCTTGCTACCCATAACAGTAAATAATGACACAAAAACATTGGAAAAAATAAAATTACAATTACAGGGATTATGGGACCATGAAAACATCACCAAAGATATTAATGATTTGGGTATATTAATTCAGAATATTGATTCATCCTTATAGGAGAACCTTGTACCACAGCATATTGCATATTCTTTGTATAATTGGATTGATACAAAAAAGGGATTGTTTTCCTCCTTAGTTCATGATATTACTCTTCTAGTAGTTGGTGCGCTTGTGATTTTGTTTATCTGCTTATGCTTGCCTTGTTTACTAAAAGCTTTAATGACTAATTTTGCTGTATTGCAAAAAACTATTAACCAGACCCTGTAACAAAGGGAATTGGATGGCATCAATGAAAAAGGGGTGAACCATTGAAGTGAACCATTCATGACTACATGGAATAGAGTTCCTCTTCCCAGGTGTTTGTGACATACTATTCCTGTTGAGTACGCCAAAACATAGTAATCTCAGTTCAAGGCTGCATAAACAGTTCCAAGATCTCCTGGGAATGGGTTAACTCCCCTGTTCACACTCTGGGGAGGATTGGGGAGGATAGATTGTGTCTCTCCAGAAGAGCTTTAAATCTGGTGTTCTACTTACAATAAACGTTCCTTATCCCTCTTTGATAATGTTCCAGTCTTTCTTTCTTGTGACTTCTCTGACAGCTCTAATCTGTCCCCTGACAGATCTAAACTGTCCCCTACTGCGACTCCGTAGATGTCACCAGCAGGAGCGTCCAGCGTGGGCAGTGGGGAGGAAGCCAGGGAGAGACCGGGGAGCCTGAAGCCCTGTGGCTGGATCAGTCCATCTGGCTCCAGTCTCATTGGAGGTTTTTGCCTCAGGGCACATCCAGACCAACCCAGTTGAACCTAATTGTATCAGAACTCTCAGAGCCCAGAGAGGCCAGGACCCCCCCCCCCCCAGAGTGCAGGGCCTCCTGCAAGGACAGGAACCTCGGGGCAGGCAAAGGCATTGGGGAACCTTGCGGACAGCAGAGAAGCAGCTGGAGAGAACTGGAGAGAGCCTGGGTGGCACCAGCCTTCCAGGAGTCTTCGGCCTCAGAGCACATAAAGCCCAACCCAGTTGAACTTAATCTGATCCAAAGCCTCCAGAGGACAGGGAAGCTAACATTCTTCTCCCAGAGAAGGTACCAAGAGATCTGACAAAGCTCCAACAGGGGAGACTGACAGCCCCAAAAGCCAAAAAAAAAAAATGAGAGGAGCAAGAGCACAGACAAATACGGGGAGCAAAGAAAGGGTAAACTCGAGTAAACAACAGAAAAAGAAGAAAGAAATTATAATAGACACTTTCTGCACAGGTAATGAGCAAAGAACGAATGAAACAGAGGGGGAGGGATCAGCAAAGGAAAAATCAGAAATCCTAGCGAATTGGATACAGGCTTTGGAAGAACTCAAAATGCAATTCAAAACACAATTAAGACAGGCTGAAGAAAATTGGGAAAAGAACTTGAAAACTAAGATAAATCATCTGGAAACAGAAAATAGTGTCTTGAAAGCCAAAATCAACCAGCTGGAAAATGAGGCAAAGGAGATGAAAGATGAGGCAAAGGAGATGAAAGATGAGGTGAAGAAGATGAAAGATGAGAAAAAGGAGATGAAAGATGAGGTAAAGAGGATGAAAGATGATCTCCAAAGAAAATCAGTCCAGAAGGAAAAGGATGACCAAAAAGCCAAAGATGAAATCCAGTCTTTAAGAACCAGAATACAACAACTAGAATTAAGTAACCTCACAAGGTAGCAGGACACTATAAAACAAAACCAAAAGAATGAAAAAATTGAGGAAAATATGAAGCATCTCATACACAAAACAGAGGATTTAGAAAATCATTCAAGGAGAGACAATTTAAGAATCATTGGTCTACCAGAAGACCAAGACAAAAGAAAAAGCCTGGACACCATACTACAGGAAATTATTAAAGAAAACTGCCCCTATATCCTAAAATAAGAGGGAAAAGTGGAGACTGAAAGAATGCACTGTGACAAGGAAATCACTTTAAAAGACTGATATATATTAATTTAAGGTCACCAAGGAATTCAACTATGTAATTCCTAAATGAAAACTCAAGTCAGCAGTCAACCTTTTATGGAGTTTAATTACAAACAGGAGGAAGAAAGGTATGAGAGAGAGAGAGAGAGTGAGAGAGAGAGAGAGAGAGAGAGAGAGAGAGAGAGAGAGAGAGAGAGAAGGGAATAGGGCTTAAATACCCCCCCTCTGTTTGGGCTGGGCCAAAAGGCCCAAGCCCTTAGATAGCTGAGGCAAAGAAAAGAGATCAGTCCCTATCACTCACGTGACCAAAATGGAGAAACAGTCTCAGGGGCCTCCACCTCCAGCTTCCTTCAGAGCCAGCCTTCTCAGAGCACCACCTCTCAGAGCAAACCTCTCCAACCAACCACCTCTAGTCCTCAGACCCCTCTCTCTTTAAGGAAACCATCTCAGTTCCCTCCCCTCAGTTCTCACATCTACCAATCACTGTCCATGTCTTCCCTGTGCCAATGGTGGCTCTACATTAACCCAGGACCACCCAGAGGTCTGTGGCTTTGCACATGTCTGTTGAAGGTCATATTCTCAAATAATTAAATCTTGATCCTTTGCTACAGTCCTTCCTAAATCCTGTTACCCTGAGCAGGGTGGAGATTGGAAGTTCCAAGACCTGGTTCTGTCATTCCAAGTATCTCTATTGTATCAATTCTAAAATCAATCATGACTCAAAGAACTTCCTGTTCTATGCTTAAGCATAGGTCAAAGCCCTTTCCATTGTTCAGCAAAAGGTTTCTGTCCTAAAGTAATCTTAAGAAGGGAGGAGGAGGACCCTCCCATGCAAAGGGGTTCACATTCCAATAGACTATCAGTAGGACATTTTTCAAGTTTGAAATTTCCCAATGGTGAAATTTCCAACATTTATAAGTCTAAGAAATTTTAAGGTTTACAGCACAGATCACCTCCCATACTTAATCCCCAACTGACAACACCCAGGAATGTTATAGTCAAATTCAAAAACTATCAGACCAAAGAAAAGATATTACAAACTGCCAAGAAGAAGTCATTCAGATACCAGTTTAAAGAGATAGGGAAGGTAATTACATCCTGATAAAAGGCAGTATAGACAATGAGGAAATATCTGTACTCAACATGTATGCAAAAAATGGCATAGCATCTAAATTTCTAAAGGAGAAACTAGAGGAGCTCAAGGATGAAATAGATAGAAAAACTATACTAGTGGGAGACCTGAAACTTCCTCTATCCAAACTAGATAAATCAAACCAAAAAATAAATAGGGAAGAGATAAGAGAAGTGAATGAAATCTTAGAAAAATTAGAGTTAGTAGACATGTAGAGAAAAAAAAATATGGACAAAAATGAATATACCTTTTTTTCTGTAGCACATGGTACATTCACAAAAACTGACCATGTATTAGGGCATAAAAACATTGCAAACAAGTGCAAAAGAGTAGAAATAATAAATGCAACTTTCTCAGATCACAATGCAATGAAAATAATATTATATTATACAAACTATTTGACAGAATAAGCCAAGAAGTTGTTCTACCAAATTCATTTTACGACACAAACATGGTACTGATCCCAAAGCCAGGTAGGCCAAAAACAGAGAAAGAAAACTATAGACCAATATCCCTAATGAATATAGATGCAAAAATCTTAAATAGTATACTAGCAAAAAGACTCCAGCAAGTCATCACAAAGGTTATTCACTATGACCAGTTGGGATCATTCAATATTAGGAAAACCATCCACATAACTGACCACGCCAACAAGCAAACCAACAAAATCACATGATTATCTCAATAGATGCAGAAAAAGCCTTTGAGAAAATACAACACTCATTCCTATTAAAAACACTAGAAAGAATAGGAATAGAAGGGCCTTTCCTAAAAATAATAAACAGTATATATCTAAAACCATCGGCAAACATCATCTGCAATGGGGATAAACTAGAAGCCTTATAAGATCAGGAGTAAAACAAGGGTGTCCATTATCATCTCTATAATTTAACATTGTATTAGAAACACTAGCGGTAGCAATTACAGAAGGAAAAGAAATTGAAGGTATTAAAACTGGCAATGAGGAGACCAAGCTATCACTCTTTGAGGAATGATATGATGTTTTACTTAAAGAATCCTAGAAAACCAACCAGAAAGCTAGTCGAAATAATCAACAACTTTAGCAATGTTGCAGGATACTAAATAAACCCACAAAAGTCATCAGCATTTCTATATATTTCCAACACATCTCAGCAGCAAGAATTAGAAAGAGAAATACCATTTAAAATCACCCTAGACAATATAAAATCCTTAGGAATCTATCTGCTGAGACAAACACAGGAACAATATGAACACAACTACAAAACACTCTCCACACAATTAGAACTAGATCTAAACAATTGGAAAAACATTGATTGCTCATGGGTGGGATGAGCTAACATAATAAAAAAGACAATCCTACCCAAATTAATTTACTTATTTAGTGCCATACCCATGGAACTACTAAAAAAACTTCTTTGCTGAATTAGAAAAAACCATAATTAAGTTCATTTGGAAGAAAAAAAGATCAAGGATATCCAGGGAAAGCATGAAAAAAAAATGCAAAAGAAGGAGGACTTGCAGTCCTAGGACTCAAACTATACTATAAAGCAGTGGTCATCAAAACAATTTGGTACTGGCTAAGAGACGGAAAGGAGGATCAGTGGCATGGACTTGCTGTAAATGACCTCAGCAAGACAGTCTGTGACAAACCCAAAGACCCCAGATTTTGGGACAAAAATCTACTATTTGATAAAAACTGATGGGAAAATTGGAAGACAGTGTGAGACAGATTAGGTTTGGATCAATACCTCACACCCTACACCAAGATAAATTCAGAATGGGTAGATGACTTGAACATAAAGAAGGAAACTATAAGTAAATTAGGTGAACACAGAATATCAGACTTTTGGGAAGAGAAAGATTTTAAAACCAAGCAAGACTTAGAAAGAGTCACAAAATGTAAAATGAATAATTTTGACTACATCAAATTAAAAAGGTTTTGTACAAACAAAACCAATGTAACTAAAATCAGAAGGAAAGCAACAAATTGGGAAACAATCTTCATAAAAACCTCTAATAAAGGTTTAATTACTCAAATTTACAAAGAGCTAAATCAATTGTACAAAAAATCAAGCCATTCTCCAACTGATAAATGGGCAAGGGACATGAACAGGCAGTTCTCAGCCAAAGAAATCAAAACTATTAATAAGCACATGAAAAAGTGCTCTACATCTCTTATAATCAGAGAGATGCAAATCAAAACAACTCTGAGGTATCACCTCACACCTAGCAGATTGGCTAACATGACAGCAAAGGAAAGTAATGAATGCTGGAGGGGATGTGGCAAAGTAGGGACATTAATTCATTGCTGGTGGAGTTGTGAATTGATCCAATCATTATGGAGGGCAATTTGAAACTATGCCCAAAGGGCGATAAAAGACTGTCTGCCCTTTGATCCAGCCATAGCACTGCCGGGCTTGTACCCCAAAGAGATACTAAGGAAAAAGACTTGTACAAGAATGTTCATAGTTGCACTCTTTGTGGTGGCTCAAAATTGGAAAATGAGGGGATGCCCTTCAATTGGGGAATGACTGAACAAATTGTGGTATATGTTGGTGATGGAATACTATTGTGCTCAAAGGAATAATAAAGTGGAGGAATTCCATGGAGACTGGAACAACCTCCAGGAAGTGATGCAGAATGAAAGGAGCAGAACCAGGAAAACATTATACACAGAGTGATACACTGTGGTACAATCAAATGTAATAGACTTCTCCATTAGTGTCAATGCCATGTCCCTGAACAATCTGCAGGGATCTAGGAGAAAAAAAAAACACTATCCACAAGCAGAGGACAAACTGTGGGAGTAAAAACACTGAGGAAAACAACTGATTGACTACAGGGGTTGAGGGGATATGACTAAGGAGAGACTCTAAATGAACACTCTAATGCAAATACCAACAACATGGAAATGGGTTTGAATCAAGAACACATGTGATACCCAGTGGAATTGCGTGTCAGCTATGGGAGGGGTGGTGGGAAGGGGGGAGGAAAAGAAAATGATCTTTGTTTCCAATGAATAATGTTTGGAAATGACCAAATAAGATAATGTTCAAAATTTAATTATTTCTCCCCCCCAAAAAAATAAATAAATCAAGAGATTTTTCTCTTATGTCACCTCCCCTAAATTTTCACATCTACCAATCACAATAGATGCTTTTTCCCAAGGCTGCCCATTCTTAGTTCTCATCACTCTTTAGTTCTCACCTTCCCTGGGTATATTATACCTTTTGATTATTTCACATCTCTTTTGTTAAGCTTGCCTTTTGTACGTTGCTTGACCTTTAATGATTAATTTAAACTTTATAAGTACTTAGCAAGTTATCACAAGGATTATTCACTATGACCAGGTGTGATTTATACCAGGAATGTAAGGATGGTTTAATATTAGGAAAACCATCCACATAATTGACCATATCAACAACCAAACTAATAAGAAATCACATGATTATCTCAATAGATGCAGAAAAAGCCTTTGACAAAACACAACCACCACTCCTATTGAAAACACCAGAAAATATAGGAATAGAAAGGCCTTTCCTCAAAATAATAAATAGTATTTATTTAAAACCATCAGCAAGTATCATCTGCAATGGGGATAAGTAAGATGCCTTCTCAGTAAGAACAGGAGTGAAGCAGGGATGCCCATTATCACCACTACTGTTTAATATTGTATTAGAAATGCTAGTAGTAGCAATTAGAGAAGAAAAAGAAGTTGAAGGGATTAAAGTAGACAATGGGGAAACTAAATGATCACTCCTTGCAGATGACATGATGGTATACCTAGAGAACCCAAGAAAATCAACTAAAAAAATAGTAGAAACAATCAATAACTTTAGCAAAGTAGCAGGGTACAAAATAAAGCCACATAATCAGCATCCCTACATGTTTCCAACAAAACCCAACAGCAAGAGTTAGAAGGAGAAACTCCATTGAAAATTACTCTAGACAAGATAAAACACCTGGGAATCTACTTGCCATGACAAATTCAGGGATTATATGAAAATAACTACAAAACACTCTTCACACAAATAAAACTAGATCTAAACAATTAGAGAAACATCAATTGCTTATGGGTTGGATGAGCTAATATAATAATAATGATACTCCTACACAAATTAATTTACTTATTCAGTGCCATAGCTATCAAACTACCAAGATGCCTTTTTTTAGAATTAGAAAAGTTTATAACAAAGTTTATTTGGAAGAAGAAAAGGTCAAGAATATCAAGGAAACTACTGAAAGAAAATGTGACAGATAGGGGGCTAGCAGTACTAGATCTTAAATTGTACTATAAAGCAGTAGTCATCAAAACAATGTTACTGACTAAGAGACAGAAGGGAGGATCAATGGAATAGACTTGGAGTAAATGACAGTAGCAAGATAGTGTACAATAAACCCAAAGATCCCAGCTTTTGGGACAAGAACCTACTATTTGACAAGAACTGCTGGGAAAATTGGAAAACAGTATTGGAGAGATTAGGTCTAGATCATCTCACACCCTATACCAAGATAAATTCAAAATGGTTAAATGACTTAAATCTAAAGAAGGAAATTACAAGTAAATTAGGTGAACATAGAATAATATACTTTTCAGATCTATGGGAAAGGAAAGAATTTAGGACCAAGTAAGAGATAGAAAATATTAGAAAATATAAAATAAATAATTCTCATTACATTAAATTAAAAAGGTTTTATACAAACAAAACCAATTCAACCACAATTAGAAGGGAAACAACAAGTTGGGGGGAAATCTTTATAATAAAAAACTTTGACAATGGTATAATTTCTCAAATTTATAAGGAGCTAAATCAACTGTACAAAAAAAATCAAACAATCCCCCAATTGATAAATGGGCAAGGGACATGACTAGGCAGTTTTCAGATTAAAGGAATCAAAACTATCAATAAGCACATGAAAAACTGTTCTTAATCTCTCAGAATTAGAGAAATGCAAATCAAAACACCTCTGAGATACTATCTCACACCTTGGGCACAATAATAGCAATATTGAGGAATGATCAGCTGTGATAGACTTAGCTACTCTCAGTAATACAATGATTCAGGACAATTCTCAGGAACTTATGACAAAAAATGCTATTCACCTCCAGAGAAAGAACTGTTGGAGTCAGAATGCAGAACAAAGACAGGAGACCCCTAGGAAGATAGAAGTACCAGGGAAGATTCAGAGGATGGTATAAAGCTTTCAGATGGTATAAAGCATTTTTTTTAAACCATTCAGAAGCTTTTAGGGACTCTGTGCTGGGCCCCACCCTACCTCCCAGACTATGTGATGTGCCCCCCCCCCCCAACACTGTGTTCAATGTCCCACCCCCTACATTGTTTTCTGAAGCCACAAGAACCTGCCCCTGCAACCAGCCTGGTGGGGAGGAGGAACACAGAGTGAGGGGGCTGTTTCAAAGTAGCCTGGTGGGGGGAGAAATTTCAGGGATAAATTCATCTCCCTACAACCCCTTGCCATTTGGGCCTGCCCAGTCCCTGAGATTCATTCAATTTTGGATTCCTCCACACTAAGTCCATTGAGGATTTCTCCCTCACTATGGGAGATCCTAGGGGTGTGACAAAAGGAATATGAACTGGTAGAGGAAGGAACCTTAAAGAGTCTGGAACTGGAATGACCTCCAGGAATTGATGCAGAGTGAAAGGAGCAGAACCAGGAGAACTGTACACAGAGACTGATACACTGTGCTAGAATCAATGTAATGGACTTTTCCGTTAGTGGCAATGCAGTGATCCTGATCAACCTGGAGGGATCTATGAGAAAGAACACTATCCACATTCAAAGGAAAAACTGTGGGAGTAGAAACACGGAAGAAAAACAACTGCTTGATTACATGGGTCGAGGGGATATGAATGGGGATATAGACTCTAAATGAACATCCTAGTGCAAATATCAATAACATGGAAATAGGTTCTGATCAAGGACACATGTAAGTGGAATTGCGTGTCGCCTATGAGAAGGGTAGGGGGAGGGAAGGGAGGGAAAGAATATGATTCTTGTAATCAAGGAATAATGTTCTAAATTGAATAAAATAAATAAATAAACAAACTTGAAATAAAAATAAATAAATAAATAGTATTTTTAAGAATAGAGTCTGGAGGTGAAATTTTTAAGCCTTTTCAGACTCCATTATTTTATGAACGTGTCTCTATCTTATTGTATTTTACTGATGATTTGCTTTAGGATTTAATTTTATTGTTTTGAGTTCATATATTAATCTGCACTATTCTGTTACACTGAATCATTTTAATCTACTGTGTTTAGCCATTAGATATATTCTGTTACCTTTCCCCTATGACTACTGAACAAATATCATTGCAAAAGCCCACAAACAGCTTTTTCTTCCAATTTGCCTTTGTTAATTGTCACATAGATGATAGATGGGCTCCATCAACCTACTTAATAACCTTTGAAAAATTTAATGAGCTAAATATCTCAAATTGATTTTAAGGGGCCTTCAGACATGATTTTTAGATTTTTTTTTCCATAGCTCTGACTGATCATCTTGCCTGCCTCTGAGTTATTTGTAACAAGAGGTAAACGATCCATTTTATTAGCTGAAGTGAATTGCAATTATATTTCCATCTCTGCATTTGTAAAAATGTAAATGTATGGGATATATCACAGTCTCATACCAGAGGAGCTGGGAAGTTGTTCCTAGAGCATGGTACCCCTGGAGGCTCCCAAGAGGGAGCATCTCTGATTTGTAAATCTTCAGCTTACTCTATCCTTCCACCAGAATGATCTAGATTCTTGGTGATGCTTTTAGACCCAACATCAACAGTACAGAGATTTGTTTGTTTTCTAGACTCCCCTTCCACATTTGTAATGGTGGCAGTAAAATATTAAAAAAAATATATCTCAGTCAAGTTTGAAAGATTGCTACACCTGAAAATCTTGTGACAAGTATCCATTAGTTTTAAATATCATACAACAGACTCATGTGAATCCAATGATAGTGGGTTTGTTTGATATTGTCATCAAATGGGCTATTATAACTTTGGGGATTTTGATACTTGTTGAATGTGCATTACTTGTTGTATTACTGTTTTATTCTGAAAATTCTGAAAAAAATTCACACAGTGGTTCATGGCCAAGTAAAAAGGGAATGTGTCTCATTTTGGGGGTGAGAAACCTTTGTATTCTACCTTTTCTTAGCTGACAGTGTGTCAATAATTGTAAGCTTTATATTTTTTATTTTTAAAACTTTCTTATTCTTTTTTCTTGCATGCACATTTCAGTCTTATTTTTTCTTTTTTTAACTTTTTGATTTTGCCATAATATAAGCTTAAAATGCATTTGCCCTAATGTCAATGCATACTCAAAAAGCTTTAAACTTTAACATGATGCCATTGATTGTTTAAAAATCATGGGATTTTGATTAATGATTCTGTCTGATTCTAAGAGAAGGAAATACAAAATGAGTCATTGTACAGTGCCAAAGAAGCACAAAGCTACTTGTATAGTGCCAATAGAGCACAAGGCCAAAGAGAGATTGGTGGATTGATGACATTCTGTGCAAAGAGCACAAGGACTTGATCATGTGTGAGACTTGAGATTATAGCTGTTTAATATGTGTTAAATGCAGGACTCTCTTGTACCTCACATTCTATATCAAGTACACAACATTGATTATTCTGGCTCCATCCTGCCTCCTATAATTTAGTCCATTTCCTGTCTTTCATAGCATAGCAAACTTTCTGTAATCCTGGCTGCTGGTTGGGTAAGTAAATAATTACATAAATCACTTTAATTAGGCCCTGATTCAAGGACCTGGTATAGGTTTATTTTCCTTTACTTAGAATTTTTTACACATAAGATTTTATATTTTATATTTGACCTAGAAGTTATTTTTTCTCTTTTATTTGGATTTTTTTGACTTTTTAAAATTCTTTGCCAATTGATTCATATACCTCATAACTCAACCATTCATCCCTGAAGTGATCCCTGTGTTTTTCAGCATCCTCTTCGGGGTGGGGGGTGGGGGGGAATGTATTATTATTCTAAAATACAAAGTTTAAATTCTTTAATTTCAAGATAAGAACCATGCTACCTCTCTGAATCCAGAAAGTGAATTGTTTGGAGAAGGTGCCATGAAGATGCCTGCATAGACCACACACTGCACCAGAAGATCCAGAGTGAACTTTGGGATGTGGTGATTTGAACTGTATTGAATGTTTTGTATGTATACTCTTATGCCAAAGGGGACTGCCCCCTAATTGGCTTTTTGTCAATGCACCTAGTAAGCATTGGTTTTATTCTTTTCCCTTTTATCCCCAAATTATTATAATTTAAAAGTTGGCTATGTTATGGTTATGGTTAAAAAGAACCATTGGAGAGACCAGTCTTCCACAGATCTTAGGGGTATTGTATAATTGGAAATCTGTTACCCTAAAAACTGCATTTCCCAGGAGCCCACTGACTTCCTGTCATTACATACTTCCTGTAAACAGAGGGATAATTTCAGTGGTGTTTCTGGTCTGGTCTCTTTCCTTCCTGGGTGGCAACTGTGGTGATATGCAAGGATTTTGAACAGGCTGATTAGCCATGGGCACATGGTTTTATTTTGCATCCCTTTTATTCCTTTATTTCTAATGATCATTAATAAATCTCTTAAAATATAATACTTTTAGTATTTAAGATTAATTTTAATTTTTACAGGCCACAATTTGAAAGAAACAAGACTCTCCTCACTCCCTGACTACAGCAGTAGCAGTGGGATATATAGAAGAGAGAAAGAAAAAAGGAAAAATACTCAGTGAAGTGACAATTAGAGATTTGATGGGTAAAATCCAAGTAAGAGAAATGATGGGTCAGAATATGATAGAAACAAAACAAGTTAGAAATAAGTGGCTTTAATCAAAGTCTGCTGGAAGGATGTGTATATTGAAATTTTAAGCAAGTAGTAAAAAGAAGAAAGAGGACAGAAAGAAAGCCATAATCTATTTGCATCAATAATACAGACAGTAGATTTCAAGGTAAAGGGTTTGAATGTTTTTACAAATGACAGCAAGTTTTGAGTTAATATTAATTTGTTTAAAGGCAACTAAATTATTTTCTTACCCAAATCCCCAACCCTTTCTACTAATCACCAAATGTCATTGATTCTTTCTTCATCTCCTTAGGGTAGTATGGAAGAAAAGTATAGAGAACCTACCTGCGGTTCCTATATAGTTTATCTGTAGGGGAGGTGACCTGAGAAGGAGAATGGAGGCTAGAGGAATATGGATGTGAGATAGATAAGGCAGTCAGGGCAAGAGATGCAGGAATAAAGACTCAGACATCATAAGTTAAAACACCTGGGGAGATGCGAGCTCCTTAATTACCTCTCTAGAAAGAGAAAGCAAGTGGAGAAATTATAAGTATGAGGACCAAGAGAACCTGAGTGGAGCTGAGAACTCTGGGACATCCCCCATGGGCCACACGGCCAAGAGATTAATGGGAGATGTGCAAGGCAGCTGTGCTGCCTAAGTCAGTCAGACCTGAGGAACATAATAGGCCACAGCAAGATCAAGATTGTAAGAGGCAAGAGGGAGAGCAAATTCTGTAAGAGTAAGAGGTGTAAGAGGAGAGGAGGGAAGAGAGGAGGCTCGCACATGTTCCCCAGCCTTTATTGGGGGTCTTAGGAATGTCAAGTAGGAGATGACTAATGAAAATGTGACATGAAATAAGTTTTTACATTGGTAGAATTGACAATGACGGAATCAAAGAGGAGGAGATTAATCCAACCCTGGCTTTGTAGTCCGAGCCAGGGCAGTGTGGCTGTCAACACCCAGCCCAGGAATTTGCTTGTCCTTTGCTAGTCCTTTGGACTGTCCCTTTCCATACAATGAACATCAAGTGATCTGACCATGTGTCTGGAAAATGAATATACAGGATACAATATCAATACATCAATCATACTTCCAAGATGCTAAGATGCCTGGTATGCTACAAAAATTGTAACAATTGTAGTAATTTCCTTATTGGTTATGCTGTTTCCCTACTTGTGTTTATATTGCTGGGAAATGTATGTCATCTTATTGATTATAGACATTGATTTGGGGGGGGGGGATGCTAGTGAAGTTTCAGAGTAACATTTCAGTGGAACAAAAGTCAAAGTAATAGATTAATAATCATCAACATTAGCTAACATTGAGTCTTTTTGCATTCCCAGTATCTATTTAATCAACCTATTTCATCTTGGATCTCAGATGTCTCATCCAATGGTCTGATTTCTGGAACACCTTTTCTTGGATATTTTGGATTAGGTTTCCTCTTCAGTAGATTTGTTTCTTTGGTTCTGAGTTACTTGTAGAGACTTTGGCTCTTTGTTTCACTGTACAGTGGTACCTTGACACATGAATTTAATTTGTTCTATGGCCAAGCTCGTAAGCCAATTTGCCCATGTATCAAATTGAATTTACTCATTTAAATTAGTGGAAATACAATTAATCCATTCCTATCCCCCCCCAAACAAGATTTTTTTGTTTTATATGCTTTTAAATGTAAAAATGTACTTTTTAAATAACAAATATATTTATAGATAATAAGAAAGAATGAAAATAAACTTGCTTATGAAATGTTATTTATTATTATCATCAAATATCATCAAAATGTTATTACCTTCAAGGTCAGGCAAAGATGCTGGAGGAGGAGGTTTTCATTTCATTCACTATCACTTAACATAACTTATTCTCTACACATGTAAGGCTACATTTAAATGCAAAATTGACTTTACACATTACTTATGATATGTAACTGCTAAACTTAATTGCTATATTCTTATTTACTTAATTTTCATCATTTTCTCCAATGAATTTTAGTTGTTTTGCCACACTTTCCTCAATTTCACTCAATTTCCCCCATTTCAATAAAAACTTTTCCATGGAAGTTTGTTTCTTCCTCCCTTTCAGAATATTTTGATAATGTGTGAAACAAGTGTCATTACACAGACCTGTTGCAACTTTTTCTGGGGGTGTCTTTTCAATAAACTGCTTAATTTTTTCCCAATTCCCCAACATTTCCTTAATTGTATTGTTTAACTCAGCCACCTCGGGCTTCTCCCCACTCATTTCCTGCAAAACTTTTGTATGCTGCTGCCTTCAGTTTCTCTATCATCAGGACCCATGCTTAAAAGTTAAGAAATTTGCCCCCCCAAAACTGATAAAGACAAAAATAAAGAAGAAAGCAAAAGCAATTAAATAGAGATGCTTGCATGGCCAGATAAAACACTGAACTAAAGGAGACAGCCTCATGTAACTTGTGAAACTGAACCTTCGACAGACTATCTAGTGGAGGGTGGCAGAAGCTCATGATTCAAATGTCCACTCATGACTTAAAGCGAAAATCTAGATAGGGATTGCTTGTATCTCAAACTGTTGTGACTTAAGGTGCTTGTGTATCAAGGTACCAGTTGTCTCAGTTATTTTGATGTCATGTAAACTTCCCTTCTAAATTAGTCTGTGGTTTTAGATATTCTTACTATGGCTTGTGTGATGATTAATCATTCTTGTTCTTACATTGACCAATAAGAAAATTGTGACAAGTCTCCTATTGGCAAAAGGGGAAATTGAGAAAACCAAATAATTATGATTCCATTTCATAATTTATTCTATTCTGTATCACTCCTCAAATGTGTTGCAAAGTGACCCAAGACATGTTTCTTTGTCTCTGAACTCAGTTCAGAAACTTAACTGGCTTGTAATGAGTTAAGTTCAGAAATTCATTTCTACTAATCACCAAATGTCATTGATTCTTTCTTTATCTCCTTAGGGTAGTATGGAAGAAAATTGTAACAACTGTGGTAATTTCCTTATTGGTTATGCTGTTTCCCTACTTGTGTTTATATTGCTATTGTGGGTTGTTTCCAACATAATTTATTATTGAGCTCTTCTACTTCTTCCAAGTTAACATAACCACTCATGTACCATTCAAGCAACCTCATGAAAAATAGTACCAGAAAAATTGTATAAGCAGGTCACAAGGGCTGGCTAATCTCTGACTCCACAGAGAATGTAAACTCCCTTGAGTAAATGTAAATAGCAAAAAAGGCTCCAATTATGCCATGGGAAAACTTACATGTGTTCCTGGGCCATCCCTGGAACTATGGTTTGATATTTCTTTGATATTTCTAAAATATCTAACCTGGTCTGGAATTAGTGGAGGGTATCTGCCATGTGACTTTGCCCTGTTGCCATCCAGCACTAGTCTTGTAAGCAAACTCTTCCCAATTCACTCAACTAAACCAATCAACCCTAATAATACCTATTAATAACCAAGTTGGCATGGGCTCCTCTTTCTCTGATCTCCTTATTCTCTGAAAGGTATGCCACCCTACAATTGGCATAATCAAAGCAGATCTGTCCCTTTTTAATTGGCATAGTTGGTATGAGTCTGCCCTCCAACAAATCTTGTGTCTTTACACTTTCTATCTCCTATAGCTAATGGCATACGTTCTCCTTAACAAGTATACTTTATTTTTTGTTAAAGGAGCACTTATTTTTTCTTTGCCTCATATAACATAATATAATATAGAAATACTACTAGACTTGTTAAAGGCAGATTCCTGCTGGCAGGGTATGTCACACACACACACACACATTGAATGTAATAAAATCTGTCCCCTGATTCATCCTGATTCAAATACCTCTTCATTTCTTCACTGACAGGGACTTTGTTCTGGGACTTACCCATGTTTAACCTCTATTAAAAATGGTGAAGATTATTAATCTGCTGCCTCAACAACGATAAAGTCCATTCAACTAAGCTGGACCTTGGACTTGGAGGGAGGGGAAAGAAAAGGGAAAGGAATAAGCATTTATACAGTGTCTATTAAGCTAAACACTTTTATAAATATCTCATTTGAATTTTACAACTCTACTAGATAGGTGCTATTATGATCCCCATTTTAAAGATAAGGAACTTGTGGGGGGGGAATTAAGATGGAAATCCAAGATAAAGTCATCCAATGACTGCCAGAATCTTAGGATCACTTATAAAAGCAAATAATTTTATTGGAGGTTTGAAGAAAATCTCAGTGGCCATTTCATCCAACTCATACCTAAGGAAGAACCATGATATCTGGCAATCTATTCTTTGTGTGTTGTTGTTCAATCATTTTCAGTCATGTCTGACTCTTCATCATGCCATTTGGGGTTTCCTTGGCAAAGATACTGGAATGTTTTGCCATTTCTTTCTCCAGCCCACTTTACAGATGAGGAAACTGAGGCAGAGTTAAGTGACTTGCCTAGGGTCACACAGCTGGTAAGTATCTGAGACCAGATTTGAAACCAGGATGATGAGTTCCTGACTCCAAGCCTGGTACTATAATATCCTTCTTCTATGTGAGAAGGCTCTCCTGTCATCAAGGCTGTTTTATTTATTTGCAACATTTATCCATTGTTCTTAATCCTGGTTTCTGCGGCCAAGAAGAACAAATCCATCTTTCTGTATTTCAGAACTTAAATACTTGAAGGTAATTATCATGGCCTTTCCTCTTCACCCTCTCCCTCCCTCCATCTTCTCTTCTCTAGGTTTGCCATCCCATCATCCCCTTCAAAGGATCCTCATGTGGCATGGATTCAAGGTATCTTAGCATCCTTAACATCCTAGAGATGTTCTCTAGTTTAGAAAATTAACTTTGTTTTTGTGTCCCAGTGCCTAGTAGTGCTTGACACAAAAAATGTTTGTTGATTATTAATTACTTCTAATGAGCTTACTCTGGAGTAGTACTTCTTTTTTCTCTTATAAAGAAATCTTAGAACAAGAATACTCATGATCTCCAATAGGTAGACAATACGGAAAAGGAGAAGAGGAAGAACAAATCCCAGATCTAGTGACAGCCCATCTCTTTTTCTTTCTCTGGAAATTGAGATCATGAATTCAAGTATTCAGGAACCAGGAAAGGTTTAAGAGGTATTGGAAAATGAAGCCCTTGGGATCAAGGGCAAAGGTTCAACAAAATAGCTGTTATTGGAGCAGCTGGTACCTTGAGAGGCAGATTGAAATCAGGGAAGCCTAAGACATAGAGATGGATCCCTCACAAGAACCTTGAGTTTGTTTGGACTTCCAGGACCATAAAAGTTGGTTTGACTGGAGTCTTCCTCCCTTGCCCCCTAGGTCGATAGTACAATAAAAAAGTCAGTGTATTTAGGGTTTATTGGGGACATGACAGATTACAAAGGGTCAAGTCCAGCTGACATTTGCCTATAAATTCAAGGGAAGCAACACAGATGAAAAGAAGACTTCCCAAAACCTGTAAGGAAAGAGACAGAGATAGCATTAAAAACTGCCCTAAAATCTGATCCCTAAACCTAGGGTAATAAATCTGCCCTACCCAAACCTACCCTCTAAAGCCTGTACCCAAACATATACCCTTAGCCCACAAGTAATAGTAAAGGACATGCTAAAAGATCCATTGTTAACTTGTATCTTATTTGTATACTGCCCATTTAATGAACAAACTTAGCAAGGGTGGACTATTACCTGGGTTTACTTGAAGGTATGACTCTCAGCACCGCCTCTTCCAAAGCCTAGAGGAAAATAGTTAGAAATTGGAAACAGGAAGATGGCTTAGGGGAAAAAAAAAGGGAGGAAGGAAATGGGATAGGAATCATATAGATGGTGGAGACAATGTGGGTAGGGCAGTCAGAAGGCAACATGGAGTATCTCACCTTTGGGCCCAAACATGGCTGCATAGCAGGGATGGTTACAATAGGGCTTCCCTTCATGCTGCAAACCAAACAGGAAGGGGAAAAACTTTGTTAACAATTCTCAGAATGCAACTTTAAGGCTTAGGACAATCTTTCTCCCCAGGCATGGTACTTTCACCCATCAATGGCTACCTCAACTCTTTTTTTTATTATTTTTAAATTAATTTAGAATATTTTTCTATGGCTACATGAGTTACCTCACCTCTGAGTCCCCTCACATTCTCTATACTCTGGGTCCCCCTCACCTCTGCATGACCTCCTGA
Source organism: Monodelphis domestica (assembly GCF_027887165.1). NCBI lineage: Eukaryota > Metazoa > Chordata > Mammalia > Didelphimorphia > Didelphidae > Monodelphis > Monodelphis domestica. The sequence continues at coordinate 303,688,610 of NC_077227.1, read as the reverse complement.
TGTCAGTGTCTTTCCACATTTTTCACATTTCAGGCAGGGGCGATGCCAGTCCTTCCCCAAGGATGTTACTCGTTCAGCTGGGAAAACATAGGAAGGATGACCCCAGGATCCACCCAATATCCCCTCACCAAGTTACAGACACACATAAATAAAGGCTTCTTTCTTCTCTGCTGCTCTCAAGTCTTGATATACATGTACTCTCTTCCTACCCTAAGACCGGAAGATCCTTCTCTTCATTTCCTTCAATGGAGGAATGAGGATGTGTGCACAAGATGGCAAAAAGAGATAAGTAATCCAAATGATCACCAACTGGATAGTCCACTAGCTCCTCAAATTGAGTATGTTCCAAATCAATCTACTCCCCAAAACTGCCCCTCTCAACTTACCTGTCTCTAAGAATGACACCACCATATTAACAGTTATCCTAACTCATAACCTCTGGTAGCAAAGTATATTATTATTATATTAGAACATAATTGATTCTGGGCCTTTGGTCCATTCTGTGTATTTTGTCCAAGGAATCTTCCTAATTTGTGCCCCACCAGGTCATTCTCCTGCTCTGACCTCATTTTTTCTCTGTTCCTTCTCCTCTGATAAAAAGTCCAGAGATGCCCTGGGTTTTCAGGCTTTAGGTACTGAGAAAGGCACCTCCCTACTGGTCTGTAACAGTGAATAGAGGAGAGGATAGAAGGATGGTTTGCATCCTGTCTAGGAATAAGACTGTGAATGAAGCAAAAAAAAAAAAAACAAAACCCATCAACAACAACAAAAAAAAACAAAAAACAATGGAACTTAGGTCTAAGGAAAAGCTAAGGACATTAGAAGAGGAAAAAGTCCAAGGAGTTAGGGAAGAGGAACACACAGTGGACAGAGAATGAAGGACAGAGAGAAATGGGAGCAGCCTTCAGACTGACTGAAAACGAAGTTCCCTCAGTTTCTTTTTGTCTGTCTGTTTCTACTCAGTACATAGTAAGGAGAGCAGAGAGTCTAATTCTGCCCTGCCCAGCTTTGGCAAAGGGTCTGGAGATTGCTCTCATTCACTAGTGTGAATGTTTTCTCTTTGTTTTCAAAGAGGCTCCACCCTCTGCTTCCCTAACTAGAAATTCTAGCCAGAGGCCAAAGAATTTGCAGGAAACTTGAGTACATACACTCTGGAAAGAAGGGGAAAAAAATTGTACCAGAGTGAGTGAGAAAGTCAGTGACATATAGACCACTATCTACTGAGAATGGCATGGAAAGAGTCAAAGAAACAGATAAGTAGAGCCTAGAGCTACAGGAAATGACAAAGATGGAGGGAGATGCAGATACAGAAGTCTGGCAAGCAGAGGCAGAAGCCAAGAGAGTCAAGGTCCTCTCCTGCAGTGAATAATAGGGCCTCAAGTTCCTCATCTCTTTACCTCCTCCTAAACGGACCATTTCACCTCCCAGATAAGGTTTTTTAGGGTGGGAGAGGAGCTCTCCTTTCTCTGACTAGCCTGGTTTCTATCTTTCTATCACTTTGCCCAGGTCCTCAAAATGCAATTTCATCTGTCATCCTGGCCTCTGAGAAGCAGAAATGGATGTGGCTCTCCTGTACTTGTTGGGGGAACCTTATTAGCCATCTCCAAACCATGGAAGGAGTTCAGTACAGGAACAAGTGGAACACATACAACCTCCAATGAGGCTGACTATCCATAATACACCCGGCAGATATTCCCATTCGCATAGACACTTGTCCCTTCCAGCTCTAAAGGTCTGCGATTCCATGACATAACTGTAGCCACACACATATGCACATGCACACACTTTTACCCAGATATCATGGTCACATAGAGAAATATAGACTCATTTAGGCTCATCTATGCAGACTGAAACACACGCATGCACTCACTCAACTGCCACACCCCAGATCTTTGCACAGAGGAACCTCCCTGGAGAAATTAGCGGCATTTCCGCCCCTATTTATCACAGCAGCTTCCCAGTTCCCCACATCTGCCCAGAGAAAGATCTAGAGGTTGGAAGTAGGCAAAGAGGATGGGAGATAGAGAGGTGAGGAGATAGGAGCAGCAGGGCTGGAGATTCTCAAAGTCAATAAAACCTGGCTATGGGCTGGCGTTGAAGCTGGAGCCGGATACAAATACCGATATACTCTCAAGAAAGCTCTAACATGGCTACTTGTCAACAAGGGAGGAGGCAGGTGAAACGGAGAGGGAAATCTGGAGTTCTTCTAGTGGCTCTGGACAGGAGAGTCTGCGGGGCAAATGCGGGACGGGAGGCGCCCGGGACGAGGAATGAGGTCAGGACAGTGTCCAGGTCCGAATCTGGGTCCCCGGGGACGGTCAAAAGCCTCAAGAGTTCAAATAGAGTGTCTACCGCCCAGAGTCTGAGACAGGGTAGGGCGCTGCATCCCGGATCCCACGGGAGAGGAATGGTGCCCGGGATGGGAGGGAAGAAGCGTCTCAAGGAGACTGGGAAAAGGGATTGTCCCAAGACTTTCCCTTGGCGTGGTGAAAAGCAGTATCTAGGGCCACAATCCGTTCTAAGGGCCAGGGGAGGGGTGTCCCAAAGCTTCTAGGATGCTGTGAAAGCATGGAGAATTGGGGGAAAGGAAAGGAAGAGAAAGAAGGTCAAGGGTCGGAATATGGGATTCAAGTTTGCTCACCAAAATACACTTCCTTCTGGCACTTAGGACACTTGGGCATATTGTTGGCAGGCGAGAACCGAAAAGGCTCACTTAAGGATCTTCAGTGAAACTGAGCCCTGGTTCAGCTAGGTTCCCTCCTTTCACTAGCCCCAAGACCCCACCCACTCCCCTCCCAACTTCCCGGCCTCCACCCTTCCACCACCAGGCTACAGTGACCGCGCCCCACCCAGCCCTGCATCAGCACTTCCCTTTCTAAGTCTCCCTTCCCCCAAGCTGGGCCATTTCATCCATTCCCCAATACATATCACCCATCCCTCACTGATTTCTGTTCATAAAGTCACGGGAGCATAAATTTTTAAACTAGAAAAGACCTTTGAGATCCATCCTTAGAGTCCATTTCCCCGGTTTTACCAGTGATGAAAATGAAGCCCAGAGGGTTTCCCTAACATGCCCTGGGTCATGCAAGTGGAAGTGGCAGAGGAAGGATGCAAACTAGTTCTCTTACACCCTTATCTTTCCTTTTTGCTGAGCCTAATGTTCCTCATCCCTGTGCCCATTATCATCCTCATCTCTGTTTCTGCACCTTTGTTACATCTCTTTCTTTAGTTCTTCCTCAGTTTTTATTCCTGTGCCCGTTCCCCCATCTCTGATCTAAGCCCCACTTCTTGTCCTTCATCCCTGCCTTTTCCCTAATTCTGTATCCATCATTATCTTCCATGACTTTATTCTATATCTTTCCCCCCATTTGTTTCCCTCCATTTCTTCTCATCCTTATGTCCCGTTCTTATTCCTTAAACTATATCTCCCATATTTTGTATCCTAGCATTGACCTGCCTGTTGCCATCTCTATAACCCCTTCTAACCTTTCAACTGTCTCAGTTTGTTTCCTCAGCTATAAAGTGGGGATAATACTTGTTCCACTTCACTTCATGGAGAAAATGTGAGTAAAGTGCTTTGCAGTGAGCTATATGTGAGCTATATTGATGGGCTCTGCAATAGCACTAAGATCTGCAAAGAAATATGAGGCATCTAGTTGGTAATGCAGTGGATGGAGTGCTGGGCCTGGAGTCAGAAAGACTTGAGTTCAGATCTATGACACTTACTAGCTGTGATCCTGGATAAGTCATTTAATCTCTATGTGTTCCAGTTTCCTCAACTATAAAATGGAGATAATAATAGTCCCTGCCTCAAAGGTTGTAACATAGTGCCTGGAAAATAGTAGATCCTATACACATGTTTATTGCCCTCATAACCATTCTATAAGGGGAAAAAAGTCTCCAAGAGAGAATGGTAGAAAATATCATATACACATATGTGCCAACAAATAAATGATAGCCTCCAGCATTTGCCACAACCACCAAGAAAACCCAGGAGGAGGGAAGGCAGAGAGGCAGATAAGATAGGTAATAGATATCAGCTGATTATGATCATGTGTCTCATCTGTACCAATGTTAGCTTAGCTTGACTATGGACAGCCCAGGGGTCTGTCAGCTGTTTCTGAACCTCTAAATGAAGAAATTTCCTTCCCCAAAATAGAGATGGAAAACACCTTCCCTATAGCTCAGTTAACAGACTGATTCTCTCATGGTCTGCAAATATTGGCTGAACTTAATCCCCAAGACCCTGCTCCTGAAATCCCAGTTTCTCATGTTCCTTCTCCTACACAAAACCAAATTACAGCCCAAAGTAAATCTCACCCTTCTAAAGAAACTTGTCTTAGTCAAACTGACCTACAGTTACCAAATTCAATTAGAAGTCTGTTTCCTCTAAGAGAAGTACTGTAAACCTCCCTTGTAACAGTACCTGAAATAGGATGGAACGGGGATGTGGTGACTTTAAGACACAATATACTATTTACTCCCCAAGAAATAAATGAATTTACATGAAATATCCCCACATATGAACAAGATCCCTTTCTAGTAACAAAAAAGATGACAGACATATTTTTTTCAGTATAATCTGTCTTACAAGGACATTGAAAATTTGCTACAGGCTTTTTTAACTGAACATGAAAAAAATAAAATAATTATTCATGTCAACAAAACCTGGAGGCACAATGCAGTAGATTGGTCATCTCAAGATCCCGAATGGGAGTATAACGACTCTAAGGATCTTTTACAACTATACCATTGTAGGGAGGCCATCTTAACAGCAATGAGAGAGTGTGCAGACAGTACAGATAAGTGGACAGAATTTGAAAAATTAAGCAGAATAAGGAAGAGACACCCTCCAGGTTCATGGACAGAATAATCGAGTTTGGGAGTAAATACCTGGATTTTGACCTATCTAAAGAAAATTGCATAAGACAAGTTAGAAGACACTTTGTCAATAACTCTTGCAAAGTGATTAAGTGATTGTAGAACACATTGCCCAAGATGGCCAGAGATGAACTTTGAAGAATTGTGGAAAACAGCTCTATATGTTTCAAAGGGAAACAAAGAAAAGGAGGAAGAAAATAATGATCTCATAGAGGAAATAAAGAATTGAGACGTTTAAAAGATAAAATGGCTAAAATGGAAAGTGGGCATGATACTCAACGAATGGCACTTGCCCCTCTCCAGGAATCTAATTATCAATCCATTACCTGCCAATTCTGTGAAAAGAAGGGCCACAGAATGGCAGAACATAGAACTTTACTCGAGGCACTCAGAAGGAATCTGCAGTTTAATAACGACAGAAGTGATAATTATAGAAATAACTATATTAATGATAATGGAAACCACAACTTTAGGAATGATAACTATAGGAATAGATATTGGGAAAATGATAACTCTAACTAAATAACTCCACAACAATATAATTTAAGTGGTGCTTGTCCAAAAAATACTCGGGGTACTAATGCCCTTCAGGGGGGTGCTCTTCAGGGAGGTGCCCAAGGAACTTCCCAAATACAATGAAGGTTTTGGGGGGCGGGGCTGGGGCAGAGGAATCAGAGGATACAACCTTTGATTTTCTGGACCCTGATGTCCTACTACCTGTTGTTCCTTTCCACTTCCCCCCCCATACTAATGAGCCCCATGTTACCTTAAAGGTGGGTAACACCTATTAGTCTTTTAGACACTGGAGCTTCCAAGTCTATATTAAAGAGTACACCTGATTTACATTGTTATTCTGTTGGCTCAGAGAATGTAATGGGAGTGTCAGGAATACCCCAAAGGATTAAAAAACTTTCCCCTAGAATGGTGTCTGTAGGACCCATAGGGGTACAACATTCCTTCCTTTTGATGCCTGACTCCCCTTTAAATTTGCTGGGGAGGGACCTTCTATGAAAACTCAGAGCCACAATAACTTGCTCCCCAGATGATTCCTTATCATTGGAAGTACCTGAGGAATCTTTAAAATTACTCCCTGTAATTCTCTCAGAGAGTCAGGAGGGGAAAGAACATCCCACCTTTGTAATACCTGAAGATATACCGGAGTCTCTTTGGGCCACATCTTCTTCTGATGTAGGCTTACTTAAGTCAGCTGTTCCTGTGCAGATAAAAACTAAATCTAGCCCACCTCCTTCCATTCCTCAGTATCCCCTCTCAAAAGAAGGCAATTGAGGGTATTACCCCAGTAATAAACTCATTAATTGATCAGGGAATAATAATCCCTTATAAATCTGAATACAATACGCCCATCCTACCCATTAAAAAACCAAAAAGGGGGCCAGATGGCAAGCACCTCTATAGATTCGTACAGGATCTGAGGGCTGTGAACAACCACGTTATAAAGAGACACTCCATAATTTCCAACATACATATGATTATTTCTTCTATTCCTAGCACAGCTACAAACTTTACAGTAGTAGACTTGTGCTCAGCCTTCTTTTTCATACCCATACATGAGAACTCCAGGCATATCTTTGCTTTCACCTGGAAGGGCTCTCATATATGTGGAGCCATCTGCCACAGGTTTTCGTGGAAAGCCTGAGTTTATTTGCACAAATTTTGAGCCAAGACACAGATAATATAACATTTAAAAATAGCAAACTAATCAAATACGTAGATGATCTACTCTTGGCTTCAACAGATGCAGAAGCATGCCAAGAAGATGGTAAACACCTTCTTTTGGAATTGCACAAAAGAGGACATAAGATCTCGAAGGGTAAAGTTCAGTGGTATCTCCCTAAAGTAGAATATTTGGGGTTCATCCTGACTGCAGGTGCCCACTCTATTTCTCCCAAACTACTTGAGAATATTCAAAGTTTGTAGCATGCCAGGCTTATTAGCATCTGGGAAGTATGATTGATGTATTAATCTTGTACTACCAGACACATGGTCAGAACTCATGATGTTAAAGGGACAGTCCTAAGCACTAGCAAAGGATGGGCAAATTCTTGGACTGCGCGTGGAGAGAGCCAATCTGCCTCTGCTCCTCTGCTCTAAGCAAGGTCATTAACATAGCTCCATAGCTTTGAATCAGGGCTTTGCTGGCTGGGACTTAATATACAAAAGCCTGGGATAGATTAAACTCCACCTCTTTGATATCATCATTGTCAATTTAACCAATGGAAATACCCATGTCATGTTATGTATACATTCCTAATACCTTCAATAAATACCAGGGGACAAGCGCGGACTCCTCCCTTACTAACTCCTCTCTTGCTCTCTCTTACCAGCTCTCTCTGACCTTCGGCCTTCACTGCCTCCCTCTCCTCTCTCCCTTATCCTCCTCTCCTCTTACCACTCTTGCATTCTTCTAAGAACTCCCTTTCAAACTCCTCCCTTACTAACGCTCTCTTACTAGCTCTCTCTGACTAGTTCTCTTGCCCTTCAGTTCCTCTCTCCCTCTTCCCTCCTCGCCCTCTTACTCTCTTGCTTCAATATATCTCCTTCATAGCGACTTTGTCACCCCAGTACCTGCTATTGCCATAGAGGTACCAGGAGCCAAGGCTCCACTTTTCCTAGCAACGTTGTTGCCCCCAAAGCAGACTCTCTTCTCTAAGAGTATCAAGGGGTTGATACTCCCCACCTATTCTCTTGTTCCTCCTATCTCCTCGGAGTTCGCATTACTCCCCATGTGTTTCTACTTCTGTCTTTGAGTCATTATTATTCTCCCATTTCCTTAGCTCCCTCTTTCTATGTCAGTTATTCCCACAGATAGATGTTATAGGACTCATGTGGGGGGTCGCTATACCTCCCATCTGGGAGGTATATATATCTATATCTATAAAATTTAAGCACTCCTACCACTAAGAAACAGTTGAGAGCAATTTTTGGAGCAACAGGGTTTTTTAGACAATAGATTCCTTGCTATGGGGAAATTACTAAACTCCTTATAGCACTAACAAGGGATTCAGTCCCTGAACCCCTCAAATTAGAGCCAGAATACCTGTCAGCTCTATCAGATCTAAAACAGGCTATCCTGCCTGCCCTTGCTCTAGGCACCTCAGATTACAACAGGCCATTTACTTTGTATGTACATGAGCGAAGAGGGGTAGCTTCACATGTTTTAAATCAGACTTTGGGTTCTTCTCAGGGCCCAATTGCTTATTATTCTGACCAGTTGGACCCAGTAGCATCAGGAACACCACCACACCATGTCTTAGAGGAGTAGCTGCTACAGCCTTATTAGTGACAAAAACTGTTGATCTAGTATTGGGATGCCCATTAACATTTATGTGTGCACATGAGGTAGAAGCATTGTTGCTAAGGCATAGAACACAGGCATTCTTGGATCAGCGAATTACAAGGTATGAAATAACCTTGTTAAATAGCGAAAACATTACCTTGAAACTCTGTACAACCCTTAACCTTGCCACCTTGCTTCCAGATTTACCAAGTTCAGGAGAACCATTACACAATTGTGAAACACTTGTGTCCATGGGAGAAAAGCCTCGATAATCTCTTGATCACTCCCTTAGACAATCCAGATCTTGTCTTATTTACTGATGGTATCTCTTTTATGAGGGATGGCATACATTACACTGGAGCTGTTGTAGTCACAGAATTTGCCACTGAGTAGTCAGCTTCACTGCCCTCTAATATTAGCACTCAAAGGGCAGAACTCTTAGCTCTGAAACATGCCTGTGTAATTGCCACGGATAAAAAGGCAATAATTTATATGGATTCTAGATATGCTTTTGGCATTTGTCACTCAGTTGGAATGCTATGGCTCCAGAAAGGATTTTTAACCTCAGCTGGAAAATCTATAGCTAATGTAGAAATTATTAATGAAGTTCTTTCTGCTCTCCAGCTGCCTGAAACCCTAGCTGTAGTTCATTGCTCTGCCCATACAGGTGACACTGACCTTATCTCTAGGGAAAATGATTGAGCAGATGCCGCTGCAAAGCTAACAGCCATAGAAGGGCCTGAATTCATTTTAACATTAACAACCACTGATGACTTAAATTTATCACTTTCCTATAATGAAAAGGAAGTGGAAAAATGGAAGCAAAAAATCAAAGCAAAACAGATTAATGGAGTATGGGTGTCATCTGAAGGAAAACTGCTGCTCCTTAGAAATTTCTATCACCAAATTTCCCAATCTGTCATAAAAATGGTCACTTTGGCACCCAGGGCATCATACAAGAGAGTATGGATAGCCCTGGTATAATTACTATAGCCTCTAAAGTGTGTTCAGCCTGCTCTACCTGCCAAGCATATAACCAATACACCTTTTGTGGCAAAGCCTTTGGTGGCCGTCCTCTGGCTTACACACCTTTTGAGCACCTACAGATAGATTTCATAACAATGCCAAAGGCTGGACATTATAAATTTTGTCTAGTCATAGTAGATCAACTGACCAGATGGCCAGAAGCATTTCCTGTGACTTGAGCCACAGCAGCTTTTGTTGCTAAGGTGCTTTTAAAAGAAATTATTCCTTGTTTTGGCCTGCCAGCACGTACTGACTCAGATAGAGGAAATCATTTTACTGATTCTGTCCTAAATCAAATATACTCTTGCTTAGGGATATCTCCCAAATTCCATGTTCCATATCATCCCCAGAGCTCAGGCCAAGTTGAAAGGATGAATAAAGAACTTAAAACTATGATTGGCAAATTATGCACTGAGACACATTTAATATGGCCTGAAATTCTCCCTCTGGCCTTATTTTATCTTAGAAGCAGGCCTAGAGGAGACCTACACATCTCACCATTTGAGATGCTTTTTGGACATCCGCCTATACAGGCTAAGCCTTTCTCCCCTGCATATACATCACTATTAGGGAGTTAATCAGAATTATTAATGTGAATTTTAAAACTACTCCACCTTTAGCTATTTCCTGATTTGTAACAATGGAGATCTTGGCCTAACAGAATCAGGCCTTGGGAATCAGGCCTTAGTTTAACAAGGTCAGGAATGTCTGCATCCATACTCAAGGATTAAGTATCTAAGAAGATGACCTTCAACAGACATGTGCAGAAACAGCTGACAGACCCCTGGACTGTCCTAAGTCAAGCTAAGCTAACATTGGTACAGATGAGACACAGGAAAGTGACGTAAAACTGCCTATATAGGGTTCGTCACTTCCTCTCTTCTCCCTCTTTCCCTGGATAGGCGGCTCTGGCTGGCAGTGTGCTACGCGTTCCGACATCTTGGCATGGTGGCAGCTACTTGTCTGGGTTTTGGCGGTGAGTTTGCCCTTGAGCTGATTCAGGTTCAGGCGTCTTGGCTGAGCCCTCTTGGAGTTCAGGCTGAATCCTTCCTCCTTTATTCTCTAAAACCTTACCATCCTAGAGCCTCTAATCTTCCTCCTGGCACTAGCCAGGCGGAAGAAATCCTACACCCTTTCCTTCTCCCTTCTTCTTAATTTCTTTCCACTATATTAATTAAATAACCATAAATTTCCAGCTGACTTGGGTTTTTTTTTTAATTTGGGATATCTATGGTGACCAAATAATTAATATAGTTTAGGTCACAACGCTGAAATTATCCTTTACTTCATGGCCCATAAGAAGTTTGGCATATAGTCTGAGGAATCCTAGGTAGGATCTTGATGAGTCCACTATTACAGACAAGATGAGTTTCCCAACTTTTTTTCACCTCTCCTCTGCTCTGCCACACCATCAAAAATGAATACTCTCTGCTCCCAACTTGATAAGAGTTAAGGACCCCTTCCATCTGTGTAGTTTATAAATAAGAGTAAGGGAGAACAATTGAATATTTCTGTTCCTGTCTTCATCTCCAGGAAGTGAGGAGAACCTGGTCATTCTTGGAGGAATGTTTATATCTTTATGAAACAGGATTGGGGTAATACCGTTTTTAATGTGGAGGCTAGTGGGGTAAGAGGGGAGCATGTTGACTCAACAAAGGGGAACATGCTGACTCAACAAATATATGCTCCTATGAAAAAATATAAGCAACCTATATATCAGCTTAGAATTTCCCAGGTCTTCTAATGAATATCTCATACAAAACTCTTTTTAAAAATTATTTATTTATTTTTAACATTCTTTTCTTTTTAAATTTTGAAATCCAAATTCTCTCCCCACTTCTCACCCTCTCCCCCACCCACCAATAAGGCAACCAAGAAGATATCAATTATATATGTGAAATCATGCAAACTGTATTTCCATATTAGCTGTATTGCAAGAAAGCAAGAAAAATAAAGAAACAAAGAAAAATTACTTCAATTCATGCTCAGAGTTCATTAGTTTCCTTTCTAGAAGTGGATAGTGTTTTTTTCTTCTTGAATCCTTTGGAATTGTCTTAGATCATGATAGTAATCAGAACAGGCTAGTCTTTCACAGTTGATCATCGTTACAACATTTATTGTTACTGTGCATAATCAGCTCCTGTCTCTGTTCATTTCACTTTGTAACAGTTCATGTAAATCTTCCCAGGTTTTTCTGAAAGTTTACTTGCCATTTCTTATAGTACAATAGTATTCCAGTCATAATCATATACCAAAACTTGTTCATCCTTTCCCCAACTGATGATCATCCTCTTGATTCTCAATTATTTGCCACCACAAAAACAGCTGCTATAAATATTTTTGTACATGTACAGTAGGTTCTTTTCCTTTATCTCTGATGTCTTTGGGATACAGACCTAGTAGTGGTCAAAGAGCACCAGCTTTTGTCATTTCTGACCTCAGAGTTTTTAAAATTTACCTTTCTCCAATCAATAATGATTTGGAATATTCTTTTTTATGACTATAGATACCTTTAATTTCTTCTTCTGAAAACTACCTGTTTATATACTTTGATCATTTATCAATTGGAGAATTGATCTTATTTTTATAAATTCGTCTTAGTTTTATACTCAATATATATTGGAGAAATTAGGTTTTTATCAGAGAAACTTGCAATAAAATTTTTAAATATTATTTCATTGTCTATGGTACCATTTGACATAATGTAGCTTCTTTGATTATCTCTTTTATTTAGGTGTATTTTTGCTCTTGCTTTGTCTGAGATCATAATTACTACTCCTGGCTTTTTTACTCCAGCTGAAACATATTAGATTCTGCTCTATCCCTTTATTTTAACTCTGTGCGTCATTCTGTTTCAAGTGTCTCTTTTAAACAACATATTGTTGCATTCTGGTTTCTAATCCATCCTGCTATCTGCTTCCATTTTATGGATGAATTCATCCTATCAGATCACTTGAGGAATATTTAAGAATAGGGGAGACCTAAGACCCCTCTCATTGCCAAAACAAACCCTTCTATACACACCCTTGACTTAACCTAAGGTCACACAGCCAGGAAGTCTCTGAGGCTAGATCTGAACCCAGGCCCTCTCATCTCTAGGCCTGACTCTCTATCTGCTTTACCACCTAGCTGCTCCCCCTCATTACCTTTTCTCCAAACTTTCCCCTCTTCTAAACTATAATATTACTATTGAAGGCACAGCTTCCATTCTCCCAGTTACATGGGCTTGTAAACATAGTGTTTCCCTTCACTACTGTCTTTCCTCTCAGATTACCTTTCATTTCCTTATATGCACATAGTTGTTCACAGTTTATTTCCCCTGTAAGAATGTGAGCTTCTTGAGAAGTGACTGTATTTATGGCTTTTCTTGTATTTCCTGTTTTGAGCACAGTGTACCACATAGTAAGCACTTAATGAATATTTATTGATGATAGAACACTGGACATAGAGTAAGGAATATCTGAGTTCAAACTCTGCCTCACTTACAACTGAGTGATTTTGAGCAAGCCACTTAACCTCTGTCTGTCTCTGTTTCCTCATCTATAAAATGGGAATAATAATATTATCTACCTCTCGGGATTTTTGCAAGGCCAAAATGAGAGTTTTGCAGACTATGTGCTAGATAAATGCTAGGTAATTATTATGATGATATCTAAGTCTTAATTTTCCCTTTTTAAAATGGTGCCTACATTAACCCACTTCATAGAGATGTTGTATAGGAAAGTACTTTTCTACTTTCATTTCCGCATCATAAGAAACAATAAGCAGGTTAAAAAAAAAACTTGGAAAGACCTACACGAAATGGTAAAGAGCAAGATGAGTAAAACCAAGAGAATATTATATATAGCTACAGAATTAATATTTGAAGAATGACTTCTAAATGTCCATCTCCAGAGAAAGAACTGATAAACAGAAACACAAATGACATATATCTTTATCTTTTTGTCAGATATGTACATATCTTTTTTGCTTTCTGTGGTATGGGGAGGGGAGGGAGGGATTGCTATACCCAGGAATAAATCCTATTTTTTTAAAGGAAAACACTTTTTGAACCTTTAAAAGACAATAAAGTAGGAGTTTGTGGCTTTGTCCTTTTAAAGCTGCCATAGCCATTAAGAATTCAGGGGTTTTCTCCCCATCACAATGAGGATTGAAAGGAGAACTTTGGTGAAGGGTCACAGTAGTTCTATAATAGAAAAAATATTTATCACAAAGAATGGGTGACTCAGTGGATTAGAGAGCCAGACTTTGAGATAAGATGTCCTGGGTTCAAATTTGACCTCAACTAGCTGTGTAACTGCAGGCAAGTCACTTGGCCCCAATTACTTAGTCCTTACTGCTCTTTTGCTTGGATCCAGTGTCCTAATATTGATTCTAGGACAGAAGACAAGGGTTTAAAAAAATAACAACAACAGTTTCTATCAACTATAAGAAGGAAGAAGTGCTATTGCCTTACAATATCACGGCAATTCTAAAGAGGAAATTCAGTACTGAAGAAGTCAGAGGAACCAGGAATCTCTCCTAAAGCAGAATTCCAATGAACATTAGAGCTAAGGTGAATCCAGACAGGAGTCAGGGACAGTGAAGGGAATAAAGTAACTTGATTAAAAGTTTTTCCTGAGGACATGGAGAAATATGAAGAATAGGAGTGGAGCTGAGGCTCAGTCAACCTAGGAGAAGGGAGGGGACAAACTGAGAACACTGTGAGACTCCAGCCTCCTGAGGATGGGACTTTGGGATGGGGAAGATTATTGAGCTTTGTTTTCTAGTGATTGAAGTTTGCACTTCCATCCCACCACCTATTTTCCCATCCCTATTGGCAATGTGAAAATATGCCAGGAGACACTAGCTATGTGATATTTATTCATCTTTCAAGAAGTAATTATTTAAGTGCTTATTTTGTACAAGGCACTGTAGTAGATATTGGGAATATTCCAATATACCACTAGGTCTATGATCCCATTGATGTTCAAGTATCCTACTGATGCAACCCTTCATTATTGCATATAACTACCTATCCAGGCAAAGACAAAATATAAAACAGCTCCTGTCCTCAAGAAGTTTATATGCTTTGAGCCTTAGTTTCCTTCCATGTAAAATTGAGGGAATTGAAAAACAACCTGGTACAGTGGTTACAAGGTCAGATATGGAGTTAGAAACACCTGGAATCAATCCTGGTTCCAACACATGTTTTTACTATGATTGTATGCAAATAACTTAACCTGAAGAGTAGGAGATGGTTGAGGCAGCTAGGTAGCTAACGGATAGAATAATGGAGTTATGAAGAACTCAATTCATAATCCAATCCTCCCTCAGACACTTATTCACTGCACAATCTTGGACATCACTCCCTACTCTAAGCCTCAGTTTCCTCATTTGTAAAATAAAGATAAAAATAGTACCTGTCCCACACGTGTGTTATGAATAGCAAATGATTTAACATATGTAGAGCACCTTGTGCACCCTCAAGTCCTATAAATGTTAGCTATCCTGTTAGAGAAAGAACTGTTGGAGTAGAAACACAGAAGAAAACATATGATTTCTCATTTGTTCGTTTGGATATATGATTTGGGGTTTTAACCCAGTGGATTGCTTGTTAATTACAGGAGGTGGGAGGGAGACAACATGAATCATGTAACCACAGGGAAAAAATTTAACTACAATTTTTTTTTAAGTTAGCCAGCATCATCATTATTATCAAAAAATGTCATTTATATCATTATAATATAAAGTTAATATTATATTAATAACACCTCTCAGTACCCCCAGAAATTTCCAGAGAGAAGTCACAGGACCAGACCAAAATAAAATAAAAATAACTGGCCTAGATGATCTCTAAAGTCCCTTTTAACTATGAAATATAGGATCCTAAGAAAGAACTGAGTCATGGAATACACCCTTGAGCAGTCCCCTCCCCACAAGTTGGACTTGGACTTTGCTCCCCCACACCCCCCCAACACCAGGGAGAAAGAGTAGGGAGTGACCACACCAAAGCCAGAGCTGCCGCCACTCCCTTCCAGCAGTGTTTGCCAATGTTGTTTCTGTAGCCATAGCTACCAGCTACCCAACCCCTCACACATACTGGCGCTGACCCTGATGTAAAGAGACATATTTCAAGACAAGGATTCAACTTTGCTCATCATCTCCTGAGCTTCAAGATTCAAAAGTGGTAGACATCAGGTGACGGGCCTAAAGGGAAAATAAAAAACAAAAACTCAAGCTTTTGTGCCCATATATATGATATTATGCAACTTTGTCACGGTCACCTCTTGAGCTGCTGGTCCTCACCCCACCTTCAATCTGTGACTATAATTGTTTCACCAATGCCTGGGGTGAGGAATACTTTTTCACCAGATGTTTTGTTTGACTCCTCCATCCAGGATTCTGGCTCAAAAAACAGGAGCTGCAGGGAACCCCAGTAGGTTCCCAGAAGAAACCAACTCCTATTTGCATGTAATATATGTTTCCATGACCATATCACCTACATATCCCTACATATCAGCCCGTGTTCTTATACATGATATCTGTGTACCCCCTTCCCTCCACTGCAACTATCTCTGAGTCCCTACACTGAATTGGAAAAACTCATGGGAGTTTCCTGCCATGGCCCTGGTGAGGTCGGGAGCTTTCCTATTGGACACCAAGAAAGGGGGTTCACAAAAAGGAAATTTTGGACCAGGACTGCCAGGGAGAAACTGTTCTAAGAAAGGGAAGAGAAAAGCATTCTCCCTACAAAGACTGACTTCCAGTGTGGTCCCCCTTCCCCTCCTCACTTTGCCCCTTCTTTTAGTCTCCCCCTTCATACTTTTCATTCTTCCCCTTTCCCCAAGGGCATTTCTGAGTCAATATTAAGTTGAGTCTTTAGTAGTTCCCAGGGCCTATTTTTTGCTTCTCCATCCCTCGGGTCCCCTCTCTATGTCTGTCCACCCCCATCCCTTCCAGGCTGGGTTTCTTGACCTAACCACCTCCTAAGGGAGGCCTGGCTGACTCAGAGGGTGGGAAAAGAAAGGAGACATGATTTTCCTACCAACATGATCACAGAACACAAGTCCTTGAAGCAAACCATTAGAGTCCAGATAAAAGATTCTCAGATCTAGGAACCTTAGAGGTCCTTACTCCATTAGAGGAATCTCTTTCACAGCCTCCCTGTTTCCTACCTGGACATCTCCAGTGACAAGCAGATCACACTTGCTCTGATCTCAATTTTCTCCCCTCAAAATCTCAGCCTTTTAGTTAACCAGTTCAACAGTCACCATCTAACCTTGAATCCTTTCCCCTTGTTCTTTTACCACTCATCCCTTTCCAAGACCCAATGCTGGATTACTCCACCAGGTTACTTCTCCACTAGTATACCCAGGTTGTTGAATCCAAATGAAATGTCACATAACCGTGTTAACTGGATGCACTATAAATATAAGTTAATTAATAATAAAGTAATTTCCACTGGCCTCACATTGCAAAACTTTTTTTTCTTTGTGTAATTGGACTGGATGAAAGTACTTGATTATTTTATTTCCTTCAGCATCTATTCTAAACTTTCTCTAATATTCTTAAGCTACCAATACCATCATCTTCTCCCTTCCTCTCAGCAGAGTAACATAACCCTTAATTGAAAACATGGAGGCCATCTGTTTCAGACTCTGCAGGGACCTCCCTTCCCCATATACCAAATCATTTCAAAATTATCCACCACTCTCCTTCTTTGTTTCTGGCTCAGATGAAGTGGTTGCAGATTTCCAATAAACATGGCCATAGAGAAACTTAGTTTTCTCACATAACCCCCAGAAAATATCTGAAAAGAATACCAGAAGGACCAATATTTTTTAACTGAATATAAATGGAAGTAGACTGATCCATCCAAAAAGATGACCAAAAACTAGTTGTTGGGAATAGGGGAGGAGAATGGGGTTCTCCCTGAGTAGAAGGGCCTTGTTAGGAAAGCCAGTCTGGTAAATGAACCTAGAGTTGCTAGAGGCAATGAAAGAAGCTGCCCAAAGGAAAGCAATATGAATTTAAGTAAATGATCCAGAAAGGGTATGAATATGAGGTCAAGGAAGGTGGTATAAAATCTCATAAGAACTTCAAGACCTGAAGTCAAGCAGAATCTCTAAACACAGGGGTAATCAAGCCAGCAGCACCTCCAATAATAGGAGACAGGAGAACAGATACTAACCTAGTTCCTAGCCCTTCAGGAAAAAAAAAAAAGTAAAGAGAAGACCAGTCTAATCCTACATAAAGCACAGGAGCTATAACAGGAGATAAGACCAACTAAGAGCTTGGGCATCAACGCCATGAAGAAAATCTCAGGCTAATGTTAAAGAGCCTGGCCACAGTTTAGGATAGAACCAATTCCCAATTGAGGATCTTGCAAAGAGAAGACAGTCTGATTTAAGTCCAGAATCCAAAGTGGACTACCAAGACACTGAGATAGAAGCCAGAAATTGAGGAAGAAAATAAGGCCAATGCCACCTCATCTGAAACAGCAGTGGAAGTGGTATCCAAACTATAGAGGCTTACCTAACCCATTCAAGAGTACAGAAAAGATTAATTTGAACCAAAAACTGAGGATGATTAGATAAGTAAGAGAAGAAAACATTGAACAAAATGAAGAAATCTTATGGTTAAAGAAAAGCCAAAGAAGTAAAACCAAGATACGTATAGAGTCTCAGAGAGAAAAAGGGCTTAACCACAAGGTCCAGAAGAATGACTGGGGGAAAAAATGAAGCAAAAGATAAAAAATGAAATTATAAATGAGATGAGAGTTTGAGAGGAAATACTGAGAGAATAAAAAACTTAAAACAGGAGGTAGGAAGGAAATACTCAAGTAGTAGTTTCCCTGAAAAACAGAATAAAGCAAATAGGGCTCAGTTTAACTCAACAAGATACTTGATGCATTGATACCATTGTCAGATAAGAATGCCCCTTTGGTCAGTTATTGAATCAATCCTTTAATAAGTGCAAACAATTATGCTAGACACTTATATTGAATCAACTTAATCAATCAAAGAAATGAGCTAGGTATTGAAAAAGTCCTTAGGGGTGGAATGCTTCTAGTCGATGAAATAAATGAAATTATCCTATACCAGAAATATATTGGAGTTGGTTGAAGAGAGTTAGTCTGGCCTAAAGGGCTTAGATAAAACAGAAAGTCAGTCTAGAATATAGAATTCTAATATCAGGTCAGCTTAGTGGTGGAGCATCTCTAGCCAAGTCTTTGGAAAAAAAAAAAAAGAATTCACTGGGGATAAGGAGAGAAAGAAGTCTCTGTTCCTCTGCCCATCCCCTACTCCCATCAGAGGAAGTTTTTTGAGCTACTAAAGGTAGGAAATTTTTAGTGGTAATATTATCACTGGAACAACAGACAAATAGAAGAAAGGCAACATCAGGACTCCATAAAGGACCTGACCATTGGATCCCAACAAAGAGCTACACCTCAGAGGAACATGAGGATTCCAGAAAGGAAGAAAAGGACTTCATCCAACTAGTACTATGAGTTACTCCTTTGGGGCTGAGATCATTTTGCCCTATATAATCTCTATATTTTTGGTCATTGCTATATCTTCTCATAAAAACTATTTGATGTTAATTGTTTGATGTTGCAGAGATATGAACTGATTAAATCACGTTGAGAAGCACACTGGCTTATGAACAAAAATATTAGAAAATCTCCCAAAAATCAGCCTTCCTTAGGAATGAGGTAAATCAGATCGCAGACCAGATATCTACCTGTGGAAGCATATTTGATGCTAGAAGTAAGTAGTGGGGAGGCAGCAGAGTTTGCTGAATATGGTCAAAACTTCACTAAAAAATCACTTTGGGCAGGGCTATTATGATGGTCTAGGTATGAAGTGATAAGGGTCTGCACTAAAGCGGTGGCAGTGTCAGAAGAGAGTAGCAACACAGAATTATATTTCTTGGCTCCCTTAAATGTTATTTGTCTAGGCGGGTTGATTTTCAGGTTCAAGCTAAACTTCTGATCTCAACTCATTAATGGGGAAAGGAAAACCCCAAATTTTATTCCAAGGCTTAACCCCCTTCTCTCTAAATACCAGTTCCAAAATGAATACACACAACAATTAGCAAAGAAATACATTTATTTTTATTATATACTATGGGCAAGAATCCATTATTACAAATTGACATTGATTCTCAATACCTTTAACATCTCAATAAGCTTTAAATTAGATTTCTTCTCAATTATCTTTATCCCAATTGCCCTATTCGTAACTTGATCAATCTTAGAATTCTCCTTATGATATATACTCTGATTTATTTATTCATAAATTCTTCAAATACTTATCGACCTTCTTTTTAACAACAATTATTCTAGTATCCGCCAACAATTTATTCCAACTGTTTATTGGATGAGAAGGAGTTGGAATTATATCATTCCTACTAATTGGATGATGATATGGACGCACAGATGCTAACACCGCAGCCCTACAAGCCATCATCTATAAGTGCATTGGAGATATTGGCTTTATACTTACAATAGCATGACTCATATTAAATAGTAACTCCTGAGAACTACAAAACATTTTTTTTTCACTAACATAGATTCCATTGTACTACTAGGCCTTATCATTGCCGCAACTGGAAAATCAGCCCAATTTGGTCTTCATCCATGACTTCCTTCAGCAATAGAAGGTCCAACCCTTGTATCAGCCCTACTTCACTCAAGTACTATAGTAGTAGCCGGTATTTTCCTATTAATCCGTTTTCACCCAATAATAGAAAATAACCAAATAATTCTAACTATCATTCTATGTTTAGGAGCAACGACAACACTATTTACAACAATCCGTGCAATTACACAAAATGACATTTAAAAAAATTGTAGCATTCTCAACGTCCAGCCAATTAGGTTTAATAATAGTTACTGTAGGCCTAAACCAACCTCATCTAGCTTTCCTACCCATCTGCACACACGCATTCTTCAAAGCTATACTATTTCTATGTTCACGGTCCATTATTCATAGTTTAAATGATGAACAAGATATTCAAAAAATATCCTACCTATCACATCATCTGCATTAATAACAGGAAGCCTAGCCTTGATAGGTACTCCATTTTTAGCTGGGTTCTACTCAAAAGACTCAATTATTGAAGCCATAAATACATCATACACAAACTCATGAGCCTTAATAATAACACTCATTGCCACTTCTCTTACCGCCGTCTACAGCCTACAAATTGTCTATTATGTTTTATTAGGAAACCCATGATTCATATCTATTTCACCAATTAATTAAAATAATTCTAACCTAATTAACCCTATTATACGACTAGCTATAGGAAGCATTTTCGCAGGATTTTTACTGACAATTAATATCCCACCAATAACATCAATTACTAGGACTATACCTTAATAGGCTTAACAATCGATATAGAACTTAATTCTTTTACTAATAAACTCAATAAACCATACTACTAACTTCTCAAATATATTAGGGTATTTTACTTATTTTACTCATCGGGTATATCCCCTAATAAATTTATTTGCAGGCCAACATATTGCTACCATACTAATCGCTTTAAGCTGATATGAAAAAACAGGACCTCAAGGACAAACTAACATCCATTCTTCAATATCATCACTAATTACTTCTACTCAAAAAGGCCTCATTAAAACATATTTTATATCCTTTTTGATCTCAATTATATTTATTTTATCATTTATTTCATCTATATCCACAACTTCTAACACAACATAAATAGTAATAAATAAAATTCATCCTAACAAGGTTAAAGCTCATCCCCCACATCAATATAATAATGAGGCACCACTAAAATCTTGTCCAATGCAGCTTATTACAGCAAAATCAATTAACTCAATATTAGTATCTACATAAACATTACCAGACATAAAATATCACATTAATTCTATAAATAAAACAAACAATAATATACTAAAAGCTACAATATTTCCAATTCAAGTTTCAGGGTACTCTTCTGTAGCTATAGTGGCAGTATAACCAAAAACTACTAAAATTCCCCCTAAATAAATTTAAAAAACTACTAATCCTAAAAAAGAATCTTCCAAATTAACCACTATTGCACAACCCAAACCACCACTTACAACTAAACTTAATCCTCCATAAACAGGAGAAGGTTTAGAAGAAAATGCCACAAACCCAAAAATCAAAAGCAAAGAAATAATAAAAATTGTTATCATTTTTGTTATTTTAGCATGGATTTTAACCATAACCTATGGCATGAAAGACCATTGTTGCGTTTCAACTACAAAAATTAATGACTAACCTATGAAAAACTCACCCTCTAATAAAAATCATTAATCATTCATTCATTGATCTTCCAGCACCATCCAATATTTCAGCTTGATGAAACTTTGGATCACTTTTAGGCATCTGCCTAATTATCCAAATCCTAACAGGACTATTTCTAGCCATACATTATACATCAGACACCCTTACTGCTTTTTCATCAGTAGCCCACATTTGCTGAGATGTTAACTACGGCTGACTAATCTGAAACTTACATGCAAATGGAGCATTCATAATCTTTATATGCTTATTGAGGAATCTATTATGGATCCTACTTATTTAAAGAGACTTGAAACATTGGAGTAATCTTCCTACTTACTGTTATAGCCACTGCATTTGTAGGATATGTTCTTCCATGAGGACAAATATCCTTCTGAGGTGCCACAGTCATTACTAATCTTTTATCAGCTATTCCATACATCAGTAGCACTTTAATAGAATGAATTTGAGGAGGATTTTCAGTAGATAAAGCTACAGTAACCCGATTCTTCGCATTCCACTTCATTCTGCCTTTTATTATTCTCACCCTAGTCATTGTTCATCTCCTATTTCTTCATGAAACAGGATCAAACAATCCAACAGGAATTAATCCTAATTCAGATAAAATCCCATTCTATCCTTACTATACTATTAAAGATGCCTTAGGCTTAATCCTAATAATCCTTATTTTAGTATCATTAGCAATATTTTCTCCAGATATATTAGGCAACCCAGACAATTAAGCCAGAAAGGTATTTTCTATTTGCCTATGCAATTCTACGATCAATCCCAAATAAATTAGGAGGAGTATTAGCCCTACTAGCCTCAATTCTAGTTCTATTAATTATCCCACTTCTCCACACATCAAAACAATGAAGCCTTATATTCCAACCAATTTCACAAATCTTATTCTGACTACTAACAGCCAGCCTTTTAACCTTAACATGAATTGGAGGCCAACCAGTAGAACAGCCCTTTATTATTATTGGTCAACTAGCTTCAATTCTATATTTTTCATTAATCATTTTTATACCATTAGCAGGAATATTTGAAGATTATATGCTTAAACCAAAATTTCCATAGTATATGTCCAAGTAATTTAATAAAAATACATAGCCTACCACCTATATTTATCTTTATATATCTTTATATACTATATATCTTTATATACTATATATCTTTATATACTATGGGTCAATAGCAAAACAGAAATCAGAGGAAGTATACATAGAATATATACTAAACAATACAAGGGCTCCCCCCTTGCAAGTGAAGAAACAGCTCAACCAAGAAAGAATCCTCTATCTTAATCTAGAGGAAATTCCCTAACAAGTGGGGGATAGGGACATGATGAAGATTCCCAGCACTTAGTGTAGTGCTTGGCACATAGTAAGTGCTTAATAAATGTTTTTTTTTTCATTCATTCATCCATTCACTAACTCATTAAATCTCTCTGGAGGGTATAATAGGCTTTATAGATTACAGTTTTAGGTTTTAAGTCTTTGACAGTGTGCCTATTATTGTTGTAGGAACAATATCTTGATCTCACTCCTTTTCACGCAGAGTAGGCTATTTTTTTCCTTTTAAAGTATTGAGACATTTCTCAAGACTTGGTTTGCCCAGGAGAACAAGGGCTCAGGTTTTTTAATGTCCCTTTCTCATTTCTAGGGTAAAAAGCGGTCATGAGGATCTGGTGGGTAGGGGGGGTTTCCAGAGGTTTGCCTGATGGATCAAGATGGGTGATGCTAGCTAGGGATCTTTGCTCAGCTGAAACTGAGCAAACTGAGCAAAAAATTCTAGACTTATCTTTATATATATATATATATGTCTGCTATGGCTAAGCAAATCTCTTCTTGTTAACTGTTGAATCACTTACATTTTTTTTTCATATAAAGTCAGGGACTGGCCTGAGTCAGAATCAGTCCAGAACAATATCCTTATAAATTCTTTATGTTTTTTAAGCCTTTCTTTTGTGTCTGAGAAAATAAATAGCTGTCCTCTTCCTGATCTACTTAGTACCTAATAATCTCTTTAGGGAGATTCTAGACATGAGCTATAATTAAACCTTAAATGTTATCTGGGACTGGGGGGAACAGGATGATGGAAAGCAGGGAACACAAAGAGCTAGATACCACAAAGAAGTCAATTCTATTTTAGAGATTCTAGAACTGATGTTCCTTAAAAACAGCAGTTCTATTGATACATGTATTTTTCTTTCTTTCTTTTTTTAACCCTTACTTTCCGTCTTGGAATCAATGCTATCTATTGGTTCCAAGGCAGAAGAGTGGTAAGGGCTAGGCAATGGGGGTTAAGTGACTTGCCCAGGGTCACACAACTGGGAAGTATCTGAGGCCAAATTTGAACCTAGGACATCTCTAGGTCTGGCTCTCAATCCACTGAGCAACCCAGCTGCCCCCTATATGTATTTTCTTAATTAATTGTTTATAGACTTCTCACACACACTCCCATACACTCATAGAATACAAGCTCTTTAAGGCAGAGACTTTTTGTTTTTGTCTTTGTACTCCTTTCATTTGGCACAATGTCAAGCACATAGAAGACACTTAATCAATAACTACTGAATGAGACTTGAACACTGCCCAAAAGAAAGCCTCTTCTCAAAGATGGGTATAATTAAGATTAAGAAGGTATATGCTAGAAGTTGGGTCTAACAGTTCTCAGCCAATTATTCAGTTTTTATTGAGTATTTACACTTTAGAAATTGATAAAGTTAGGGCTTGACAATGTTTTTTGGAGAAAATGTTAATGGTGCAGATTAAACTAAAAAGTATATTGTTTGGAAATAGTTAGGTCGTTCAGTGGATTGAGAGCCAGGCCTCTCAATTTGAGGTCCTGGATTCAAATTTAGACTCACCCTCACCCTAGCTCCTCATGACCAATTTTTACCCTAGTAATGAGAAAATGACATAAAAAATGTGAACCCTCAGACACTTCTTAGCTGTGTGATCCTGGGCAAGTTCCTTGACCCCTATTACCTTGCTCTTACTGCTCTTCTGCCTTGGAATCAATGCAGTATTGACTCTAAGATGAAAGGTAAGGGTGTTTTTTGTTTTTTATATTTATTATGTATACATTTCTCCCCCTAGAAAATTGGCTGTTAAAGACTTATCAGCACACTACTGAGCCTCAGTCTACTAGTTTAAGATTTACAGGTTAGAAATCAGAGGTCTACCAAGTGACTTAACTTGGGTCACATAAGTACTAAACATCAGAGGAATAATTTGAACTTGGGTCCTATTACTAGGTCATTGATCTTTACATTTTACTACAGGAGAAGAGCCTTGGCAGATAGTATTGAAAGCTGCGGAACATTAAAACCACTGGCTCCTTCTTATGTTTGTTTGTCTCTGTCTCCAGGAAGTGAGAAATTATTTAAAGCTGTACACTTCCCTCCTTCTTCCTGCAAGGCTCAAATCTCATAAAACACCCAATTATCAGAGGCTTGGGTGGGGGGAATACAAAATTGAGGGAAGGGCAAAATGAGTCAGACAGATACGCTTAGCTTCCTCCAGCATTCTAGATCAGAAATTTCTGACCTTTCTTCTTAAGTTTACTGCCAAAATCAAGGTTAATATCAGTAGATAATGATTTTGTAATATTTTTATAGCACTCACGAGCTGATAGAATTGACCAACCTCAAGACAGTAACCTAACCAAGCCCAAGCCTCTTCAGGAATCCTAAAAAACCTCAGAACTCTACTGTTTGCCTTTAGTGACATATAATCCCTCAGTTTTATCTACACTATATGTTTCATATCCACCACCACCAATCTCAGAACATCCATCCCCTTCAGCATCATGTACCTCCTCAGTGTCCATCTACTCTCTCAACTGGATCTGGCTCTTTCACTACTCCCCCTCCAGTCTCATCTAAACCCTTAGATCTGTATTTCCCACAGACACATTCACCTATTCATCAAAACAATTGAGGATATTTGCCAAAAGCTCCCCCCCTTCTCTTATATTATTCATTTTCCCTTATCATTTCTTCAGACCTTTCTCAAATGAAGACACAGCCTCTACATGTACCCTTAATCCCATCCCCTCCTATCTTCTCCAAAAAATTGTCACCACTTTCATTCTCTCTCTCTCTCTCTCTCTCTCTCTCTCTCTCTCTCTCTCTCTCTCTCTCTCACACACACACACACACACACACACACACACGCATATCTTATTTTCTAGTAACTCCTCCTTTGCTGCCCTCAAACACACCCATATCTTCCTTAATCAAAAAAAAGAAAAACCAACTCATTTTATCTTACCATTCTGATTAACTATGTCCTATATCTATTTTTTCTTTTTACACTTGAACACCTTGAGAAAGCTGTCTACATTCAGTGCCTTCACTTACTCTCTTCTCATTATCTTCTTAATCTCATAATCTCTTTCACAAAACCATGAATTTTTAGACTTTCTTAAAGGAAATGCTCCAAGAGAGGGAGAGAGAGACTTTGAGAACCAGACATAGTGATTTTGAGAACCAGAGGAGCCAGCAAGATGATTCAACATGCCCCTAATTCCCAAAGTATTATAATAGAAAATTTTCCTTGGAAGAGATCAGGAATACTCTCAGTTTGAACTGAATTATCTTGCTCTCACTGTGAGAGTTCATCGCTGGGTATAGTCTAGCATATTCTAAATCTAAGTGTGAGCCACATATCAACAAAGTGTGATTCAGAAAAGATAAGAAGCATTTCTTAAGTGAAATCTTAGATACTTAAGAACTTTTTTCTGAGATTATTTTTCTGGGATTATAGTGGTTATAGAAGGTTTGTTAAGAACTATCGTGATATTTTGAAGGGCTAGTCAGGTAGCTCAGTAGATTGAGAGCCAGGCCTAGAGATGGTAGGTCCTAGGTTCAAATCTGGTCTCAGACACTTTCTATCTATGTGACCCTGGGCAAGTCTCTTAACCCCCATTGCCTAGCCCTTATTGCTCTTCTACACACAGTATTGGTTCTAAGACAGAATGTAAGGTTTTTGTTTGTTTTTTTTAACTTAAAAAAACAACAACATGATATTTTGGAACTATGCCCAAAGGGCAAAAGTCTATATGTCTCTAAAGAAAAAGGGAAAGGATTGTAAAGGTTAAAATTATGGTTGAGACTGAATGTAATAATTATTTTGGTCGCCAAGGATTTTATTTATAAAATCCTAAATGAAACACCCAAGTCAGCTGGAAATTTTATGGTGATTTAATTGATAGTGGAGGAGATTAAGGAGATGGAAGAAGGAAAGGAGTAGGTTTTCTTCCCCCTCCTCCCCCACCTGGCTAGCACCAGGCATGAAGGAGATTAAGGAGATAAGGGTTTGGAGTGTGAAGGAGGAACGAGTCAGCCTGAAGTCCAAAAAGAAAGGGCTAAGCCAAGATGCCCAAACATGAAACAGCTCCAGGGCAAACTCACCGCCAAACCCAGACAAAATAACTGCTACCATTCCAAGATGCTGGAAAGCCTAGCATGCTGCCAGCCAGAGTTGCCTCTCCAGGAAAAGAGCAAGAGAGAGGAAGTAACATGCCTTATATACATGGTTTTACTTTCCTGCATCTCATCTGTACCAATAATAACTTAGCTTGACTTAGGACAGCCCAGGGGTCTGTCTGCTTTTTCTGCACATGTCTGTTGAAGACCATTTCCTCAGATAATTAAATCTTGAGTTTGGTACAGACCTTCCTAATCTTGTTAAACTAAGGAGGGTGGAGAAATACAGGGTTCCCAAGACCTGATTCTGTTAGTCCAAGTATCTCTATTGTTATTGATCAGGAAATAGATAAGTGAGATCTTCTAAAGTATGGTCTGATTAGGGTGGAATAGTTTTAAAATTCACAGGATCTATATGTACAAAAATATTTATAATAATTCTTTTTGTGGTGGCAAAGAATTGGAAATCAAGAATAATCTCAGAAGACTTATATGAACTGATGAAAAAAGAAATGAACCAAACCAAGAGAATATTTCATATAGTAACAGCAATATGGTAATGATAATCAGTTATGAAAGACTGAACTACTCTGATTAATACAATGATCCACAAGAATTCCAAAAGATTTAGTATGAAAAATGTCATCCACATTCAGGGAGAGAACTAATCAACTCTGAGTAGATTGACTTTGGAATGTTAAATACACAGCTTGACGCAATCCTGATTCTAGATAAAGATAACAGAATTGATCATAGTCACTTGTAAAAGTAGGAATTTATTACTAATACTTGCTTTTCTAAGAGTTTATGTCAATAAAAGGGTCCTCAGATTTGGTGACTGTTTATAATTAAATCTTTTTATGAATTATTGTCTTGAGGATATTAGTTATAAGATCAATAAAATGCTTGAACCTTATACTAGTATTTATCAACTATTAGCTAACGTACTTTAAGTTTCTGGGTTTTGTTAATTAGTGATTTGAATCAACTGTCAAAAGCCTATAAAAAACAGCTGTGAACACCGACAAGATGTCTTTTGTCACAGACTGGGTATGATGATACCCACAAATGAAGTCAGTTTTCAGCTAAGAATGATGACCCAGAGATTTATTTCTTACAGGGAGAACCTGGAAGTGACAATGGAGAAAATGAGTGAAGGTTCAGCCAGTTGTGGAAAGGGTGGCTAAAGGGAAAAGGTTGCATCATCAGGGAGAAGCCAGATTTCAGTAAGAGGTAGTAGATAGAAGAAGTGGGAGAGGAAAAGATTTAGTATTAAGGGAAGTTTGTTGCCTATGGAAGAGGCATTCCAGGGAGCATGGTTGTAGTTAGGGTGAAACTTTGGGAAAAGAAGTGGAATATGAAAATGAGGAAATGGGTGGTAGAGGTCATAGAATGGAAATAGGATGATGATCAGTAGGAGTTCAGGGTCATTGGGATGTGAAGGATATGGCAAGGTGATGAATGTTCATTATAGAGTGGAGGGTATCATTGACTAGAAGCCTGCCTTCAGTGTACAGGTGCAGCAGCAGATGGAAGGTCTGAAAAGGAAGGGCACTCTTCTTTGCTCTGAAGGTTTTCCACATCCCAGTTGGGATATTGAGCTGGCAGCAGAAGGTAAAAGATGCCATGTGTTGGTACAGATGGAAGTGTTTGCTTTGGGACAGATCTAAGCCAGGCCCTAAGCAGTCTTTCTTCAGAGGGCATGGTATGCCCAGTATGTTATGAAGCCACAGAGAAACATTGTGGTATGTGGATAAAGGGCTGTCCTGGGAGCAAGGAAAAACATTCTAGTCAAGAGACCCCATGCTGTAACAATTCCCTGTGACTCTAAGTTGCAGAGAAGATGCAAACCTACATTGATTGACACTGCTTTCCTCATCTGAGAATTTCTCATATCACAGCTTCTCATCCCCTACCTGTATTGTGCCTTAATGTTTCACTGCATTAATATACAATTAGGTGGTCTACCCTCCTATCAAAGAGTATTTCCAATATATTCCTATTTTTTTAAAGCAATTATAAATATTTTGGTATTGTTAGGCCCTATTTCCCCCCCCCCCCCTTTTCATTACCTCTAGGATAAAATTTTAGCAATGGAATGGCTTAATCAAAAGTGTTGTTTTTCCCAGCTAGAAGACTGGAGAGAAGCATTATGAGAGATGGGCTCTCCATGGGCCTGGGGAGTTCAAGTAAGTTTAAGTAAGAGAGAGAGCAAAAATGGCACTCTGGCTTATTTTTACCCAAGGGAAAGGAAAAGAAAACTTTGAATCCAATTTAGTTTTGCCTTTTGGGAATCCTTAAACATTTTTAAAATTACTAATAAGTCAAAGCCATTAGATTATTTGTTTCATTTCCCACTCCACCCAATCAGGAGAAAGCCTGGAATTTTTGAACCAGAGACCAGTTCTTTTTGTGTCTCTGGATACCAACCCAAACACTGTTCCTCCCTTCTGATGTTCTCTCTTTGCAAATAAAGCAACACACAAGCCAACAGCAGTTAGTTTGATTGGATTTAGCTGGTAGACAAAAGAAATTCAAGTTATTGAAAAAGAAATTAGAAGAATTAACTCTGCAGGAAAAAAAAAAATAAGCTTTGTTATCCATTTGCCCTACTCTGACCAGAAAGGAGAAGGAAAGAAGTGGAGACCATGCTTCAAATTCTAGTGCCTATTGTCCCAAGAGAAAATCAGCACCACTGTCCCTGGCCACAGGATGAGAAGAAAGTCATATAACTGCACATCCAAGGATGAGGAAGCACCCATTCCCTAATCCCAAATTTCCTGCTCGAGGGGCCATTTCTATTTCTTTGTTAAGACAAAATATGAACATCACCACTAACTCTGCTGTCATAGCCAATCTCTCCTTCTGTTGTTTCAGTTTTTGGTTAAAAAAACCAAACCAAACCAAAAACAAAAACAAAAACAACCCTCAGTCTGGAATAAGTTCATTCCACAACACTCTTGCAGTTTGTACCCACGTCAGAGCTAATAAGAATCTGATGGGCTGGGGGTGGGGGGTGGGGGGTAGGAGTGGGTGGGGTGGGGGTGCATGAGTTAAACAGGGTAAGGAGATTACACTGCCTCTCCCAGAAACCCACACATCCGGGCTCATTGCCCAACTCTCCCTGCCCACAGGAGTCTGTCTCAAAATCCACTTACATAAACAGTCATCAAAAAAAACACAAATATTCGACTCATAAACAAGAAGTATAAGATTATTTGCAAAACCATAAACTGCTATTTACAGTTTGCTTTTTTAAAATGTGTATGTCAACTTTAACAAAGTGACTCTGACCTTTACTTGCCATTTTTACATAGTTTTCTAGATTTTTCTGCATATTATTATGAATGTAGTAAAGACCATAACATTTCTTCCTCCCAGTGAAGTAAGCAGAGAGGAATGCTACATTTTCCCTGCCCATAACACTCCACCCCACGTTATTTCCCGAACCCAGATATCCAGCAATGGTAGGGGAAGGAATGATTTTTTTTTTGCTTTTTTTTCTTGCCAGGTTTATAATCCTGGGAGGTTGCTTGGAGCAGGAGGAGAAGGAGGAGGAGAGAAGAGGAAGAAAAAGCGAAGTGAATAGGTCCAAAAGGGGGAGCATTAGAGAATAAAAGTGGGATGTCCCACATGGCCAGGGTGAAGTGAGAGGTTTGCAAGAGTCATGTTGGACACTTGGATTGCACACAAATCAGTTCCAGGGTGAGCATCTGGGAATGCTGGAGCTAGGAATGGTAGCAAAGGGCAGGGAAGGGGCTCCCCATCAGCTTTTCTTTTCTACATAGAGAATTTGGGAGCTTACTTCAGGGAAAATTATGCAGAGCCTAAGAGAGACTATAGAGCCTCCTTGGCAAACTCCAGTGGCTCCCTATTGCCTCCAGGATCAAACACAAAACTTCCGTTTGCCATTCAAGCTTCACAACTAACCTCCTGTTATCTTTCCAATGCTATTCCATTAACAAGACACTATATTTCAGCATAGGCATTTTCTCTAGCTGTCCCCCATGCCGGGAATACTCTCACTCCTCAGATCCATCTGGCTTCCTTTAAGCCAGCCCTGACTAAAAACTCAGAAAACCTTTCTTTACCCTTCTTAATTCTAGTGCCTTCCCTCTGTTATCATTTCCTGTTCATCTTGCATATAATTTGATTTGTTTATATTTATATATTGTCTTCCCTATTAGATTATAAACTCCTTCAGGAAGAGACTGTCTTTTGCCTCGTTTTCTATCCTCAGTTCTTAGCAGAGTATGTGGCACATAGCGGGCACACAATAAATGTTTATTGATACCTTGATTGATCAACTGGTGCCCAGAGTTGAACATAGTATATAGTATAGTAGCACTATAACCTCAAAATTTCTGCAAATTGCATTCGTTTTTTGGCTGCCACAGCACAATGCTAATTCATACTGAGCTTGCAATCCACTGAAATCCCAAATCTTTTTCAAAATAACTGCTATATAACCATAGCTTCCCCATCTTATACTTGTAAATTAGGTTTAATTTTGATTTTACTACTTCACATTTCTTGCTACTGTATTTTTTCTTGTTAGATTCAATTAATGCTTTAACTTCCTGAAATCATTTTAGATCCTGCTTCTTCTGTCACAGTGTTTGCTATCCCTCTCAAGTTTGTGACATCTATAAATTTGATGAGTGTACCATTTATGCACTTATCAAAGCCATTGATAAAAGCATTGTATTTTATGTGCATTACCTCTTGGGCAGGTGATAGATGACAGGTTTCACCTTCACTCTTTTGGACTCATGGTTTATCATTGAGTTGATGAGAATTCTAGAGCCTTTCAAAGCTATTTTTTTCTATAATGTTAATATCATTTGTATAAGTAGTTCTCTTAGTTCTTTTCACTTTGCTCTGCATTAGTTCATAGAGTTTTCTCCAGTTTCCTGTTTCATCATTTTATGGCAAAATAAAAATCTATTATTACATTCATTATATCATAATTTATTTCATTAACTGAATGGTCCTTGACTCCCTTGATACAGCTTCCTGGTCACTTAATGGCATAAAAAATTCCACTCAGATGAAATAGGATCCTCTCCAACTTGGTGGATGTCTAAAGATCACTAGCATCCATATACCAGACATATTTCAATGAGGCATTTATGGGAGGAAGGAGGGGAACATGTCTATAGAAGCGAAATGTTATTTCCTTGTTGTACATTTTCTATATGTTATGACAAGATAACCTTCTTTTGTTAACTCTTCAATGACTTACAAATGTCTCATTTCATTTCAAAACAGACCTGAACTAACAAGATGCTCCTATTAGGCCCATCCCTAACATACTGGCATAATCAGTAATTGGGATGCAATGAGATGGCCTTATGGCTCACACACTGGTTGAATTGAGGGGAATAGAAAAACAAAAGGAGGGTGGGGTAACAGGTTACAAGGCACCAGGTCATAAGGACCCTTTTGATTATGTATAGGGAGCCTTCAGTGAGTCAGGGAGTAGGATCCTCTTCCAGCAGAAAATAAACTCAACTTAAGCTGGAGGAGACTACCCAGGAAAGTTAAGAAAATTCCAGGTCACCATTTCACGTTTGTTGCTGACCATCCTGCAGAAGTTGGTCTGCTAACATAAAAATGAAAGTTAATGAAGTCAACACATTTAAACACCAGAAAGATTTCAGTCTTTCAGAGGCTCTGCAATGAAAGCTTGTGATTTAGCAAGTGAAGGAATCTCTCCTGGATTCTGCATCTGAATTTAGGGAATATTTGGCTTGGAAAACTCTGAGAATTTGCTGTTATAGAGTCAGCTAAATTTATCAGAATCTCTAGACAGGAACCATTCTTTATTCCTTTTTAGGTGACTGACATGGGGAGTTATTTGCATCTGAAGGAGTCACAGAGCCCACCTCTCTGATAGATGGGTAATGGCTAGGGCTAGTATTATTTTTTTTTTTTAAGAAATAAACCTTTACTTTCTTTCCTAGTGATAACTCTAGGACAAAAGGGCAAGAAGAGGGAATTAAGTGACTTGCCAGGGTTACACATCTAGAAAGTGTCTGAGGCCAGATTTGAACCCAGGTCCTTGCAACTCCAGACCTGGCACTCTCTCCACTGTGCTTCTAAGTTGCCCCTATACCCAGTAGTTAGTTGGGGTACTAGTAAAACTGTAGCATGCCAGTTATACTACCGCAAACTGTTTTTCAAGACATGGGTTAACTTAGTTTGATTATGTTTTCTGAATGTCCCTGCCACTATCAATTTGGTTAGGATTATTAGGCCCTACCCTCAGTCCTAGGCTTCATTGTCAGTGTACTAGTGGTTCACTGCCATCCACTCTCTCTTCTTCTCTTTGCATAATAGTGGAAGTTTGTTCCATTGCATGGTGTGTTCCATCACTTGGCAGACTCTCAGTGGGACACTGGAGATCATACCAGCCCCAGGATGTCTTGCAAATACTGATCTGGTGCTGGTCGATTAGTTCCACTTCCTACTATGGTTTTCAGCAGGCTAAGAAATGCATAGTTTCCCAGCATATCTCATCTATGAAGGTCAATTCTGTTGCTACTTATGTTGGGAGAAATCAAGCTCAGGATTTGGCTTCAAGGCTCTGGTTACTAGATCTCATAATAGTTTGAAACCTTCACTGTTCAAATCACTGACTGGCTTCGGGTTCATTTGTGGAAGCTCATGTTGGCTTCTCTCCTCAGCACCACTTATTTACAGTCTATTTACCTGTATTCTCTCTGCTTCCCTGGTATGGCTCCTACCACCAATTCTCCCAGATTTCAGCTGGTTTACCAGTTTTCACTAGCTTCCATTAGGGAACCCTTACCTCACCCAAATTATCTTCCAGCTTTCCTTCGGACACCCCACCATCTGCCTCAGCCAGCTTCTGGGTGTATTTTTGTTTAGTTCGGAATTGAAAACATCCTGCATACAATTCCCAATTTTCATCTCAAATTCCATTTGCATGTTTCCAGGGATGTGCTGGATCCAACAAGAGCCAATTGTTAAATTTTCCGGGTCAGCATTAAATGCTATAAATCAGAGTTTGATTTATGTTTTATTGATTGTCTAGACTTAAGAAAGTGATGAAGAAACTATTAGTAATGCAGACGGGGAGCAAGGAATAATGAGTGAAGATGCAACTAGTGCTGAAAAGGATAGCCAGAGAAGGAGGGAACCAGGTCTCAGTGAATATAAGATGGAAAAACAAAGACAAGAAAAAGGTTATATATGTTATAAGTGGGACAGGAATTCTAGAGAGCTTTAGAGTAGGAGGGATTGGTTTGAGAATGCAATAAGGAAATGGACAATGGGGGATGGAAAAAATGGGGGTTGAATAATGACAACCAAAGAAAGGTCAGAATCCCTGGGATGAGAGGGTATGATGGAGCAGGAATATGTTAATCATTGACAAACGATCTCATTGTCATTATTATTGTTCTTGGGTGTTCTGCCAGAAGTAGAGTGTTCCCAGGGGATCTGGGATCTGGAAAGCCGAGTGTGGGGTTAGGTAGGGGAGGAAAGGAGGTTCAGAGAAGTTAATTACTCTCTGCCCAAGGATAGAAGCCATAGATGATTGCTAAAATTGCCACTCCTTCTAACACCCCCTTCTTTTATAACTCTATCCTAGAGCAGCGATGGTGAACCTTTTAGAGACAGAATTCTGGGGTGCCCCCACTCCCCCAGACTAAATGCTGTGCCCCTCTCCCCCAAGTGCTGGGTGCACCCTGACCCCCCTTTACCCCACACAAGGGAGGGAGAAAGCACTCCCATTAGGCTGCTGGGTGGAGGGGCAGGTCACGTGAAAAAATGTCATTAAGGGAACAGCTCCACCAGAGTCCCTCTGCATTTCTAGTAACAAAGGGGGGTGGGCAGCCATGTGCCCTCTGTCACTCTGTGTTTCATCTTTAGCACCTATGTCATAGGTTCGCCATCACTGTCCTTGTACCTATAAGGAAGTGGCGAAAGTTTTCTAAAAACCAAAATGACAGGGTGACACCTACACATTAAAAAGATGCTTCAGACAATAAGTGAGGAGGGATGAAGACAGAGAAACTGGAGATAGGGAGATAATAATCTAGGCTGGAGGAACTGAGGGCATAGATGTCAAAAATACACAATAGTAGCTCTCTCTCTGGTTTCCATGACAACTCCTTGGTAACAAACATTTATCTGAGGGCAGCCTTCAAAGCAGGAAATGAAGGAGGGTGGAAATTAAAGGAGGGGCAGACCTCAGCCAAGTCTTTAGCCTAGTTTAGGGAGGTTGGAGACAGGAGAATGTAAAATCCTACTCCTCCCAAGGTTCAGACCTCCGGAGAGGGAGATTCTCCCTATAAGGAGATTCTCCCCTTCAAGGAAAGTAGCTTCTCTCTAACACTGAAAACTTAGGGACGATATAAACTGAGCCATTAGACACCCTCTCTTTGTGTACTAATCCCTGCCCTAACACCCCCACACATGTCCTTCTCCCAGGGCTTCCTTACCATAGTCTCATATGATCCCCTCCCATCCAGTCCCTTCCAAGTCTCCTCAAACCCACCCTTAGTCCCTTAGAGCTCTCCTTCACAAGAGATATTTCCAAATCCCTCTTAATGCTAGTGACTTCCCTCAGCTGATTATCTCCAATTTAGCTTGTAAATATATTTTGCAAATCCTCTTTTCCACTTAATATGTAAGCTCCTTGACCAACTGGACTGTCTTTTACTTTTCCTTGTATCCCCAGTGGCTGGCATATAGCAGGTATATTAATCAATATTAATCAGTGCTTACTTTTGACTGGCTCCTCCAATCTACTCCATGTCCAACCCCATTGTTGTCCCAGACCCTGCTCCCCTACTTCTCTCATCAGCAGAGCCCCCTTATGTTGCCCTTTCCCTTCACTCCAGAAGCAGTCCCCAGGCTAGCTTTTCAGGAAGGGTCTACCTGCCATCCTACCTCATCCCTCTGCACACATTTTTCACTGGTAGCTGCCCAGAGAAAGAGAAGATGGCCTCTGATTCTTGCTCAAAAGCAGCAATCCCACCTCCTAACCCCACACAGGCCCAAAGAAAGATTTCTGGAGTTTTCAGATAGACTGATTCAGAATAGGGCAAGAAGGCAGATGAGAAGAATGGAGGAAGGGATCTTCCTAAACTCTAAAACCAGTGTGTGTCCAAAGGGAACTTTTTGCCCCAGAGCAGATTATCACCAAGAGAATGAGCCCAAGCCCTGGTCTGGTCTGTTTTAACAGACCACTTAGAACTGGACAGAATCCTTTGGACAGTCAAAATGTGAGACGAAATGTAAATGTCCTACTATGCAGTCCTACTAGCAAAGGCTTCCCGTTTTGGTGGCTTCTGAGAATATGTAATAGCAGCTTATTATGCTTGTTATTAAATCTGCTAACTTGAGTTTGTGAAAGCCTTGTGTTACGATTTCTTTTCTGTATAGAAAATCGCTATGTCATCATTTCTAATAAGATTTTCACTCGACTTTTACTCCCTTTCTTAAGGTTTCTCTTAGACATGAGATGAATCTAAACTATAAATGCTTTTTCCCTGGAGAGGTAGGAGATTGTAGCAAAACAGTGTGAGAAAAGGAGCTTAACTCTTCTCATTAGAAGCCAAGCTTCTCCAGGATTGAACCTGAAAACCAACTGCAGGCATCCTTCACAGAGGGGTCCCTTAGTAGAGGAGAGATCAGTTATTGTCAAATAAGGAAAGTTGAAAAATTAGAGATGTTGAAAGTGGAATTACTGTCTTAATAGAGCGTGAGTTCCCTTTCACTAGACATGTTCAAGAAGAGACTGAATGGGGGTAGGTAGGTGGCTCAATGAATAGAGAGCCAGACCTGGAGATAGGAAGTCCTGGGTTCAAATCTAATCTCAAACACTTCCTGTATGACCCTGGGCAAGTCACAACCCCTCATTGTCTAGCTCTTACTCCTCTTCTGCCTTGAGACCAATACATAGTATTGACTCCAAGACAGAAGGAAAGAGGGTAAAAAAAGGGGGGGGGGAGACTGAATTATTAATTGCCAGGACTTTTTTTGTAAAAGTGATTTCTGTTCAGTCATGGATTGAATTAGGGGTCCTCTAAACTCTGGGAGAGCCCTTGCAGTTCTGGGATTCTAGGATTCTGTTATCATTGGTGAGTAAAACCTGCTTCTAGCAGAAAGTCTCAACAGGGATGACAGCCCAAGAAAGCCTGTAAAAAAAAAATTAAAAAAAAAAAAAGGTTCCTTGATCCCTGGTAGTTCCAAAAGTGACAGGGGATAATGTAAAGCAAGAAAACCATAGGCTACTTTAATTGCCAATTCAGCTGGATTTAGGTCTCAGTTATCAACTATGACACCATGGAAGTCCATGAACCACCCTTCTAAGACCTCCCTCGTCCTAATTCACACTGCTGCTTCCTCCAGTACCAATGTGACTAAAAGAAATACTCAAGCTTCTCATTCCCCTTTTCCACAAAGATGCTACTGCATATATTCAAACTCTCCTCCTAGCAGCACCTTCCACTGTGTTCCAAATTTGCCTTCTTAAACCCTCCTAACTTCCTATCACTAGCTGAAACCTGGCTTTCTTTTGCCTTTCCAATGCAGGCCACTCCTTGCATGTTTCTGGCTAGCTCTGCACTCTCACTTCCAGACTTTCCCCTTGCCACTCAACAATCTTTCTTTCCTTTGAGGTTTATCCCATGAGATTATAGTCAATCTTTATAGTTGTCATCTATCCTCAATAACCAGGGGCTTTCCCCAGCTCTATTCCCTGCCATCATCTATGGTAACGTCAATATCCATGTGCTTTACCTTATAGATATGCCAGTCTCCTCAGCTATTTATACATACCTCATCCTACTCTGCATTATCATGAAAAATTATTCCATGTTCACCATGCTAAACTCGTGAAATTTCTCCCCATTAAGGAGTCCTTGCCTTTCCAACTTTTCTACTATCTTACTTTTAAACCTTCTTTTCATTCTCATAGAAACCTCCCGTCATTAGCTTGTCTTCCACTCCATCACCTAGGATCTGGCCTCACTCCACCTCAGTCTCAATCCTAGAATGAAAACAATTCAATAGGGCTCCCTTATGTCCTTTGTCCTCCCATTGTTATTACCTAGCCAATCCAAACCCCCAGATCATTCATTCCCCTCTGCCTCCCCAAGTCTTATTCCTCAGTTTAGGAAGGTCATTTCCAAACAGAATATTAGCATATAGGAGTTTAAGAAGGGTAGTCTAAACTGTCCATTGATCTCCCCACTCCAGTTCATTTGTGAAAATCCTCATGCCTGTTATCTCTGCCTGCTAAAATACTTTTTGTCAAATCACGGCCAGAGTAAGCTGCCTTCTCTTACATGAAGCCTTCCAAGATGCCAATAGCTATAAAGAATTCATTCCATTATTTATCTCTGATGCATGTATCAGAATTTCCCTTACATTGTATTTGTATATATGTTGTATCCTCCCTACTAAACTGCGAAGTCCCTGAGGTCTAGAACTGGCTTTGCATCTCTAGTGCTAAGCACAATACCCTACATCTGAAGAATTGTTTACTGGATGGATGGATAGGTGAATGAATTTGCTATCTTCCTTTCATAGAAAGTTGACCTAGTTTGTACATAAAAGGCATCATCTCACTCCTAAAGCCAACGTCAAGCATGCATAGCCTACAGATGAACACAGAAAACCAGACAGATCTTTGATTCTCAAAACCTTTATTGACAGCAAAAATCAAAGCAGCCTTAGTGTCTTTGTTTGGTTAAATGTGACAGTTTAAGTGGCCAGGGCATAGGGTCAGTGGTGCGTTAAGGGGGAATTAGGGCAGAAGGGCTCCTTACTAGAGGAGACACTGCCCCAGGCTGCTCAGTGACATTGTGGGACACAGGGTTTGTTGTAAGCAAAGCAGGACCCATATCCTTTCATAAATAAACATGGGGTACAGGGTACTGGAGGTTGGGGGTGAGAGGAGAGATAAGACAGTAGGACTCAGACTCTTAGAGACGAAAGGAAAGGAAGTCAGTGAGAGAGCAGAGGAAAAAGAAGGGGCTCAGAAAGATACCTAGGGAAAGATGGTCAGGGTAAGGAGGAAGTAAATTGAAAAAAGACTGAAAAGGAGAGAGACACAGTAAGAGGAGGAGGAGGAGGAGACACAGTAGGAAGGGATTCAGGGGATATCCAGGCAGATCTCAACAATTCTGGTGGATTCTCACACTCACTCTCACCCTCACCCTCATATTCAAAGTTGAGCCAATTATTCCCACCCCCTCAGAACTAAGCTTCTTGTGCAAGCAATACTGGAGAGTAGAGAGCGCTTACTCTCCTAGAGGAACCGGAAATAGCAGGTGAGGCATTAATGCGGAAGACTCAGGACCTCCTAGGGCTGGTCCTTAACTTCAGGGTCTTTGTCATAGATGTAGCTCCCCACTGCCCCAGTGTTCACTCCTATTAAAGCAGAAGAAAATGGGGTCAGGAGATAAGGGCAGGCCAGAGTCCAAAGAGGAAATATAGTTGGGGATGTCTCCATCCCTTCTGAGGGACAATCCAACTGCCCCCCAGAACCACTTAAAAGTTACTAGGGACTCCCCCCCACCTCCCCACTTCCCCCTCCTATTCAACCAAGAAGGTTCTATGCCCAGCTCACCTTTAGGTCCAAAGAGAATTCCATAGCAAGGTTTATGGCAATATGGTTGCCCATCATGCTAGGGAGGGATGAAGGGGACAATGTCACTTCACAGGCTGGGAATCCCCTCCATGGAGATTCTTCCATATACCCTCCACATAGAAACAACTTCTCTTACACCCAGGAACAACCCAAATTCCCACTGCCCTGAAAGAATGAGGTACAGGTAATCTGAGGTTAAACAGATAGATTCATAATGTTCTTCTCCTGTCCTCTGCTGTGGCAGTATGTACACATGAGCCTGGGGGGGTGGGGGATGTTAGTCCAACGTGGGAATCCTGGGCAAATGAGTCAAGAAATTTGGGTTCTGGTTGGCTCTGCCAGGGACCTACTCTCTGATCTTTGGTCTCAGTTTCCTCTACTGTAGATCAGAGATAATAACTCCTTGCGTGTCTCCATGTCAGGCCTTTTTTGATGGTCAGATGAGACAACGGATAGGGAAGTCCTTCATAAACTATGAAGAGCAGTTGCACATATCAAGTATGATTTAAGCAATGTTTGCTGCGCTATATTTGTCTGAATTCATGCTCAGGCCACCAGAGGGCAGCATATATGAAGAGAAGAACAAGTGTGTGCCAAGGGAAAATTTCCTTCAGATAGGTCCTTGCCTCCATCACCACCACCATGTGGCCCTGGGCTGTACAAGTCCCCCTGCCCCTCACTTAGCTCTCCTGGTCTCCTTAGACCCTGGCGTGCCTCTCACAACAGGCGTATCCCCCCTCCTCCTGCACCTTGACCTTTCTCTTCCCTAGTCCCTTTGCCTCTACTCACCTCCGCATGTCCACCAGGTGTCAGTGTCTTTCCACAACGCTCACAGCGCAGGCAAGGCCGGTGCCAATCCTTCCCC
Source organism: Monodelphis domestica (assembly GCF_027887165.1). NCBI lineage: Eukaryota > Metazoa > Chordata > Mammalia > Didelphimorphia > Didelphidae > Monodelphis > Monodelphis domestica. The sequence continues at coordinate 303,648,206 of NC_077227.1, read as the reverse complement.
AGGGATGTCACCTTCTCCGCTGGATGAGAGTGGGGAGGATCAGACATTCCCTCCCCAGACACAAACACCCGGGGCCCTAAGCCACATGACACTTGCACATATATGACCTCGGGATCCTCGGCACACACACACACATCCAGTACCTGGACCCTGGAGACACAAAGTGCTTGGAGACAGCCTCCTACACATGTCCACAAGGGCTTTGAGAAACACTTACTATATACACACATATGACCTCAAGACAGAACACACTTTCCTGAGCTAAGGTGGGAGGGGACAATGTGCAGCTGGGTGGAAAACACTTACCAAAATAGACCCTCTTGTTACATCGAGGACACATGTTGGGCTCCCCAGTGAAGGTGGTGACACTGGAAGCTAAAACAAGATAGAAGGGAAATGGGGCTAAGCTGCGGGAACCCCATGCCTGGGAACCCTACATCCGTCCTTCCTCAACGAGGACTCACCTTTGCTGGGCCCCCGGGGAGGGCCGCTGGCTTTCCGATCCTCTACCCGCACAGGGTGCTCGATAGGGCCGGTGACAGGAGTCTCCTCTGCCTGTGGTTTCTCATAGATGTAAGAGCCTGCGCCCCCAATGTTTACACCTGCACAAAAGCTCGGGTCACACATAAACATAGGATCATAGCATCAAAGATGTAGAGCTAGAAGGGACTTCAAGTCCATCTAGTCCTACTGTCTCAGTTTAGAGATGAGGAAACTGAGATGCAGAAGAGTTAAGTGACTTACTCCAGGTCACACAAAAGAGGCAGGATGTGCAGGTCACATACACACAAAGACATAGCTCTCTCTCATACATGTACAAACATAAAGATTGTGGCAGGTCCTGGTGTATAGCAGGTACTTAATAAATGCTTATTGATTTGATGGACGTGACATGACAGTTTACATGGTTTTCCCCACTATCCATCTCCTCTGTACAACTTGTACCTAAGTGAAACATCACCAATGAAGTGATTGAGCGTCCAAATAGGATGACCCAAAACCTCCTCTCTCCAAGCAGAGCATCAGTAAGATAGGAAGCTAGTCCAAACCTTGTACCCAAACATTGGGTAAAAAAAAGGGTAAACCTCTCCCCTCCCAATTGTGGCCAAAGATCATGGGTTAGCCAAAGGAGATAAGCATTCATGCTACGACTATGGGGTTTTCTAGGGTCAAGGATTACAGTTTGAGTCATAAGAGGTAACTGCAAATAAGAGGTTACAGTTTGGGGGTTATTAGGTGTGGAGTCAAAGGTTATGGTTCACGTTATAGGGTAGAGGAATCCCTGGATAGGCCATGGGGTCGGGGTCAGGAAATCATAGTTTTGAGCTTTAAGGTTTGTGGGTCATACTTTAGGTCATGGGTTTGAGGGCTAAATTACATTTTAGGTGATGGGGTTTGGGAGTAGAACTCTTTCACACAGAATTGGAGGGTTCAGGGGTAGTAGGATGGGTGTGCATGTTAGGGGTTGGGGGTCACAGAGTAGGCCACAGAAAGTTGGTGGTTCCTACCTTTAGGCCCAAACAACGTGGCGTAGCAGGGCTTGTGGCAAAACGGCTTCCCATCGTGCTGGGGGAAGGGAGTCTGTCAGTGCACCCTGAGGGACCAGAACCCCTTCACTCCCAAGGGGAACCTGGGTCCAGCTTGCTCATTCAACTTCTTTCCCTTCAGTTTCCTGTTCCCCAAAACTCTCCCCCAATCAAATAATTGGTTTCTCACACTTCTGTGACATATGTGTTGCAGCCTCCTCCAAAATCTATACCCATCAGAGAGGGCAGTCAGAGGAGGAAATATGGGAATGATGGGGATCAGAGTCTTTGTCAGAAGTCACTAGGGAAATAGTCAGTAATTATCAGGAATATATGAAGTCATTAGGGGCTCAGGGTCACATTACTTAAAAGGAAGGGGTCAAGGCTTTGGGGAATTGGGAAGTTCCTGAAAGCTAGAGTTAGGGGTGACCCCAGGAGAATGAGTTTGGAAGTGGACAGGGCTCACCTCTGCATGCCCTCCAGGTGTCAGTGTCTTGCTGCAACGTTCACACTTGAGACAAAATTTATGCCAGTCCTTGCCCAGGGAGCTCACCTTCTCGGCTGTTTAGACATGCAAGTAGAGACAAGGAAAATGAGAGTTCATCCTGTGCTCGGCTGCTTCCCCTTTCTTTGCTTTTCCCCTTCCAGGTCTTAACCCTGAATAATTATGGGTTTGGGGTCAGAGAGCTCCCACTCCCACAGCTAACCATAGAAGTACAGAACCAGAGACTCCTGCTTTCACCAAACATTCCATATCCCATCTGAAAAAGAATACCTCTACAGCTAAAATCATCAAGTCTTTTTCATACAAGTGTTAAGTAGCCACACCTTGAACATACCATGATTTTGGATTGTTTTTCTAAACCCAAGTGGAGGTTTTACATTTATTTTCATCTCATTAAAATTGGCCCTTTGCTATTTTAGGCAATATGGCAGAATAAAGGTACAGTCTTTAAACCAGAAAAATATGTGTTTAAATCCCATCTATGGCATATACTATATGACTCTAGGTAAGTCATGTAGTCTTCCATTGTCCTAAGCAACTATCTAAGACTGTAAATTGTAGGAAAAGTGTTGCCATACCATACATTGGTAAAAGGAATCTCTTCATCTAGGAGTTCCCTATACGAGTGAAATAACAGCTTATTTGCCCCATCATTTTGCCCTGTTAAAATCTTGTTAGATGATCAAATAAAGGCTCTAAAAGGAAGGCCATTCCTTTTAACTTGGTGTCATCTGCAAACCTAATAAGCATGACTAAGTTATTAGTAAAAATGTTAAATAGCACAGGCCTGAGGGAGAAATACCTGGGCCACTTACTCTACTAGAGATCTTCTCCCAGGTTGACCATTTTATGATCTTTTAACCATTTGGGGTTAAGGGGATGGAGAACAGACAGTTTCCTAGTAATTCAATCATTTCTAGTTTCATCAAACTGTACTGTTCTCAGCCTAGATTTCTATACTGTTCATAAGATTATTTTGAGAGCTTTGTCGAATACTTTTTCAGGACAGCTAGGTGGTTCAGCAGATAGAGAGAGAGCCAGGTCAAGAGACCAGGAGGACCTACGTTCACATGTGGCCTCACTTCCTAGATGTGTTACCCTGGACAAGTCACTTAACTCTAATTGCCTATCCATTACTATACTTCTGCCTTGGAATATCAAATGGTCTCTTAATGATCACCACTTTTCTTTCTAAATGACAAATCATCAACTTAACAACATTTAAAATTTTTCTATACATTATTTCAAAGTCATAAGTCAAGTGAATTTGAAACTGTGAGAAAAGTCAATAAAGTATTCATAATATGACTCAGCAATTTTATGTTTTAATATATTTACCCCAAGGTGACCAACACAAAGGACCATAGAATAACATCAGGTGATAGCAAAACAAAGCACAACAAAAGAAGATATGCATCATTTGGGAACAAATTATAGTAGATAAATAAGACATATTACTTTATTATAAGAAAAAATAAATTTGAAAAATTCAATAATTTGAGAAGACTATGAACTGATACAAAGTAAACAGAACCAAGAGAAATACATAATGATCTAATCATGTGAAAGAAAAACACTGTATCCCAACAGATCAATACAATGATTAATTTTGACTCCAGAGAACTGGGGATGAAAAACAACATCTTGTTGATAGAAAAGGAGATGGTTTTACCATGTCTGATAAGCCGATCTTTATCAGTAAAAATGCTAAGTAGTACAGGGAGATGGCTCATGGAATAGAAAGCTGGGCCTAGAGATGGGAGGTCCTGGGTTTAAATCTGGTCACAGGCACTTCCTAGCTATATGACCCCGAGCAAGACACTAACCCAAATTACCTCTCCCTTAACACTCTTCTGCCTTGGAACCAATATTAGGTATCAATTCTAAGAAGGAAGGTAAGGGTATTTTTTTTTAAAATAGCACAGGGCCAAGGAGAGATACCTAAGCTACTCTACTAGAGATCTTCCTCCAGGTTGACAGCTATCCTTTAAAGCCCTTTTTTTTTGGGGGGGGGGGAAGGGAGGAGTTTCTAGTAATTCAACCATCTCTGGTTTCATTGAACTGTGCTATTCCCCAGTCTATAAGGTATACTGTCCATAAGACTATTTTGTTCACTTCTCAGACATGGTAAATTTTTTTTCTTGTTTACCTAAACTTTTTTTTTTTAAAGAGGATTTTCTTGTAGGGCTAATATTGGGAAATAATAGCACTATTTTTAAAAAGTATTTTAAGTACTTTTTTAAAGTATTAGTATTTTTTAAAGAACAAGAAGTTAATGTGAAAAAGATTTGGATGTTATAGTAGATTGCAAACACAACAAGAGTCAATGACAGGACATAGCATTCCAAAAAAGTCTAAGGCAAGAGATAAGATGGTTCCTATTCATCTGGTATAGTGTTCAATTCTGGATATATCTCAAAGAAGCAGAATGAATGAAAAACATGTCAAAAGTCATAAATAGGTCTAGGGAATGGCAAGAGACTATTCTATAAGACATGTTGATGTAACTAGGAATGATTAGTCTGAAAAGGAAAAGTCCTAGAGGGTACCCTCATTGCAGAACTTTAAATAAAAGCTAGATGGCCACTGGTTGGGTATATTGTTGCAAGATATTCTTATTCAGGTATGGGTTGGACTGAATAGTCTCTTAGTTCTCAGATTCTATGTATAAGCCATGTCTAAGGAACAAAGAATCGGAGTATCCTAGTCTGGTTGGACTGAAGAACCACATGGATAAATTGAGAAAGGCAGAATGATATTCAATTGTGAGGGGATGGTAGGCAAAAGGAGGAGGGAACAGTGAGCCAGGGGAGAAATTTAAACAGAGGAATAATGTAACCATATTTATACATTACAGAAATAATTCTGATAGTGACATGAAGGGCAATTTAAAGGAGGGTAGCAATAGAAAGAGGAAAATATATTTATTACTGCAATGATTCATTGCTCTCTGCTCTTGCTTCCTCTAGAGAATTTTTCTTGCCTTCTCTAATTTACCAGTGATCACAGATCTCTTACAGTTCTCTGGTTCCTTTAGCACTTATAGCCACCAGGGCCCTTCCTCTGGCCATCATCCCAGCCTATCTTGTGTTCTCTAGAGCCCAAGTGAACCCAGTCTTCCAAATCAGAAAAAAAAAAAGTCTGAAGGATTCCCTCCAGGGATGGGGACCGAGTTGATTCCACCCACATGCTAACTCCCCAGACACTATAAAGGTTGTAATAAATCTCTAGAGCTGACCTAGGTAAACTGAAACAGAGTGAAATAAGCAGAACCAGGAAAACATTGTACAGAGTAACATCAATATTGTGGAACAATCAAGTGTGACAGACTTAGCTACTCTCAGCAATACAATCTAGGTCAATTCTGAGTGACATGATAAAAATGCTGTACACCTCCAGAGAAAGAACTACTGGTGTAGGAATGCAGATGAAAGAAAGCATATGATTTTTCACTTCTTTATTTGTGTTTGGGGGTTTTGGTTTTACAAGATTAGTAACTCACAAAAATGAACAAAATAGAAATATATTTTGTATGATAATACGTGTATAATCCAGAATGAATCGCTTGCCAGTCCTGGGAGGTGGGGAGGAAAGAAGGGAGAGACAATCTGGATCATATAACTTCTGAAAACTGATGTGGAAATGTACATGTAATTGGTAAAAAACAAAAATAAAATAAAAGAGAGCTAAAGAAAACACAAGGCTATCCTGGAGAGGAGACAGAGAATGTGAGTAGTGGCTTTGGGAGGATGGAGGGCAACAAAGGCATGTGGCTATTGGACAAATTAGCTGCAAACATCTGGACCATCAGGCCATTGATGCCCCTAGGCCAGCAGCCAGTGATGGCAAGCAGACTGGGAGTCAGTGGCTCTTTCCTTGGAGTTTCCGCAAATTTTGGATAAAGAAGAAATACAGATGAATGTCCCCTTCTCTCCAAACTCCCCCTACACATTTTTTGCCATATGAACAACTGTCTGGGAGAGGAATTCCAACCTCCCTTCCTTCCAGTTGGGCTGGACTGAAGATTGCCATTCCTGTCCTTAGTGGCTTGTGGATGAGGAGAGAAAGAAGAGTCCATGCCCAGCAGGGTCTATATTTAGTCCCGGATTTCCTGTTGGACAATAGACACTGCTCCCTCGGCCAGGGAGGAAGGGAAGGAAGAAGGGAGGGGCTCCTTCCCTCTCCTATTCTCTGGTTCAGGTGGTGAGAGAGGCCAGGGGTGGAGCAGGACAGCAGCACTCTTCCAGCCCAGTAGGCAGGGAGCTGCCACATTCTTCCTCCTACCCCCACCCCAGGAATAACTCCAGGATAGGGGCTGAAGCTAGGCACCTCCCCCAGGCAGAGCCAGTAACAGTGAATCAGGGCTTTGTTTGAGGGCTGGCAGAGAAGGGAGGGAAGGCGGGGAGATTGATGAGTGGACTAGGGAGCAGTCTGGGACCAGTTCCTTATCCAGTGATATTTGGCCAATTCTAGGGGTGATAAGAGAAGTTTCTGGATTCTCTCTTTTAAAGGGATTCATGCCACCATTGTTCAGTCTCTTAGCCAAGTTTCTTTCCCCCTTCTCACAGGTTCCTAATATTTATGACTTCTGTTGTCCTAAAATTCCAAGGTCTTCATTGAATACAGGGAGGGAATGAGGTATCTCAGGGACGGTCCATAAAGGGGACCCTTCAGAGATAGTATGCAAGAGAGAGAGAGGGAAGTCTGACATCCAGAAAGAGTCCAAGGCTTCTGATACAATGGGTCAATTCCCAAAAATGCTGATTGGCTGACTGTTCATCTTCCTTCCTCCTCCCACCAGGGAACAGCTGTTCGGATTTCTCCTCCCCCCAAAAAGAGTCCCTTAAAGGTTCCTTTGTGTAGGGGCTGGGGGAGAGGGAGTATATTTCGGTAAGGAAACAAGGAAACTGAGTGAATGTTGGAGAGTGAAAGAACAAGATCAGGTTCAAGAAGGAAGAGGGCAGGAATTCAGACGGGAAGCAGGGGAAGAACATTCCATAATTGGTGTTAGAAAAGGATTGTTTTGTACTGCTGACCCAGAATGGGTAAAAGGTAAGGAAGGGTGGTGGCCAGTAAAACACAATCCTCATTTATGTGTATTCAAAAAGACTCAAGCCCTTAGAATTGTCCTTCACATTTCCATAGTTATTTAAAGTTGACTATAGCTCCAAGGAGGTTGATAATGCAGGTATTATCCCCTTGGGCTAAAATCCAAGTATACGGGTCTCCTTATCCCTGTTCTTTCCACTCCCGAGGTAAGAGGCAGCAGCCTGGCCTCACTTCTGTCCAGTGAAGTCTGTGGGCAATATGCCATGTGCCAGTCTGTCTGCATTGGAATAGAAGATGGGGAGAGAGAAGGGCTCCAGTCCAGAGAAAGGGTCCAAGGTGAGCTCAGCTTTAGCTAATGGCAGCTTCCTAAGGAACAAGAAACTGGTATCTGGGGTGAATATTCCAACCCTTGATATCACCCTTTGGAGATAGATAATGAGACAAGAACCTCAGTTTCATTGTGCCAATTAACTAGAGATCTGACTAACTTCCAAGTAATAGGGAAAGGCCCTCTGTGTTCATCTAGTACCATGATGTGAAAGGAACCTATGCACAGGCAGAAGTAAGTTCAGGAGGAATTACTGGAAAAGGGAACCAGCAAAGGGAATCCTAAATGAATCTAGAACAGAGGGAGAAAGACTCCTTAGTCAGCAGGGGTAGAGAATGGAATGAAACTCAGTCTAGGAAGGGAAAAAGGGGTTGAGAGAACTCAATCTGTTTGGTTGGGTGATCAAGAGAATCCAGACTTCACATAAGATGTCTGGTGTAGAAGCTAGACAGGGAGAGGACATAGGTGGGGAGGGACGTCACTTCACATACAGTCAAGCAGAATAGGAGATAACAAGTAAGCAGCTTAGGCTGAGGTATTTTTATGTGAAGGAATCAGAGTCATTTGGGTCTAGCTCCATAAGGTCCAGACAGCAGAGATATATGGAATGGAGCTAAGAATCTAGTATCAGAATAGGTAGCTGTATGGCTTGACAAAACAGTGCAGGTAACATGTGAGTGAACGCTTTATAAGCCACATTTCATGAAGAGGCCTAAGCATAACTTGGGTATGAACATATGTGAACAGGTATGAGCTAGTCAGTCAGTGGGAGCGTGGGACTCCAGAGTGCAGAGATTTGGCCATCTTCAGGGAGGGAAGGAAACCTCCCTCAAAGTGCAGAGGACAAAACTAAGGCATAGGTGAATCATCCACACCTGATTTTGAAAAACTCCCTAGCAATCTGAAGTGGAGGTGGTTGTGAAGGGTGAAGAGTGCAAATCCTCAGACTGAAGTGGAGGTGGTTGTGAAGGGTGAAGAGTGCAAATCCTCAGACTGAGTGGGGCCCCAGACTAAGCAGGGGACAGAAACTCCAGGGAAGCCGAGCCTGCAAAAGAAAAGGGTCTTGGTCCCACTAGTCTGATAGAGGCAAAGACTTTTCAATCTTGGGACAGAACAGTATGGGAATGAAGACAAAAGTACACTACACTTGTCTGGGCCGTGTCTGTACATTGAGAGATCCAGCCTATAAACTGAGGAAATCTTTTAATGTGGGTCTGGGGATAGGATCAGTTTCTCAGATTCAGGCAAAGGCTAGTGAACTAAGAACATGAATAAGCTTTCTTTCCTTCACCTCTTTTGTTTCTGGCTAGGCTCCTAAGGTCTAGGCTGATGATCCAGGCAGTGTTTGGATGAGACCCAGAAAGGATGGAACCAGTCACAAAGGAAAGAACCAAAAGCCTGGAGGCAGACACTGAATAGCACATAAATCTACACCAATCCTCCCCCCCACCCGCTTTCTGCCCCCCATGGTGTGGTTGTCACTATCACCATTAGCCCATTAACCCTTCCCCACAAACACACACACTCCACTACCACCTGGAACCATTCTCTTTCTCTCTCAGCAGACATACAGGGTCAGGCCTTAATTTTGTCAGGAATCTAGAAGATGCAACTTTTGGCAGTTGCTGCCCTCTCTCCTCAGGTGCAGCCCTCTTCACTCTCTGGCTTCTACCCACTCCCATGCTCACATAAAGGATCATCTCTCACCAAAGGGATAGGTTTGCCCTCTTCATCACTCCACTTGTGGCATGACCCACAGTCTTGATGACTACCAACTCTTCCTCAAGGTCCTCTTGCTTCAGAGCCAGAGTCCCTTAGCCCAGAACAAACAATGTTTCAGAGTCCTCTGAAGGCCTCTTCTCCCACCCCCTCTCCTGCCCAAGCAACCCTGCCACCCAGGTGGTGTGCCTTTAAACAGAGAAGGCTGAAAACCTGACCCAACTGGTTGGAGGAGGGAGGAGAGAGCCCAGTCAAGTACCCTCTCCAAGCTTTCCAGGGGATGGGGGAGGGAAAGATGAAACGTTCCTATTAATCAGGTATGCCTCTCTGGAGCATATTCTTGCCATGGCTAAGAGTATGTGTCTGTATCCACTGAGGAGGAGTGTTATACTCCCTTTGTCTAGTAGGAATTTGATTATATTTGTGGGAGTGAATACTAGTGCTGAATAGGAGTATATGAACCATTATGTGTACAAGTACAGATATCAGGAAAGAAGTAAATGGCTTCCAATGAAGATTCCCATGTATAGTTTCAGGTGTGTTCCACTGATACCTGTGGGACATGCTGACTGACCCACATCTCTCTCCATGAGTAGTTTCCTTCTCCACTCTCAACTGAGTGAAATTCTGGGGAAGTAGAAGGGAAAAAGAAAGTGCTGGGCTGTGGCTGTTGTGCTAAGGTGAACAACAAGGTCGGAGACTAGACTCTGGCAGGACCTGGACTGAGAGGAAAGCCCTAAGGGAGGGGGTTTGGATAATCGAAGAGCTGTTAGGAGCTACAGGAATCTAGCAAAATCGATGGGTGGGGCTAGGTCTGGGATTAAAGGCCTCCCCCAGGTTCTCAAAAACAGGTCCCCACCCTCAGGCTCTGGAACTAAAGAAGCAGACAGCGATTCGGTGGAAAAGAAAGCCATCCAGTCGGAGGCTGTACAGATCTGGACCATCACTCCTTAGTTTCCAACTGCTGCGGGGGTGAGGATGGGAGAGGTCAAGACCCAGGAATGCCGGCCCTCACAAACACCCAGTTGACCCTGACCCCGATTTCCTGAGACAAATCTACAGAGATCTCACAACTCGGCTAGCGATAGGGGTTACGGAGGTTGGAGGTCTAGGAGAGAAGAATTCCGTTAAATGTGCTGCCGCGGAGGTGGAGGCCCCCCCTCACGAGAAATTTATCCTGGGAAACCACACCTGGACTGGACAAGTGTGTGATGGGTAGGGGTAAGCAACGACCCTTCTAGACCCTCCGCAAAGAAGCAAAGGCGATGCTTACACCTATCAAGAATGGGGACGCAGGGACCCCTGCCCGGAATGGGATACACTGCCCCCAGTCCCCGCCTGCAGGGCTGTGTCCCCGCCCGCGGGGCTTGGGAACCGTGAAGTAGGGACGCGAGCGCGTGGGTTCCCAGGGCCTTTCAGCGGCTGCCCTAGGGGAAGGGGGCGGGATGAACTTACCGAAGTACACGGTCTTGTCACACTTGGGGCACTTGGAAGCCATGGTCCCGGCTTGAGCCCGTCTGTTCGCCGGCTGCCCAAGCTCCCCACGTTCCCACCCCAGGCTGGTCCCGCCCCGCGCGCCGGCCCGCCCCTTCCCTAGACGACTGGAGGCGGGCGGGTCTTTTTCTCAGCTCCCCCATCCTGGTCCACGGTGGGGGGCTCCGAGTGAAATGGCCGGGGTGGGATGACGCAGAGACACGTTTGGATTCTACTCCCAACCCCCCCCCCCCCCTCCAGCCCAGCCCTAGACCACACGAATCGAGAATGACGCGATATGGAATACTAGGGAGGGGCAGAGCCTCACCCAACCTGAGGCTGATGGAAACTCAGCAGCCTCCGCCAAAGGAAGCAGAAGGCGGGGGAGCAGCCGGATTCCTATCCCTGCGAATGGGAGGGCGGGCGGGGGACTCTCTCCCTCCTCGCCCCAAGGGTACGTGGAGTGTAAATGGTAGAACTGTTGGGGTCTGAGCCCATCGAATCTCTGCGCAGAACAGGTGAACAGAGACAAGCACACAGAAACTCAATTGTACACACGCGGACCTGGGAAGGAATCGATCTTAGCCACTCTTCTTTTGGCTCGACTCTGAAGTCGCCCCAGGCCCCCACACCCTGGCTCCGTTTTCTTTTGTTGCTCAGGGTTTCCATGGAGACGGAGCTGTGAAGTCGAGCCGCCCCAGACGCGTTTGGGCGGCGTCTCTCCCTCTCTCCTTCCCCCTCCTCTCTCTCTCTCCCTCTACCTCCTCTCTCCTCTCCTCTCCTCTCTCCCTCTCTCTCCCTTTCTCCCCTCTGTCCCTCCCCTTCTCTCTCCCTCCCCTCCCTCTCCCTCTCTCCGTTTCTCTCCCGCTCTCTCTATTTCCACCTTCCCCTCCCTTTTCGGTCTCTGGGGCTCAACCAACCCCACCCTCCTGGCTAGTCTGGACTGTAGTGCGATAGGAATGAGAGGAAGAGCTTGTAAAGGTTAGGGGACAAAGAATGGGCAGGGAGCGCCTAGCAGAATCTAAGCACTAAGCAAGGGTGGGAAGAGGAAAACTGAGACAACTGGATCCAGGATAAGGTGCCTCAAATTCTAAATAGAATTTGGTTTGAGTGTCAATCAGAGGCATCTGAACTTATAATTCGGCAACAATAAGACAATGAAACGGCTACAGTTTATCACTGGAATGATGTCCGGCACCGGAGTAGGGGCTCCAGAGTAGGAGTTTGGCCAGGGTCAGGTGGCAGGAAACAGGAAACACTGGCAAGAAAGGTTAGAGTGGAATATTTTTAAGATTGTGAGTACTGTGTGTAAAAAGTCAAGTAAGATCTTGGCAAGACAACAGGATAGACCAGGCTTTGATATGGAGGGGGAGGAGGCCTTCCTTAGAACTAAAGCCAAGCGGGCAGTGGGGTGGCTCAGTGGATTGAGAGACAGTCCTAGAGAGGGGCGGTCCTACTTTTAAATGACCCTGGGCAAGTCGCTTAACCCCCATTGCCTGGCCCTTGCCACTCTTCTGCCTTGGAACCAATACACAGTATTGATTCTAAGCCAGAAAGTAAGGGTTTAAAAAACAAACAAACAAAAAGAACTAAAGTCAAGAACTTGCTAGGGACTCACTCCTGAGGCCGTTTTAGCCATAGCCGATTGACATTCTTTGGGATATATAACCTGTATTAGAGTAATACATATTTGTCCTTCACAGATAAGATCATCTTAAAATTTAGAGATCATCTCATCGATACCTTACATTTTGTATGAGGGGAGGCACAAAGAGTTCAAGTGATTTACCCATGGTCAAATATTAAGTGGCAAGAGAGATTTAAACTTAGTTCTTTGGATTCTATATCTTTTCCTACAGTCAGGTTTTCCTATTCTTTGATGTTTCTCTTGGTACACAGGGTGAGAGGGTGTTATAACAGATGGGACAGGTTCATAGAAATAAGTAACTAGAATTCTGTTTTCTATCCCCAGTTCTCCCAGAGATTTGGTGATGGCTCTAGAATAGACAGTACAGAATTCCTAGGAGGAGGGCCTGGGAAGACTGGGATCAAGTCTCACCCCACAAACATACCCAACAGGAAGGTGGAGAGTGGCATGCTTTACTTTTATCCCTCCTAGTGAATAAGAAAAAAAGCTTCTGGGTGTTCATTTTTGTTTGTGACTCAAGGACCTTCCCCTTACTCCATAAGTCATCTACTAAGAGAGGATCCACAGTTTAGATAGCCCTTCATATCATAGAAAACAAAAACTGAGGGATGTTCAACAGGCCCTGAGAAAAGATATGAATAACTGAGCTTTTTGGTTTTGAGACAGCTTCAAGCTCTGCCTTTGGATCTCACTGGGATCTATATTTTTGTCTCAGACAAGGGCAAGGTATATTTACCCTCCTTGATCAGAGGTCTCTTGAGGCCAGAGGCAAATCTTCTTCTTAGTCTAGGATTCCCTGATAGCAGAGCAACCAACACTTGTTCCCTGCAAACAGGCTCCTGGGTAGCAGGTCTGTGTCTCCTTTCCTCTTTTACTTAGTTCTCTCTCTGCAGTCCCTGGTCTCCTATAAAGATGCTGCCCTCCCCTTTGACCATGGTCTCTTAAGAAACTTGCTTTGGCCACATTTTCATTCATGTGTTGCCCCTTCCTTGGTGTCATGATCACAGAGGAGCAATACTCCTCTCCCTATCACTATCACTCAGGAACTTCTTTTTTGGGGGTTCATTCAAGTCCTCTTTATAGTGCTATTAAGATTATGGTAGGTGCTATCTCTTTTTTTTACTTTTTAAAATTCAAAGATATTTTATTTTCCCAATTATATGTAATCATAATTTTCACCATACTCTTTCCAAAATTATAAGATCCAACCCATCTCCATCCCTTCTTTGTCTCCCCTGACTTGGAGATGATAAGCAATTTGATCATGTGTTGTCATACAAAGCATACTTCCATATTGATCCAAACTCAAAACCCAAAATAAAACCATAAATACCCTGATGTGAAAGATAGTATGCTTTGACCCATATCATATGACTCAACAGTTTTCTCTAGAGGCTTTCCTTTCATAAGTCTTTCAAAATAGACCCAGATCATTGCATTGCTGAGAGTAGCCAAGTTTTCACAGATAATCATCGTATAATAATGTTGTTATTGTGTACAATGCTCTCCCAGTTCTGCTTATTTTGCTGTGCATCATTTCCTACAGGTCTTTCGGGTAGCTGTTATCTCTTGATCTCTAGGAAACTTTCTTCTTTTCATTGAGTTCAATGCCTCACTCAGTCTTTCTCCCTTTTCCAATTCCATCCTCATACCAGGGGACTTCAAAATACATATTAATGTTCCCTCAAATTCTTAAATTCCCAAACTGAATTCTCACTAACTCACTTCCCGTGACTTACTTCTTCCCTCATCTAGACTACACTCTAAGATGGTGATACCTTTGATCTTGTATTCTACTTCCATGCACATAAATTCTGAAATTCCTTTATCTGATTACCATCTGTTGTCATTCAACCTGACACCTCTAACTCTGTTTTTTCCTTCTCATCCTGACCTTCAATTCTTCTACCCTGAATTTCTATTCCAGGCTATCTCCCTTTCACTAATTTTACTCTTCTCTTTCCCCCATCTTGATCCTTGGTGAACCAGCTCAACTCTACACTATCCTCTTCTCAAGTCCCTTACTTCTTTATTCTATTATCAATCTTGCCCTACCAAGCCCCAGTCTTAGATTACTCCTATCACCTCCTGAAATGGGAATCTCCTATTACCTTGCTGTTGAATGAAGTAGAAAATCACAAAATCATGCTGACTTGGTTCACTACAAATTTGTTACATAATTTCCATTGAGTCCTTACAGCAGCAAACCAATTCAAGATCTCTCAGTGGATGTCTAAAACTATGGACAGTTCTCACTTTTAACTTTGTTTTTAAACCTTTACTATGTATTGGTTCCAAAGCAGTGGTAAGGGCTAGGTAATTGGAGTTCAGTGACTTGCTCTAAGTCACACAGCTAGGAAGTATCTGAGAGCACATTTGAATCTAAGATTTCCCATCTCTAGGCCTGGCTCTAAATCCACTGAGCCTCTTCACTTTAACTTTTAACATGTATGTTAACTTTGCTGTATAGTACTACACTCTCTTTCTCTGTGTTCCTGTATTCTGAAGCTTCCCCTCTCCCTGTTCCCCCTCCCCCCCAAAACCCTTTCCAAATGAAACCAGAAGAACCACTGCCAGGCAGAGGACTATGGGTAACTGAAATGGAGAGTAAACTGAAAGCACAGAAAGTGAAACTTTGGATAGGGGGTTTCTGTATTTTCACTGTACGATTCTATTCAAGTTAACCTATCAATTATCATTTGTATATCGTCATTATGACTTCATGAGTTCCTGGAGGGCAGAGGATGTTTTTATCCTTTTTTTTCATTCTCAAAATCTAGTACAGGTTCTGGCAAATAGTAAATACTTAATAAATACCTGTGGGCCTGACTTCTCATTATCTTGGTCAGTATTTAGGTATTTCTAATTCTGATATTTAATTTTGGTCCCTATGCTATCAGGAAGGTAAAAACTACTTTGCCTCTGGCTCCAGGACCAGATTCTTCATAAAGACCATTAGTGTTGCATCAGTTTTCCTATGGCGGACTCAGTTTGCTGGCTCCCAAAACAAACTCACTCCCTCACACACGTATACATAGCCACACAATTATCTATACTTTCACACAAAGTGCACACATACATTTATATACACAAATATAAGTATTTTTTCTCCCTTCAGGATTATTCAGATCAGAACAAATAGTCACCTTTTCCTTTCCTGGAAGGTCATGGATTTCTCTGGCAGAGCAGGGAGTCAGTCAACAAAGTAGAACAGCAGGAAAAAGAAATTTTGCTAGAATGCTTTAAAATATTTTTTCTATTAAATTTTTTTCAGTTATATGTAGAAACAATTTTTGACAATTTCTTTTTACATTTTAAAATTAAAAATTTTCTCCCACCTTCCCTCCCTAAGGCAGTGAAAAGTCTAATACAGATTATACCCATACTTTCATTGAATACATATTAACATTTTGCTCATGTCATGATAGAAGATACATATCACACATACACACACTAGAAATAAAGGAAATATAGTGGAAGATGCCATGCTTTGATCTGCAATCATTGTCCAAGTTTCCTTTTTGGGAACATTTTCATCATGAGTCCCTTGTGATTAAATTATAGACTTGCCTTGTTGGTAATGGTTTAGTTTTCCACAGTTGATCATCATATGATATTTCTGTTATTATATACATTGTTCTCCTGGTTCTTACTCACTTCATTTTGCATCAGTTCATATGTCTTGCCAGGTTTTTCAGAATTCATCCTGTTTATCATTATTTATGGCATAGTAGTATTCCATTACAACCACATACCAATAACATGTTCATCCATTCCCCAAGTGATGGACAAACATTGTTTCCAGTTTTTTGCCACTACAAAAAGAACTTCTAAAAATATTTTGGTACAGTAAGTCCTTTTCTTTTATCTCTGATCTTTTTGGAAAACAGATGCAGGAGCAATACTGTTGGGTCAAAGGGTATGCATATTTTTGTGGTCCTTTCGGCTTGGTTCTAGGTTGTATCAGTTCACAGTTCCACAATAGTGTAGTAGTATCCCAATTTTTCCACATCTCCTCCAACATTTACTATTTTCCTTTTTGGACATGTTAATCAATCTGGTAGTGTGAAGTGGTAGCTCAGAGTTGTATTAGTTTGCATTTCTCTAGTCAATAGTGATTTGAAGCATTTTTTCATGTAACTATGGATAATTTAAATTTCTTCTTCTGAGAACTGCCTTTTGACCATTTTTCAATTGCAAAATGCTTTATATTTTTTATAAATTTGACTTAGTTCTCTATATATTTGAGATATAAGCCTTTTGTTGGAGATACTTGCTATAAGATTTTTTCCAAATTTGGTATTTCCTTTCTAATCTTGGTTGCATTGGTTTTATTTGTATAAACCCTTTTTAACTTGATGTAATCAAAATTATCCATTTCATTTTTAACAACATTAATTTCTCTATGTTTTGTTTGGTCATAAATTCTTCCCTTATTCAGAAGTTTAACAGGTCAGTTTTTCCATGTTCCCTTATTTTGCTTATGGTGTCATTTCTAGATCAAGTATCCATTTTGACTTTATCCTGGTTATGGTATGAAATGTTGGTCCCTGCCTAGTCACTGGAAACTGCTTTCTAGTTTACCCAGCAATTTTCTTCAAATAATGAATTCTTTCTCCCAAAGCTTAGATCTTTGGATTTATAGAATACTAAGTTGTTATAAACATTAACTGCCACATGTTGAGTGCCTAATCTATTCCATTGATCCACCATTTTATTTCTTAGCCAGTACAAGATTGTTTTGAAGATTATTATTTTATAGTATAGTCTGAGATTTATTACAGTCAGGTCTCCTTCCTTCATATTTTTTTCCTATTAATTTGCTTAATATTCTTGGCCTTTTGTTCTTCCAGATGAAATTTGTTGTTATTTTTCTAGTTCCATGAAATAATTTTTCAATAATTTGGTTGGTATGGCACTGAATTAATTTAGTTAAGATTGTGATTTTTCACTCTAATGGCTCACTCTATTCCTGAGGAATGAATGTTTTCCAGTTGTTTAGGTCTGACTTTATTTGTTTGGAATGTTTTACAGTTGGATTCATTCATATACTTTCTGGGTTTGTTTTAGTAAGTACATCCCCAGGAATTTTATATTATCTAGAGTTATTTTGAATGGAATTTCCAGTTCTATCTTTTGCTTGTTGATGGTAAATAGAATTGCATTTGATTTATGTGACTTTGATGAAGTTGTTAAATATTTCTATTAGTTTTTTGGTTCTTTAGGATTCTTTAGATATATATCCAATGCTTTTTTTAATATAAAACAGGAATTTGTTGGAATGTGACTGATATATTAGGGAATATTTTGAACATAATATGAACTACAAGTTATGTATGTGCTATTTATTACACACAAAATAATGAGAATGTAGTCTGCTCTATTTCAGAATAACTCACAAGCTACACCCTTCTCATGCTCACTTCTACAAGTAAACTTCAGGACTTTGTGAAAGGTAAATTGCCATATATGTTATGTGTCTTCTGATACAGAAGTTGTGAGTGGAGGAGGGCTGGTCCATATTGCACCCGTTTGTACCAAGGACTGTTAAGGGTAAAAATTAGGGTTATTGACTGAACATATATTAGTGGTCCCCAAGAATTAAAATTCAATCCCAACAAAAAACTCAAGTCAGTTTGGGATTTTTAAGGTGGTTTAATTACAATAGTAAGAAGAAATTAAGAAGAAGAGAGAGGAAAGGGTATAAGATTTTCTCTGGTCTGGATTAAGTCAAAGGGAGTTCAGAGGCCTCAGTCAAGGGGCCTTCTCAGAAGATTAAATCTAGCTTGGCTTTCAGCCACAAGGTCTCCTCTGAGATGAGGGGCTTCCTCAGAGGAGAGTGCCTTTTCAGGAGGTCAAGGAGGAATCAGCCTAACCATTTACCATGGTCGCTCAGGGAAGACGCCTCACCAAAACCATGCTACAGAACCCAAAACCCACAAGTACCCCAAAATGCCTCCCAGAGATCCCAATGTCACCGAGCGAGCCCAATGTTGCCAAGAGAGAGCCCAACATCATCCAGAGAGAGAGAGAGAGCCAGAGAGAGGAAGTAACGCGAAATAAATATGTACCAATGGTAGCTTAAGCTTGGCTTAGGGCAGCCTGGGGGGTCTGTCAGTTGCTTCTGATTTGTCACTTGCTAGCACATGTTGGTCATAGGCCATCCTCCTCACAGTTAATCCTTAAGTGGGGGTGTATACATTCCTGGTTGCTAGAATTCTAAAGACTAAGCAGAATGGAGTAAATTTAAAATTCACAGGCCTCTGGCCTACAATTGCTGCTTACTCAGTAGCCAAGCAGTACAAGGCCATGGACATGGTTACTATTTATTGGATATATTGATAATCTATATACTATGTATTGGATATATTCTTAGCCATTTAGCAAGTCTAACATTGTGCTACTGTTTTAAAAATACATTCTTATCTTTGTTTAATGTATTATTGACAGTTTTTGAGTGTTGGGATCCTAACCTAATTTTCCCTATAAGCTTTGTGGTTTTATTGCTAGTTTTGCATAGTGCTTTGGGGGAATGGACATTTTTCTAGCTGAAGAAAACTTAGGAGGTTGGCAAGAGAAGTTTATGATACTGGGGTGGAGTCTACTGGGACATTGTCTGGAGCCTACACATATGGTGGCAGCAACAGCTGTGATAACAGGAGAAGCAGCAGCAGCAGATTCAGGAACTCTTAGCCCTGAGACAGTAAGGGGGCTTGTGAATCTTAAAATTTCTCAGACTCTACTTCAGAAGATTTGATTAAGTTATTCTTTATTTTAAACAATGGAGGTACTTGATTGTAGGAATGTATTGGGAACTTTAAAATTACTCCACCCATACTTAGGCATACCTTAAGGGAAGATAAAGTTGTAAAACTCCTTACTGAACAATGAGAAAGTACTTAAGCCATACTTATAGTGACGCAAAAGCCCTTAAGCTAGGTCTATTTTTAGATCTAAAACAAAAGGGTGCTAAGTACCTATGAAGGTCAAATTAATCACTGAAAGGTCAAGCAAACAAAAGGCAAGTTTAACAAAAGAGGTGTGAAGTTTTAGTCTACCCAGAGAAGGTGATTAACAAAAGAAGATGTTAATTAAGAATGGTGAGTCTTGTTAAAAATGTCTACTGTGATTGGTAGATGTGAAAATTTAGGGGAGGTGACATAAGAGAAAATTCTCTTTAAAAGGAGGTCAGAAACTGAGAGCTGGGCTCTCTCGGTGAGGTCTCTTGGTGGCTGAACTTAGTTGAACTGAACTGGAGGGTCTCTCTGAACACTAAAGTTTTGCTTGGGACAATCTTGTGGTGAGTGATTAAAGACTGACTTAGTTTCTCTCTTAAATGGCCTAGGCCCTAGCCTTTTTCTATTTCCTCTAACTCTGTCTCTTTCCCTTTCCTTAATTCCTTCATTTATATTAATTAAAATCTCCATGAAACCCAGCTGACTTGGGTATTTCATATTTGGGAATTTTTTCCCATGGCGACCACTTATTTTTTATTTAACTCAAGACACTATCTTGAAACCATATTTTCGCGGTCACAGTTTATGGCAACCACTCTTTTGTCTGTAACAGGCTGGACAACTGGTCAGAAAGAGATTACAGGAAATACTTTGCTGGCACTGCATACAGCTAGCACTGATTGGCAACTCTATTGTGCATACATAGTCCTTGTTCAAAGTTCCATCGCAAAGAGGAGGGACAGTTTTTGTAGCCACAGAGGACCTGGGGTCGTTCCTGGGTAAAGTTCCAGAGTGAACATTGCTCTCCAAGGATCACATCACATTGGAAGCACCAAAAACTTGCAGGCTGAAAACAGCAGCACAAAAAAGCCTAAAGCTTAGGACAGTGCCTCCCTGAAAGGTGAGCAGATCCCAACATTAAAATAAAGTTCAAAGTAAAGAAATAAGTTGGGAAAATGAGCAAATGACAACAAAAAGAATATGACCACAAAAAACTATTGCAATGGCAGAGAAGACAAAGAGATAAACTTAGAAGGATGCAGCAACTGAAAACAGATACAAACAAAACCTCAAAGAAAAATCCTAATTATACCCAAACCAAACAAGAATTCCTAGAATAATTAAAGAAAGATATAAGAATGGTAGAGAAAAAATTGAGATAAGAAATGAGAGTGATGCAAGAAAATTATGAAAAGATAAATAACAGTTTGGTAAAAGAGACATAAAGAATGCTGAAGAAAATTAACAACTTAAAAAACAGAATTGGCTTAATGATAAAAGAGGAAAAAAAATTCACCAAAGAAAGGAACCTCTTAAAAAGTATAATGGGCCAAATGGAAAAGGAAGAACAAAAAAAATCACCAAAGGAAACATTTTCCTAAAAAACAGAATTGGCAAAATTAAAAGAGATGTAAAAATCACTGAAAAATTGTTCTTGAAAATTAGAATTGGGCAGGTAGAAGCTAATAACTCTATGAGCCATCATAAAAGAATAAAACAAAGTCAAAAGAATGAAAAATAGAAGAAAATGTGAACTATTTCATTGGATAAACAACTGACATGGAAAATAGATTGAGAAGAGATAGTTTAAGAGCTATGGGGCTAGGAGCAACTATGTAGAACAGTGGATAGAGCACCAGACCTCAGACACTTCCTAGTTGAGTGATCCTAGGCAAGGCACTTAACCCTGATTGCCTTTCCACTCTTCTGTTTTAAAACTGATACTAAGACAGAAAGTAAGGTTTTTAAAAACGAATTATTGTACTATCTGAAAGCCATGATAAAAGAAAGCTCCTAGACATACTATTTTAAGAAATTGTCAAGGGAAACTGCTCTAATAACTTAGATCCAGACGATAAAATAGAAATCAAAAGAATCTACCAACCACCTCCTAAAACACAAAATAAAAACTCCTTTAGATATTATAGCCAAATCCCAGAGCTCCCAGGTCAAAGAGAAAATCCTTGCAACAGACAGGAACAATCCAAATATTGTAACAGAGCCACAGTCAAAATCACATAAGATTTATCAGCTATGTTAAAGGATCAGAGGACTTGGAATATGATATTCTGGAAGGCAGAGGATCTAGGATTACAATCAAGAACCCAGCAAAACTGAGTATTATCCTTCAGAGGGAAAAATGGATATTTAATGAAATAAAGGACTTTGTAGCATTCCTGATGGAAAACACTAGACAATTTGACATTCAAACAGAAAACTCAAGAAAAATATAAAAGGATAAATTTGAAAGAGTATTAATAAGATAAGAGAAAGTATTATGAATATAATATCATAAGTAAATATAATGAAGTTAAACTTTATATGTCTGTTTGGGAAGATGATACTTGTAACTCCATAGAACTTTATCATTATTAGAGCATTTAAAAGTAGTTTACATTCACAGAGGGCAAGTCAATTATTTGGAATGATTTCCCCCAAAAAATGAAGAGGTAAGAAAGAAGGGTGCACTAGTAATTAGAATAGGGCAATTTTCTCACACAGAAGAGGCATACAAGGAAGAGTGGAGGGGAAAATAGGGGAGTACTTATACCTTACTCTCTTTGGAAGTGATTCAAAGACTGGAGAATATATATATATATATATATATATATATATATATATATATATATACATACATATGTGTGTGTGTGTATACACCCAGTTATGTGTAAAAATATTACTTACCCAATACAGAAAAAGCTTCCTCATAAAATAAGAGAAAGGGGTGTAATAAAAACTGGGATATACTCTGGCTGTTGCTAGAGAGATACTAGGGGAACCTTCAGGAAGCCTAATTATAATGGAGATAGATATATTTCTGAGAGATAGAGAGATGATGCTAGAGGGAGATACTCTGGGGTTGCCTATTGATCATTATTGATGGCTAATAGATCAAGATATTTCCTACCCTCCTCCTCCCTTCACCTCCCAGTTTCCACTGATGCCCTTCTGCCTCCCTTTCCCCTCCCTCAGTCTTAGTCAGCCACCTTCTAAGTATCTCAGGGGAACTATGAGATTTCAGAGAAATATTCTTTACTCTTCTTTTCTCAGGTAAGGGGGTTTATTGGGAACAACAGGATGGAGAACTGAGGTAAGATGAGGTGAGAGGGATGAGGGTTTCCCTTATCTATAATGAGGGATAGGAGGATTTTGGGAAATGTCAGTCCTGTCACAACTGTGACACAAAAGTCTGTCAGGGAGATGGAGGACAACTGTTATATCTTCTTTCTTCTTCCAATTACACAAAACCACCATCAAAAGTTCATTTCTTCTCAGCCTAACTTCAGAAGCCCTTCAATGGTCCTTCAGCCTGGGACAGAAGCTAACAGGGATCAGTTCTCAGCTTCTTTCCCCTTCAGCCAGAAGCCAAGGAAATCTCTCTCCAAAACCAAGAGAAATAGTTCAAAGCTAGAAGTCCCAGCTTCTTCTCCACCACTCTGTCAGAGCCACCCCAGTCTCTCAGTTCATCATCTCCTGACCAGGCTCCAACTGTCTTTCCTGGGAACATTCTATTTGGAATTTTCACCTTGATTGACAGATGAGGTCCCTCACTTTGTTTTGCAAGCATGAAGTTCGTTCTCTCTTTCTTCATGCCTCTTCCACATTCCCCCCTTATCTTCTTCAAAAAAATGCATCTTGCATTTTTAATGAAACTTACCTTTATTATAATTCTATCTATCTATTCTTAACTCTGTACCATCTTAAATATTCCCTTCCCCCCCCCAATAACAAAATCCTAACTTATATCAGCTATTCTGTCTACCTAGTGCTAAGTTAAGAACGGATTATAGGGAAATGGTAAGGGAGTTACATGGACATAGTTTTTACATAACAAATTCTGTAACAATTTTTCAAATCATTCCAACAATTACACTCATTCAGAATATGCAATCGTCCTATTTCCTAATATCTATAAATTCACTAAGTAAATTTCCTATCACTAACAAATGCTAACCTACAATTATGATGCAATCTACTTCTATACTTCAGTCTCTACTTTCCTAAGACTTGAACAAATTCACTAGGCTGTCACTATTGTTATTCATTAGAATATATTAATGAACTATTTTAATAAAGTTAGATTGTTAGTCAATTAGTAATTTACATGTGTACTGAATTCTAGATTTCTGTGCAAACTCATGCAGAAAAGAAATATCTTATTCTGTTTGAATTTTCCATAAAAATTTTTATCAGTGTGTCTTTTTGTCATGCAACTGTGCATGTGGTCTACTTACCCATTCCATGAGATATCTTCCTAAAGTATAATTCTATGTAGCATGTACATGCATATATGTGATGTTAACATGTAAGATGCATTCTTACATATCTTCATGATCAAAAGTTCCACAATTTCAAAGTCCTTTCATGTCCTTTTATGTTGCTTGTCATCTGGTCAACATGCCAGTCGTCTTCTTCCAGTCTTGATTGAAGACGTGTTCTTCGAAGCAGAGTCCACTAGAATAATCAGGAACCAGGAACACATGAACATGTGTGCATGTAAGATCTTTACATGTGCATGCATGTGAGGGTGAAATTTGCATGTGCATGGAAGTTGAAATCTTCATGAATGTTAGTTAGAATGTATCAATCTTCATATCTGAAAGTAAATCTTACATGTGTTCTCTTCATGCATGGGGGTAAGATTTGTATGTGTTTATCTTCATGCATAGGAGTAAGATTTGCATATATACATCTTCATGACTGCAAGTAAGCTGTACATGTGTCTTTCATGAGTGGGTATGAGCATTATGCATAGGTTCTCAAGATTTTGTTGAGAATAGTGATTTGAAGTTGTTTCTAATCTTTTGCTATGTGGATTATTACAAGGAGATTTATTATATGGTTACTGTACTTATTTCTTGGAGATAGAATTTAAAGAATTATGTATTCATTTGAAAGTGGAAACAAGACTGTTTAGGACTGTTTGTTTTTTTCTTCTTGGGCTATTCATGTTGCAGTTCATGACTAGAACTTTTTTTTTCTTTTTCAGATGTCATCTGTATGTATGTTCACTGCTGACATGATCACATTGTTGTGTCTAGTGAGGTTACTGAAACTCTGAAGTAATATTTTTATGGTATACCCTCTCTCTCTTCCTTCCCCCAGTAGATACTGTTTTAAGGGTGAAGGTTGAAAGATATGTATAACAGACGTCCAGCAACTGTTATAAAAAGAATTTTCCTTAGTGGGTTTGGGCTCGAGAAGGAGCAAGGAGTCTGAGAAAATGTGTGACAAATAAGAGACACAGACAAGTCAATTTTTAGTAAAGGATGGCGTGAATCCCTGATGACATTCTCCTTAGAAAGATAATTAAAGAAATATGTGAGAAATATGCTGACATGTGGAAGTAAAAATTCTGAGATAGAAAGCAGGTGGCCAAGAGTAGCGTTAGGAAAGATAAAGAGAGACACAGCAGGGAGAACTTCAAGGTTGCAGGAAACAAGTGGAAGAACCACGAGCTCACCCCAGGCTTTGTTGTAGATAATGAGGATGAATGAATACTTAACAAAGCATAGTTGATTCTCATTGGTAGCATAGATAATGACAAGATCAGAGTAGATGGGGATTCACCTGACATGCCTTTTCAGAGGAATGAGGTTTGACAAGGTGAGGGCTAAGTCTTTGCAGCTTAGGTCCAGGAATTCTCTTGCCCTTAGAACTGCCTATACATTGATCATTAACTGCTCTAATCAAGCATTTAATACATCAACCATACTTCCATGCCTAGTATGCTAAAATATGGATAACCTTTTCTTTCAGTTCTCAACTACAACTTGATGTTAAAGTCGAATATAACAAATCCAATGTGGATCTATGCATCTCTGGCATTCTAGATATTTGTATCTGTCCTAGTTATGAAGATGGAGTTTTATGCTACAAGTTTAGGAGTATTCTTGTTGTTGAATTACTTGTTCTTTTTTTTGCTGGAATAATTTATTTTCTATGCTACCTAAGACTAGTCTTCATTCTCATAAGGTTTTGTGTAGTATGTTACCCTATGGAACTCCAACTAATCTTGGTTTCACTGTCACAGCATGAATGGTAATTGTCATGTTTTTGAATTTAGCGAATAGAAGTGAAATTGTGTATCTATCTCTCCTTCTCCAGTTCTTAATGTTTCTTGATAGTCTCCTTCCCATTAAAAATCTGTATCTGCATAAGCCATGTAATTCAACTTCTCTATAAAATCATCTTCATTATCAACCCCTAAGCTTGCATAAATTTCTTTTAATGGTGTACAACTTCTTCTGTGTCCAAAGAACAACTCCTCGTCATAGTCTTGGTAAGATTTTGTTTGCACTGGTTCCAGGTATTCTATCTTCTCACTTGCGTCCCACACATCCCCTATAAAATTAGTAAGGCATTTGTTCTAAATCATCTTCATCCACTATTATTACACCTTCTGGTATCGATTCTGATTCAGAATCACTGAATCCAATCATTATGTTCTTCAGATTTTGCTCAATGTCCTATAAACCTTTGTCAGACTTAGCTAATAACTCTGGTTTTGTGTTTTGATCTAAGCCTATGTCACCAGCTTTTGTCTTTCCCAAATCACTTTCTGGATGTGTCACTAAGCTTAAGATTTTCATTTAGAATTGGTAAACTTGATGCAGATTTGCTATCTATTAATAATCATAGATCCTACTCTACCACTAGTTTGAGGTTTATATTTATCTTCATTCTCATTTGACTGTGTAGAGATAGGAATCTTTCCCTCTATTCTATTATTTTCTTTTGGGAATAAGTTGGCATGTCCCCCTGCACCATCAGTAGGATGTGTGCTTTCTGTCTGCCCCACAGCACAACATATATCTGTTTCTGGCTTTGTAGCTAAGGTGTTCATAATCACTGAATCAGTGTCCATGTCTTTGCATATGTATACAGCTCAGCTAATTATTTTTGATTTAATTCATTTCCTATGAGGAAATACAATTTGAGGTTGTATTCTCTACTACATTGGACATGAACTAAATCACAGCTGTAGCTTTGGCCAGATTCCCCTCTGCCATTTAGAATAGTGGTACCAACTGAATCATCGGTTGTTACTAAGACTGCCATTCCATCCTGCTTTTCAAATTTAGCTGTTATGTCACCTCCATTACTTAGAATAGGATTATTGTGTCTCTTACTTTATTGCAATGGCTATCACTCACAGATTCACGTTCTTGCACAGAATTTTCACCATTTCCCAACTTTTTTCTATTATTTTTAACTTCAGCCTCATTCTCACTATTTCTTCTATCTCCATTTGTCACACTATATATCATATGGGCCTGGCTTCATAACTCTTTCCTAACCATATCAGAGTACTTGGGCTTGACTCCAGAGTTAATTGCATTTTGCATCTCATGCAAGTCCGGAACTTGCTATGAGGACTTCAATTTGCAATGTGAACAACAAGTGGACTTCTTGTACCTAGTTTGTGCATTTTGTGTGTTCTTGTTATTACTAATCTCATGTTTCTTCTTTAAAAAACAATTTCTAATCAAGTGGCCTTTTTTGTGGCAAAAGAAACATTCCCTAGTCTCTCTCTGCACTGGTTTTTCCTTGTAACTAGGTTTCTTGTAGCTAGATGTTGTGAAAGTCCTAACTGTGTTCAGTCTCTTGATTTCTTCAAACTCCTTTTTGTTTAAGATTATTCTCTGTCACTTCTAACTTTTCTTTCAGATTCTGGACTTGTTTACTTTGTTCTGAATTACTATCATGTAAGTAAGTTGCAGTCTCACGCGGTTCAATCAGAGTGACCGAATCATACATGGGGAAATAGTGTTTGAAAAAAGTTTTCAAATTAGGTATGCAAACTCTCAAAAATTGCCTATGGACATGGCTAGCAGACTCTTCACTATCAACTTCCAGACCTAAGATTGAGTCTGCCATCTCTGACTGTTTGTGGCAGGATATTCCCCTTTATTCTGCAAGATCTTGTCAAACCTAGCCCATGCATTAGGTTTTGAATCGCATTATTTTATGGCCTGAAGCAAATACTCCCTGCATTTTCTAAGGTAGGACATGCAAGTAGGGTTAGCGAAGTTCATATCTATCCTTTGTTCCACAGTTGGTCAGCTAGTTAAATTGCTATCAGATCTTGTCTTCTCCTAGAATTTTCTCTGTTCATGGGGGCTGAACAGTTCTGATAGTAGGAACTCGACATCTTCAAAATCAGGATCAAAGATCCTGAAAGCTCGTTTCAACTCCTTTTGAGATTTGAAAGGATTTTCTATAAATTTTGGGAAACAGCTCCTTATGGATTCAAGTTCCTGTGGGGAGAATTGTCTATGGGCTTTGGAGTGTAATACACCGGCCTTACAGGATATCTTACTGACCTCTTTTAGTGGACAGATTTTCTCAAGTTTACCAGCAGACTTGTTCTCATTGTCACCTTCATTTTCATGAGGCACACTCTCTGTTTGCCCATTGTCCTTGCCCACAACCTGATCTAGCCCTTTTCCCTTAATCAATTGCTCAAACACAGCCTTAATCATACTTTCCAGGTTGTTATCAATAGCCAATATCTTTTCTGCCTTAAGGGGAATCACAAATCTAAAGATCTTCTTAAGTTGGGTTAGAGTCTGCAAGACAGCTATAAAGATCACGTACACTTGAACCAGGACCTGTCAGAGTATTGGGTCTGTTTGGAATGGCAACTGAAAAACAGACATTGTAATATTGCCTATATAATCAATAGTTTCCACAATCATATGGGTTATTCTGCTATACAATATATAGTAAACCCAGAAGCAAGCAATGATAGCAATTACTACAGCTCCACAAGTAACTTGTTTAAACATTGTTTCTTCTCATTCTACTCTGCCTTTCACAGGATTGTGGGGTTTAGTCAGACTTTGAGATGCCAATTGTAATAGAAATAATAATCTGTGGAACTATTTCTAGGTGCTATAAAGGGATACTCTGATTTGTGTCTAGAGAGATATTAGGGAAACCTGTGGGTGCCTAGTAATAATGGAGATAGAAATACTTTTGAGAGATAGATACTACTAGAGGGAGATATTCTGGGGTTGCCTATTGATTACTATTGATGGCTAATAGATCAAGATATTTCCTACCTTCCTCCTCCCTTCACCTCCCAGTTTCCACTGATGCCCTTCTGCCTCCCTTTCCCCTCCCTCAGTCTTAGTCAGCCACCTTCTAAGTATTTCAAGGGAACTATGAGATTTCAGAGAAATACTCTTTACTCTTCTTTTCTCAGGTAAGGGGGTTTATTGGGAACAACAGGATGGAGAACTGAGGTAAGATGAGGTGAGAGGGATGAGGGTTACCCTAATCTATAATGAGGGACAGGAGGATTATGGAAAATGTCAGTCCTGTCACAGCTGTGACTCAGGGACAGTCAGAGAGTTTGGAGGACAAGTATTTTTCTTCTTTTGTTCTTTTAACCAGCCATATAATTTCTGCTTGAGTAATTCAAGTCCAGACTCTGTCAGCAACCACAAAGGTCTCTCTCTGCCTAGGTCAGGAAAAAGCCAGTCTCTCAGTTCCTCTCCTGGCCAGGCTCCAACTGCCTTTCCTGGGAACATTCTATTTGGAATCTTCACCTTGATTGGCAGATCAGGTCCCTCACTTTCTGTCTTGCATGCATAAAATTCTCTCTTCCTTCATGCCTCTTCCACATTTTGGGAAGGTGAAGGTATATTTCAGATAGTACAGAGTTGAGAATAGATAGATAGAATTATATTAAAGGTAAGTATCATTAAGTATTATTACAGGGGGCAGCTGGTGGCTCAGTGGATTGAGAAGGGTGGCCCTAGGTTCATATCTGGCCTCAGATACTTCCTAGTTGTATCACCCTGGGCAAGTCACTTAACCCTTATTGCCTAGCCCTTGTCATTCTTCTGCCTTGTAACCAATACACAGTATTGATTCTAAGACAGAAGGTAAAGGTTCAAAAAATAATAAAATAAATAAGAGAAAGGGCAGCATGGGGAGGACAGATTAAGGGAGGCAGTGGTAGAGAGCAAAATAGACTTAAGGAGAGATAGGATAAAAAGAGAAGAAATAGAGGAAAACAGGATGAAAACAGTAATCATAACTGTGAATGTAATGAACTGGCCAAAAAATATAAGGAGAACAGAAAGGATTAGAAACTGGAGTCCAACACTTGAAACAGAATTACACATACAGAATTAAAATAAAGGGGAGGAGCAGAATCTAATAAGCTTCAGCTAAGCTTTAAAAAGGCAGGGGTTACAATGATCTCAGACAAAGCAAAAGCAAAAATATGCCTAACCAAAAGGGATTATAAGGGAAACTATAATTTGCTAAAAGGTACCATAGGCAGCAAGTTTCTCTAGTAAAAGCCTCATTTCTCAAATATACATTGAGTATAGAATTGAGTCAAATTTATAAAAATAAGCCATTCCTCAATTGAAAAATGGTCAAAGGAGGCATTTCTGGAAGAAATCAAAGCTATTTATAGTCATATTAAAAAAATCCCTAAATCATTATTGATTAAAGAAAAGCAAATTAAAACAATGCTAAGGTATAAATGATTTTACACCTATCAGAAATGACAGATATTGATTAGGAGGAGAGAAAAATAGGCACAGTAATGAACTTCTAGTGGAATAGTGACCTTTTCCAACTAACTATTCTGGAGAACAATTTGGAACTAAACCCAAAACACTATAAAACTGTATGTGTCCTTTGACCCAATAATACCATTACTAGGATTGTATCCCAAAGAAATCAAAGGAAAAGGATCTATTATATACAGAAATATGGCGGCTCTTTTTTGCAGTGGCAAAGAATTGGAAATCAAGGAAATCTTCATCAATTTGAAAATGGTTGAACAAGTTTGATATGATTACGATGGCATACTATTATGCCATAAGAAATGATGAGGGAAGTAGTTTTAGAAAAACATGGTAAGACCTTTATGAAATGCTGTAAAGTGAAGGGAGAAGAACCAGGACATCATTGTACACAGTAACAGCAATGTTGTAGTGAGGATCAATTGTATAAGACTTGTATACTCTGATCAATATATTGATCCAAGACAGTTCCAAAGGACTCCTGATAAAAAAAAAAATTCTCGCTATCTAGACAGAGAACTGATGAACTCTGAATACAAATTGAAGTATAATTTTCTCATTTATTTTTCTTGCTTCTGAAAAAGACATAGAAATTTGTTTCCCATGATTTCACATGTATAATTCTTTTGCTTGCCTTCTCAGTAAGTATTGGAAAATGTGGGAGGGAGGGAGAGAATTTGGAGTTTGAAATTTAAAAAAGAGAAGGATGCTAAAAATAGATTAGTAATACATTAGGGGGAAAAAAAGAAAAAACAAGTTAACAAAGTTTTTATTGGGAAATCCAAGGGGAAAATCATAATGAGTTATTTTTTTTCCAGGCCTGGTCATGTTAGGCAGACAGAAAAGTCTGCAAACATTGGGCATAGGGTCTAGCCAGGAACAACTAAATAAGGACCTACCAATTTTGGCACAAGAAGACCTTGCACAAGAAGCAGGTCCAGGTGACAGCTATGACACAACAGATTCAATATAGATCGAGGAGGGAATTTTTAAATAGAGATGGAAGTGCAGGACAAGAAGTTTTTGCAGGTTTAAAACTTTGCACTGAGTTAAGACCAAGAGCAGAAGCTAGCAGCAGCTGTGACTCTGACTACAGGAGTTGTCTAAAGTCTGGACCCTAGCCCAGACTAAAATCCCTAATGAAATAAATATCTAGGGCAGGAAGTTCAAATTAGAGAGTACGGGCAGTTTGACCACCCAGAATGTTTAATGTTTTCCTACTGTCTGACAGTGGCTGAATCTAGCAGTGGTTTACTAGGGTTCCTACCAGGGACAAGCCCCAAATTGTGTTGATCAGACACAAATCCAAGTCAGGAACTTGCAGACGTTAAAGGAAGGGGACAATGCTCATCAGTCTGAACACTAGATCAGAACACTTCGTGTATACTGAATGAGCTATCAGTAGGATAAAACGGAACTCAATATCTGGACAAAGTAGAAGCAGAACTTAAGAGAATGACATCAGCTCATCCCAGACATTCCTCCAAGAAGTATGCAGATCCTAGACCTCTTAGAAAGTCCAAAGTTAGGAAGCAGGCAGGGAAAATGAGCAAACAAAAAAAGAATTCCACCATAAAAAGCTATAATGGTGACAGAAATGATCAGGACACAAAACCAGAAGAAAATTACTCCAAAACATTTATAAACAAAGCCTTGAAAATAGAACTTATGCTAATAAGTTCAACTAGAAGAGTTTTAAAAGCTTTGAAAGTTATTTTACAAATGAAATAAAATTGGAAAGTAAGTGAAAGCATGAGGAAATCAAAACTATCAATAAGCACATGAAAAAATGCTCTAAATTCCTCCCGATTAGAGAAATGCAAATTAAAACAACTCTGAAGTACCACCTTACACTTAGCAGACTGGCCAATATGGTAGCAAAGGAAAGTGATAAATGTTGGAGAGGATGTGGCAAAATTGGGACACTAATACACTACTGGTGGAATTGTGAATTGGTCCAACAATTCTGGAGGGCAATTTGGAACTATGTGCAAAAAAGGCTTTAAAAGAATGCCTGTCCTTTGATCCAGCCATAGCACTGTTGGATTTGTACCCAAAAGAGACAATAAGGGAAAAAGATTTGTACAAAAATATTTATAGCCATGCTCTTTGTGGTAGCAAAAAAATGGAAAATGGGGGGGGGTGTCCATCAATCAGAGAATGGCTCAATAAATTGTGGTATGTGTTGGTGATGGAATATTATTGATCTGAAAGAAATAAAGAACTGGAAGCATTCCATGTGAACTGGAATGACCTCTAGGAATTGATGCACAGCGAAAGGAGCAGAACCAGAACACTGTACAGAGACTGATACCTTGTGGCATAATCAAACCTAATAGACTTTTCTACTAGCAGGAATGCAATGACCCAGAACAATCTAGAGGAACTTGGGAGAAAGAATGCTGTCCACAGATCCATACTCTCTTCAGCCTATCACTCTTCCCAGAGTATAGACCCTCTCTCACAGGATATGATTGGGGTTTTGATGTTAAAGGATCTTTCTACTACAGATATGAATAACATGGAAATAGGTTTTGAACAATGATACATGTATAACCCAGTGGAACTGCTTGTTGGATTCAGGATTGGGGATCATGAATCATGTAACTATAGAAAAATATTCTAAATTTAAAAAGGAAAAAAAAAGTAAGTGAAAGGTTTAGAAGAAAGATTTGGAAAGAGAATTAACATCTTGGCAAAAGAGACATCTTGGCAAAGCAAAATCAAAGTTAATAACTATAAAACAATAACAAATATTAAGTTAAAGGACAAAAAAAATCTCACATAGCTAAAACAACTGACTTGGAAAACAGATTGAAAAGAGATGAGATGAATATCTCAATGATTATTGGACTGTCTGAAATCCCTGAATAAAAAGGGAGGACAGGATGGTAGGGAACAGACATTTAGCACCTACTATGTGCCAGCCACTGAGCTAAGTATTTTACAGATATTATCTCATTTGATCCTCACAACAACCATTGGGAGGTAGGTACTATTGTTATCTCCATTTTATGGATAAAGAAACTGAGGCAAGGTCATGCAAGTAGTAGTATGTCTTGGAGGCCAAAATTGTACTCGTGTCTTTCTAACTCCAGGCTAAGAACTCTATCCACAGCACCATTTAGCTGCCTGAACCCAGTATATAGCTGCTGAGAATCCAGGAATCCCAGGGCAGGAATCCAGGAATCCAAGAACCACGGTAGGAATCCCAGATCAAAGTGTAGTCTTCAGTTCTATCACTCTGAAGTAGCAAAGATTTCCATTTGGCTGATAGTACTATTGCTCAAACTCAAATCCAAATCAGGAACTTGTGGAGTCTAGGCCAAGGGAGCAGCAGTCATTCTTTGCACATCAATTTGGGAGGACTAAAATCTGGTAGGACCCTAACCCGAGCAGAACTTCAGAGAATAGCACAATACTCAATACCCCCCAAGAAATCAGCATCAGAATCAGCCCAGATCTTTCCTCCAGAAATGCATGGAACCCAGCCCTAAAATTCAAGTTCCAAGTCAGGAAGTAGACTGGAAGAATGAACAAACAAAAAAATCCAACCATAAAAGCTATTATGGTGAAAGGGATGCTCAAGACATAAACACTGAAGAGAATGATGAGCAAAGTCTCAGAGTAAAAACATAGTTTGGGCACAAATTTGCCTAGAATTCCTAGAAAACATTGGAAAAGAAATAAGAATTATAGAAAAAAATTGGAAAGGAATTTTACAGCTTGGCATAAGAGGTACAAAGCAAGCAACAAATTCTATGAAAATTAGGCTGAACCAAACAGAAACCAGTGATTTTAGTAGATGACAAAAAATATTAGAAGAGTTAAAAGACTGAAAAAAATAGAACACCACATGCAAATGGGTACAAAAATACATTCCATTCAGGAGGGAAATAAGGGTGAAAGGGGAAAAGTAAGAATTAGAGGTAGGGTTAAATTAAAGGAAGGATTAGCAAACCCACCCCCAAATTTACAAAAATGCTTATAACTAAATGCCTCAATAAGTTATGGTATATAAATGTAATGGAATTCTATTGGACTCTAAGAAATAATTAAAGGTTTCAGAGGAAATTGGGAAATTTTACTTAGCCCAATGCTTGGCACATAGTAGGCACTTAGAGTGACAGAATTACTCCTCTTTTCCTAATTATCCTGCTGGTGAAAATGTCCTCCATCCCTGACTTTTGTCATGATCTACCCTTGGAATGGGTATTGCCTTCTACCCCAACCCAATGAAATATTTGAGGTTGCTATAGAATGCATAGAGGTGATTGGGAAATGATTTTGAAACATGGTTTTTGAAAAGAGATGAAAAGAAGAGAACCAGACGAGAAGGAAAAAATGGTAACAGGCCTGGAGCTTCTCCAGGGCTGTCTCACTCCTATTAAAGCTCCCCTTCCTTCCCTCCTATGGTCTCCCTTTGTATAGTTATAACACTTACAGGTTTTGCATGGCAACACTTTGTATGTCTTTGGTTACTGGATACTTTAGTTGCAGCCCATTGGGTGGTACAGAAAAACTCTGTGAAGTTTCTAATTCCCTTCTAACAGAAAAGAGGAACAGTTTCTAGGTTTGTGCTAAGGCTGGAGGAGCTGCTGCAGAAGGCCATGAATTGATGCCTGTAGAGCTCATTGACCACACTAGCTTGACTCAAGTGTTCAGTACATGATGTCTTAATATTAACATACTTAGTGAGTGAAAAGAACACTCTTACCCCCTCTCCCCACCCCAGCTGCTCAGATGAATTCCTAGGTAGAAGAGGAATGTACAGGTAAGGGACAATATGTTGAAGCAACAAAAAGTAAACTCTCAGGTTTTCAAGATGGTTCCTCCAGGGCATAGTTCCTGGAAACCAAAAGAGACCAAGACAGTAGGCTGGAAATTGGAACCATGCACAGACCCAGTCTTTCCAGTGGGCCCAGAGGTCAAGACAACCTGCTATAGAAGCAGCATCAAAGCAGCAAAATCTGAGTTGCCTTCTGCTACAAATATGAACTAGACAGTCACACTCATGCTGAAGGGACTAAGAGAAAAGAGTCCAGCTTTGGTTTGTCAGAAGTTGAACTTTACTGAATTGGCATTTGGAAACAGAGTTAGTGAGCTAGGTGGCACAGTGAATAGAGTCCAAGGCCTGGATTTGGAAGGATCAGGGTTCAAATTTGACCTTAGGTTCTTTCTAGCTATGTGACCCTAGGCAAGTCACTTCACCACTCAGTTTGCCTAAGTCCTTGTCTTTCTGCCTTAAAATTGTTACTGAGACAGAAAGTAAAGCTTTGGGAAAAAATAAAAGGAAACAGAGATGGGATCTAGGATAGTAGGCATCACAAGATTCAGAAAGCTTGATCCAAGCCCCAATAATAATGACTGATTTCTTTTCACCTGCACTCAAAGGATCCTAAGCTGTGCTGTCTAGGACTGAATAGAATAATCCAGATACAGGATGCCCTCTCATCCCTAGAAGAGTACAAATGAACTCTCACCACTTTTTTTCTGGAATAAGATTCTCTTTACACGGACAAGATAAATTTGCTATTTACAATGATCACACCACACTGCTCATTTATATGTGTATGTGTATTTGGTTTATATTTAAATCATATTTAATTTGTATTGGACTAGACATGGATTTCAATGATCTCAAATGAAATAATATTTGTAATGCTTATTCCATTCCTTTCCCAAGGGAAGAAATAGGAATCACCAAAAGGTTAGATACAGTATCTCTGATATATAGAGACCCAGCAAACATCTCCTGAATATTAGTATTGATTGGAACTAACTTTACTCAACTTAACCAAAGTATTAACAGAGTACTTAAAGATTCATTTCCTGGATACTCTCATGATCCAAGTCCCCTTAGAAGATTAGCCACTTATGGCTTCGTCATAGAAGCATAGCACCTACCATCCCCAGGAGAGTGGTTCCAGAGAATGTAATTTCTGAGGAAGCTGTTAGGGTCTAAGGAATGAGAAGTCTGTGTGTGGGAAAGATTCACTTTATCCCAGCTGATGTGGCCTTACCACATGAGTGGGTTATAAGGTCTGTCCACCACAGAGAAGTGCTCATAAGAGCATTTAGAATACCAGAGGAGTTTAGGGAGATTTCCTTTTCCAAGACTGAGGACCTTCAAAACTGTCTGAAAGAACTGCAGCCATCATTGGAAGTCCACTGCCCTCCCTAATCTGCCTTTGATAAAGTTGACAAAGTTATATTTCTTAAAGCACATGACTGACCATACCACTTCAATAGTTTCCAGTGGTATGTTTTTACCTCTAGGATTAAACATGAACTCCTCTGTTTGGGAAAGAAAGAGAGAAAAAGAAAGAGAAAGAGAAACCTTCTCATCAAAAAAGTATAATCAGGCAAAAAATGTATTATTTTGTATATCTGTTAGGAAGTAGGAAGAAGTCTTTTGGAATCAAGGTTGATCCTTTGATAAATGTTTCTAAGTCTTTCAAAGTTTTTGCAATATTAACATAATAATATAAATTGTTCTTCAGGTTTTGCTTATCCATTCTGCATTAATTCATGTCTTTTTTTGTCTCTTTGAAACTCTTCCCCCTCATTTTTTATATCACAACAGAATTTTATATATGACAGTTTATTCAACTCATTCTTCAAAATAATCAAACTGTCCATGTCACTCCCAATTCTCTATTTCTGGAATGCACTCTGTTCTTTTAGTACACCCAACTTTCTTCAAAACTCAGTTCAAGTGCCATATAAATGAAACTTTTTCTGATCCCCCCAGCTGCTAATGTCCCCACTCCCATTATCTTATATTTATTTTGTATTTTAGAACTCCCATTCACATCTGAGATCTTCAGAATGATTAGCACAAGAGGAAGGTTCTTTTTGATCTCACAGCCATTCAGTATGATAGTTCATAAGCCCACATCGATGTGTACTTTTACCCTAAAAGCAAGAGGAAGCAATTAGTTTAAAGCAGAAGTATTTAATGAATTAGCACCAGTAACAAAGGCAACACCCCACAAATTATGTACCATTAGGGGTAAGAATAAGGTATAGGGATCGTGTATGAACATGTTGGGTTTACATGGGGAAGGGCAACTCATCACTCCAGATGATATAATGCTCTGAGTTTCAGTTGGCCTGCTCCTACTCAGTAGGCATGGCAGCATCTCTTCATAGCTTATTATTTTCTGAGTGTATGGAGGTTCTGACTTGCTGCATCTAGAGTGGTTATGCTTTTTTTTTTTTAACTTTTCCTACTATCTTAGTATCAGTTCTAAGACAGAAGGCAATCAGTGTTAAATGACTTGCAGTGAGAAAGTGTTTGAGACCAGATATGAACACAAGTTCTCTCATCTCCAGGCCTGGCACTCTATCTCATCAGTTTTTCAATCATCTTTACTACACCATAGTTACCCTTATGTTAAAATTAAGTCTCTTTCTTTTTTTTCCCATTTGAATTAATTTATTTAGTCAATTTAGAACATTATTCTTTGGTTACAATAATCACATTATTTCCCTCCCTCCCCTCTACCCACTCTTCCCGCAGCCAATGCGCAATTTCATTGGATATTACTTGTGTCCTTGATCAGAACCTATTTCCATGTTGTTGTTTGCACTAGGATGTTCATTTAGAGTCTACATCCCCAACCATATCCCTTCGACCCATGTATTCAAGCAGTTGTTTTTCTTTGGGGTTTTTACTCCCACTGTGTTTCCTCTGGATATGGATAGTGGTTTTCCTTGTAGGTTCTTCCAAGTTGTTCAGGGCATTGCCACTAATGGAGAAGTCCATTACATTCGATTGTACTACAGTGTGTCAGTCTCTATGTACAGTGTTTTCCTGGTTCTGCTCCTCTCACTCTGCATCAGTTCCTGGAGGTTGTTCCAGTCCCCATGGAATTTGTCCACTTTATTATTCCTTTGAGCACAATAGTATTCCATCACCAACATATACCACAATTTGTTCAGCCATTCCCCAATTGAAGGACATTCCCTCATTTTCCAATTTATGGCCACCACAAAGAGCGCAGCTATGAATATTCTTGTACAAGTCTTTTCCCTTATTATCTCTTTGGGGTACAAACCCAGCAGTGCTATGGCTGGATCAAAGGGCAGACAGTCTTTTAGTGCCCTTTGGGCATAGTTCCAAATTGCCCTCCAGAATAGTTGGATCAATTCACAACTCCACCAGCAATGAATTAATGTCCCAACTTTGCCACATCCCCTCAAGCATTCATTACTTTCCTTTGCTGTCATGTTAGCCA
This sequence comes from Monodelphis domestica, assembly GCF_027887165.1. NCBI lineage: Eukaryota > Metazoa > Chordata > Mammalia > Didelphimorphia > Didelphidae > Monodelphis > Monodelphis domestica. The sequence continues at coordinate 303,610,206 of NC_077227.1, read as the reverse complement.
ATCTGCTAGGTGTGAGGTGATACCTCAGTTGTTTTGATTTGCATCTCTGTGATTATAAGAGATTTAGAACACTTTTTCATGTGCTTATTAAGAGTTTTGATTTCTTTATCTGAAAATTACCTATTCATGTCCCTTGCCCATTTATCAGTTGGAGAATGGCTTGATTTTTTGTACAATTGACTAAGCTCTTTATAAATCTGAGTAATTAGACCTTTGTCAGAGATTTTTGTTATGAAGATTGTTTCCCAATTTGTTGCTTTCCTTCTAATTTTGGTTGCATTGGTTTTGTTTGCACAAAACCTTCTTAATTTGATGTATTCAAAATTATTTACTTTACATTTTGTGATTTTTTTTCTAACTCTTGCTTGGTCTTAAAATCTTTCCTTTCCCAAAGATCTGACATGTATACTATTCTGTGTTCACCTAATTTACTTATAGTATCCTTCTTTATATTCAAGTCATTAACCTATTCCAAGTTTTTCTTGGTGTAGGGTGTGAGACGTTGATGCAAACCTAATCCCATACTGTCTTCTAATTTGAAGAGGAAAAATTATGATGAGCTTTGAGTGCCAAACAGAAGATTTCATATTTGATCCAGGAGGTTTTGGGAAGTCACTAAATTTCATTGAGTAGGGTGTGAGGTACCTTAGGAAGATCATTTGACAGCTGAGTAGAGAATGGACTAGAATAAGTGATGACTTTTGGCAGGAGTCCATTATTACAAACAGTCCAGATGAGAGGTAATGAAAGCCTGTACCAGGGCGGTGGCAGAGTTAGAAAAGAAAAGAGGGATATGAGAGATTGTAAAGTTAAAATCAACAGGTCTTGGAAACATATTGGATGGTGAGAGTGAGGAGTTGAAATTTCATCTAGGTTTCAAGTCTGGGTGACTGTGAGGTTGCTTGCTGTACCTTAGACTGTAATAAAACATGGGAATGGAGGGTTTTTGTCCAATAAGTAGTTAGAGTTAGGAGATTGGAGATCTGGTAAGAGATTAGGATTGGATAAATGGATCTGAGAATCAGTGATATAAAATGATAGTTAAATTCACAGGAACTGATGAATCACCAAAGGAATATATTCCTCTATACAAATAGAGGATCTAATAGATAGGAGAGGAAAGCAGTGTCATGAAAACCTAGAGAGAAGAGATTTTTAAAGAAAATGATCAAGAGGCAAAGCCTGCAGGAGAATGATCGAGAAAAAGCTATTAGATTTGGCAATTAAGAGGTCATTGATAGGGGCAGGTAGGTAGTAGATTGGATTGAGTGCCAGGCCTGGACTTAGAAGGATCTGGGTTCAAATGTGGCCTCAGTGAGTACCTGGCCAATTAACCCCAGTTCCCTAGCTCCTTTTTTTAGGATTTTTAGGATCTAGTGAAGTTTTTTTGAGGGGAGAAAGGCATATTTGTAGACGATAAGGAAGTAGCCATTTAGATGAGAGACTGCAGAATAAATGAGTAGAAATGAAGAGATAATCTGCTGGAGAAGATGGGATGGAATGGAAAAATACTTTTCCCTTAAATGTAGATAATTTCTGTTCTGAGATGGGTAAGCTTGTGAGCAACTGTCACAACGAATATATGACTCATATTTTTACTATCTCCTTCCAGAGATAGAGCACCACAGAGCCAAGTTCCGAAAACTTGCTCATATTCTCTAAGTAAGCAGCATGAGTTGGTAATGTTTTCTTCATAGATATGTGGCATGTTCTCCTTTGTAACATCTAAAGTCATCTTTAGTAAAGGCTAGTAAAGTCTTCCTCTTACCAGGTTTAAGAGTCCTTTCTTGACCATATATTCAAAGTTATCATGGAAGACATTCATGCCTATTGGATGCTTTCAGTAGTCAACAAAAAGTCAGTCAATTTTGTTAAACATGTACTATGCATGAGACACTGTATTATCACATACTGGGAATGTAAATCCAAACAGAAAGACAGTCCTTGACTTGAGAGAACACATAAAAAGAATCTGAATAGGGGATGGGTATAGGGCTGGGGATGATGGTGAATTCCACAGCTGGAGTGAAGTTTCAGGATGAAGAGGTTCCAGGGCATAACATATAATGTCTGGAGTATAGCCTGGAGAGGAATGAACAGACAGCTGGGTAGCACCAGCTGCTTCTTGGTTCCGTGTGGGGGATCAGTCACTGTCCAATACAGTAGTCCATTGCACAGCTTCAATTTCTGCCACTGCTCCAACAGTAAGATGCTTTCAGCTGTCAGTAACTTAAGATGTGATGGATCATTATCATGCCTTTTGGCTTCTATTGCCTTTATTATTGTATCATTACATCTATCATCTGTTCTTGCTGCCAGTCATCCAAAAACTACTGTGTTAAGGAAGATTGATTCAGTCAAGGTTCACAAGCATGTTGTCTGGTGAAAGTCTCAAGCTTTTAGCTATGATTTTACTCTGACATAGCTGCGATCTCGCCTTCTGGTCTCCTCACAGCCCTACTGTTTTGTGACATTCTGAACAAAGCATCTGCATCCACAATAGTCTTACCAGTTCTATATTGTGTGCTGAAATAATTGATCAATGCTGCTATCCATCTCTGGTGAGCAGCTTCCAATCTGTCACTCATCAAGATATGTTGATGGGTTATTATGATCCTTGGAGTTTTGCGCCTTCTGGATAATCTTAGAACTTTTCAGTATGGTCCAATTCAAAGCCCAAAACTCAAGCTTATGGACAGGGCTAGCAAAACTCATGATCAGAACAGAAATTGTTCTCTAGAACAAAAGCTGACACACTTAACAGTTTGTCACCCAGAGAAAGTTCAGGAATTATTGTCATTGCCTTCATAGTCCCATTCCCACCCAGCAACCCTTAAAGCTGGAAGAGGCCTCCCAAGGGGATTATAAGAGTTGCACATTCCAGCTCAGGTGCATCCTGTACCCTTTTCTAGGACCAAGCCTGCTAAGAAGCACACAATCCACTTGCACAAAGGTTTATGGTGGCCCCCTTGGAGCCAGAGTTGGCTCTGGTTGAAGGCTCCTGAAAGATAAGATAGGTGGAGATTATAGAATGCTCTGGGCCTGTTTCTATTCTAAATCAAGAATGCATTCCAGAGTCAGCTGTGATCAAACAGAAAATTCAGAGCTTGGTGAGAAAGCAAAGCCAAAGCGTCAGTATGAGCATGGCCAGATCCTTTAACTGCTCAGAATCTTAGATTTATCTGTACAATGAGGATGATAATACTTGTACTACTTACCTCAGAGGATTATCGAAATCTTGTATAAATATGAGTTATTACTGTCATTGAGTTATTACTGTTATTGTCCTGGCCAAGGTTGGACTCTGAGAGAAGTCAGGCCTCAGAGTGGGACACCTTGAAGGGACCCTGTGCACCACCTTGCAAACAAGGGCACCCATTTTGTTGGAAACTTGTGCGATACAATAGAGCCAGAAAGCCAAGAAACTCCACATTTTGTTCAAGAAAGAAAAAAATAGGCTGTACCCTGCTTCACCCCACCAAGAATCACATCTCAAGTTGGAAAGCTCAGAGGGCATATAGTCTGACTCCTAAATAAGTAGGAATACCAACAACAGTGTGCCCCAAACTGTAAAATTTTCCTCCAAAAGTAGCTACCTTTCTTTACTTGAAAGAACTTTTCCTCCAAGTCCTCTCTCCCTCCTTTTCCTTCCCCCTTCCTTATCAGTTTGGAATAAAAGTGGAAAAACCCATTTATTGAGAGGCCTTTCATGTCAGGAGGTGACCTTTTTAGGGAGTTTAGGAGTGGTTTGAATCCTGACAGGATATGCTTTGCTTTTTCTTTCATGATTCTCCATTGCCTCATCAGCACATTTTTTTTAAAGGAATTATCAAGAGTTTTCTGTTTTTCAGTATTTGTATACTTGGTGAGGGTGGGTGGAGATGAGGCAAGTTTAGCTCTTTTTTTTTTTTTTAAACCCTTACCTTCCGTCTTGGAATCAATACTGTGTATCCGTTCCAAGGCAGAAGAGTGGTAAGGGTGAGGCAATTGGGGTCAAGTGACTTGCCCAGGGTCACACAGATGGGAAATGTCTGAGGCCAGATTTGAACCTAGGACCTCCCATCTCTAGGCCTGACTCTCAATCCACTGAGCTACCCAGCTGCCCCCGCAAGTTTAGTTCTTAAAGACAATGTTAGAAGTTCTTCAAATTGTTTGAATTTGATATTCAGAAAACCGATTACAGAAAAACAGATTACAAATAAACTGGTCAAAAGTGAAAAAAAAAATCTGTAAAGTAGCCCTTTCTATTTTTGAATTTTCTTCATTGTTCAGTAATTTTTCTTTGTAGAAAATTTGAAATCTACTTCTCTTTATTTCCTTTCTAGTGCTCCTGGTTCTGTCCTCTGGCTAAGCAAAACAAAAATTAATCTCTCCTTCAGATGACAGCCCTACAAATATTGGAAGATGAATTTTATATACTCTCCAGTATTTTATGTTCTTCAAGTTACACATCTAAAGTTCCTTCATGTGATTATTGTATGATTCATTTCCATTTCCTTCACAACCTTGGTAAATTCTACTCTTCAATTTTTTCACTGTCCTTCCTAAAAGATGGCTCTTAGAATTGCACACAGTGATTGGACAAGAACAGAATACAGTGGAATTATTGTTTCCTCAGCACAGATATTACACTTCTATCAATGGAGTTGAAGATATCTTCAGTTTTTACAGTAATAATGATTTTGGTATATTGTAGCTTTTTTTTTTTTGGATGCGATTTCATTGGTGTAGGGAACTTCTGGTATGGAAACTCCCTGTCTCAATGTAGATTGATCCCTTCTTTGTAACTTGGGACAGCAAGAGGCTAAATTATTTGAGCAAGGTCATATAACTGTCATTTGCCAGAAGTGGGACTTGAACTCAGGTTTTCCTGACTCAGAGGCTACCTCTCATATTTATATACAATACATAGTTATAAACAGAAAGAAGTTAAATCACAGTACAGTTTTGGACTTGGGAAAACTTGAGTTCAAATCTTGCCTCAGACACAGCATTTATGTTACTGAGCAAGTCATTTATCTTCTCTTTGTCTCAGTTGTCTTTTTTGTAAAATGGGTATAATGGCCCCTTACCTTAAGAGAATTTTTATGAGGATCAAATGAGAACATATTTTGCAAAGTTTAGAGGCAGAATTAAAACCCATGTTTTCTGATTTCAATCTAGTGTTTTCTCTTATATAAATGTTATTTATTTTGATTATTTAAACTATAGTTCAAAGTCCATTTGCATAAGAATCTCCTTATTGTTGGAGATTGTTAATTCAGTGTCCCATACTTGTATGAAGGGTGGAGTTGGTAAGAAGACATATCTTTCTGCTCTCCCTTTAGATCCTTGATGGGAAAGCCTGGGAGGGAGAATGTAGAGGCACTGGAACCAAGTCCTTATCTTTGACTTATGAGACTTGGGGAATTTCCCTTTGGATGAGATCTAGTACTTTTATGGTTGAGTGTCAAGTGGGAGAGCTCATATGGCTGGCTCCATTTACTTTCTATTTTTTGGTATATTCTCATCTGCATACCTTCTGTTTTCTATTTGCCATCTGTTTATATAAATGAGTTTATTTGCCATCTGTGTTTATTGTAGAACTGACATTTGTTGGGAATTTGTCAAGCCTTGGTGGGAAGATTGGATTTAGCAATTTCCTAATTGTAACAATGAAGTTATTTAGTTTGACAAAATCAGGAATGTCTATACCCATACTTAAGGATTAAGTATTCAGGAGGATGGCCTTTGATAGACATGTGCAGAAAACAGCTGACAGACCCCTGGGCTGTCCTAAATCAAGCTGAAGCTACCATTGGTACAGATGAGACGTAGGAGAGTGATATAAAACCGTCTATATAGGGTGTGTCACTTCCTTTCTTCAGTGTCTTTCCCTGGAGAGGTGGCTCTGGCTGATCATTTCCCGTGAGCAGGCCTGGGCGCGCCAGTTCGATCCTGGAACTCAAGCCTGGAGGAGCTCCCTCAGACAGCTTCCTTGAGATGGTCACGTGGTGAGTTTTAAGACTGATTCCCTTTTTCCCTTGGCTCTAAGGGGAGGCTCCTTGGCCAAGGCCTTGAACTCCTGCCTGGCTCATCCTGAGCAGAAGCAGTTGAAATGAACTCTTCTCTCTCTCTCTCTCTTAAATTCTTTCCTCTATATTAATTAAAATCACCATAAATTTCGAGCTGACTTGGGTATTTTATTTGGGATATCCCATGGCGACCAATAACTAAATTTAGTTTAGGTCACAATGCTAAAATTATCCTTACATTGGGTAGATAGGTGGTGGGAGTGGAGGCATTTCTCCATTACAGGATTGAAATGAGGAATTCAGCTTGAACCTAAAAATTATTTCCCCATGCTAAAAATACTTAATGAAGGGCAAGATATAATTCTAGCCCTTTCTCTAAAATATGAGTAGCCAGCTTTTGTCCTCAACTTCCTGCTTCCCCTCCTGTAGGCATCAATCTCCCTTGGAGAAAGGTGATTGGAGAAGACTTTAAGAGATATTTATTCCTGCCTCCCTGTGGGCCACATTCTAGGCACACCCACGTGGACACACATATCTACATGAGCAACAGAAAACAAGGGGGTACCCTTGGCCCCTTACTATTACTGTAGTTGAATCATTAAACTTATAATGCACTAAAATCTTAAGTTGTTTTTTTTTCTCTCCATGGGCTCTATTATAGTCCATTTTCTCAATGGGCTGTATGTAGTTTATTCACATCTCCATCAGAAATGGTGATGGAAAGGGGAGGATTGGGAGTGGAAGAGTTATATTTCTAGACCAAGACTGACCAAAAAAAGCCCAGTATGTTTGACATACTTTCCTTAAGACAATCTTTCTTTCCTGTTGGGCCTGAAAATTGCTAGACCTGTGTGCCCCTCATTTTCTAAGGCATTTGCAACTATTTTGAGTGAGGATAGCTGCAGAACACTTCTCAAAGCATTGAAATCTGAGTAATTTAACTTCTGCTAAGGAAACAGCATACCTGCTGAGGAGTAAACAAAGGAGTTAAAACAGGCAAGACACAAAGTAGGCTGATTTCAGGTTGAAAGCTTAAGGAGGAAGTATTTAGACTGCTGGGAATAATGAACAATTTCACCACTATTCAAGTATGGGAGAAAACATGCCTTACAACCATAGTCTGGGAAGGCTGTAAACTCCAAGAAGGGAAGGGTGTAAGCTGAAGATTAATTCAAAGGAGAAGGTAGCTACTGAATCCTCCCAAAACCCATCTGTCCAATTAAAGTGTGTGAGGACCCATTTCCACTCATCTCCCTCTCCTGGGAAAGCAAAAGACACAGCCTGGCTAAGACCTCACCTGTAGGAAGTTGATGTTATTCCTTTCCTTGAAGGACAGAACCCAGAGCTGCCTCTTCAATATTCTTCCTTAGTCTCAAAGACTCTTGTCAGAAAGCTTCCTCTGGAGGTCCTAGAGCTGCTGGGAAAACTGTTAGCCTCTGTTACTCTCTATCCCCAAACCCATTCCTGAGTCATTCAATAGATGGGAAAACAGGCAGCAGAGGAACTGCTTTCTAGCCTAACTGGAATCTGTTGGTATGGAGAGAGGGAGAGAGGGATGCTCAAACACATCCCAGAGTTCAGGGTCACTGAGGAAGATGGTGCACAAGAGGGAGAAGAGTTGTCTATGCTGTTGTTTTATTCCAAATGAAATGGTATTGACATTATGTTCTTCAGGCATCATTTAGCTCCAGGGACAGGGACCATATACTACTTCTTTATTAAGTGGCTCAAGTAGACAAGTCTAAGGAAGACAAGATTGGCACATGGGATACTAGAAGAAATTGAAGATATAAAGATAGGTCCCTCTGTACACATCATAACAATTTAGTAATTGCTAAACAACAAAGGAACATAGTTTTTCCTCTTTTTAGTGTTTCTTGATCAGAGTTCCTGAACTATCAGAACCAGATTCTTCCTGGATTTTGGGGTATTTCTATCCCACACCAACCTGTGTGTCACAGCATCATAAAATGGGAGCATAGACAGTTGGAGGGGGGACTTCAAGGGAAGTACTCCCTAAATCCACATGAGCCTGGCCAAGACTTGAGCAAGTCCACTGGAGGTTTATGATCTTTTATTATCAAAGATTCAAAGTAGAACAGGGCCTTTGCCCATTACAATACCTTTTCTGTAATAGAAAAACAACAGTTAAAACTGTAGGCATGTGATTGATAACCATTATTTCTAGTACTTTATGGTTTACAAAGCATTTTGTTCATGATAGTCCTTAGCCACATGTAGAACAATTACTGTTAACCTAATTTTATAGATAGGGATCTGAGCCTTAAGAGATGAAACTTGTCCACTTGTATAATAAAATGTTGGAACTGAGACTCCATACACCCATATTTCCTGACTTTGAGTCTTGAATTCTTTCTTACTATTATGACAGGATCCAGCAGTCTTGGACCTCAATGAACCATACCAACTTCCTTGAGCTCCCTCTCAAAATTGCCTTTTGCCCAAGAACTTATTACTCATTTTTAAAGTTCATTAATCTCTGAACCTTAACTGGTCCCAAGATCACAACAGCCTTTCTAGAACAGAGGTCTCCCTTGATGATGTGCAACTGATGGCACCTCTAGCCCAGTAAAATTTATGATCCAAAGACAGCACCAGTTTCCCCTATCTTGGAGTCTGTGGTGGTTCTTCAAGCACCACAAATAGTTCCTCTATCAGGGAGTTTGAAGTTTTTGAGAGGGAAGTGCAGGGAGAGAGGAAGAGTGAGGGAGTGAGCCTTCTGCCATCTATGATATTAAGAATCTAGGAACCTTCAGGAGGCTGAGGTTGGACCATTGGTCTCTTTTCCATCTTGCTCAGCCATCTGCTTCAGCTCAGCTCTGGGTTCTGAACACAAGGCCAATTTTCTAATCCTGGCAGAACCTCACTTAGGGACACTACCAAGGTTCACTAGGATTAGACTTTGTATTCATATTTAAAGGCCAGAGTTCTTTCTGGGCCAACCTGTAGGTCCTCTGCATTGCTCAATTTCTTTCGCTTGTTTCACAAGCATGGTGTGCATATTGCTTGACTTTCCCTGGGTTTCCAGGGCTGCTTTCTCATAGAATTTCAGAGATGGGATTTTTAAGATCCATTTCAAACACCTTAATAAATAAGGATAGGCTTAGAGAAGGGAAGGACTTTGCTAGTCAGACATTTTAGTCTTAGCTTAGACTAGACTCAAGCTCTCCTATAAGTACCATGTCATCCTACAGAAGGATTCTATTCTAAGCTGTCAACTGAATCTCTCCAATGACGAAAAAGCCCATTCATTTTTATAGCTATTCAGAATTTTATTCTCTGTAACTCACTATTCTCTCCCCAAATGGCTCCCTTTGGTATAAGAGTTCTAGAATATTGGAAAGCCAGCATAACATATACCCAAGACTTCTCTTCTCTTCTCTAAAAACCTTCATGTCCTAATATAGCTAGACTTCTGGACTTGCTCTAACTCAGCAGTTCTCAACCTGTGGGTCCCGACCCTGGTGGGGGTCCAATGACCAAAACACAGGGGTTGCCTAAAGCCATCGGAAAATACATATTTCCGCTGAGAAATCGCGCTACTTTACAGCAAGATCTCAGAAAGAACAGGGATCCTGTTGCCCGCACATTGTACTAATATTAGTTACCTATCAGCAGCCCTCCCCCTATGAGGGGCGATGGATTTACCCTGTTGCCTGGAGACCGGACTCAAACAGAGACTCTGAGAGAGCACCTGGGCGCTGGCTCCGGAGGGGGTTAAGAATGAGTCCTGGAGCGGATAACCTCCTGGAGTAGATAATGGAGCCGAGTAACCCCAGAAAAGTGAAGCCTCAGCTTGAGCCAGAGGGAGATGACAGAAGAAGGCAGCATCTGCGGACCCCCTCCCCAGGCAGGACTTACCTCCCACCCCAGCGCTCAGGCTGCCTCCTGCTGGATTAATATTTCTCAACATATAATTAAATATTGTTTTTGTGATTAATCACTATGTTTAAATTATGTTTGATTTATAGCAATGAGAATACATAATGCATATCAGGTATTTACATTCCAAATCATAACTGTAGCAAAATTACAGTTTTGAAGTAGCCACCAAAATAATTTTTTGGTTTGGGGTCAATGCCACATGAGGAATTGTATTGCAGTCACGGCATTAGAAAGATTGAGAACCACTGCTCTAACTTGTCAAAGGTGAAGTTGTTGCCACCTAGTGGTCACTGGGCAAAGCTGTGAGTACAGATGCAGCTGTTCCAAGTTGGTAACCAGAAGCCATCTAATGCCAGGACAGCGTCACAGCAAAGGTAGCCAGGAGGAACTGACTGTATTTCTGATCTGGCAAGGGGTCTGAATCCAACAGTCCACTATGACAGGTGAGGGCATCCTCGAATGTAGGCAGAGTAGAGTACAAAGGATGGGTGAGTAAGTCAGCAAAAGTAGTTCCAAAGACTTGATGGGTCTGCCTTAGAAAAATGCTAATTTCCTTATGGATCTTACTCATAAGGCAAACAGGGAGAGAAGTGGGGAATCAACTGGGAGTGCCTTTAGTCTGGGACATGGCCAGATGGTGTGTATCCCTCACTCCAAAGGCCTATGGATAGAATGTCACTGTCAAAGCAAAGGATTACAATTACATTTCTTGTTTTTCTTTATTTTCCTCTAACTCATTCTCTACCCAAGAGGCACAGTCTCCTTAGTTACTCCCTTGGGGCTAGAAGATAAGTGGTTTCCCAGATGCATCCAAACAGATGGTAACCTCTCTGAGAGGATGCATCCCCAATGGTGGGGGGGGCACCTTACATTTAGGTATTTAGGAAGTTTGTTGAATTGAATTGAAAAGCTGGACTAGGTCATGATCTCTTCTAGCTCTAAGGTTCTATAAGGTCAAGCTGTAACATCATTCATGCCCTTTTTCCAAACACCTTTCCACTGTTATCATCTGTAGAACTTCTCTGTGTGGGCAATTTCCTTTTTTCCTTTCCCATCCCATTCTTTCTTTATGATTCTAGTCTTATCTTTTGGAGGCTGTGTTGTGTGCTCCTAAATATGTCTTGTAGTACATATAGATGGGAAGGCCTTAATCCTTAACTCTGGCCCTATCAATGACATCACCTAATCAGACAAACTTGCTTGTATCATTTGACTTTCTGTACTGGATTTATGGGGTGGGTAAATTACTTTCTCTCTCTATCTGGCCAGGAACTCCAAATTCCAACTTATTTTCTATTTTTTGCCAAGTTGGTAACAATTTATATTTATAAAGCACTCTAAAGATACTTTTCTTATAACCATCCTGTGAAGTAGATATTATCTGCCACACAAGTGGCCGAGTTGGGGACTTGAATTAGGTTATCAACTCCAGAGCCAATGTTCATGCTGCCTTCATTTAATACACATTTTATACATTATGGAAATGTCTATGTTTCATTCCTTTGTTCCCATTCTCTAGTGAACACTGTTTACTTGGATGATCCATTTTACTTGGATGATCTCTCCTAGGTCTATGCTATTGTGGGCTTGATCTGGAACTTTACCCAAATTTGAACTCAGTCAGACCCTGGCACCCCACTCCATGACCTCCTCCCCTCCCGCACCCTCCCATGACTCTCATCAGTACCAAAGGGAAGGCAGGAGATTTAATTTCTTCTTTTTCTTTGTATCTTAACATTGTCAAAGAGAGACAACAAGAGTTTCACAAAAGCTCCATTAGTGGATTTATTTGCACTGTAAGGAAGGGAACGGAAATGTCTTGTCTTTAGCCGCAGGGTTTCCACGTGCCTGACGCAGCCAGCGGACAACAAACCTTATCACCTGGAGTGGGTCCAACACAGCGATGCCCTGGCCTGTCACATGGCCACACAGTAGGCAGGAATGATTAAGGGCTTTATTCCATGCGTTGTCTGTCAGAGGCAGGGGCATGTACAAGTCAACACACGTTGCAAATGAGAGTTTACATCTGATCAAACACAGTAGAGATTTCTTTTGTTCAGAAATGCCCCACATGGAGGAGACATAAGAGAAAAACCAGGCAGGCCTTCAAATACAGAACAAGGCCAGAAGATATGAAAACCTGAAACACAAACAGGTCTGGTGAAAAGATACTTGACTTTGGGAGACAAGCTGTGTTCAAATTAAAATCCAATTGAACATTAAATTCCCTCCAAATTGGAAGTGTTCAGTAATGTAGCTTAACAAGCCAAGGTCCTCTAATCTAAGGACATTGTATCCAAAACACTGATGCTGAGAGTCAAGTCCAAAGTCCTGTAATGTTTGGGCTTGGGTGGTAGTGGTGGTGACGGGGAGCTGGGAAAAGGGGCTAAGTAATCTGACCTTTTCTGCTGTTCCTTTGCCCTTGGCTTCTGCTAGGTGATCTCAGTGGTGACTGTAGGTAAGAGACAACAGCATCTATTCCTGGCATTGTCAGAGAGACCTAGGGCCTAGTTTCCAGGCCCTATCTGTAGGAGAAGTAAACAATTAAACATTGCTTTTTGGAGTTCTCCACTACCAACCCACAAAGGCCAAGAACATGCACTACTGCCAAGATTTTTGAGTTTGCAACAGGTGTTCTGGGGGCCAAGGAGAGGGGATAGTTTTGGTGCTAAAGAGATGAGAGAGGATTTTGACTTTTTTTGTTTTGTTTTGAATATAAAAATTATTGTAAAGACAAGGGACAGACCCAAGACAACTAGCTGAACTTGCTGCTGGCTTTTCTGATTCTAATATTCCAAATATAAGAGTTACAGGTCTCAAGTTCATCTACAAAAAAGGTAATAAAAATAAAACAAAATGGCACCTTCAACAGAATAGAACAAAATCTTACAACACAGCCTCGTGGAAGCAGAGGCCCAACAGTGCTAGCTCCAAGAGAGACACAAAAGAAGATTCCAAGTCTTCACTCCACCCAAAAAGTAAACAAAAAGCTAAACATGACTGTTCTGCATTCTCTGAATAAGTTAAACTTCAATTCTTCTCCAATGTGTCCACACAAGGAACGGGGTCCTCTGCCAGTGGAAGGGAAAGGGAGGGAGGGGAGGCTACCCAAACTAAAAATAGAAGGAAAGAAAAATAAAGGAAGAGAATGAGAGTGCACAAGCTAAAAAGGAAGAGGAAGGAGGGAATGAGAGGACGGAGAAGAGGGAGAGGAAAAGGGGAAAAGAGAAGGGAAGGGTAGAGAGCAGAGAGGTAAAGGAGGGAGAGGGATAGAAGAGATAAAAGAATGAGAGTGCACAGGCAAAAGCAGTTTATGGTCACAGAAGTCATCAAGTTCCTTAAAGGGGTTAAAATATGCAAATCAGTGCTTTGCTAATTCTCCCCTCTTCAGTGCCTCAGCAGGGCAGTGGAAAAAAAGTCTTTTGGACAAATCCAGAAGTTCCAGAGGGTCAGTCAGGGTGGGAAGCTGGTCTGAAGGGCCCAAGGGCTGCTAGTCCTCAATGATGATGGGCTCCTCATTCACTGGCAGGGGCTGCTGCCTGAGCTGTAGTGACTGGCTTGGTCGAAGTATGATAGGCTTGTAAGGGCGACGGGCAGCTCGCTTTGTTTCAGAAGATGAAAGCAACTTTCGGATTTTCCTACAAATGCAGAAGAAAAATCAGTCAAAACATTTATCAAATAGATTCTCCCACAAAAGAAAGGTTGGTTTTTGTGGTGGGCCCTTAACCTACACTGGTCCTTCCTGATCCAAACTATTTTTTGAACCTGTAAAATGTTTTAATCTTCTACCACAGTGTTCAACCATCTTAGCTTCAGTGCTCCAGATCAAAGGTTAAACTTGGACCTGAAGAAGTAAGAGGGAATTTAAGGAGTAGGAGGAATAGGATGAAGAAAAGAAGAAAATTGAGTCAGTCTTTTAAAGACAGTAACTTTAAAAATAATGGCAGTCACTCCCACTTGTATAATGTTTCAAGGCTTACAAAGAATTTTCCTAACAACTATTCTGTGTGTGTGTGTGTGTGTGTGTGTGTGTGTGTGTGTGTGTGTGTGTGTGTGAGAGAGAGAGAGAGAGAGAGAGAGAGAGAGAGAGAGAGAGAGAGAGAGAGAGAGAGAGAGAGTGAGAGGGAGAGGGAGAGGGAGAGAGAGAGAGAGAGAAAGACAGAGACAGAGACAGAGACAGGGATAGACAGAGAGTGTGATATAATTCATATAGATGAAGCATTGAAGGTTTAGAACGGTAAAGGGTAATAGTATGTATGAGAGAACAGAATTCTTCTAACTCTAAGTGTTTTTTCCATTACACATGGCTTCCTCTTCGAATAAAAAAATCTTTGGTGGTCAAATTGATCAGAGTAGATCAATAACAATCTGTTTTACACAGACCAGCAGCAGGTTAGGAAATGCTAGTCTCAAACTCCAATTGAAATCTTGGAGACCAAGTCTATTGTCCAATCTTTATTTTCAGCTAATTTTATTTATCTCTATAGGGCACTCATACATTCCTCCTACTTAGGGTCCCAGAGGAAAGGCCCAGGGTAAGGGAGTGGAGAAGGATGAGGAATTTCACAAGGTTTTTCCTTGGTCTATAAATTGGAGCCTTTTGTATCTAAGGACTTCATTCAGCAGACATGCAGAAAGGATCATTTCTCCCATAAATACTATTTTCAATGATGGTCTACAGTCTAAGCTACCAGAGAATCACCCACTCCAATCATGAATTCTAAATAACGGGGATGGAGGGCCCCATTTAGAGCTGAGGGAAACCCCTGTCCTACCTGGTTTCCTCTGTGGCCATGTAAAACACATCATCTGGAGCATCAATCCAATTCATCCTCCTCCTTTTCACTGGAGGCAGGGATCCACCACGAATTAATCTGACTTTTGTTGGATAGGATTTCCCATTGAGCAGCAAGTTTCGGCTTGGTCCCTAACACAATACATAAGAGGTAATAACTACATGGTCAATGACCAGTCCAAACTTGGAGATGACATATATAAGGAAGGGTTGAAAAAGAGTGACTATTCTTGATAAAATTTTACCCATGGCTAAATGAAATTAGAAGGGCCTCAGAGAATAAGGCTAGAGTAGGAAAAGAATCATCTCAGAAGTTGAGGGAGGAAATAAAGCATTTGTAAGCCTTACTTCTTCACCCCATCTTTATGGGAAAAGCTTCTCCCCCTTTCCTCACACATGAAAGATTTTATGTGGTTTCCAGGATCTCTGTATAACAAATAATTCTTCTTCAAACTCTCCTAGTTAGGCCTGACCCAAGGAAATCAGAAACTGATCCGTATAATTTCAGGGAGGACTGGAGTTCTCTGGGAATAGGTATTTCTCTTGCTATAATGTAGTCACTGAGGAAAGGGAATGCACACTGAAGGCAGGGGAAATAGATGTACTTTCAAAGAACTAACTTCAAGTCCTGTTGCCTCACAGCATCTTACTGTGCATTATATGAATGCTGTTGGCAACTAACTCTGAGCTACACTACCTTTTCCCAGGACATTTTCTTAGCAAATAGTTACCAAATTGCCACATTCTGATTCTCTAAGGAGATCGCATGAGATTTTTTTTTATACCATCTCAGCAGCACAACTCATTTTCCCTTTAATCAAGCAAATAAAAGCACTTTCCCCAAACCCAACAGATTTTCAGACTCTTGGAGAACAATGTTTAACTGGGAAACACAGATGTGGTGAGGAGAAAATTTTTAGGCTGTATCAGGGAAGAATAGCTTTTATTTCCCGATTCCTGATTAAATTCCCGAGGAAGACTGGGTTGAATGGTCAGTCCTACCCAGTCCTATTTGGCTTGGCTTACCCATGTTTGCTGTTCCCATGGCATGCCCTACTCTGAGTTTTGGTTGGCATCTCAAGAATGTTCCCCAAACCAAAGAAGCAGGAAAACTATTTCTAACCCTGCCAAGAGTAAGGGTGTGGCTCCCTTTCACCCAAAAGACTTGAGTTGCTTTAGTCATCAAATACAAAAAAAGTAGCCAGTCTCTTCTAGAAGAAGAGGTGGTAAAACGGTCTTCAATGAAGGTTTCATGTCATCATTTCCCTTTCCATCATCCCACAGTGGTTTCATGTCTAGCACCTTATCAATTAATGCCTGGCATCTAGCACACTTGGCTCTTTGGCTCTGAAATAATATACCCAATAGGAAGAGGTAGGGAGAGAATGTAGTCCACTAGATGATTATTCTAAGCCATTAGTCACAGATCATGGAAAATCAGACCATGACATGGGTTGTTGGGGGTCTGGGCATCTAATTTCAGAGTCCCCAAGACCAAACCAACAAGTACCAAAGCACAATGGTAACAGACAGAGTCAAGGTCAGACCAGCATCCCTAGGATTACTTCAAAGTGCCTCAGACTGGTTATTTAATTCTGTTCTCTGCTTATACTCTTGGTTTAATGAAGATCTATTCTCAGCAGACACCTTCCCACATCAATTACTTTCAAGCCTGCTTTGTATCCTAGCCCTCTCCGAATTATACTTCACTATCCACAGGCTCACTATTAATAGCTCCTTGTCTTATCATCCTCTTTCTATCCATGGAAACACAAACTGTTCCAGCCAAAGCAAAATGCCCTGAATAAACTTTAGAGAGTGATATCTATGTGCCTGTGACAGGCAGATAAACAGTAAAGTTCTCCAGGCCTCTCTGAAAAGGAGACAATAAGGAGGTATGTGTGATGAAGAAGGCTTTCACAGAAGCTCTATCTAGACACAGGTAGAGTTTACTCTCTCTTACCATTTGTCTGGTTGGTCCATGGTTAGCCAGTCCTAACAAACAGGAAAGAGAATAGAACTTGTAAGACACCAAATTTCTTCCATGACAGAAATCATAAAGAATAAAAAACAAAAAGCAATGTTTTAAATTTCTGTTTCCTCCTCAACTAGTATTTTTGGCTTAGCAAACCCCTTCCTTGGGGCACCATGAATTAAGGAAGTCAGACATTATTTTCATTCTATAGCCAAATATTTAAAACAAACTGGTTTGGTTTAGGTCTTAGATGGAGGAGAAAGCAGTGATCCTATCCAGTTAGAGGCAAAATGGACTTTGATTTTTTATTTATTTATTTTTTAAAAATCAAGCCAGCCTCCCTCCTTCAGGCTGACACAACTTCTCTCCATTATCAGGTAGAAGAGTTACCTGAGGGCCTGGCTTTTGAATCACTCAGAAAAAAATAAAAAGTCTGACAGTCACAGTTCTTTGCTTCCTAAAAGTAATAGCTGCCTTTCAATTCCTTTCTTTCCAGAGTGCACTGAACTTTACTGAGCAAAGTGAGGAGTTTACAAAGTAACCAAGCAACTATAAGCAAAGAAATAAATAGTAGAGAATGAGTAGATGAGACTTTTTGAATTGGTTTACAATGACTTAGATACCTCCCAAAGGTCCAGGCAAAATAGCCCATAATAAAACTTTACTAATCATCTTTTGAAATGTAAAATTCTTGAAGGCAGAGGAGTCCCAATTCATAGATGGGGAATTCTGAACTGTACCCATACACTTTTTGCTATGTGTACTTTGTTACTCAAGTACTGGCAAGACATCCTATGGAACTGCTAATTCCATTATTTTTAATTAGAGGCAGACCCTTGAGTAAGCAGTAAGTCCAGGGTGATCCCCACAGCTGCTGCCCAAAGATGCATCTTTCTTCCTTTGCTATGAAATGAAGAGGGGGGACGGGAATGAGGAATGGTCAGGGTAAGCTATTATCTATGGTTTTGGTTCAGAATACCCTTTCCCCTACTAACTTCCCAGGATTATATAGGCTTGAGCATTGGAAGCCAAGACCAAACAAGACCAAACAAGAAGAAATTGGTTTCCTTATCACTACTCATGATTGCTCCAAATGGTACCCAGATCTCTTTCTTCTCTACCTGCTGGACAGAAAACAAGAGCACCTAAGGAAATGATGCCTAATATTTTCCAGGCTGCCTACAGTTATGGAAGAACAAAAGGGCATCAAGAAATAGGAAGAAAATTTCCAAATAATATGTAATTGCTATCTACATATCTAGATGAACTCAAGCATTGGAAGTCTACCTTCTAGGAAGTCTAGAAGCTTCCCTACAAGGGATTTTCACTGATCCTAAGCTAATTTGGAACAAAATTCTAGCAATTAATAATCTCTTGCTGCATATAAACAAGGCATCCCTCTTTCTCCCTTGCATTTTTGAATGACTATTGACCAATTCTACCTACTTCTTAAAAGAAACTCATCTGTAGTTCAACAGCTTAAATCTCATGAAAACAGATAACTTCCTGGTCCATTAGGTTGAGAAACTCTGTTCTGTTGTTCCCACTATTGATAATTCAAAACTCTATCCTTCAGTGCCAGAGGGCCACTTTCTACTCCAGGCCCTATATCTACTGTTCCCATTATAAGACTACTTCTGGGATTTGGCAACCTATAGTTATGACCGATATCTACACATATACTGATGCATACACTGAATATTAGTAATCTACTTCATCAAATCAAATCTGTTTCCTTTACCGAACAGTCTCACCCCATCATTTGTGCATTATCACATTAAGGACCCACCTACCTTTGGGTCCAGTCTCCAAAAACAAATGTTACTGCTGAGTTGTAAAAGAGCAAATACACATACACATATCTGTGGGCCAAACTAAGAGATAATTTGTCATTCTAAGTATCTCTATTTCCTGTTCTGGTTGGTCTCCAAAAAGTATCCTGCCCATAATAACATGAGTTTCATTTATGACAGTTTTAGACAGCTAAGCAAGAAAAAGAAGGGAAAAATGATTGAGAAATAACCAAATGATAGTGATAGACTCAATGGTCAGTACTGTCCAAATACATTTTTTTCAGGTTGTTTTTTGCCTTTTCCTGGAAGGTATTCCCTTTAATAACTTTGGGAAAAGGTCACTGAAATACTGGAACCCATCTTTCATCATTATCTAATGAGAACAACCACAGTTACATGCTGAAAAATATATGTGGTAGCTAGTGAAAACACTACAGCATACGGGACTCTGGGGGTGGGTGGAATAAGTGGTGAAGTAATAGTCAAAATCTCTTTTCTTTTAATAACTCTTTATGGGAAATGTCTTTATTTTAGAACCATGATTTGAGAACTCTTTTTACACTGTTCTGCTAGGCTTAGGGCTTAAAACCCATCAAACAAACAACCCTAGATATATGATTTCATTGATATAGAGGAACTCCTAATCAAAGACCACCTTCTATTGATATAGGATGGTAACCTGCTTTGAAAACTCAAAGTATTAGAGAATAGTCAGGGGAGTCAAGTGTTCTTTACAGCAAGGCTAGATCTCTATTTATTATGCAACATGACCTCTCTATTTTCTCTTCAAAATACAATCTATTCTTATTTTACCTTAAAAAAAATCACAGGTCACTGAAACGTTGAATTAAATGAAGAAAAAGTGAAGACTTCAATGTACGATACTAAACTCGCTGAATACCACAGACAATCCCTATGGATTGTCAACAGTTGGATGAGAAAAGAACATAGGGTTCTGTTGATGCTAAGTCTTCCCCAGGGCCTCAGATACCCAAAGTTACACTACAATGAACCTGTGGGGTCATATCCATTGAGATTCAAGCATTCTCTTCCCCTTAGTGATCTGCTGTATTTTGTTTTCCTCCATAAATCTTATAGGCTCATAACATTTAGAGTTGGAAAGGATCATTACAAATCTCTAAATTCATAAGTAAGGAAACCGAAGCCCTAGAACAGGAAAGCACCTTATTTTAAGTCACTTAATAAATAGTGGTGTGGGATTTGAACTCTAAATCTACTCTAACTAGTGTCTAAGTACATGAAGACTTTAGGAAATGAAAATAAGTTCTCTCCTGGGAAAGGATAGGGTCCTATCATGATCAGAGTCACTTTAGACCAGGTCCTTAGAAAAGAACCTGGGCTTTTCCAATGGCTCTTTGGGCAGCTTAATGGAAAAGGCTAAATACAAAACAAACACAATAACATTCCAAGTTACTTACCTAAGTATGTTCCTATCAAATTGGCAGATTGGCAAAGGCAAAGGAAAAAAAAATAGCTCAGTGTTACACAAAGGAGCTGTGACTAGCAGGGAGCATATTCCCACCCTCCAGATAGAGTAAAATGCAGAGAAGCAGATGAGAGGCCACTTGCACTCCATGGGAAGGGAGATGATGATATGTGAATATTACACTAGTAGCTTACCTGAGAAAGAATAGATTTATTTATTGACTTATTTCAGAATAAAATATGTCAATCAGGACAAAACAAAAACTAGGCATGGACAATGATGAAACAGTTGCCAAAGAAGAAAGTTTGCATCAGGCAAGTCAAAAAATTAAATATTTTAAGGGGTGTGAGAAATACTAGCACTCTTGAGAAAAAAAAAATCCATATGACTGACTTCAGTCATATGGATTCTTGTAGTAAGAGAGAATTCATCCATAAAGGATTCCCAGATTTTAACCCTTACAGACACTAGAGAAAATATCTTCCTTAAACCCCCAAATAACAAACATTCAGTTGTTTTAACTAGGGTCAGGTCCCAACCATATGCAAAAGACAATTGGTTCTCTTAGTCTAGCAAGAACCTCAGGCTTTACAACTCTGGCATTTCAAAGAGACCCAGAGATTTGAATACAATGGCAGGGCGCTGAGGAGTGGGAAGAAGAAAGGGTGGGATTTATCTCTTTCATCTTCATTAACTAATCAGTCTGAAGCTCAGAGGACTAGTATGTTTGGTGATGCTCACTTCCATATAGGAAGTTCATCTGGGAGAAGCTATGCAGGGACAAGTTTTAAAAGCAGGTGAGTTAACAACATGTACTGGATTCTTCTTGAACTGAAAGCTAACTTTAATAAGAGAAGGTGAGCAGAACTATATACTAGGTCACATTTCTTATTGAGTTAATATGCTGATCTTCCTAGGTATGTTCACTTCCAAAGTCAGCTATGCAAACCTAACAATATGCAAGGGTCAGGTTAAGGGAAATAAAATCTAGTGAATTTAGAAGTTGGATTGAAAAAATTTTAACTAAGTTCAATTCTTTTGATTCATACATTTTGTAAAATGAAATAATTAACAATCTTTCATAGAGATAATTATAATAAGGCATAAAAGTTCAAAGAGATCATCACAGGAAAGAAAAATAATCACTACCAATCATGAGATAACATATTTACATTACCTTCAAAAAAGTTTTATAAACATATTATTGTAGGCTATCAATTGCATTAGGGATTTAATCCTATACAATCGTATGGCGTATCTGAAAGTACCTCAATAGATTATTTTAAAACATGAGAGAACCACTCTCCACCAATGGGATCAGGCTCAGTCTAACAGAACATTTTAAGACAAGTCATACAAATTAAAATTTCTCAAACTGTGGGTTTGAGTTGCCTATAAACAAATTGGTGTTTCATGGAGAGAGCAAGCCATAAGTTTGTTTAGATCTACTGTCTCTCAGCAAGGCTGTGTTTATAGAATTGGGTCCTTTCTGTTTTTTAAGTGCAGGACAGTTCTCAGGTTAGCAGATTGTTGAAGTTACAGAAACTCCAATCTTGGAGAGAAATGTTGAAAGGGAAAGGGAGTAAAACTAATTCCAGGCCCTAACCGGAACCCATCTGGAATTATAATCCAGGGTCTAGAATCTGAGCCAGGACAGTGTGAAGAAAACAGATTACACTGCTTTATCAAAAATGCCTACAAGAAAGGAAATAGGTTCTGAACAAGGACACATGTAATACCCAGGGGAATTGCCCCGTCGGCTATGGGAGGGGAGGGAGGAATAGAAAATGATTTTTGTAACCAAAGAGTAATGTTTGAAATTGACCAAATAAAAAATAATGTTCAAAAAAATGCCTACAAGAACATTCCCTTGGGACCAGATAGACAAAAGACAAATTCCAGGTCATATGCAGAGCTTCCCCTCTGATGGGAAGAGTTTCCAGTATCCTCTTCTCATATTAAAAGGGAGAGACTAAAGATGACATTCTAGGAATGACCAAGAGGCATCTAGCCCAGTCTCTTTTCTATTATCTACTGGCCACCATGGCTGTTCTCTGCAGAAAGCTCCATGAAGGTCTCTCTTTCCACTATGGTCATTTCACAGCTTTAGTATAAAGCAGCACATGAGTAACTTTTGGGTGATTTCAACTTATGCAGATTCCCTTTGTTTACCAATTTCCAGGCAAGACTCCAGGAGGTTGAATTCTACCCTTGGTTAAATAAACTTTAGACATATCCACTAAGAAAGTTTACTGTGTTGCTTTGTTGGGAAATATCCTATCAAATCCAAACTCTTCTGAGAACTTTAAGAAACCTGAAATTCTACCCCGGAAACCAAGTGCTGGACCTGACTGATTCCACAATGGTTCTTCCTCTCAATGTGGCCATAGTTTCCCCAAGGCTTCCAGGAAGTTCACTATAGCCTCTGTCCTTCTATAGATTGTTCTCAGAGGTTTCCTTCTGCAAACAGGCACAAACGATCAAGAAAAGAACCAGACACATGATTATTCCTGAATCACTAGTAAGGAAGAATTATTAGTATCCTTTAATTGGAAAGATTGTAAAGGAAACTCAGAGTAGATTCGAATTGTGTCAGTGGGGTAAATAATGGGCCAAACACGTGCTCTCTATACCTGTAAGGGACATGGGTTCCATTGGTTCAGTAGCCAGGGAAGCAAGCTTCAATTTTAGTTTAAGACAAGATATTTGTTTTTTTTCCAAATAATTGACTGAGTTTATATGAGATTAGACTCATGTAGGCCTTCCCTCTTCCCCAGAATCATATTCAAGGATAAAATCAAGTTAATGTATAACTTTTTTGGTAGAGGCTGTGTGCAAAATCATTCATGGGGAAAAGCATAGAATATCAGACCTTAGAATCTAGTTCAACTTTCCTTTACAGTTAAAGAAATTTGAGGAGTCTGGATTGGCAGAGTGACATAATGGAGAAAAGACAAAATCTGGAGCCAGAGGACCAAGGTTATAAACCCAGATATGCTACCTGCTATCTGTGACCTTGGGCAAAGTTAAATAACTTCTTTGAGGCTCAGTTTCTTCATCTGTAAAATAAGGAGGTTAGATTATAATATTTTCAGGGTTCTTTCTTAATCAAAATCCACAATCCTATGACTTATTTATTCAATGTCACACAGCTAGCTTCTGGTAGAACCTGAAGCCAAATTTTCAGACTCCTGGTTCAATATGCTACATCATATATAGAGAGCAGTAATGAGGTTGGCCAATGCCACTATACATAATTCTCCCCAGAGAGCTTATTCTTTATAAACTGTCACTCTTCTGGCCTAGGCTGACTGAAATTCATTCTGACTGTCCATGAAGAAATGTTATTTCCTACAGATCCCCAGAAAAAAAAATTGGATGTTTGGTCCTACTACTGCATAAAATGATTAGACACTCAGTTTCCCTTAATGGGGGAAGTCTTCAAGTACAATTATGTGCGTGAAGTCTAGATCTGAAGATCTTAGATCACACTTTCTGAGCTCTGTAATTTGACAATATTCTGCTTTATTTGACTTTATTTACATTAAATAAATAACAACCTAACTCAAATACCCAACCTTTCTCTCTAGGTAGGTTAATTGGAAGGAAAAGAGTCTGGGTGAAACAAGGCCTAGTAGCAGGGGTAAAGGTGATAAGAGAGAAACTGAAGTACTTAATAGGTGAGGGACAGAGTAAAGTATTTTAGAATGACAGAATATAGAAGAGGTAATAACTTCCTACCTAGAAACCTAGGCAGTGACTCCTGGAATTTCCTGGGGCTAACTTACCACCTCTAATATCAGTATATTGCCAATGTGGAAACAGTTGCTATCTTACCTAGGAAAGCCCATCTCACAGGTCTGTCTTTCTATTCAAAGCTGAAACTGCTGCTTGTAGATGCTAATAACTTTTGATATCATTATTTTTAGGCCTATTAGTCTACCACATTTACAAGGCTTCACCCACGTTATTGCACTGGAACCTCTGTGGGTGATAGGGAGATGCTAGGTGTGAATATCCTTTTGTGTGGCTGAGGCAGAGTGAAAGAGTAGATCATGAAATAGCAAGAGCCAGGATTTTAGGAAGCAAGGGATATGTGTTGGGGAGATGAGAAGAAAACAAAAGAGTTGGGCACTAAAGCACTAAACTCTTCAAGAAAGGGGGGAGAATGATCTGGGGACTAGCAGACAGTAGTCACCATATTCTGAACTGGGTAATAAACCTTACTAGAACTTTGAAAGGAGGGGGGTGGAGAAAGGAAGGGAGAGAAGAAAAAGAAAGGTAGGAAAAAGACAGAGGAAGATATACATCTGTCTGACAGGAATTAAAGGAAAAATCTGATTATTTCAGCTTGGATGGAGTAAAAGGAGAATTAGAAAATTAATTTGATTTTATTACTTATACTACTTTATAAACCCACAAGAGACTGTAACTTCAAGCATATAATACCATCAGCTAGGACAGGATTTCTATCTAAACCAAGGAGTTTTTAATCTTTTTGTGTCATGGAGTCCCCGGCCGATGAATAAGCCTATAATTTTTTTATTCTACATAAAGAAAAGATTACAGAGGAACATAATTATATTGAAGTAGTTATCTAAATATTAAGAAAACAAGTTCAGGGATGCTAGGTTAGAAACTCCTAGACTAGATACAAAAGAATAGAGATCTACATTGTCCAATTGTAAAGAGACAAGAGGGAAGTCTATGTCTACTGCTCTGGAGAAATTCTCACTCTTTAGGATCAAGACTGTTTTAAGGGTAAATTTGGCATAGTAAATTAGCATCCTTTGAAGCCATAATATACATAAAACATTACCATATTTACATATGTAAAATACAAGTATATGTAAAACATGGTTGTGGCAGAATGGAATATGTAATGAAAATTTTAATAATGAAATCTTTTCATGGAATTCATTAGTCATGGTGATTGTGAACTATCCATAGTTAAAATTTTAGTAGTTTGGGAGGGAGAGCACTAACATTAAGGGTGGTGGTGGTAAATTGGAAAAGTTTTAATCTATTCATTCCAAGGCAGAAGGGCAATAAGAGTTAGATAACTGAGGTTAAATGACTTGTCCAGAGGAAGTATCTGAGGCCACATTTGACCTAGGACCTCTCACTTCCAGGCTTAGATCTTTATCTACTGAGCTACCGAGTTGCATCTTAACAGATTCTGAAGGATTTGTAAGGAGGGAATGTATTCTAGAAACGGGTTGCAAAGGTAGAACATGGAATGTCATGTGTAAAAAAAAACAAAGAGAAGGCCAGTTTGCAGGATTGTACTCAAGAGCAGAAACAATGTCCACAAAGGCTGGGAAGACAGGTTAGGGCCAGACCATATAGGGCTTTAAAAGAAAAAAAAAAAAGGAATATTAACACAGTGGCATTAAAGTCATTCGATTTGATTGAGTAAGGAATCATATTGTCAGATCTGTGCTAAATGAAAATTTCTTAGGCAGCAGGGGATAAAGATAGAGTGGAGTACTGAGAGACTGGAGCCAGTAAGAAAAATTAGAAGTCTGCTGCATTAATATAACTTGGCCTAAAGTAAAGTGAAAGCTATATCAGTTGAGAGAAAGGGCCAGGTATATCAGTTGGGAGAAGGTAGACATGCCAAATTTGATGCATCTGAAGGACAGTGAAGAGTACAGAAAAATGCCAAAGTTAAAAACCTAAAAGACTTAGGTGGATGGTAGTGGCTCTCATGGAAATAGGGAAGATTGGAAGGAAGGGGAAGGTTTTGAGGGAAAGATAAAAGAACTTAGTTTAAAGACATATTGAATTTGAGATTTCTCCAGGATATTCAGTCAGAAATGTCTAAAAGCATGAAACTCAGGGTGAGAATTTCAGGTTGGATATACAAATTTGGGAGTCATTTGCATGAGGTGAGAATTAAACTCATCGGAGCTGATGAAATTATTACATCTTTCTCTATGCCTCATCCCATCTACACTTATTTTTTGCCCTCATCAAAATCACTGATTTTTCTCTTTCTAGTATTGATCCTTACTCTAAACTCTCAAATCTCATTCATATTTTCCTGTGCTCCCCAACACCTTATTAAACCCTTGTGGATTATTTCTACCATCCAACCCTCTACTCCTACTCATATGTTACTTCATAATGCTGAGGGGGAAATCATGAAATCATGATGACTGGATCCAGTTCATATTTATGATATCTAATCTCAATTGCATCCATGGTGCAGTAAGACATAACTTTAAATCTATATTAACAATGATCTCTTTAACAGCAACAACTGCTAAATTTTACAGCCATTCCTCAATTCTCATCATTTTTTTACTTCATGATGGCCTTTGACATTTTATCAAGTCTTTTCTCTCTCATGCCTTCTTCAACTCTCATCTATCTACTGTAATAACTTCCTAAATGGTTTTCCTACTTTGAATCTCTCCCTGTTCCAAACCACTCTACCTCAGCTGTCAATATGATTTCCTAAAGCATAAAATCTGACTATGACACACTCTTAATAAATGTCTGTGGCTCCCTATTGCCTCTTGGATCAAATATAAACTCCTGTTTGGCATTTATAACCCTTCAGAGCTTGGGCCCAAACTTGGCTTTTTTCTTTATTACTCTTCTCTGATCATTCTATGGTCTTCTATCTCTGTGCCTTTGCATTAGTGGCTCCTCTTGTTTTCTTTTCCCTTTCAAGTTTCAGCTCAAGACTCACATTCTACATCTTCATCATAAACCTCTTTGGCAATCTAATAAAACCTATGGACTTCTCAGAATAAGGTTATTCTTTAAATGCATAGACTAAAATACAGAGAACTATAAAAGAAATGAATTATACGGAAATAATTTTTTAAAAATTATCTAAAGTTCAGAGAACCTTCAGTGAACTTCTTTATCTCCTTTTTCATTTGACCAGTTCTATTTTTAAGGAGTTGTTTTTTTCAGTGAAATTTTGCTTAGCTTTCCCCATTTTTTGTGCTTCCTTTACCAAGCTGTTGAGTCTTATTCCATTATTTTCTTGCATTACTCTCATTTCTTTTCCCAATTTTTCTTTTAACTCTCTTATTTGGTTTTTAAGATCCTTTTAAAACTCCCAAAAGTTCTTTTTGGGCTTGACTCCAATTCTCTGAAGTTTCACTTGTAGTCTTTTGATGTTTTTCTCTTCTAGGTTTGTGTCATATGCCTTTCAGCATAATAACTTTCTATAATTAATCTTTGCCTTCCCTTATTATTTTTGATTTATTGTATGAATAATCTATATATACTTATGTGTGTACATACTGTTTCCCTCAATAAAAAATTAGCTACTTGAGAGTAGGGACTGTTAACTTCTATCTTTATACCCTTAGAACCTAGCACAATGACTGGCATATAGTAGGAGTATAATAAATGAAAGGTGACTGACTGAAGTATAAGCCTAGAAAGGAGGTTAGAGCCAGACTGTCATTTATGAATCTTCTGGTTATAAGAAAGCATCAAGACTGGACAGATGTTTTTGAATAAGCATAGAATGGAGATACACTAGTCTAGTTACAGACTTAATAGATTGCTTAAATAGTAATGATAAGTGCTAACATTTATATAGCATTTTAATGTTCGTGAAACATTGACATATATTATCTCTATGAGAAAGTACTATTATTTCTCCATCCTGCAGATGGGGAAAACTGAGGCTGAGATGAAAAGACTTGCCCCAAATCACATAGCTAAGAATTTTTTGAGGTAGGATGTCTTGAGGTAATGATTTTCCTGTGAACTGATGGAATGACCTTTCTTTTCTTTCCTAGAAGGAAAGACCCTGGTGCTCAATGGAATAGTCTTTTTCCTCTTCCAGAAGAAGGCAGGAGACCTGGCTCAAAGACATTTTTCTCACCTTAGTCTGAAGGCTGGAGACTTGGAGCAATGCCATTTTTCCTCTTTCTTTGGGACACTGGAGACCAGAAAGGAGATTTGACCAAATGAAAAGGCATTTTTCTTCTTCCCAAGAAAGGCAGAAGACTAGATAGAAGACTTGATGTGGTAGAATGACATTTTTTCCTCTTGCTCTTCTCCGGACATCCCAGTGAAAGGGGAAAAAAATTCCCTAAATTGTCTTCATATTTGGGCCAAGGGTGATGACCATCTTTAATTTATCATAAGCATTGTCACTTGCCCAACATGATACAGTTCCTCCAGCCAGCAGCAAGAACTAAAGTTCTCAAAGCAAAGGGTCTAAATTGATAGGACTGGAGTGAATAAAAGCTTTTTAGCTCTTGCTACTAGTGGGAATCCTTCCTGGGATATCTTGGAGAATGACACCATTAATGCCTTGGGAATTTTCTCCTATGTCTTTGTTTTGGACCTTCTTGGAAGTTCCTATGTTAGTATACTTTTATCCCTGGTGTGTGTGCGTGCGCATGTGCGCGCAATCTAAATCACACATACAAGTATACGTCTCTTTCTGAAGAACTACTAGAAGGAGACTCAGTGGTTTACACTTCAGCTGATAAGGGGTTGGAATTATCTCATTTGTCAGATTCTGTTTTTTTCTCCTCTCGCTCCCAGGAAAGTAAGAAAAAATAAATAGACAACTAAATAGAATAAAGCATACTCTTCATATTAACAGAACAACTCTGACAATGCTTATATGCATCCTTACCTAGCAAAGCCATGATTCAAAGGCACATGAAGTGTGAAGATACATTTGAAAAAGGTTCTGGCTTCCTCTGACTTGTTAATATTACTGGGAGAAGGTAGGTAGCTCAGTGGATAGAGAGCTAGACCCAGAAATGGGAGGTCCTGGGTTCAAATCTAACCTCAGACATTTGTTAGTTGTGTGACCCTGGGGAAGTCATTTAACTCTCACTGCCTAGTTTTTACCTCGTTTCTGCCTTATAGTATTGATTCTAAGATAGAAGGCAAGGATTTAAAAAAATACTACTAAGCGATGCTGCCGCTACTGCTGCTGCTCAGATCTAGACTATAATTGAAAATTGCTGAAATGATTACATGAACTTCATGGGCTCTCAGGAACTAGAAAAAATCACTGAGAAATTAGGAGCCAGAAAAGTTTATTGCATGTTTCCTTGTTATTTTTGGTTTAAAACATTGCTAATTTGTCTATTGCTAATAAACTTTGTAGCACTAACTTTAAGTACTCCTTGGATGTACTATTCCAGTTCTAAATCACAAAAGCTAATTTAGTATTGATGTTTCCTCCAATATCCCAGACTGTCATTCTCATATCCTATGATCTATTTATCAGAGGTTTCCAAGTGTTTTTGAATGCACACTCCTACAAGTAAACTTTTTTTTTGAGGATAGACATTCAAATATGCATATTTACTTACTTACATATTATATACATGAACTATTGGACTAAAAATAGGAATTTAAAAATAGAAGAGTTAAAGCTGAAACAATATTTGATCCTAGAGTCAACAAAGAATCACTGGAATTTATCCAATAGGGGTGTGACCTAATCAGACCTGAATTTTAATTCTATTTCTAGAAATCAATCTGAGAGGGAAGAGACTTATGGCAGGAAAACCAAGTAAGAGATTGCTAATTATTATATAATTATATAATAATTATTATATATTATATGTAATATATAATAATTATTATATAAGAGAGTCCTAATTATTGGTGGTTAAGACCTGAAATTACATTGGTGGCTATGTAAGTAGAGAAAACAACAAAGATGAGAGTTACTGTGGAGGCAGAAAGTACAAGTTTGGCAACTGATGGATATATAGTGTGAGTCAAATATATCACTGAGGTCATGACCCTATGTGACTAGAAGGATTTTAGTGCTCTTTATAGTAAAAGGGAAGTGTGGAAGAAGGGTGGTTTTAAGGAAAGGTAAAGGAAATTGTGATATATGATCACAAACCATACATGTCTATTCATTCTGTGTGATTATCTTACCCAAAAAGAAAAAGAATGCCAAGTTCTTACTCACCATTCACTTCCCAAGAGCACAGTGTTTGTATTGTGAGAAGGGCCTGTTTCTGCTAAGGCGTGATTTGGAGGCCTTGGTGTAGATATGTTAGGGATGCAGTATTCTCTTTATGGTATCCATGTAGCTGCTGCTTTGGGTGCCTAAGTAGCTTTTAGGTTATGACAGCCTTGATAAGCCCATGCCTGGCTTTGAAAGGGGAAGTTTAGGATCTTGCACCATGGAGATAGGGGTTGAATGGGACCAGTTGTAAGAGAGGGTTAGCTGGGAATTAAGTGCCATGTATGAATGAGATGTGACCCATCTTCCTATTTCCTATTGTCTGATCACAGATACCTTGGGCAGACAAGCCAAAGATTCCAATTTAGAGATCAGAGATTAGAGAACATTTTTACTTTATCTCATCAACTCCCAGGAATGAATTCATTTCAGATCATAATCACTTATCCCTAGAGCAGCTATTCTAATCTTCTCTCCTCAAGCTCCTTTGACCCCAACCCTCATCAGAAGAACTAAACTATTTTATAGAGAAAATTCAGTGACATTGCAGTGAGTTGCCTCACCTTCTCTATCCTTCAATCCCCACTGCCCCCTTTTCTCTTCCTTCACTATGTCAAAAGAAAAAGTGGCCCTTTTTTCTTGCTATTATAGCCAAACCTTTTATTTGGGGTCATGAACTCAGGAGTTCTCCTCCCTTTCACATTCAAGTTCCTAAAAAATTTAGAATATTCATTAGTTTCATTTCCTTACTCCTCAATCTTGTCTGACCCCTTGTACTATAACTGCTTGATTTTTGTAACTTTGGCTATCACTCTTATTGTACTTCCATGCCTTTCTTGAAAAAAAAAAAAAGGTTTCAATACATGGCAGCACAGTTCAGTAAATTCTTGTATTAGTCATGCCTTGAAAAATTTCTTCACTGTAAGTTCATCAACTTTCTGTCAGGATGTGAATGGCTTGTTTCATCTTCATTTCTTTGGCCTTCTGGCTTGTCATTTTGTGGATCAGAGTTCTAAAGTCCTTCACAGTTACTTTTCTTCATGTTATATTTTTCTAGTTTTGCTCACATCAATCGGCATTATTTCATAAAAATGTTTTCTCTGAAACTGCATTTCTTCTCTTCTTATGGCACAATATCTCAAATATTTAGCTCTTCCTTAATAAGAGAACATTGCCATAGGTTCCAATTTTTGGCTAGCACAAAAAGAACTGCTATGAATATTTTTATATATAAAGATTCTTTCCCTCCCTCTTTGAGAGTCTAGGACTAATACTGTTATCACTGAGTTTCAAAGGGTAGGCAAAGTTTGACAGTACTCATGGGTTAATTTCAAATTTCTTTCTAGAGTAGCTAGACCAATTCACAGCTCCACCAAAGTATACTAGTATACCAACTTTCCCACAATTCTTCCAATTAGTCTGATAGGTAGGACTTCAAATCTGCTTTAATTTGCATTTCTCTATCCATAATGTAGAATATTTTTTAATATGGTTACTGATAACCTGGATTTCTTCCTCTGAAAATTGTTGGTTCATATCTTTTGACAATTGGTCCATTGGCTTGGACCATCAGTCTGAATTAGCTTTTTATCTATCTTGGAAAAAGAGACCTTTGTCAGAGAAACATTGCAAAACTGTTCTCTCTAGTTTCTTCTGGGGAACTTCTAGAAACATTCCCTAGTTTCCCTCTAATAATTTCTTCATCAGGTTTGTTTGTGCCAAAACATTTAAATTTTATATTCAAAAGAGTTCATTTTATCTTGAGTGATCTCTGTCCTAGGTTTAGTCATGAACTATCTCCTCTTATCTATAGATTTAAAAGGTAGCTTTTCTGATTTGCAAATTAAATGATTCCCTCTTCTACGTCATATGATCATTTGTAGCTTACCATGATTTATGGTGCTAGTTATTAGTCTAAATCTAATTTCTTTCAGACTGTTGTCTAATTTTTCCAGTAGCTTCTGTCAACTATTGAGTCTTTCCTTTATTAACTGGTTTTGGGGCTTTTGAAACATTAAGTTACTATGTCTGTGTATTGTACACATACACTGTTCCATTGACAGAATGCTCTATTTCTTAAGCCAGTAGCAAATAATTTTAACAATTACTGCTTGAGATTTGGCACTGATAGACCAGATCCCCTTCCTTTTCCATTTTTTTTCATTATTACCCTTGATATTTTTTATCTTTTCTTTCTCCATAGGAAATTCCTTATCATTTTGGCTATCTCTATGAAATATTGCTGTGAGGATTCTTCTGGTGCAGCACTGGATAATTGAATTAATTTAGAAAGTTTTGTCATTTTTATTATATTGGCTCAACCTACTCATAAATGTTTCTCCATTTAGGAATGTCTTTACTTCTGCAAAAAATGTTTTACAGTTAAATGTATATTGTGCCTGACTGCATATTAGCAGATGAACTCAAATATATTATAGCTTTTGTAGTTATTATAAATGGAATTTCTCTTTTTAACACTTCTTGAGTTTGTGTGTGTGTGCATGCATGAGAAGAGATTTTTGTTTTCTGGACATTTTATAACTTAGCTTAAATTATTGTTTATTTATTTATTTTACATTAAAAATTATTTTTGTTTAAGTTTTGAACTTTTATTCTAGTATCAATTACAAGACAGAACAGTAGCAAGGGCTAGGCAATCAGGGTTAAGTGACTTGACACAGATAGGAAATGTTTGAGGTCATATTTGAATCCAGGTCCTCCTGAATCCAGGCCTAGCACTCCATCTCCGGTGCTATCTAGCTGCCCTGAAATTACTGTCTTTTTTTGGTTAACTCTTAAGGGTTGTTCATTTCATTTACAAAATGCATTAAATTTGTTTACTATGCCTATGCTTGTTCCTTCAATTTCTTTTTCTTATCTCATTGAATGGTTCGAATCATTAGTACTATGTTAAACAGCAGTGCTGATGCTGGGTAACATTGCTTTATTCCTATTCTTATTGGAAAAGTCTTTTAACTTTCCTCTACTAAATAATGTATATTCTTGTGTTGAAATAAGACTTTTTGTTTCTAAAACAATACTAAGGTGAGGTCTACTTATCACTATGATTTCTAAAATCTTAAAAAAAAGAGAAATAATGATTAGATTTTGTCAAGTCTTTTAGTTTTGATGGAAATAATCACATCATTTTCATTATTTATATTATTAATATGGCTTTTTATATTTATAATCTGATTGCTTATGTTAACTCAATCTTGAATTTTTGTTATAAATCTAATTTGGTCATACTTGTATAATCTTTCCAATATGTTATTAGCTTACTTCCTAACATTTTATTTAAGAATTTTGTGCCAATGTTCATTTAGAATATTAGCCAGTAGTTTTCTTTTCCTGCTTTATTTCTGGATTAGGAATCAAGACCATATTGGTATTTTAGAAAGAGTTTAGAAAGATGCCTTCTTTTGTTAGTGATGTAGTACTGGAATTATTCTTTGAACATGTGATGTAATTCACTTGTGAATCCAACTTTTTTCATTGGGAGTTAATGGTTCATCTAATTTCTTTTCTAATATCTGATCACTTAAATAATCTAATTTTCTTTTGTTATGTTAATTTTATTATTTTATATTTTCCTAAACATTCATCTATTTCCAGTTTTTTTTAGCATTATATTTGGGCAAAAGTTTCTGATAATTTCACAAGTTTCCTCTTCAACTCTTGTAAATTCTCATTTTTGATATGAGCAAATGGGCTTTTCTGTTTTTTATTTAAACTAGGTTGGCTGTTTACTTTCTTAGGTTATTTGAAAACCCCGCCTCTGGATTTATCTATTAATTAAAAGGCCTTTTTTGCTTTCAATTTTATTAATTTCTTCTTTTTTGTTGTTGGATCATAACTGACTCTTGTTCACCCTGTGGACCATACACACCAGTACTATATATACATGGGGTTTTCTTGGCAAAGATAGTAGAGTGGTTTGCCATTTCCTTCTCCTGTGGATTAAGGCAGAAAGAGGTTAAATGACTTGCTCAGGGTCATATCTACCTAGCAAGTGTCTTGAGATGAATCTGAACTCAAGTCTCTGAGTCTAGGCCCATCACTCTATAATAATGAGCCAATTAGCTGCTTCTAATCTCTTGATTTATCAGAATTTCTATTTTTTTTAATTAGTTGGGAATTCTTGACTTCTTATTCTGGCTTTTAAATTTCAAGGCCAATTCACTAATTTGTTGTATTTTTTGTTCATGATGTACACAATTGCTTATTTTAGATATATTCCCCCTTCAAAATAGCACTGTATATGTTTTAGAATATTATCTCATTGTTGTAATTTTCTTTGATGAAATTTTCCATTGATTAGCAAATAATGTGCTTTGTATTTAGAATCTTCATCCTCATCAGTACCTCCTGGCTTCCTTAAAATCCCAGCTTCCACAGGAAGTCTTTCCCAATTCCTCTTAATTATTGGTGCCTTCTTTTTTTTTTAATTATGATTTCCTATTTATCTGGTATATAGCTTGTTTATGTATAGTTCTTTGTATGTGGTCTCCCCTCATTAGACTATGAGTTTCTTAAGGACACAGGATTTGTCTTTTGCCTTTCTTTGAATTTCTAGTACTTAGCACAGTGTCTAAAAATGCTTAATGATGGTCTGTATTTTTTATTTTCTGCATTTTTTTTTTGGTGAGGTTGTTATGCCTCATGGTCAACATAGGTAAAGATTCTGTGTGCAATAGAGAATTATTTTAAGTCCTTTCTATTACCAATTCAGTAACTGCCAAAGAGCTCTAATTTTCCTTAGTTGTATTTTTGTTTTTAATATTTTTATTTTTTATCCATTAGACATATTTAGGTCTGAAAGGGATACATTAAGGTCCCTCCAAATTATTATTTTAATATCTATTTCTTTGTCCAATTTGATGAATGGTTCCTTTAAGTATTTAGATTCTATGTCATTTGGTGCACATATATTAAGTGCTAACAATAACTTTGATCAAGTTAACTATCCTGAACCTGAGCTTCAACAAAGCCTTTTTCCAAGTAGGAGCAAGTTATAAACTCAACTTTTCTTAATCTTGGTTAAAAGCCCTAATTCTTTTAATATGTTCCTATCACTTATGCAAATATCTAGGTGCTTCTATTTCCAGTTCCAGTTGGGTATGATCTCTCTCCTAGAATGCTTCTACTTTGAAAACTCAGCCAAACTTTTTTTTTTTTTTAAAGCAATGGGGGTCAAGTGATTTGCCCAGGGTCACACAGCTGGGAAGTGTCTGAGGCCAGATTTGAACCTAAGACGTTCCATCTCTAGGCCTGGCTCTCAATCCACTGAGCTACCCAGCTGCCCCTTCAGCCAAACTTTTAATTCCACCCTTAGAATTGCAATCTCTGAGGTGGAAGGGACCTCATAGTTCCCTAAGTGGTATCTGACACAAGGGTCATTCAGCCTCTCCTTGAATACATCTGGTTACAGTGAACCTACTACTTCCTTGAGCAGCCCATTACACTAATTCTTTGACAATTTTTCTTTACATCTGGATGAAGTCTGCCTCTGCAAATTTTTGCTTTGACCAGCTGTACCTACTTCCTCCTGATTCTTCCTATCATGGCCAAAGAGAATAAGTCTAATATCCTAGTCATATGATAGCCCCTTGAACACCAGGAGACAGTAATATCCTCAAGTCTTCTCTTTAAAAAAAACAAAACAAAAAAACAAACAAACAAACAAACATCCTATTTCTGCAGCCTTGATCTGTAGAATACTTGTAATCCTGGTTAGACTGCCATGGATAGAATCCTCATTTCTACCCCACCTTTTGAAAGCATTCCCTTGTATTAGATGCAAAAATTATATGAGCCATTTGAGTTTGGGTTTAATGTTTCTATAGTTAGTTCTCTCATTGTGTCCATACATAGCTGAATTATTTGATTATGAGCTCTCAGAGGATATAAAGTGTTCTTGCACACTAACATCAAGAATGAAGTCTATGGAATATGCTAAACCCAGGATACATTGCATATGAAAAACTACAAAACGGCAAGGGAGCAAGGGATGAAGCTTCCCATGTGAGCAGACTTCCAAAGTTTGGTTAATTTGATTTCTCTCAATAGGTTCTGTTTATATTAAGCTAACTATAAAAGGAAATAGTTCAAATAACTTTTGGAAGAAGCCCCCACCCTTTCCCATCCCTCAAAAATCATGGCAATTCGTCTTAATTCTCAAGTCTTTTGGATCACAACCACTGCCTTATTTTTGTGGGTAGATAAGTAGGTGGCAGAAGTCAAAAGATCCTAACAACTTTGAAAGGGGAAAGATTTCTGAGTTTAAGATGATTAGTTGAAGATAGACGAATTCTTTAGGTAGAGGGCTGACCAAATGCCAGAAAATGAAGTATCAGATAACACAAATGGAAACTTACAAAGCAAATCTAAAGTCTTTAAAATAATTTGAACCTGAATTCTGCCAATTTTAAGCCTAATTCTGCACCACTCTATTCATCCTTCTCTGAATTGTACTATGGGAGTCTGGATGGTTTGCTGCAACACTGTATAAAAAGTCTACCATCATAACTACAACCTCTAACTATGTTCCTATAATAGTGTAAAGTGTACTCCTATTGAAGGACATGCCAACACAAAGCCTCTAGAAATGGTCAGGGTATCCCAGGAAGTTGTCTGATATTAAAAATCTAATCCAATTACTTCCTGACTGAATAACCTAATTATTAACTTAATTAATTAGTTGATAAAAAATGAAGATACCCCACCTGGCATCTCACATTAGAAGGATTGAAGAAAAGATGTTTAGAGTCACAGTGTGAGACGACCTTAGGAGTTGGCATGCAGGAGTGAAGAACATGCCAATCATTCATATCACAATGGTGATGTGGGTACATACACAACAGAAAGGCAGGTGGGTAGGCAGGCAGCTATGCATACTGGCACCCCCTCCAGCACAGCACGCTGCAAACAGCACACAGACAATATCCTTTTTGAAATGGTCCACATGAGCATATGATTTGGGTTTTTTTTTTTTATTTCTAGAGTTCATCTGGAGAAACTATTCCTCAAAAGTGCTTATCTACTTCCCACTTATTGATATATACTTGCAAAGAGGCCCCACATGAAAATAAAGGGCTATGTCTGTGTGACCAAGGTCAGTGTGCTTGAAGACGATAAGTATGCAGAAGGCTTAGTTGGCCTTCCCAAGGAGAGGAGGACCTTTTTGATCTAAGTCCCTGAAGCCCAACTATGGCAGATGCTGAAGTCTCCAACAGCCCCAAAAGCTAGCCAGAGTTGTGTCAGCTGGGATGAAGGGAAGCTCCCAATACAGCAGATAAGGTAAAAATGTGGTCCAGACCCAGGACTTAGATGCACTTGACTTATTTGGTGGTCTCAGCATTCTACCTACCAGGCAAATGAAAATGGCTATAAGAGTGACAAACTAGCCTCAAAAAAAGAGAGCATAAAGCAGGTTACTCACTCCCTTGTCTTAGAGTGAGGGGATCCCTTGTATTGATTATTTAGTCTCCTAGCAGTTCTTTTGGCTTCAGAGAAGTAGTTACCTTCTTCCTTTCCAAATGTCACTCTGGGTTAGGCAATACCCTAGAATGTATTAAATTATTTCATGGGATGCTACACAATTCATTAAAGTTAATTTTAAGAGATTTAAAACTAAGATTGTCATTTTAAATAAAATAAATAAAATTCAGTGTCCCATCTGTGTGGACCATCAATGCAGATATTGTCCAAAGGACATTTAGCTACCAAGACAAGATTTACACATAGCATTAGTAGCCACAAAGCACAGACAAGCCAGCTAGAGAAGCCACAAATGAGATTGAGACCACACTGTCCTAGCACCAGCTGAGCACAGCTGCGAGGTCTTACCCCTGCTAGGCATCAAAAGGCGTTTCTTCATGTTGCCTGACAAAGCACAGGTGAACAGAAAAAGAGAAAAAAATACCACATCAACAAACCCAACAATGACACTGCATTTAACAAGTGTAATTCACAGGGACAGCAAGGATACAGTGGGAATTAGAGCCAGGGTCCCTAAAACTGAGCATGTTGGCTTATAGTCAATATACCCAAGACAACATGAAAAGGGTCTTGGCCATAGTCAGGGTTGATCACTTTGAATGTACCGCAGGCATTCCAAGGAAACAATGATTTTTCTGCCTGTCTCTAGCAGTTAGATCTTGTTTTACACTTACAAAGAGAGGTTAAGGACTTTCCTCTCCTGCATGTCACATATAACACTCCCCCAAATTGAGAATTCACATGGTCCAAAGGTGGCATTTAGTCCACTGAGTATAATTCCCCAGGGTTTCTCCTCCAGAGATTAGCCTTGTTTATCTTTTACTGACACTTCAAAAGATAGTGACAGTCATAATGATAACCAATTTCATACTGAGATTCTCATTTAATCGTCACGGAAATTTTGTAAGGTTGGCTAAAATTCTGATGATTTGATCTTCACAGAAATTCTTGGAGGTATAGTAGTTAATTCTGGTAGTATAAAGCCAAGAGTGCTGGACCTGGAGTCAGGAAGACCTGAGTTCAAATCTAGCATCAGCTAATAGCTATGTGACCTGAGTAAACAATCTCTGCTTACTTCAGTTTCTTGAACTGTAAGATGGAAATAATAATAGTAATAATAGAAATAATAATAAAAGTAGAAATAATTATAGGGTTGTTGTGAGGATTAAATGAGATAATATTTGTAAAAAGTGCTTAGCACAATACATGACTCATAGTAGACAGAATATAAATGCCTACTCTCTCCTTTGCTTTCTTGACAGAATAGGTATTATCATCACTATTTGACAGATAAGGAAATGAGTCAATTCATCAAGCAGTGAACTGGCTTGCCAAACATTAAAGAGGAGTTAAAGATCAATTGAAAAATACTCCACGGCAAAGGTTTTAAATCTTTTGATATTATACACTTGGCACTCTGGTGAATAATGTTTTAAAATGCATAAAGTAAAATATAAAGATTTATAAAGAAAGCCAATTTGAAACAGTTGTAAAAAAATGTGTGTATATTTACACACACACACACACACACACACGCGCACACACACACACACACACACACACACACACACACACACACACACACACACAAATTTATTTAATGCTCATGGACCCCAGGATAAGTACTCCTGTTTTAGGCCAACTGACATGAGAATATCTGCATGATACTTTCAGGCCCCAGGAAGTTGGCAGGGATGTCTCCTCATCAACAACTGCTATGAAAAAAGAGAAGTGAAGCTCCTTAGCTCAATGATTAAAAGTCATTAATGAAAATGAAACCAAGCTAAGAAAGGAAAGCAAACCCTACATGAATAACCTCAAGGCCCAAATGACAATGAGGCTCATACCAGTTCCAAACCCTTTAAAATCATACAGATATACTTACCATCCATGCCATTGTGCTGTTCATAACTCCTCTTGCCTAGGATGGTTGGGGACCCATTATTAATGACTGGAGTTGACTTGGCAGGAGTAAGATTATTGAGAGAACTAGACACACTCTTTATGGGATCTGGTTTTGGAGGGCGGGGATGAGTCTCTGTGGGGAAAAAAAGAAACAACAAAGCAGTTTACTAAATAACTCTGAGAAACAAATTACAAATTCATCCATCCAGAGGGACAGTATGAATTTTATACTGAAAAGGGAGAAGAGAGCTTATTTATTGAAATTTCAGATATTATGAGTTATATATTTGTAATGTGGGGGTTTGTCATTGGTTTTGATAGAAGAGGCTTGTGCGTTATGTCAACCCATCTGGAGTTACCTGTACAACACTGTCACGCTCATGGAGGCCAACCTCAAAGGTGGTTTCTTGGGCATCTACCTACAAAATTACAGGCCTGCAGCCCTGGGCAAATGCTAAGCTCCATTGTTTTGACCAGCTTCCCAATGCCAAACAGATCTTCTTTGGACAATGACCAACATATGGGACTCTAGGTACTATACTTGTACAGGCTGAGGAGAGGAGAGAATATTCCAAGAAGCCCCAAGAAAAATCAGGAGAAGAGGAAAGGAGAAGGCTGAGAGTAAGTCAAAGATAGCCACATTTGTCATAGTTTTTCAAGATAATGAACTTATGATGTCTAGTTATAGTCAACAAATCATGACTTGCATGAAGGTATTTAGAAAGTGCTAAATTTTTATACCTTGCCTCAGTTGTTGCATAGTCCTTCCTTCCCTGTTTCCTTCTATTTCCTTGTAAAATGTTTCTAAGGATCTGAGATCCTTTGCTATTAGTTATATTAATATGGCATCATGGGTCCTGAAATAACATCAGAAATCCTCCATTTCCATAAACAAAAATGGCAAGATTCAGGCATTCTTTTGATGCTTCTTTGTTGACATATTGTTAGATGAGTACATATAGATATGATCCAGAAGAGTCTTTTGATTTCACTCATGGATTGCAGCTTCCATATTGGGGCAAAACAATTTTAGTTACATTTAATAAATTCAAAGGTGAGTACATATTTAGCAGCCTTTACTTTGGCTATGTGAAATGTTGTCTGCTTATTCCTAAAGTATTTTGTAGTAAGTAGGTGTTTGACACATTTATCATGTGTTCTAAGAATGCCTAACAATTCTCTTTCTCCTTTTTGGTAAGAAAATATGTCTTTCTAAAACTGCCTTAAAGAGGGTGGAGTCAAGATAGTAGAGAAGGTACACAGACTGGCCTGATTTCTACGAAATTAAACTCTAAACAACTTTGGTATAAAACCTCAAAAAGAATTCTGGAATGGTAGACTCCACAAATAGACAGGGTGAAATATTTTTTCAGGTTGAGATAATTTAGAAGGTCAGCAAGAAGAGTCTATGGCACTAGAGTGGGAGTGGAGCATTGACTAGCCAACCAAGGTAGGCTCCATCATGATAGGCAAGCTCAGGCCTTATGGGGGACTTAATCAAAAGCAAAGGCTTGCATAGGTCTCAGTCCACTGAGGGTAAAAAGGGTTGGCCAATTGTTCAGAAGGAGATTACAGGAATTCCTTTACTGGCTCTGGGTGCAGAACTCTGTTGCAATGAACATACATAGATCCAGGTCACAGTTCTGGGTGTCTCAGGGTAAGGAGGAATACTAGTACACATCAATGCTTATAACCATAGGGGGAGTGACTCTGTGGTCCTAGTTCCAAGGCAGAAACAAGTGCTTGTGGTCACTCACAGACCAGAAAGCAAGCAGAATACTTCAATTTGTAAAGGAGGAACAAAAATCCACTGACAGGAAGAACCCCTTAAATAGCAGAATTGCCATGTGAAAAAAGATATTACAAAAATTCAATGAGGAAGAGAACTTCCTAAAAAGTAGAATTGGCTAAATGGAAAAGGAAGTACAAAAACTCAGTTAAGAAAATCATGTCTTAAGAATTAGAATTGGGTAAGTGGAAATTAATGACATCAAAAAACAAAGTCAAAAGAATGAAAAAAAATTGAAGAAAATGTGAATAGGCCTATTAGAAAAAAAAATTGACCTGGAAAACAGATCCAGGAGATACCATTTAAGAATTATTGGACTATCTGAAAGCCATGATTAAAAAAAGAGCCTAGACACCATCTTTTAAGGAATTATCAAGGAAATATCAAGGAAAACTACCTTGATATTCTAGAATCAGAGATGAAAATGAAATTAAAAGAATTCACCAGTCCTCCTGAAAGAGCTCTACAAATGAAAACTCAGAGAAATATTATACCTAAATTCCAGAGTTCCCAAGTTAAGGAGAAAATATTACAAACAATGAGGAAGAAATAGTTGAAATCACACAAGATTTAATGGCTTCCATATTAAAGGATCAGAGAACTTGGAACATAATATTCTGGAAAGCAAAGGATCTAGGATTATAAGTAGGAAATCATCTATCCAATATAACTAAAATGGATTTTTAATGAAGTAGACTTTCAAGCATGCCTGATGAAAAGACAAAAGTTGAAAGAGAACTCATAAGAAACTTAGTAAGGTCAAACTGTTTACATTCCTATAGGGGAAGGTGATACACATACTAAGAAATTTATCATTATTAGGGTAGTTAGAAGTAGTCAGAGGACAGTGGTGTGAATTGATTATGATGGGATGATTCAAAAAAATAAAGGGGTCAGGAAAAGGGATGTAATAGTAGAAGAGAGAGGGAGAAGAATGGGGGAAATTATTTCACATAAGAGGTATGAAAGAAAAGAGCTTTCACAGTGGAGATGATCAGGGGGTGACAAGTAATGCTTAAATCATACACTCATTGGAAATGGCTCAAAGAAAAAATAAAATGCACATTTAGTTTAGTATAAAAATCTAACTCTACAGGGAAGTAGGAGGGGAAAGGGGGTTTATAGAAGGGAGGGCAGTGGTCAGAAGCAAACCAGACTTTGGAGGAGAGGGAAAGAGAGAGAGAGAGAGAGAGAGAGAGAGAGAGAGACAGAGAGACAGAGAGAGAGAGAGAGACAGAGACAGAGAGAGAGAGAGACAGAGACAGAGACAGAGACAGAGACAGAGAAAAGGATAAATAGGATAAAAATAATATGGAGGGAAATATAAAATTAATAAACATAATTGAATATTAATGAGATAAGCTTATGCACAAAATGGAAGCAGGTAGCATAAAGGATTAAAAGCCAGAATCTAACAAATTCTTATTTACAAGAAACATACTTGAAACAAGTGATATTTACAGAGTAAAAATAAGGGGCTGGAATAGAATCTATTAGGCTTTCACTGAAATAAAAAAAAGGCAGAGGTAGCAATCATGATCTTGGAAAAAAGCAAAATAAAAATAGCTCTAATTAAAACAAGACAAGCTAGCAAACTACATTTTGTTAAAAGGTACCATAGATAATGAAGCTAATATCAAAACTAAATATAC
The DNA here is from genome assembly GCF_027887165.1 of Monodelphis domestica. Classification (NCBI taxonomy): domain Eukaryota; kingdom Metazoa; phylum Chordata; class Mammalia; order Didelphimorphia; family Didelphidae; genus Monodelphis; species Monodelphis domestica. Next base: position 303,567,505 of record NC_077227.1, on the reverse strand, counting down.
ATGCTAAAGGAGGAAATACAGAAATACAGAACATTTCTTATACTAAATACTATAATAGTGGGGAAATCTAGTTTCCTCTCTTAATAGCTAACTATAAAACCAATAAGAAAGAAGTTAAATTGAAAAGAATCTTAGAAAAGTTAGATATAACTTCTGGAGAAAAATGAAATGGGAATAGAAAAAGTATGTCTTTTTCTAAGCTGTACATTGCGCCTAAACAAAAAATGATCATGTACTAGGACATAAAAACCTCACAAACAAATATAGAAAATCAGAAATATTAAATGCAGCATTTTTAAAACATAAATTCAATAAAGATTATATTCAAGGGGGCAGCTAGGTGGCTCAATGGATTGAGAGCCAGGCCTAGAGTTGGGAAGCTCTAGGTTCAAATCTGGCCTCAGACACTTCCTAGCTGTGTGGTTTAGGTCACTTAACCCCCATTTCCTAGCCCTTACCACTCTTCTGCCTTGGAGCCAAACCAAGACAGAAGGTAAGAGCTTAAAAAAATCACATTCAACAAAGGGCTGTAGAAGCATTGATTACATATCAATGGGAAACTATAATTATCTAGTCCTAAGGAATCAGTGAGTCAAAGAACAAATAATAGGAAAAAAAATTATAATTTCATTAAAGAGAATGCCAACAATGAGATAAACCCAAAATCTATGGAATGAAGTCAAATCAGTACTTACGGGAAATTTATATCTCCAAACACTTCATATCAATAAAATAGAAAAAAAAGTAGATTGATGAATTGGGTATCAAATTAAAAAACTAGAAAAAGAACAAATTAAAAATCCCATTTAAAGACCAAATTAGTAATCTTGAAAATCAAAGGAAGAATTAGTAAATCAAAACCATTAAACTAATAAATAAAACTAGGACCTGGTTTTATGAAAACTAAAAAAAGAAAAATGATAGGTTAATTTGATTTTTTAAAAAAGAAAACCAAATCATCAGTGTCAAATAGAAAAAGGGTGAATACATCACCAATGAAAAGGAAATTAAAGGATTGTTAGGAGCTATTTTACCCAATTATATTTCAATAAATCTGACAATTCAAGTGAAATGGATGAATATTTACAAAAATATAAATTAACAGAAGAAATAGAATACATAAACAATATTAGGAAAACAATCAGTGTGTTAGAGTGAAAATTAATATATCTACCACTTATTATTTTTCATGAAATTAATAGGAAAGGTAGATAAGCATAAAGTTAAATCTCACTGCCTTACTCTAAGATCTCAAACCACATGTGCCTAGCCTCCAAGTATTTTCCTCTCCCTCATTATCTGTCTCTCTCCAGCTTTTTGTCTGCACAAAAAGCCCTCAGGTGAGCTCTGCCCCTTTCTTTTTATGAGGTACAGCATGTTCACAGACTAACTCTAGTATTTGAAAAATGTTGACAGACCAGTTTAGTAACCCAGGAGGGGGAGGGGATAAGATCACCTCGGCACAACTATAATGGATTATCAATAACAAAAAACAAAACAAAACACTAAAGGATTATTTCAATAGATACGGAAAAAGTTTTTGACCAAATATAACACTCATTCCTATTAAAAACACTAGAAAGGAAGGGAAATACTTCAAAACCAAGCAAGAATTAGAAAGAGTTACAAAATGCAAAATAAATAATCTGGATTACATCAAATTAAAAAGTTTTTGTACAAACAAAACCAATGTAACCAAAATCAGAAGGGTAGCAACAAATTGGGAAACAATCTTCATAAAAACCTCTGACAAAGGTTTAATTACTCAAATTTATAAAGAACTAAATCAATTGTACAAAAAATCAAGCCATTCTCCAATTGACAAATGGGCAAGGGACATGAACAGGCAGTTCTCAGCCAAAGAAATCAAAACTATCAATAAGCACATGAAAAAGTGTTCTAAATCTCTTATAATCACAGAGATGCAAATCAAAACAACTCTGAGGTATCACCTCACACCCAGCAGATTGGCTAACATGACAGCTATGGAAAGTAATGAATGCTGGAGGGGATGTGGCAAAGTGGGGACATTAATTCATTGTAGGTGGAGTTGTGAATTGATCCAACCATTCTGGAGGGCAATTTGGAACTATGCCCAAAGGGCGATAAAAGAATGTCTGCCCTTTGATCCAGCCATAGCACTGCTGGGCTTGTACCCCAAAGAGATAATGGGGAAAAAGACTTGTACAAAAATATTCATAGCTGCGTTCTTTGTGGTGGCCAAAAATTGGAAAACGAGGGGATGCCCATCAATTGGGGAATGGCTGAACAAATTGTGGTATATGTTGGTGATGGAATACTATTGTGCTAAAAGGAATAATAAAGTGGAGGAATTCCATGGAGACTGGAACAACCTCCAGGAAGTGATGCAGAGCGAAAGGAGCAGAACCAGGAAAACATTATACACAGAGACTGATACACTGTGGTACAATCGAAGGTGATGGACTTCTCCATTAGTATCAATGCAATTTCCCTGAACAATCTGCAGGGATCTAGGAGAAAGAACGCTATCCATAAGCAGAGGACAAACTGAGGGAGTAGAAACACCGAGGAAAAGCAACTGCCTGACTACAATGGCTGAGGGGACAAGACAGAGGAGAGACTCTAAATGAACACTATAATGCAAATTCCAACAACAGGGAAATGGGTTTGAGTCAAGAACACATGTGATAACCAGTGGAATCATGCGTCGGCTATGGGAAAGGGAAAGGCGGGGGTGGGGGGTGGGTGGGGAGGAAAAGAAAATGAAAATGATCTTTGTTTCCAGTGAATAATGTATGAAAACGACCAAATAAAATAATGTTTAAAAAAAAATAAATGCTATTGGACTAAAAAAAAAAACACTAGAAAGATCAGAAGTTTATGGAGTTTTCTTTAAAATGAAAAGCAGTATTTATCTAAAACCATCAGCAAGTATTATCTTTAATGAGAATAACAAAAAACCTTTCCAGTAATATTAGCAATAAGGATGCCCATAATCATCACTGTTATTACATGTTGTTCTAGGAATGCTAGCTATAGCAACTAGAGGAGAAAAAGAAATTGAATAAGAATAGTTAATGAGGAAACAAAACGATCACTCTTTATAGATATGATGGTATATTTAGAAAATCCTAGAGAATCAACTAAAAAACTAATTGATATAATTAAAAACTTCAGTAAAGTCGCAGGATGTAAAATAAACCAATAAATTATTAGCATTGCTATATGTTACTAACAAAGTCCAGCAAGAAGAGTTAGAAAGAGAAATTTCATGTAAAATAACTATAGATAATATATGAACACAATTACAAAACAATTTTTACACAAATAAGGTCAGATCTAAACTGGAGAAATATCATTTGCTCAAAGGTAGGTCAAGCCAATATTAAAAAAATCACCACACTACTATTGATTTATTCAGGGACATACAAATTAAGAAAAAATTAGTTTATAGTCTGAAAAAAAGTTAAATTTACCTGGAAGAATAAAAAGTCAAGTATATCAAGGGGATCAATGAAAAAAATGTGAAGGTGGTTTTGCAGTACCAATCATGTACCATTACAAAGTAGTAATTATCAAAATAATCTGGTACTGGTGAACAGGGTAGTGTATCAGTGGAATAGATTTGATACGTAAAACACAGTAGTGAATGACCATAGTAATCTAGTATTTGATCAATCCAAAGATTCAAGATTTGGGGGTAAGAATTCACCATTGCACAAACATTGCTGGGAAAACTAGAAAGTAGTTTGGCAAAAAACAGGTATAGATCAATATCTCATATCATGTATCAAGATAAAGTCAAAATGGTTACATGATTTAGACAAAAGGGTGATTATCATAAACTAATTAGAAGGGCATGGGATCTGACAGAAAAGGAGAGAATATGGAAAAATTGGGACACTAATACACTGTTGGTGGAGTTCTGAACTGATCCAACTATTCTGGGGAGCTTTGTGAACTATAAACAAAGGGCTATAAAACTGTGCATACTCTTTGATCCAGAAAGACTACTACTAAGACTGTGTCTTAACGAGATTAAAGAAAATAGAAAAGGACCTACTGCATATGTACAAAAATATTTATAGCAGCCCTTTTTATGGTGGCAAAGAATTGGAAACAGAAGGGTGTCTATCAAATGGGGAATGGCTGAACATTGTGCTGTAAGAAATGATGAACAGGAAATTTTCAGAAAAACCTGGCAAGATGAACTTATGCAAAGTGAAATGAGTAGAACTAGGAGAACATTGTACTCAGTAAAAGCAATAAGGTAAGATGATATGTGGATGATTTAGCTATTCTCAGCAATACAATGATCCAAGAAAAATTTGAAGGACTTGTGACAAAAAAATCCTCCAAAAAAAGAACTTGATGGACTCTGAATGCAGACTGAAGAAAACTTTTAAACTTTAATATTCATGGAGTTTTTAGTCTGTTTTCTTTTTTCTCTTGCCACATGGGTAATACAGAAATATTTGCGTGACTGAATATGTGTAACCTATATCAAATTGCTTATCTTCTCAAAGAGAAGGAAAAGGAAGGAGGATGTGAGATAACGAATGGAGCAGGGGTCACATTTTTGTAGTGGTAAAAAATTTGGAAACTATGGGGTTGTCCATCATTTGAGGAATGGATGAGCAAGTTGTGGGATATGGTTGTAATGGTATTCCATTGCACCACAAGAAATGAAGAACAGGATGAATTCAGAAAAACCTATAAACACTTATGTGAACTGATGTAAATTAAAGTGAGCAGAACCAAGAGAAGAATGGATATGGTAACAGAACTATATTGCATGATGATCAACTATGAAGGACTAAATGATTAACAGCATAGCAAGTTCCCAAGATAACCATAAGGGACCCCTGATTAAAAATGCTATTCACAGTCAAAGAATTGGAGTCTGATTGCAAATGAAAGCAAGTCATCTTCCACTTTATTTGCTTTATAAGTTTTTTATTGTATATGTGATATGCTTCTTCTTTCATGGAATAAACAATATGGAAATATATACATTAAAGCACTTGAAATAGAAATGTAAACTGAGGAAACTTTCTTTTGCAATGTCTGCTGTCTTGACAGCTTATGAGTAGAGAGATCTGCTAGAGGGGAAACCTGAAACTACTTATTTGTAATGGAAGTAGCAATGAGAAATGCTGAGGGATCCTGGTATAGGGGACTGCTGCCACACAGAGATGCTGATACACAGGTGGACTGATCTGGGGAATGCTCTGGGTTTTGCCTACTGATGGCTGATGGATCAGTATATCTTTCTAACCTCCTCCCCTCTTCACTCCCTACCTTTCCCAAACCTCTCCTTCTGGCCTCCCTCACCTCCCAGTTCTTCCTCAAGCCTTTGGCTTCTTCCCTCCCCCCTTGAGTAAACTGTAAAGATACTCTTTTCCTTTCCTCTGTTCAAGTCAAGGGGTTTATTAGGATAACAGGATAGGAAACTGAGGTGAGAGGGATGAGGATGTCCCTAATCTAAAATGAGGGAGAATTGAGGGTTTGAGAAAATAGTCCAATAAAAATTGGGACAGAGTCAGTTAGAGAGATAGATGGACAACAGCTGTTTAAACTCTTCTTTCTTCTTCTTCACAAAATCAGCAAGGTCTCTCAGCTTAACCCCAGAGAAAAACAAAGTTCAAAATCTCTCCTTCAGCCTGGCTTTCCTCCAACTCTTGGTCAGTCAAGTCTTAAGAGAGAACAGAGGTTTCCCCTTGATCAGAGAACCCCAAAACCAAGTCAGCCCCCCAAGGGTCTTTCAGCCAGGTTCAACCTCCAGAGAAAGTGACTCCAAGTCCCCTCCCCCTGGTCAACTCAACTGCCAACTCCTGGGAACATTGTGTGAAACCTTCTTCTTGATTGACAGGCAGGTCCCCAGCCTTGGTTCTTGCATCTTGGCTTACAAGTCCTCTCTCTCTCTCCCCATGCCTCTACCACAATCCCCCTTTTATTAGATGAAAACTGCAACTTGCATTTTTCCATGATACTTACACCTTATAACAATCTCATCTATCTATCTTAATTCTGCTCTGCTATAAATATACCCTATCTCCCCACCCCACCCCACCCCCGCCAAAAACAAAAATAGCATCTTGGCTTGCAAGTCCTCTCTCTCCATGCCTCTACCACACTCTGGTATAAACTATATCATATTATTTACCAACTTAATGAATTGGAAGATAGAATGGAGGGAGAAAAATCTGACTCTTAAAATGTCAGAAAAAAAAATTGTAAAAATTGTTTCTGCATATAACTGAAAAAAATTAAGAAAAAGACAAAAATAAATGTTAATATTTTTTGTTTACATGAGAAAAAATTAAATAAAAATTAAACGTGAAAAAGAAAAAAAAACAAAGGGAACAATACAAGGGAGGTGACAGTCCCACCATATTTTAATATGATTAAGATACCATTTGGAACAGTGTTTCTGAGTATATTGGCAAAATGGAACACATACACAGGAGAGATGGTGAAATGCAAATTAATATCTGACAGATTAACAAGTAGAAGAGTGATGGAGACAGAATGTTCTGTACATTTACCTTGGAAAAGTTCTATAGATGGATGATGAGCTGGTTTGACAACTAAAAATGAAGAGATCAGGACAGATTGCATGTAGGAAGTTACTTAGTGATTTTAGTGATCATAAGTTGCTCAGTACTGCAGAAGTCCATCTTTTTCTTGAATTACTTGAAGAATCCTAGTGCTAATGTATAGCTACAGTTCAGGTAACAGTGTGATGTGCTATCAAAATTACAATATCCACTGAGTAACAAAAAAATGAACACTGTAAGTGGTCTGCAACATGTAACCAAGAGATAACGGATACATCGAAAATATCCTAAGATAGCAATAACATATATGAAGAAAGTTTTAGGCTAAGTGCTATTATCACCTCCATTTTAGTTACCTAATTTTATGGTTGAAAATAATTTGATTAAAAAAGACATTTTCTTTCTTATCTAGGATTTGAAATTTTGAATAACCATGTCAGATTAATTGCAGCACACATGATATTTTTTAAGGTTTCTTTTGATTATTGTATTTTTAAAGTTCCTAATCATCGCTGTACTTAAAATTTTTTTTTCATCAGAAATACATTAAATTCCTCAATTCCATTAAAGATCCATTTGCCCCCTATAGTACTATATTGAACTTTGCAGGGTAAGTTATTCTTGGTTGCAAGTCTCTGTATCATTTATTTTTTGGAATATTGTATTCCAAAGACCTTTCATTTTTAGTAGAAGCTTTCGTGCCTTGTTTTTTTGATACACAAAGTGCTTTTTTTTCTGGATGTTTGTGCCATTTTTTTCTCCCATTTCAAAGTTCTGGATTGTGGCTATAATATTTTTGGGACTTTTCTTTAGGGGTTCCTTTCAGAAGATAAATTGCAATCTTTCTGTTAAAAAAAAACATGTTTTTCAAGAGTCCAATTAAGCTTATGTAATCTCTTCTTAACCTCTTTTCTAGGATAGTTATTTTTGAAAGCAAATATTTTTTTTCTCTTATTTTTGATGTTCTGTTATTAGAAAATTGCTGATTTCTGTTTGGTCTTTCTAGTTTCCAAGGAGTCCAATATTTGGGTAACATTTACCACTTTTTCTTCTAAACTATTAATTCTCCTAATTCTTTTCCTCTATAACTTTCATCTCATTTTTAATCTTGTTTCATTTCTTCTAGGAGTTGTTCTATGGAATTACTCTCTACTACTAGAGTTGTAATAATTTTGTTGGTGGATTATCCCTCTCTCCAGCTTTAATTCCTCAATCAGGGATCTGTGCCAGGACCAGACCCCATCCCCCATTGAGCTTTTAGGTGGGGTACTGGGTCCTACTCTTTTTCACCTTGGGTCCCCATGGGGCCTAGGAAGATCTTGGTTCTACTGGGGTTAAGTTCACTTGGGTCTTTGAGGTATATATAGTATGGTGAATTTTCAAGGTCCTCTTAAGCAACTTAGTTGTGAATGTTAGGAACATCACAGATTTAAGGTCTGGAGAGTCTTGGTGTGAGCTATAACTCTGCTCAGATCCTTATCTGCTGCCTGCTAGAGTTGTCAGGGCTTCATTATGTAAGTTTTGAATTGTAATTGCTATTACCTCCATACACAAAACGGGGCATGTTACATGTATCTCTGGCTGCTCTTCAGTAGCGCTATGCTCTGTACTCATGCTGCCTTTCTAATTGTCTTTGGGTTTTTGATTGACATTCTTGTGCAGTTCTGGGGTAGAAAAATTAGTTAGTGGATTTATTGATCCCAACTGAGGTGTACAAGGCCTTAAATGGAAAGGCGTTCCAGGCATTCCACATAGTGCTGACCAGCATATGGGAAGAGGAAGACATGCCCCCAGAACTCAGAGATGCCTCCATCATAGCCCTATACAAGAACAAAGGCGCATGAGCAGCCTGTGACAACTACAGAGGCATCTCACTACTCTCCACTGCTGGAAAGATCCTTGCCCGTGTTATACTCAACAGTCTCCTGTCATCTGTTTCAGAGCAGAACCTGCCTGAATCACAATGTGGCTTCCGACCAGATCGTAGCACCATCGACATGGTCTTCACGGTGAGGCAAATGCAGAAAAAATGCCTTGAGCAGAACCTGAGTCTCTACATTGTCTTCATAGACCTCAAAGGCGTTCGACACAGTGAACAGGGACGCATTGTGGGTGATCCTTAGCAAGCTCAGTTGCCCAGCAAAATTCGTCAAACTGATCCAGCTCTTTCATGTCGACATGACAGGGGAAGTCCTATCTGGTGGAGAGACTTCCAATCGCTTCAACATCTCCAATGGCATGAAACAAGGCTGTATCCTCACTCTGGTACTATTCAACCTATACTTCACCCAAGTATTACGACATGCTATGATGGATCTAGACCTGGGCATCTACATCAAATACCGACTGGATGGCTCACTATTCGACCTTCGCCGCCTGACTGCAAAAACAAAGACAACAGAGAGACTCATCCTGGAAACTCTCTTCACAGATGACTGTGCTCTAATGGCCCACCAAGAAAATCATCTCCAAACCATTGTGGACAGGTTCTCTACAGCAACAAAACTGTTTGGCCTGACTATCAGCCTCAGCAAAACGGAGGTGCTGTTCCAACCTGTACCAGGGAGGCCAACTAACCAGCCGTTCATTACGATTGACGGCACGCAGCTTTCTAACGTCAACACTTTCAAGTACCTGGGCAGCACCATCGCCAATGATGGATCCCTAGACCACGAGATTAATGCCAGGATCCAAAAGGCCAGCCAGGCACTCGGGCGGCTGCGCTCCAAAGTCCTTCAACACAGAGGTATAAGCACTGCGATGAAGCTCAAAGTGTACAACGCAGTGGTCCTCAGCTCACTCCTGTATGGTTGTGAGACATGGACACTGTACCGGAAGCACATGAAACAGCTGGAGCAATTCCACCAATGCTCTCTCCGGTCAATCATGAGGATCCGACGGCAGGACTGTATCACCAACCAGGCAGTCCTCGACAGAGCCAACTCCACCAGCATCAAAGTAATGGTCCTCAAAACCCAGCTACGATGGTCTGGATATGTCATCCGCATGGACCCACAGCGAATACCAAGACAGGTATTCTATGGTGAACTGTCAGCTGGACTCAGGAAACAAGGTCGACCAAAGAAAAGATTCAAGGATCAGCTAAAGTCAAACTTGAAGTGGGCTGGCATTACACCAAAGCAATTAGAACTCGCTGCCTCTGTCAGAAGCAACTGGTGAACCCACATTAACAATGCCGCCGCCACCTTTGAAGATGAGCGATGTCGACGTCTTGCCGCTGCGCGTGAACGCCGACACCAGGCCACAACCGCACCTCCCGTAACAACTGGCGTCCCATGCCCCATGTGCCACAAACTTTGTGCCTCAGTCTTTGGACTTCAAAGCCACATGAGGGTACATCAATAGATGATAATGCACAAAGACAATTGTCATTCTCGGTCACCGAGAGACTACCACTAAATGGTCTGGTGTGAACATTGGGGTCTTGCTGGATAAAGCCTGTGAAAAATGGGTAGTGTATCTCCCATTGAAGTAGTCTAGATGAGTGACTTGCCTAACATCACACCACTGAATGTCTGAGACAAGACTGAAATTTAGGTCTTCTTAACTCCAAATCTGACATTCTACCCACAATTAGATAGTAAAAGTGCTATCTTTTATAACCTCAAACTGTTAAGAAATTAAGCAAATTTTCCTACAATCTTTTTAATCCTTTATTGTGGAATTATGAAAAAAAAAGCTGGTAAGAAGTATAGAATATAGGATAAAAAGGCAGGAAGAAGTTGTAATCAATGAGAACAAGTTACTCCAAATCAGAGAAGGGAAACTCTTTTTACTAGCAGCATATACAATCTGGGAAATAAAACTCACATAGATTCAAAAGTAAAAAAAAAAATTTAAAGTTATTTTCAGGTCCAAATGAGTACCTTCATCATATATACACAATTAAACCAGACCCTTTTCTACTATTGTAGGAAAGGGCTTTCATGACATCCCATAACCAAAAAATATCATTGCCTTAGTAATCAATATTATAACAATAAGTTCCTCTAAATATTGGTATACTGATCTACAAGTGTTAAATGGATTACACATCTGGTCTTGTAACTTTACTTAAAGTTGTAACAGCTAATGTGTTAGGAAATACCAGACACTGTGCTCAACTGGAATAACCATTAAAAACCCAGTGTCACATCCACAATATGAAGCAGCATCAGAGAACTTGTAGGAGGGATTTCATACTGGCAAAATATATTAAGTATCTGCCCAATATTTTTATCTCTAACCTGGATACATAAGCCTCTTAAATCCCGATGGAAATGCTATATAAGGTAGTGATTAGCACATAACATGTTCTTCATGTAATTTAGTATTAATCTGATTTCTGTTACCATTCCCTTTTTTCCCAAAGTCCAAATTTACTACATTCAAACTTTTTCTGATTCTCTATTCTTTATTAAGGAGTTAGAAAGGGGAAAGGACCTACTTGTACAAAAATATTTATGGCTGCTCTTTTTTGGAGGCAAAGAATTGGAAGTTAAAGAGTTGTCTCTGAATTGGGGAATGGCTGAACAAATTAGAGCATATGATGGTGATGAAATACTATTTTGCTGTAAGGAATGATGAACAGGATGATTTCAGAAAGAGCTGGAAAGACTTTCATGGACTGATGCAGAATGAAATACGCAGAACCAGGAAAACATTGTACACAGTAACAGCAATACTGTGAAATGATCAACTGTGATAAACTTAGCTATTATTTTATTTATTTGTTTTTTTAAAAACCCTTATCTTCCATCTTTGAATCAATACTATGTATTGGTTCCAAGGCAGAAGAGTGGTAAGGGCTAGGCAATGGGGGTTAAATGATTTGCCCAGGGTCACAGAGCTAGGTAGTGTCTGAGGTAAGATTTGAACCTAGGACCTCCCATCTCTTGGCCTGGCTCTCAATCCACTGAGCTACTCAGCTGCCTCCAAACTTAGCTTTTATTGGCAATACAATAATCCAGGACAATTCTGAGGGACTTATGACAAAATGGATCCGTGAAATGGAAATGATGCTACTTCATCAGCTGGGGGTTCAGAGAGACTGACTGCTCTATTTTACAATCTGTGAAAGAAGAGAGGAAAAGAAATAATCTGATATACCTCCAGAGAAAGAACTGCTGGGATGAATGCAGATGAAAGCATATAATTTTTTAATTATTTGGGTTTATGCTTTGGAGTTTTGGTTTTATAAGATTATTTACTTATAAAAACAAACAATATGGAAGATGTTTTCCATGATAACACATGTATACAGAATCACTTACCAGCATCAGGAGGGGGAAGGGAAAGGAGGGAGAAAGATGAGTTCAATCATATAACTTGGGAAAATTTGTGTGGAAATTTGTTATGACATATAATTGATAGATAAATGTGTGTGTGTTTGTGTAATAATAAATAAAGATGAAGGAATTGGCCCCTCTGCTTTTCTATCTCTATGGAAATCAGCCCTTTTGGTGATATATCAGAGAAAGTGATAGGCATAGTAGCAAGTGCAAATATGTTAACTAATTTTCAGCAAATCCAGGGCAATTAACTAAATCATTTGACTTACTGTTTGGATGGGAATCCAACTAATAACAATGAAACTTGGAGAAAGTTTCTGCTAAGTTCTGACTCCGATCTTTTCTTGAATATATGTCGGGTTAAGAACAATATGAAGAGTTTGTGAAAAACTGTAGGTCTTTCTATGGTCTGCTTTGGGGAAGAAAAAGTTACCCCTATATTCTTTCTGAGAATTTTAGAAAGGGAAGACCCTTATGTAAAATGAAGCCTTGGGAAGTGGAAGAGAAGGTAGTTATTTTTCCAACCTTTTACTTTCTTCAGCTCTAAGTGTTAACGAAATACTAAGATTCCCAGCAGCACTTTTACCTAGATACCGGAGCACAGCTTCCAAAGGCTTTCGTACCACTTGTTTTAATACCAGAGGATTCTGGGAGGCTTCTGGTAATCGGGCAGTACCTGTCAAGACAATATTGGGCAGTTAGATATATTGATGTCCTGTATGTTTATTCTACTACTATTCAATTATATCAACTATGATATTAAATAATTCAAATCAGGATCAACTTACAACTATATATTAAGAAAATATATGTATTTGGACATTAAAGAATTGGAATGAGAAAGAATGGTAGTCAGTTAGACAATAAGCATTTATCAAGCACCTACTATGTGCCAGGCATTGAACAAAAGGGCTGGGGACACAAAGAAGGGAAAAGGTAGTCACTACCTTCAATGAGCTCATAATCTAAATGGAGAAACAACAAGCCAACAACTATACATAAGATTCATAGGAAATAATTAAAAGAGGGAAGACATTAGAATTAAGAGGTATTGGGAAAGGATTCCTATAGAAGGTAAAATTTTGGTTGGGACTTGAAGGCAGCCAGGGAAGCGAGGAGGATGAGAATAGGAAAGAGACCATTCAAGGCACGAGGAGCAAGAAGAAAAATTGCCTAGAGCCCAAAGACGGAGGAATATATTGTTTTTGGAATAGTTAGGGGGTCAGTGTCACTGGATCAAAATGTATATAGAAGGCGGTGGGGAGAAAGTGTAAGGTATAGGAGGATAAGAAATGATATAGAGCATTTAAGTAAAGATCAATACACATGTGATATTTTATGTGAGTATATTGTATGGACCTACTGAAATAGAGCAAGAAAACAAATGAGGTGCTTGGGAATAAGATCACAAGCCTGCCACAGTTATCTTGACAATTTCTGGAGTTCCTACTGTGCTAAAAGCATAGTAGCTAATAAACTCTAGCTGGCTTCAACTGCTGTTTTGGACCTAATTCTGAAAGAAGAAAAAAATGATCAGTGAAGTGGAAATGATGCCACTTCATCAGCCAGGAGGTTCAGAGAGATTGACTGCTCTCTTTTATAATCCGTGAAAGAAGAGAGGAAAAGAAGAAATAATCTGATATGCACCCTATATTTGAGAGAATATGTTTGAAAAGGCTAAGAGAAAGGTTAAGTAAGATTTTATAGTACAAAATTCTGCTAGTACAGTCATCCCAGAGAATGGAAAACCCAAGAATATAATTTTAAACAAAAGAGAAAAAATTATGAAGAAAAAAGAAAGTAAACTAAAGAAACTAACTTTCATGAAAGACCATATACCAACTTAGATGTGAAAAAATATATGAAGAAATGATGAAAACAAAGGTAAATTAAAAGAGGATTAATATAAAAAAGCTAGTAAGATCTTTTAAGAAGAGTTTCTGAATGGTAAATACTTAAAATAAGCTGAGGCTGGTCAGGGATATAAGGACAACAAAAGCAACAGGAAGACCAAAACATTAATAGTATTGCTTAGGGTGGATGGAATAACAACCACCAATGAAAATAACAGTTGCTACAAACAGAGAAGAAGAATTCAAATCTTTTTATTTCTGTTCCCTTTTCCAAGAAAAATTAGTTACCTAAGATAAATCAGAAAATAAGACTAGTTACCCTTAATAAGTCTGAGTGACCAAGTCCAAAAGAAGTATCTTAAAGAACACTGAAAGATTAGTGCATATGATTACTATTCTGTCAGTCTTTTTAAGACAACCAAGAAAGTTTTACAAAAGAGCAAATGTGGTTTTATTTTTTAAAAAAGGTAGGAGGAAGTGTTTATTACTGAAAAGATTAACTTTAACTCCTGGAAAGAATCTAGAAAGGTATTAAATATTTAGAAATAGAACATGTCACCCTGGAATAATTTTGTTTTTTCCTGGGAGGGTTAATAGGTAAATAAGGGGAAAGCTATGGACACAGCTTTTTAGAAAAGTAATGGATAAAATATAATGCTGCCTTTATACACAAAATAGAAAGAAGGGCCTAGAGTTATTTTAATTTGGAACTGGTTGGATGACCAGACTTAAATATCAACTGGTAGGAATTTTGCCTTTACCTCTAATGGAGAACTTCAGGGATCTGTCTCCTTTGCTTGTGTGCTGTTTAACATTTTTATCAATGACCTGGATGAATGAGACATGAAGATGGGAGGAATAGACATTGCATTGTATGATCGTCTTAATAAGCTATAATAATGGATCATTTAATAAGATCAAATTTCAAACAGATTAATGTAAAATTGAACATGATTTCAGAAAAATCAGTTTTTCAGGTAGAAGATGAACAAGGTACGGCAAGATTATCTAGCTCTTTGGATAAAGATTTGAAGATTTTAGGTTCAATGACAGAATACTGTGATGTGGCCTTAGGCTGCATTAAGAAACTTAAGCACAACAATGGAGGTAACTGAATCTACTCTGTACTAATTAGGATCATATTAGAACTCTACATGTCCAGAGAAGGGAAATAAGAATGGCAAGGGAATGGAGATCTTGCTATACTGGAATTAGCAAAGCAAATAGAATATTTAGTTTGGAAAAAAGAAAACTTAGGAAATGATAGGTCTGTTTAGGTTTCTGAAAGTCTATCATGGAAAAGAAGGAGTCTTGTTCTATTTGACTTAAGACAATGGATAAAAATTATAAAGAAATAGATTTGGCTAAAAGCAAGGAAAATTAACAATTAGATTCCCAAATGGCTACTTTTGTGGGTAGTGGTCCCCCTCAATAGTCTTTTAAAGCTAAGATTTGTTTATAAATCCTTAGGGATTTTCGATAAATAAGAGGCCATTCCCAATACGAATGTGGAAAGGACTAAATAGCCTCTGAAGTCCTTTTTAACTGAAAATGTATATGATCCTTTCCTCCACATGGCTTCATCATCTTCAAGAATTATCAAGTTACATCAAATGAAAAGTCCCATTAACTATTCTTGTTGTGTAATTTAAAGTAAACAATAGCTAGACAATTTTTATATGACTTGTAAATAATGTTAAAAAATATTTAGGGAGCAGCTATGTGCCTCAGTGGATGGAGAGCCAGGCCTTAAGACAAGAGGTCAAGGGCTCAGATCTGTCACAAGACACTTTCTAGCTGTGTGACCCTGGGCAAGTCACAACTCCCATTGCCTTGCCCTTACTGCTCTTCTGCCTCAGAACCAATACACAGTATTGATTCTAAGATGGAAGGTAAAGATTTGAAAAAAATTTTTTTGAAGAGATATTTAACTTGTGCCCAAGGAAATCTTACATTCCGCTTTGATAGCAGCACTGTTGATAGGCATATAAGGGTGTCTTGCTGCATGCCAAGGACGCAATATATCTCGACAGAGGCGTCTGGCAATCCTTGTCAGTTTGGTTGTATGTAGGTAAAAGGCTTGTCTTGTCTTCATAGCAAACTTTGGACTCCCACTATTCCGCACAGGGATACCATGAGGACTCTATAATAATGAGGAACATACACAATATGTTATATGGGGTTTAAACTTACTCTGGAGATGATTTGCAAATATTAACATCTTCACTAGAAAAGAACAACACTTTTTGCAAAATTTGGGTCATTCTGGTTATGTAGACACTGGGAATTCAAACCATAAATATACAAGATAATAGATTAGGCTAAAAGCTCTCTAAGGTTCCTTACAACATTCAGCACTTCTATGATTGTATGAGAATTTCTAAGTTCTAAAGTTTCTTCAAGAATAACAAATCATTGCATAGAAACGAACTGCTGCCATGCACACCAACTGAGTATCCTTGCCAATGACCATTTGCTTTTATGCATTTATTTACTCTCCACATACCATGTTGTTGCGATTTGGTCCTGGTCTCTCACCATCTAATCGGGTTGGCATTTTCAAGCCACCATATTTTTTCCAGTATGTCCAACAAGATGCACAGAGACGACACTGCATGTTAGGGGGACCCCAAGAATACCACTGGTAAGACTGTGTGGCTATGGATAACAAAGTTGAAAATATATATATTCTTAAGTGGAACTATTTCAGTAACCATTTATAGATTACCCACAAAAAAAGAAACATTTAGTTGCCCTGAGGAAAATGAAACACTTAAAAACAAAAGGAAATAATTAACTGTTAAGAACTGAGAATTAACATCATTTCTGCTACCAAACAGATTAGAAGCCTAAAGAAAAATAAAATAAAAAATATATGATAAATGATATTCTAGTAATAGTTTCCTTGATGTCTGAGCCTTGGCATTAGGTTAATCCCTAGTAAGACTTAACACATTTGCAACCTATCATCCAGGAGGTTATTTGCAATATGTTTTTAGTTACCAATATCCCTTATAAAGAATCTAATGTTTCTAAAAAGTTTATTCCTTTAGCCTTGTAAGAGACTCAGATGCTCATATTCTCATTTCCATTCTTCTTTTCCCCACCCCCTTCCAATATATGATGTTATGTCCTAATGATCTTTCACTTGAACAAAAACAGAAACTAAACCAAACAAGATACCTTTAGGAAGTTTATTCTGCAAAGGAAAAAAAGGTAACTATACTGTCAGTTTATCATAAATAGGTATGGTATCAACTAAGGCTATGTCCTTGAGGCACTTACCATAGCAGCTTTCACAGGCCCGGCCAGCTCCTGGGCTCTGACCCTGTACTCCGGTGCCATTTACAACACCAGCCTTGGCATTATTTACATTAATCTGATTTGGATTTGGCTTGTTACTTTAAAAAACAAAAACAAAAAACATAGGAAATCACTGGAAATGACATTTGATTTTCCATTTTAAACCCAGATAAAACAGTCCTCGAATCTAACATTCTTTTTTTTGGCATATGTGACAATTGTTAAAGGCCCCCAAAATAATACATGAAGGTAATTGACCAAAAATGCACACATGCCAAGATTGTTAAAGAAATTAAAAAAAAAAAAAAGAAACTTCATATATACAATTGGGAAGATAAAGAGGGAAAATCTACTTAAACCAACTGGAAAAAAAAAAGGGACTCATTTCTAATAAACTTGTGTCACTTGTGCACATGACTTAAAAATCAAATTTCATTTCCATCATTTCTTAAATTAGATGAACTATGTGCCAGATCCAGGGAATAAGAAACAAAACAAGACAGTACGCCCTCAAGAAATTTATATTCTATTGGGGAAAATATCAGATATTGATTATTTATTTTTGTACAAAATAAATTCAGGCATTCCTACTGCTCTATTCCTTAACTAACTTTTCAAATTTCATGGTAATCATTTCAAATGGCCACATATATAAGATTCCTATAAATTCTAACCTCCATTCTTTGGTTTATAGTCTTGCTCAAATCCTGTGTGCCAATTCAGAGATATTACCTCTCTTACACTTGGATTAAAATTGATCTTCTACAGAAGATTCTTTCTGATACTGCAATCCTTGTGTAAGGTTTCAAAGATCACCAAGCCTGAAGTCACAAAGCCTTGAGTTTAAATTTGGTCTCTAATGCTTTTTACTGTGTGACCCTGGGCAAGTAACTTAACCTATTTTTGCCTCAGTTTCCTCATCTGTAAAATGGGGATAATTATAGCACCTACTTCCCCAGGTGGTTGTGAAGATCAAATAAGATAATAAATATAAAGTTCTTAGCATACTGTCTGGTGAAGTGCTATGTAAGCATTAGCCTTTATTATTATTGTTACCAACATAATAAATTCCAAATGAACACCAAACCTTACTATTTAGGAAAATATAGAAAAATTAACAGATCACACATAACTTTCACAGCTATGTAATAGGTAATTTTGATTATGTAATATTGAAAATCTTAGGAGTGAATAAAAATCACTGCAAATATGATAATAAATGTGGTTGAGTGAGGAAATATATTAAATATCTCTAAGAAGAGTTTGATATTCAAGACATAGAGAAAATAGAAATATAACAAACCAGAAGGTATTTCCCAATAGAGAACTAACAAAAGATAGGAATAAATGTCTCTAAAATGAACTGCAAACTAATAACCATACTTTTAAAATGTTTCAAATCATTAAAATTAAAGAGACATGCAAATTAAAGCAATTTAAAGATTTCATCTTTGACCCAGCAAATTGATAAAGATATCAAAAGTCAATGTTGGAGGGATAGTGGAAAGACAGGCACATCATTGTTGGTGGAGCTCTAAATTAGTCCAATCATTAAGGAAAATAATATGGAATTATGTGATGAAAGCTACTAAAATGTCCTGATATACTCTCTGACCCTGAAATTCCAGCATAACACATTCACCCCCAAGGAAACCAAGGACAAAAAGAAAAAAACCCACCAAAATAATTATAGGAAGGAGCATTTTTTGCCCTCCCATATTGTGAGACAGATGCAAATTGGCCTCTTTTCTTCAACTGGCTGTTTTCCTTGCTAGAATGCACTCCCTTTTAAACCAACTCTTTAGAACCCTTCATTTCTTTATTCAGATCAGGCACAATCTTCTGCATAAAGCATTTCTTGAGCCCAAGTGCTAGTGCCTTCTCTCCCAAATTACCTTGTACTTAACCTACTTTGTTTCTCTATGTATTAATTCACTTTATACTATAAATTTGTATTTGTCATTTCCTTTAGTATGTATGCTTACTGTCAGTATGGCCTGTTTTATTCTCTGTACTCTGACACCTAGCATAGTGCCTAGCACATAGTGGGAGTTTAATAAATACTTACTGAAGAATATCAAGGCAATTAATTTTACAAAGTGGAAAGGAAGGGGGTGTAACAGTACCAGATCTTGAACAGTAATCATAAAAAAACGACACACACCTGGTGCTGGTTAAGAAATAGAAAGGTTGATCAGGAGAACAAATTAGGCACACAATAAAATGCTGGAGGAAATGAGCATATTAGCCGAGTGTTTAAAAAATCCAAAGGGTCTAACCTGGTAAAGAACTCACTATTCGAAAAAAAATGATGTAGAGGAAATCGGAAAGCAGTTTAGCAAAACCTGGATCCAGAGCAACACCTTATATCATATGCCTAAATTGGAACTTAAGGGTGAGTTCTTAAACAAATTAGAAGAACAATGTAGAAATTACCTGTCATTTGTATGAAAGAAGAAAGAAGCTCATGACCAAACAAAAAAATAGAGAAGTTTATAGAAGGTAAAATAAAACCAATGCAGTTAAAATGAGAAGAGATGAGAATAAAAGCTTTGCATCAAGTTTCTCTGATATGTCTCATTTGTAATATATACAAGGAACTAATTAAAATTCATAAAAATAAAAGCCATTCTCCACTTGATAAATAAATGGTCATAGGACACGAACAGGCAATTTTCAAGGAACTCTCAATAAACATATGAAAAATGCCCTATATCACTATTATTTATAGAAAAGCAAATGAAAACATGTATCCTCACTCTGATAAAGAAGAGGAACATAGCTATCAAACACTTAAGACTTTTCTGATATCTTGGTTATAGTTTTGTTAAAAATTGGTTTCTTTTCCTCTTTTTTTATTATTCATTATAGGGTATGGCTCTCTAAGAGGGATGAAGGGAAATAAGCTGATGCTGAATTGTCATTATGGAAGAGAACTAAATTTAACTATCTTTCATTCTTCATGACAGCTAAAGTGAAGACATTATGAGAAGGAATTTTAAGAGAAAAAGAAAAAACCCGAAATGCCACTTTGAGGTGGACTCAAATGAAGAAAGATAAAAAATGAACAGACATTTATGAGAATTGAGCTAAATGTCATTCTGGAAGGAAATTTGGATTGTGGTTTAAATGTTTTGGAAAAATTAGACATAACCACTGGTAAGAGAAGTTCATTCAGTAAAGAAATAATGCCCTTTTTAATACGAAAAGCAGAAAATAACATTTAGCATAAACAAGTGTGGCAACTTAATATTGTCAACAAGCACACTGTGTTGCCCACTAAATAGTCTTCCATCTGCCCTTTCCTCGGGATTTTGACAATAATACACTGTATAAAACTGCCACTTACTAGTTAGGTATATACACTTGCTTTAACTTGCTTTCTGCTTCAGCTGCCTTCAACCGCTTCTGCAAAGAGACATAGAGACAATGGATTAATAGTATAGAATGAAAGGACAGTGTAACATGTCTAAGCTGAATCTTCCTGACTCTTAGCACTCAATAAGCGATGGCAACTAACTCACTCAATGTGAAGGACAAGGAGGAGGGAAGAACTGAGAAATCCCCAGTTACCTACACCATTACAAGATAAATGGAAATATAATTATGACTTAGAATGAGAAGGAAAATTAGATTTTTTTGTCCTGATGAAAGAAATGGATGAGTATGTTGTTAAAATGCTCTCAGAGAATAATAATCAGTTCTCCCTAAAGATTAAAGCTAAGCTTTAACTATAGTCTGGTTATTCAGGCCCCTGGACTAAAAAAAGATCAATTGTTTGATATGAATAAAGGAAAATCAGAAGGAGGCAAGAGTCCATATACCTGGACTAGTGGAACCATAAACACTTTTTGATTTAGCAAATTCTTAAATTTTTAAGTCAAATCACACCCCAATTCTCATGCAATTGATGTTCATTATGAGAAAAAAATGAGAGAAGAAATAACTTTAGATAAAAATCATAGCAAGTCAGTATCATTCTCAATCATCTAAGAAGAATGATAATGAAACTGACAAAAGTTACCTAACTCAAAGCTTCAAAATAAGGACCAAAAGTTAATTCTTAATAGTTTCTCTGTATTGGTTCCAACATAATTCCTCCCTTTTTCTGAAGTCAAATGTCTTTCCTCAGTGGGCAGCCTGATGGAGATGTGAATCAGTATACACCATTCCCATAAAGGGACAAGAATGAGAGTTGATCTAAATGGCTCTGACTCCTAGTAACATAAGAACAGCTCTCTTAAGTAAAAGCAACCAGTTATAATTCTTTCACATCTCAGTGTCAGTATATATAGCATTGTATATATTTTCAGATTTCTTTTCTAAAATGTATTTAAAAGAAAAATGAAAGGCAAAATAAAGTATTTAACACTCTGTTTCCTCTTAAAGTTTTTTTTTCTCTTAGACATATATCAATTTAGCACAAACTCTGGAGAAATATTCCAAGTGACAAACATTGCCAAACATCTACATTTATCTGTGCACAACTAAAGATGGTGTTCTTTAATGGTTTAATGGTTTCTAACTATTGAAGTAAGTTTTTGCTTTAAACAGGGTATGGAAAAGATAAATAATACCACAGAAAGTGTGTATAAGAGCATATAAATCAAATATATTGAAGATTTAAAGCCTAATTTAATCCCAATAAGGGTTTTTCTCATCCCTCACATTCAGAAAAGGTTAATGGGGAATCTTTTCTTGTGAAAGAGAAAGGGAGAAAGAAAAGGAGAGTGAGTATATATGGGAAATAAAAGTACTGAAGATCAGAGAAATAAAAAGTCCTGGAGCACACACCCAATATATTTTAAAAGCACCTTAATGAGGTGGACAACTGGGTGGCTCAGTGGGTTGAGAACCAGGCCTAGAGACAGGACCTGGTCCTAGGTTCAAATCTTCCTAGCTGTGTGATCCTGGGCAAGTCACTTGACCCCAGGCCTTAGCACTCTTCTCTTCTGCCTTGGAACCAATTTATTACAATATGGAAGGTAAGGATTAAAAAAAAAAATCCTAATGAGTTTTCTCAGATGTGGAAAGAACAGGAAAAATCCCTCCAGTGAAGTAGTACTCATTTTTTACTTAAAAGAGCACAGCTCTTGTTAATCCAACAAATTATATCTGAATACCAAAGCATTCTTACCTGCTGAACATATCTGTCTGTTGTTTTCCACATGTAATAGTATTCAATGATGCTGGTTAAGGACTTCCATGGAAGCTAGAAACAGAAAGAAAGCTCCTGTTATATAATCAAGGTGGCAATTGAAAAAAATTATCAATTGGTGTATATATTAAGGAGGTAGCATAATTTATGCCATGTGCCCATGGTACCAAGGTACAAAAGGAGAATTCCAGTTATTGTCTTGGAAGTTAGTCCAGTTATTGTTCACTTGGAAAAAGACACTCATAGAATCTTAACTCATTCAAAAAGGAAAATGCACTGTCATATAACAGAAAGGACCCTTCAGAGGGAGAATCTGTTACCTCCCAATATAGCCCACTATTTTTTTTTTTTTAAACCCTTACCTTCCGTTTGGTAAGGGCTAGGCAATGGGGGTTAAGTGACTTGCCCAGGGTCACACAGCTGGGAAGTGTCTGAGGGCAGATTTGAACCTAGGACCTCCCATCTCTAGGCCTGACACTCAATACACTGAGCTACCCAGCTGCCCCCTTATAGCCCACTATTCTACTCTGGGATATAGCTCCATTTTGTTGGAAAGTTTTTCCTGAAATTAAACTCAAATTTTGTTGCAACTTTTACTTTTTGCTTATGGTTCTGACCTCTGATACTTGAGAAATAAAGTCTATAACTTTTACTTGACAGCCCTTCAAATGCTCAAAAAAGCTATGATGTCCATGTTAGGTTTTTCCTTTTCCAGGATAAACATTCTCCATTTCCTTCAATCACTCTTCATATGACTTATCTAGTAAATGCCTTTTACCATACAGACTACCCCTCCTCTTGATATTCTCCAGCTTCTACTTTTAGCAGTTGGAGAAAGAGCTGAAGAAGAAAGACTTGAGGTGAAAAAGAGTGAAAAGTGTCTGAATTCTACTTAAAGCTTGTGAGAAACAAAAGGACAGGAAGCTGGATTGAGGTGGATCAAAAGGGATCAAAAAATCAGAACCAGAAGAGAAAGATTCAAGAAGAAGACAAGATAAGATAAAAAACAGTAAGTGGAAGACATTAGAATGCAAAGCAAATTCTATATGCAAGTAATGCCTAAAGGCTCTAAGGCAACACAAGAAAAACTATAGCAAGTACCTGGCAATAGTTAGGTGGGGGAGGGGGGGAGGGTGGCTATTCTGGAGAAGCTTAATGCTTTTAATGTAGTTCTAACACTTGAAAGAAAATTAGGCTGAGCTATAAGACTTGAGGTTTGAGTAATACGATTCATATTACTCTTTTTTGGATATACTGACTTTTTCTTCCAGGTATACAATAGCCTGGGATTAGGTAAAGAACAAAAACATGCAACTGTTGCCCTATAAGATGGGCAATTATAGATACAACTAAGTTTATGGAAGTTAGGGAAATAGATGTAAAGGAATGGCCTCAGGGATCATCTGTGTTCTATAGAGAAGTCTATCTGGAAGGGCATAGAGTTTATCAGCTACATCAGTTTTCTATTTGATTAGGATGAATGCCTTTCCCAGTCACGAAGATATTATACAGCAAACCTGGGATCTGAACTCAAGGCCTCTGAGTTGGTCTTTCTACTTACTACACCCTACTTCTAATCCAACTTTAGCATCCTGATTCCTACTGAATATAAAAGGCAGATTAAAAGGTTTATATCATATAGCAGGTAAGAAACTTCCCAGATTTTCTCCTAATGAAGTGCAAGTATTACCTGGAGCCACTAACCATTTTCAAATGCTGTTACTGTAACACTATGGTCAAAAAGACAAACAAGGACAGAGGAAATACCTAAGAGTGCCAAATAATATTCACTTATCAAAAAGATTGCAACAGAATGTGAATAGGCCATGTTGAAAGCTTCATCCTTGTTATGTCATTATAATTTATCATTCAGTTAACAGCTTACTTTTAATTTGAAAATATTATTGATCTGAATTCCAAACCATTTTATGACCTTTTTGCCTGGGTCAAATGTACAAATTTTTACATGAAGGAAATGAGGGGAAAATAAATCTCCAAGTTTTTATATTAACATTTGGCTTTGGTTCAATAGGGCAAGAAATCTATGCCTTAGAAAAGTCCATGCTATAATGAAAAAGGAGTAGTGCTTTTAGAAAATAACAGGACCACTAACCTAACCTCAGGGAATGTGTCTGAGGGAAAAGGATAAAAGGGGAGGAAAGAGAAGGAAAAGGAGAGAGAGAAGCAATAAGAGGGACAGAAAGAGAAAGTGGGAGTGGAGGAGAGATAGATAGGCAGAGGCAGATTGAGGGAGACAGTATGTGTCAAAGAATTTTCAAGAAACCCTCAAAAATATCTTTCAAAAATGATGAGCTGGAAAAATCTTGAGAGGTAGAGTAATGTAACAGAAACTAGACTTGAAGTTATAAGAACTAGATCCAAATTTTGCTTTATAGTTTATAATCATGGACAAGTAAAAAATTTTCAGTGTCAGATATTTCATCTGTAAAAATACGTATAGTGCTTTGCAAATCTGATAGTCTTCCACATTCCTTTTTCAACATCTTAATGTTGATTAAGCTAAAACAACTGGTTTCCTTTTGACTGTATTTGATTATAAATTCCTTTCCCCTAAGTTTTGGCCAAATACTAAAAATTCCTTAGTCACACATTCACTTAATCTAAAGATAAACGGTAACCATCACTGTGAAAAGTACTTACAAAATCTTGCTGAATGTCAGTGAAATCTTTTCCATATTTTTCTAGGGCTTCCTCAAAGAGATTGGCCTCTGAAGCTGACCACTCTTCCATTTCATCTCGGCAGAGAACTGGACCGCCCTGAGGCACCAGAGCAGAAATGGCCTTGGAAATATCGTAGATGTTTTTGTGCAAAGTATCCATTGCATGAAACTATAGGAACAAAGGAGTTTGTTCATTAGTTTAGAGGATCATGTTCAAATTGAAATCTAATTTATAAAAAGGTAGAGGCAACTCTCCAATTTCTATTATTGGGGATCCAGCCCCTAAAAAGACACAATGTTAATACATAGGACCATAGAACTGTGGAGCTAAAATTGACAGTGGAGAGTAACTACTCAATGACTCTCATTTTACAAATAATAAAACTGAGACTCAGGGATAGGAAACAGCTGGCTCAAAGTATAGCGAAAAAGCAAAGCACCCCAAGGTTGGCCTGGAAAAGGGGGAAATGTGAGCACAAGCCAGAGACATGCGGAAGGATGTTGGTAGTTAGGAGACTCTTAAAAAACTGATTAATGGAAATGATGTGAACTGGAAAGAACTCAGGTTCATTCAGGAAAGGGGTAGATCTATTTATACTCATTTAATAAGTAGAGAGAAAGATTTAAGCTGGATATAAAGAAAAATCCATACTAATCTGAGCTATCCAAAAGTGTAATGGACAACTCTTAAAAAGTATTGCAGGAGGCAGCTGGGTAGCTCAGTGGATTGAGAGCCACCAGACCTAGAGATGGGAGGACCTAGGTTCCAATCTGGTCTCAGACACTTCCCAGCTGTGTCACCCTGGGCAAGTCATTTAACCCCCATTGCCTAGTCCTTACCACTCTTCTGCCTTGGAACCAATACACACTATTGGTTCCAAGAAGGAAGGTAAGGGTTCTAAAATTTAAAAAAAAAAAGTATTGCATTACTATGGAAAGACCTCCAGGAATTGATGCAGAATGAAATGAGCAGAACCAGGAGATCACTGAACACAGAAACAAACACTGTGGCACAATCAAATGTAACAGACTCTTCAATTAGTAGCAATGCAATGACCCAGGACAATACCAAGGAATTTTTTGAGAAAGAACACTATCCACATCCAGAGAAAGAACTGTGGGAGTAGAAAGACAGAAGAAAAACATGATTGATTATGTGGTTGAATGCGGATATGATTGGGGTTTTGGCATTAAAAGATTGTAAATATGAATAATATGGAAATTGGCTTTGAACAATGATACTTATATAACCCAGTGGAATTGCTTGTCAGCTCCTGGAGGGGAGAGGGGTGGGAAAAATCATGAATCATGCAACTATGGAAAATATTCTAAATAAATAAATACTTTTAAAAAAAGTATTGAGTTTATAACAAGGTTTTTAGAAGTCACTTTACCATCCTAGGTCTCAGTTTACATATCTATAAAATGAGGAGTTAAACTGAGTAACTTCTACCTCTAAAGCTATAAGTTATAAAACTTGACTAGACAACTGAGGCTCAAAGCTCTGAGACTCTAAGATTGTTATTACTTTTAGTATATTATAATTTTTATTCTATTATGAATCATGATGTTAAAAGTCATTGCTGGCATTTCTATTTTAGGCCAACTCAGTGATTCAGGTTAAATAAGAAGAAAAAAATCTAACAAAGGATTGAAAAATACAACCTCAAAACTAAAAGGTTGCAAAAGGCTATTCCACTCCCTCTCTCCAATCACCTAGTCAGAAATTCAAGAAAGTGACCTACAAACAGCTAGAGATCAGGAATAAATCCACAAGATAAGGGTGAAAAAAGAAAGGAAAGGAAGGGCCCAAAACATCCCTCCCAAGATGAAACAGGTTTCAGTGGTAACTTCCTACAAGCAGTAAAACTCACATAAAACCAGCACAATTCCCCTAAAATACATGCAGAAACATGCTTATTGTTTATTTTCAAGGGAAGCTAGGACCAAAAGAAATTCTCTATCACATAGAACTTCAAACCAAGAAGGTAACATTTTTATCTTATCTGCCACCAACTGCAGAAGTAGAAAGCCAAGTCAATTAATGAGGATAGGCAAGGATGTTGAATGTAGGCCATCAGAAACTTGGTTGCTGTTTAGTTTATGGGTAAGTTATTGTTTCCCTCATTTTATTAGTAAAGAATGAGGCCCATGAAAGAAATTAATTGGCTTCCATGAGGACAAATGGCACCAGTAGGTGTAAAATTTATTAGAATTTAACCTCCCTTACTGGAAGGTTACGGTATTATGCATTCAGCCAAGGCAAGAACAAAAATACTGCTGTGGGAGAGACTTCAAGAGGAGATTCATCTAAGTAACGCATTACATTATTGTCCTCCTTCTACCTGCCCCCTTCCCCACCAAAAAATCCCTGAGTAAGAAGAACTGGGAATTTGGCAGGAATATGTCCTGTCATCAATAGACTGGGAAAATCCTAGCTCTGCGAGTTACTGGGGGGCAAATGCTTTAACTCTTCTCAATCCAGTTTTATTATATGTAAAATAAGGGAGTTATACTAAGTGACCTCCAAGTTCCATGCTAGTTCTTTTTTTTTTTTAAACCCTTACTTTCCATCTTGGAGCCAAGGCAGAAGAGTGGTAAGGGATAGGCAATGGGGGTCAAGCGACTTGCCCATGGTCACACAGCTGGGAAGTGTCTGAGGTCAGATCTGAGGTAAGATTTGAACCCAGGACCTCCCATCTCTAGGCCTGACTCTCAATCCACTGAGCTACCCAGATGCCCCCTCCCATGCTAGTTCTAAATCACACTAATCTATAACCTCTACCTTCAACTTTAATAATTTATTTGTGTATTTCTTATTTTGTTGTGTTTATAAGCAAACACAATGATTTTGTAGTCTTGCTGGGGTTCCAGGGCTGACTTAGCATTTTCCTATGTGGTCACCTGAAATAGTGTATTTTCAAAGATAATTTCTCTCATGTTAGGGATAATATTTGCACTACCTACCTCTTTTTGTGAGGAAAGTGATTTGCCCTGAAGAGCTAAAATATCTTTCCTCACAACAATCCTAAAAGATAGGCAGTGCAAATATGGTCCCCAATTTAACACATAAGGTAAACAAACTCTGAAGACACAAGTAAATACCTGAGATGGGATTATAAATGAAGGTCTCCTGACTTTAAATACAATATATAGTCAGAACTGACATGTGTGTTCCTAGAAATCACCAATACTATGTAAATTATATAATAGAAACTAGGGCTTATTCCCATTATTGGTGTTTAGGGCACAACACTAAAAATGTATTAAGAATTATAACATAACATATTTAGTATAATAATAAATAAATAATAAAAGTAATAAATATATACTACAATAAATAGTGGCTGTACCTGCAGCCTTGGGCTACTGCTTGTCCTGCATCCTGGATCCCATAGGGCCCAAGGAGGCAAACGTATCTGCAGGTGAGAGGACATAATAGGTGGGTCCAACTCTGGGGCCAAGTGCCTCAATTATGGTGAAATGTGGAAGAGAGGGTTGGGGCAGAACAACCCTATTCAGCCCATAGTTTCTACTACACTATAAGTTATTCAATAAATAAGGCACTTTACCTTGAAATATACCTATAGTTTGGTTGTAGAAGTGGGCATCAAAAGGGTTACAGCTTGTGAGTTACTATGAAGTAGTGAAATTATCTATGCTTTCTCCCTATATCTAGCATTAGAAATGGCACATAAACAAACAAAATTCACATTATGCTCAAATCATTCCCTAATATATTAATCATGTTGGAACAAATTCATGTTTTTCAACATAAGCATTGTAGCAAAATGACTTCACCAACTCACTGTACCTCTCAGCAACCATAATGACTATTTTATAATAGATAGGATCATAGTTAAGGAAATGTCCTATATATAATCTCTTCAGTAGAACTTAATCACACTGTCTTATATTGGAATTCTGAGCTCATGTTTTATACATGGTACTTCAGGGTATCAGCTCCCTGAGGGTGCATAAGTTTGTCTGTTTATTTATTCTCTCTCTTGCTGTCTTTCTGCTGGGGGCAGTGATATTGGTATTTTTCCTTCTCATTTTATTTCATTCTTATGGTAGTATCCATTTATTTTGTACTGAAGATAACTTCCTTTATTTAGTTTGTGTGTATATATATAAATCCTAGTTTCAGATGTAGTAAACCTTACCCAGAAACTCCAGGATTTTTAAGGCAACTTACTTAAATAGATGGAAACAGCACCATTCATTCATACAACAAGCATTTTAAATACCAAACTTCCAAGGAGATGTTTTACAGAACTAGACAAAACAATCACAAGTGTTTAAAAATTGGTAATATTAAGGGAAACAATAAAAAAGTGGGCATGAAGAAAGAACACTTCCAAACCAACAACATGACAAAGTAATAATGATGAAAATTAATTGGTAGTAGCTTAAAAAAAGTGAAGTCTAATAATGGAACAGAGTAGATAAAGAATTTTTTAAAAATTTAATCAGTGTGTATGATAAACACCAAGAATGTTTAGGAGAAACTACTCTTTTAAAGCTAAAAAGTAATCTGGCAGATATTAGGTTTAGAACAACAGCTTAAACTGTTTATCAAAAGACATTTAAAATCCATACTGAATGTTAAAAGTCATGCCATTAAAAATTACAAGGGGAAAATATTTTAAAATATCTTTTATAATTATGACTAGGGGATAAATCTTAAAGAAAAGATAGAGATGATTCTCACACACACAAATTTTGGAATATGAAATAGAAAAGGTCTGTCACAAAACAAAATTCAACTAAGAAGGAAAGTGATAAATAGAAAAAAGCTCTCTATGAAATATTTCCAATATCAAAGACAGAAAACTAAGAAAAACATGAAATCAAAAGTCATCCTCACAATAAGCAAACAATATGAACAAACAGATCTCAAATTTACAACCTACGCAAAAGAATGTTTCAAATAACTAAAAAAGAATTTCAAATAAAATTGAGGCTTTCACTTCACACCTAGCAACTTATCAAAGATGATAAAGAGAGATTCAGTTGCTATTGGCATGATTGTTGAAAGACAGGCACACTAATGCATTTTTGGTGGAACTGCAAACTGGTTCAACCATTTAAGAAAGCAATTTGGAAATAGGCAAATAGAGTGATTAAAATGTCCATACTAGGTCACTGGGCAGCAAGGTGGCACTGTGAAAAAAGTTCTGGGCCTGGAGTCATAAAGATTCATCTGAGTTAAAATCTGACCTCAGACAATTACTAGCTTTATGACTCTGGACAAGTCATTTAACCTAGATTGCCTCAGTTTCTTCATCTATATGATGGACTTGGACTTATATGATGAAAAATGCCATTCTCCAGAGAAAGAACTTATGAAGTCTAAATAAATACAGACCAAAACATATTATATTTCATTTTCTTTTGTTTTGCTAGAGTCCTTGCCACAAAATGTCTAATCTATATCAGTCTACTTCCTGTCACATGGAGAGGGGAAGGGGGAGAGAATTTGGTTCCAAAATTAAAAACAAGCAAAAAATAAAGGTTAAAAATGCCCCCCCCCAATGTAATTGGGAGAGGAGGAAGAGAGGCATACACTGGGCAATATAGGTGACATAAAAACAAAAGGTATAGATAAATGAGTAGAAATTTTAAGAAAGCTAGCTAAAGGTAGAAAGTACAACACTCCAGGTATACTGGACAGTCTGTGCAAAGGCAAAGGGTTTTCTGGTAGACAATAGCATGGAGAGAAGCAGATCATCCAGCCTGTACTTATCTATTCCATCAAAAGCCTGAAATGTTCACTAAATAATTGCCAAGAAATCCCCAAAGAACTATAGTAAATGAATTTTGCCTCCCTGTAACTGCATACAAGTTATAGAAGCCTATGGGGAATCAATACCTTAAACAAGCCTCGTGTTCTAGTAGGTCCAAAGACACATGTGGTTGACAATGTTCAGAAAAATCCTTTTTTATTTTTTAAAAAACAATTACCTTCCGTTTTGGAGTCAATAATGTGTATTGGCTCCACAGCAGAAGAGTGGTAAGGGCTAGGCAATGGGGGTTAAGTGACTTGCCCAGGGTCATACAGCTGGGAAGTATCTGAGGCCAGATTTGAACCTAGGACCTCCTGTCTCTAGGCCTGGCTCTCAACACACTAAGCCATCCAGTTGTCCCCTTAGAAAAATCCTTTACCCAGAAACATAGGAAGGTTAAAAAAAGAAAACCCTACAAGTCAACTGTGAACAGAATGGTACAGTAATGGTAAGAACAGGGCATCTCAGCCACATATAGGCTCTACGGTCCTTAGTATTATCTCCTCAGTCATCTTATAAGGTCCTAAAAAAAAAACACAAGAACCTAAAGATTCGAAGAAGCTTAATGCCAGAAAGACAACATGGACATTAGGAGGACTCAAGGTGAGAACAGGCAGCAACCAGAATACCACTTAAAGTCTAGCAGGAGTTTGCAAGGATAGGGTGGGGTGGGTGTAGGTTGTCATGTCCTAGCACAAAGCCTAAAGCTAAAGAGAAATCAAAGAAAATATCAACAAAATTATTACAACACTAGAAATGCCCTGAAAGAAGGAAAGAATAACTACACGCAAAAACCTAAAGGAAAAATGAACTTTCCACAAGGACTATGAATACCTAGAAGAAATGAATCAAGTGATTAAAAATAAGGCAAAAGCTCTTGAGGAAAGAACTAGAAGAATAAACAGTTTAGAAGAGAAAGTGATAAACCTCACCTAAATAAAAATTTCCTGAAAACCAGAAAGACTACACAGAAAATGAGTTCATTATCCAGGAAGAAATATCAAAACAAAATCTAAAGATTGAAAAAACTGAAGAAAATATGTTACTTACTATTAAAAAAAAAAACTCTTTTGGAAAAAATATTAAGAGATAATTTAAGCATAACTGGACCCGTGAAAACCGTCAATTTTTTTAAAGCTGGAACACTATATTTCGGGAAATTATAAATTAAAACTTTCCAGGCATATTAGAACCAGCAAAAACTTATGTCCATATAATTCATCTCCTGAAAGGAACCCCAAAAGGAAAAGTCCTAGGAATACTCTAGCCAAATTTCAGAGTTTTCATATCAAAGAAAAAATAGTGCAAGAATCCAGAAAGAAGTAGTTCAAGTACCTAGTACTACTGTCAGATTACATAAGCTTCTACTAAAAATGAGAGGATATCTTGGAATATAGGATAAGGAAGCTTGCAATCAAAAATAACATAATCTGTGAACATGGTACTACATGTAGTACTAGTTCTACAAGAGAAAAAAACAGACCTTTAACTAAACATGAGATTTTCAAATATTTCAAATGACAAGAAATTATTATTAACATTGAAATATAAATGTGGGCAGTAAGAGAAACTTTCAAAGGTTAAATTCTTTAAGTAATCAGAAGGTGCTTAGACATGGTGCTAACACTTTAAAGGGGAGAATAAACAATTGTACTTTCAGAAAATGTCTTCAAAGAGAATTGAGAAAGTTAAATAAGAAAAACTAAACTTCTAGGTGATAGACTGTTTCTGTTCTAAGTGTTTTAAGAAGGAAGAAAGAAGGGGTGACAAATGAAATTTATCAATAAAGAAAGAAGAAATAAGGAGGTAGAAGTGGCTATTTCTCAAAGTTGGTAGGTGAGGAGAGCACACAAATATGGAAGAAGGGGTGATATGAAGAGAGAAAAGGATAAAATTCTCTTACACACAATCTTATAGAGTTTGATGTAAAAATATATCAACCTCATTTGCAAGTTGAAAAAGAAGAGAAATAATAGGCACACTAAGAAAGGCTCTAGAAACTTTCAACCCAACCAACATACTAAATATATTTTGTGAATTCCCAAGTACAAGACCATCAAGAAGTCTGTGGAAATCAGAGTCATCAGAGACATATCAAAACCGGCATCCTATTTACTACCCCAAATAAAGGTCAAATTAAATACTATTTGAGCTGCTTTCATTCAAGGCTATGAGAAACTTATCCTCTGAGGCATGATAAGTTTGGATATCCCTAACCTGCTTCAGAATGATGGGCAACCTGACCCCCCGCCCCCATCTCTCTAAAACCCATATAAAAAACTATCTGCACATCTAAGATTCTCAAAGTATTCAGAAGATAATAAAATTGCTAATGTACCTTAAAATAACATCAAACAATTTGGAAATGGGGAGGAAAAGAAGGAGAATAATCCTGGAAAGGGAACAGCCACAACTAAAACAAGCTTCCTAATTCTGAAAAAGAGAGATTTTTTTAAAAATATAAATTTCAGGGGGAAAGGGGCACAATTTAAAGACAAAACCTAATACACAAAAGATAGCAAGTATGCCAATTTGGTTGAAATGTAGAAAGCACAAAGGAAAAGAATGCATAATAAGCCTGGAAATAGAGGCAAAGGAACTAGATTGCAAAGGAAATTAAAAACCAAGCAGGGGAAAATAGGTAGTTTAAAAAAAAAAAAAGAGGGAGGGGGCAGCCAGACAACTCAGTGGATAAAGAGCCAGGCCTACAGATAGCAGGTTCTGGGTTCAACTCTGGCTGCAGACACTTCCTAGATGTGTGACCCTGGCCAAGTCACTTAACCCTAACTGACTAGCCCTTCCCATTCTTTTGCCTTGAGACCAATACTTAATATTAATTTTAAAAACAAAAATAAGCCAAACAAAACAGTTTGTATTTTATTCTATCAGTATGAGAAGTCTACCAGAAGTCCTTGAGCAGGGAAATATGCTTCAGAAATTAATCTTGCAGCTGTGGAAGATAGATGAAAGAAAGAAAGTGGGAAACAAATCAGACAGCTGCTGTAAGTGCAGGTGAAACAAGCTTTTGATACAAGGTTGGGAGCACAATGACTATAGAGCAGGAATGGAAAGATGATGTGGAGAAAAAAATCAATAGCAACTAGTGTGAATGTGTATTATGAGGAATTTGAAGAATATAAATTGTAAGAAGAGTCAAGGATAACTTCTAGGTGCAGAAAAAGCAACAAATCATTTGCAAAGAACTGAAAGAATCCATGGGAGCTGATGAGATCATCAGGAGAATATAAACCAAGAGAAAATGATATAAGAATAGTAATTAGACAAGAGAAGAAACAAATCAGCTCAAGTGCTTGACCAGTCCACATCTGCAGCCCAAACAGTGTGTGTACAAATATACCACTGCTAGCCTTATTCACCTTAGAGAGATCAAAGAAAGAGGAAAGGTTCCTTAATGTTCAAAAATATTTAGCACAAATCTCCTTGTGGTAACAAAAAAATGTAAATAAAAGGAATGAACCTCAATTGAAGAATAACTGAATAAGTTGTGGTACATGAATATAATGGGAATATTATTATGCTAAAAGAAATAGAGAATTCAAAAAGATATAAAAAGACTTATATGAACTGATGCAGAGTGAAGTGAGTAAAACAAGAATGATTTATACTGTAATATCTATATTTATGTTATAAAATGATTTTGAGAACTTTTATAACTAGAAGAAAAATGAAATACCAGAACCAAGAGAATAATTTAAACAACTGTCAATACTGTAAAAACAACATTTTAAAAGCTGCAAGAAAGGTAAATGGAACTAACATGGCAGAGTAGCAGACAGAAGTACAATAAGCTCCCTCCCAAAACTCTACCAATAGATCTAAAAAATAAAGGAAAATCCAAGAGACTCATGGTAAGTCATTTTCCCAAAATGGCCTAGTGAGATATGAATGGGTCTGTGGACACTTTGTCTTATCTGGAATGCCCACGTAAAACACTTCAGCACTTTGAAGGTGCTATGTAACAGGGCAGGAAGAGATCCCAGACTCATACCAAAGTGGGAAAAGGTGAAAGTTGGCATCTTTGTTACCTACTACTTAGCTCTAGGTCACAGATTCAGAGAAGACATATGTTTGGGGTGGAATCCCAGGACTGAACAGTCAGAAGCCCTATGATGTAGGGGGAAGCTGGGTGGCTCAGTGGATTGAGAGCCAGGCCTAGAGGTCCTAGGTTCAAATCTGGCCTCAGACACTCCCCAGCTGTGTGACCCTGGGCAAGTCACTTGACCCCCATTGCCTAGCCCTTACCACTCTTCTGCCTTGGAGCCAATACACAGTATTGATTCCAAGACAGAAGGTAAGGGTTTAAAAAATAAAAATAAAAGAAGCCCTATGATGAAGGAAGAGGCAAGTTCAAAAGTAAGCAGCATTAGTGTGGCTCACACTCCAAGAGCAGAGCACAGCAGTCTTAACTTCAGTTTCCAGTCCAGTTTGAAGCCTAGAGAGGAATAACAAGGTCAAATCAAAGGGAAGTCCCTTTCTAAAAGTTAAGTTTAACTGAGTTTTTAAAAAAAGTGTTAAAAGCACTTTTATAAATAAAATGAGAACACTAGAGGACAAAAATTGGAAAAAAAAAGTAAAGTTATAAAAGAATTAGAAAAAGAATTAATAGCTTGGCTCAAGAAATACAAAATCTTGGCAACCAACAAATTCCCTAAAAATCAAAATGAACCAAATGAGGCAACAAGAAATATTTAATTAGGTCAGAAGAATTTTTTGTTAAAAATAAGAAAACATAGGGTATTTCATTGCAAAAATGAATGACCCAGAAGTCAGAATGAGGAAAACAAATTAAAGAATCATTGGATTATCTGAATACCATGCCAAAAAAAAAAATAGGCTGGACATTTTATAAAAAGAAATCTTAAAACTGCCCTTACAACCACAAAGTGGCACTGAAAAAAATTCAAAGTTAACTCCCTGAAAGAAACCCCAAAATGAAAACTCCTAGGAATATGACGGCCAAAATCCAACCAAAAAGCTTCTAGGTCAAAGAAAAATTAACTGCAAACAACCAGAAAGAAAGAATTTAAGGGTCAAAGAACCAAAGTCAGGATTACAGACAATTTAGCAGTCACAACATAGAGTAGCATATGATATTCCAGAAGGTAAAGGATATAGAGGTTTATAGCCAAAAATAACTTATTCACAAAAGTTAAGAATAATCTTACAGGGGAAACAATTGTCCTTTACTGAAATCGAAGAGTCCCAAACATTGCTGATGAAAAGATAAGAGCTGCATAGAAATTTGAAGTCCAAACAATGGAGTTAAGAGAAACACAAAGGTAACTACAAACAGATAATAAGGGTCTAAATGAGGATGAATTGCTTATGCTACAATATGAGATGATACATATGTCCCCTTTTAATTCAATCATCATGGATCAGAGAAGGAATTTAATTAGACAAGGGCTGGGGATGATTCTTTTATATCTTAATGATCTTAACAGAATAATGAAAAGAGGGGAGAGAAGGAATGGGGTAGGATGGTGGAAAAGGAAGGCAAAAGAAAGTTAGAGGAAAGATCTTAATCAGGAAGTAGATATACTACTTATAAGTAGATGTCTACAAACATGGTGGGGTAAGAGATTGACATTTATACCTCATTCTCATCTTAACTGAACACATACACATAATACACACATGTACATGCACAAATGAGTGCATAAAGACATTTTACTCAACAGGGAAATAGAAGGAAAGGGGAAAAGGGGTAGATTAGAGGTAAGGTAGATTAAGGGAAGGATTAGTTCTAACAAAACAAACTAAGGATTATAAAAACATTTATAGCTCTTTTTTAGGTGGCAAGGAATGAGAATCTAGGGGATGACAATCAACCGAGGAATTCCTGATGAAGTTATGGCATATAAATGTGATAGAATATTATGCTATGAGAAATAATGAAAGAGCTCAATGATCTCAGAGAAACCTGTGAAGACCTATATGAAATAATGCAGAATACAATGGATAGAACCAGAAGGTCAATTTATTCAATAACAACAATACTGTAAAGACAGTTCTGAAAGATTTAAGAACTCTTCCATGATTCATTAGGAATAATGATGCTACATACCTACAATAAGATTGTCTTTTGGATATGGCCAATAAGGAAATATGTTTTAACTGATGATACATGTTTTTAATAAGGGTTTTGTTTTCCTTCAGTCTCAACTAGGGAGCGGGAGGGTTGGGCATGGGGTGAGATGGAGAGACTCTGGGCAAGTCACAATACCAACTGCCTAACTTTTGCTGCTCTTCTGTCTTAGAATTGATATTAAAGAGAGAAGGTAAATGAAAAAGAAAGATTAATTAAAATGAAGGAAAACTGAAAAATGTGAGAAATTGGCAAATTCTCAAAAATAATAACAAAAGATGGGTAAAGAAAGGATTTCCTTGAACTCACTAGGTAATTGGTGAATGTTTCATAGTGTAAAAAGTGATGGGAGAAACTTCTCTGGTCTCAATTCTAATGAGATTGAACTAGCTGTTGAAGTAAAGCTGATGGCCTTGAGAGGAACTAAACAAAAACCATCACAGTGTTCATAGACTATAAAGTTGAAAATGAAACATATTCTCATCCTATGCTTCATCCTAGTGCTTCAAAGATTCCATAGAAAAGATAGTAGGATCTATGCTATTTAAGAAAAGGAAAAGAACTCAAAAAGGATGAGTCTCAAGAAGAAAATTCCAACTTTGGAAACAAATGCCTGTGAATAAGAAGAAAAAAGGAAGGAATATAAAGATCCTGAGCTAGTAGCTTGGTCACAAGCTCAAAATATTAAAAGATTTTCAAAAGATGAAAACAAAAGCAGATAATAAGGGTTAAGTAGAAAAGAAACACATAGAAATAAAGAATAGAAGGAAGCAGCTAGGTGGCTCAGTGGACTGAGAACCAGGCCCATGACTTTGGGCAAGTCACTTAAACACCACTGACCAACCCTTACTGTTCTTTTGCCTTGGAACCAATACACAGTATTTATTTTAAGGCAGAAGGTAAAGGTTTAAAAAAAAGAATAGAAGAAAAGGCAAAAGCTTATGGATGAGAAAATGTAAAAGTGAATGA
Source organism: Monodelphis domestica (assembly GCF_027887165.1). Lineage (NCBI taxonomy): Eukaryota > Metazoa > Chordata > Mammalia > Didelphimorphia > Didelphidae > Monodelphis > Monodelphis domestica. The sequence continues at coordinate 303,529,810 of NC_077227.1, read as the reverse complement.
AAAGGGCCGTTTGGCAACTAAACAAAGACCAACAAATATAACCTCTGCTTGCTTCAGTTTCTTCACCTATAAAATGAGGATAATAATAGCACCTATCTCAGAGTTGTTATGAGGATCACATGAGATAATAATTGTAAAGTACAGGGCTTGGCACATAGTAAGTTCTATCTAAATGATTTTTTAAATTTCTGTTTTATTGTGAATTCACCTGTCTCAACAGTACCATTAAGCATTTATTAAGTACTTCTTATGTGATGATAAATGAGGACAGTGAATGAAAGAAATGTTAAGTGATTTGCCAAAGGTCAGAAAGCTATATTAAGTGACTGTGGCAGCATCTGAACTTGGATCTTCTTGATACCAAGTATAGTGCATCCTCCCCCAAGTGATGCTGCCTCTCTTCTTGTTGATTTTCTAATTTCTTCATTGTCATGCCAAATCTATTTGTCTGCCTCCAATGTTTATATAAGATTTCAAAGGATTTATAGGAAATGGATGATCATCTATAAAAATACAAATGACTCAAATTAACAAAACAAGAAACAAATTTTAGAAAGAAATCAGAAGGGAGGAAACACTCCAGGAAAGATGGACAACCAAATTCATCAAAATATAGAAGGTCCTATAAGAAACTGAAATACTAATAATATTCAATAAACAACAAGTCACCAACTACTAGAGTAAGGACAATATATTATTCAGCAATAACTGCTAGGAAAAGTAAAAAGTTGATTGATCCCAAATGTATAAATAACCTAAATGTAAAAAGTCAAATCATAAAAAAATTAGAAGGAAAGGAGATCTATTATAATAAAAGATAGGAAAAGATTGGTCAATGCAAGAGAAACAGATGATTTTGATTACATAACACTAAAAAGTTTTTGCACGAACAAAATCCACATGGTTAAATTAAAGAACAATAAATTAAGCAAAAAATTCAACAAATTTCTCTGAAAAAGGATTAATTTCTACAATACATAGGGATAAAGATATATAAAAGTTAAAGGATATAAACTGGAAGTTTTCAAAAGAAGGGCAATCAATCAACAATCACATAAAAAAAAGACTCATATTATAGATAATGAAAAATGCTAATTAAAACTTAATCCTTAGGTTCCAACTAACTCCTAACAAATTGGCAAAGATGAAAGAAAGGGAAAATGAAAAATTTTACAAGGTCTATGGAAGGATAGGATGCTGAAGCACTGGAGCTTTAAAGGGGTCCAAATACATCATACTGGTACATAATTATTATCCCTACACCTGAGGAGGCTAAGGATGGTAGATTGCTTGAGTTTAGGAGTTCTAAGTTACAGATGGTTAAAGTTGACTAGATGTCTGCACCATGTTCAATACTAACAAGGTGAGTCTCCAGAAGCAAGAAAGCTAACAGGCTGCCTAAAGAGGGGTGAAAGAGCTTAAGCTGAAAACAGAGCAGGGCAGGGCAGCTAAGTAGCACAGTGGACTGAGTGCCAGGCTTGGATTCAGAAGGATCTGTATTCAAATTTTATCTCAGACACTTCCTAGCTGTGTGAAGCAAGTTGCTTAACACTGGTTTGTTAGTAAGACAAAGTAAGGGTTTAAAAGAAAGGAAAGGACAAAAACTGAGCAAGTTAAAGTTGGAATACCAATAAGGACTGGGATTAGGCCAATGAATGGTTGTTAAACTTCCAGCCTGAAGAGCATATGGAGACTCAGTCTCAAAAAAATATAGTTCAGCCATTCTTAGAGTTTTAAATCAATAACAATTTGAATCATATGAAGAATATCACTGAACTATGAACATTTGATCTAGTGAAACCACTACTACATATTAACTTGAAAAAGAGCAAAACCAAAGGGAAAAGATCTGCATGCAAAAATATTAAATATTCATAATAACACATTTTGTTTTAGCAATGACAGGGAGAACAACTCAGACTTGTGAATTCACTGGTAGAAGGTACTCTCAGGTGAAGAAATTCCCTCTACTTTAATGATTCTAACTATTGTAATTTGTAAATTTACACTGGTGGGAAACTAAGAAATTAAATTAATCCCAGAATTACAAAGTCAGTAGATATCTTTCTTACTTTGAATCTAGTTTTCTATACATTATACCAGTTAAGTTCTTTGTTGCTATTGCTCATGTTCTCACTCCACCTTCTTTGACAATCTAGTGAAGCCCTATGAACTCCTCAGAACACAAATCAATTATACTGAAATACAATTTTCAGAGTATTTAGGGGGAAAAAAGTTCACAGACCTATGTTAGGAACCTCAGTACCATTTTATAAAAAAGTAAGAAAAATAAATGATAACTTACTCAGAACAAGCCAATCCCTTGAGAAGGGGATCTCTGTATCTCTTTGCTCTCAGGCCTACTCAGAAGTTACCAATACCCCTTGGGCAAGAGGGGACAACACAGAAGTACAGAGGATTTAGTAGTGACTTCTCATTTGGCAGGTGAAAGACTGAACAAGAAGTAACATAGAAAGAATCTTTTGCAAGCTAATAAGATATTAAAAGTTCATTTGAACCTATTGTTGCCATCTGTCAAACACCAGATTTCATCCTCACTTACCAGTGTAATATCTCTGGAGGCTGCTGCAGCACTCATATGTAAGCTTGGCTGTCTGACTGAACTACTGCAGTCTAGGGCACGGGCAAATGTACCAACAGATCTGAAAAAGATGAGGGGGGGGAAAGCATGAATTTTCTGTGAAAGTAAGAATAAGCCCAAGAAGGCATTCTAACTGGAATGCCATACAATTCCCAATAACCATACCTACACAGAACCTATATCTAAAACCTTTTAGGATGACCACTAATGGCACCAAAGTGGAAAACATGGCTCTACTACTTACTTTATGCCTTTAAAAAGACCTTTTATACTCTGGGTTTCAATTTGCTCATCTATAAAATTAAAAGGTTAGTCTAGATTATATGTCATGAAGCTCATGGTGAAGTTTATAATACATTATTTTAAAAATGTACTCTCCTTGCCTAAGAGTACTGACAACATTATATTATAGTTTCAGTAACTAAACTTCATACTTTTGTCCCTAAAAGAGTGATACCCCCCCCCCAAATATTTATAATAATTAGGTTGGAAAGGCCTATGGTATAGTAAAAAACACTGGACAAGAAAGTAAAACCCCTGACTCACTGACAAGCTGTGTGATTTTGTCTGACTTGTTTTATTACATAGAACCTCATGTTCCTCATGTGTAAAGCTTTTATTTTACCATAAGCTCTAATTCCTACAATTATCTTTATACTACATCTCTTACAGCATTGTTAAAAAGAAAGGGCTTTGTAAAATGAATGGCTCTCTCTATAAAAACTATAATTGGGGACAGCTGGGTGGCTCAGTGGATTGAGAGTCAAGTCTAGAGAAGAGAGATCCTAGGTTCAAATCTGGCCTCAGACACTTTCCAGCTGTGTGACCCTGGGCGAGTCACTTAACTCCCATTGCCTAGTCCTTACCACTCTTCTGCCTTGGAGCCAACACAGTATTAACTCTAATACAGAAGGTAAGGGTTTAAAAAAAAAACCCACTATAATGATGAGCCAAGAACATTATTATTTTTATTATGAAAGAAGATGAAAATGGGGACAAGAAGGCTTAATTACCCATGCTCTGAGGATTCAAGTGATGGAATACAAGGATTATACAATTTGCATAATCTAAATTATTAAGAGATTTCCTGTAGAAATAGCTAACAACAAAATTAAATTAAAAATTAATTTAAATTTAAGAAAAATTCTCTGGTGCTCAGAAATGCTGTTCCCAGAGTCAAGAAAACACACTGCTTCCTCTGAAAATTTCAAGTGCTGTGAATTTTAAAACTATTCCACCCTAATCAGACCATTCTTTAGAAGATCTGATTTAGCTATTTCCTGATCAGTAACAATGGAGATACTTGGAATAACAGAATCAGGTCTTGGAAACTCTACATTTCTTCTTCCTTCTTAGTTTAACAAGATTTGGAAGGTCTGCATCAAACTCAAGATTTAATTATCTAAAGAAATGGCCTTCAACAGACATGTGCAGAAAAAAGGACAGACCTCTGGGCTGTCCTAAGTCAAGCTAAGTCATCATTGGTACAGATGAGATGCAGGAAAGTGATGTAAAACTGTCTAAATAAGGCACATCACTTCCTCTTTCCTCCTCTTTTTCCCCGGAGAGACAACTCTGGCTGGCAGCGTGACATCTTGGCGTGGTGGCTGCTATTGTCTGGTTTTGGTGGTGAGTTCGCCCTTGAACTGATTCAAGTTCAGGCATCTTGGCTTAGCCTTTTCCCTTTTGGAGTTCAAGCCTGACTCCTTCCTCCTTCATACTCCAAACCCTTATCTCCTAATCTCCCCCCTCACACGGGGGTGGGTGGGGGGGGTGGGGGTTGGGGAATACCTACTCCTTTCCTTCTTCCTCCTCCTTAATCTCCTCCACTATCAATTAAACTCAACATAAAATTTCCAGCTGACTTGGTTTTTTTAATTAGGATTTTTATAAGTAAAATCCTTGGCAACAAAAAAATAATTGTACATTCAGTCTTAGCCATAATTTCACCCTTTACAGTGCTATGGAGATGTATGTAGGCAAAAAAATTGGTGCTTGAATACATAAAAGTGTAATAATTTTTGTACTATAAGTTATACTATCAACGTGAAATTTCTGTTTAAAAAAAAAGGAGAAAAGGTTTACTAGGCATTATGTTCCAGTTTGCAAATAGAGTTATGGCTTCTTAGTTAAAATTAAAAACCAATCCAATAGGAAAGGAAAAGACATCAACATCAACATCGCTTCAACACAAGTGTACTGGCTGCTTATAAAGGAAAGTGCTAGCTATATTAAGTGTGAGAAAGATGGCTGTCACCAAACCAGAGTAGGCATACAATCAAAAGAATCATGAATTTAGAGCTGAAAGATATTTAAGAGATTAACTAACCCAATTCCCTTGTTTTACAAATGAGGAAACTTAAATCCAGAGGTCAAAGGACTTGCCCAAATTTATAGAGGTTGCATCAAAGTCTATATGCAAACTCAGGTCTTTGGACTTCAAAACTATAGCTCTTTCCAATGTACCATATTACCCCTAAAGGTCAGGGTATTTGATTCCATCTGCATAGATCAGTGATGGTGAACCTTTTAGAGAGGTGGGTGATGTGAGAAATGTCCTCAGGGGTACATGGAGAAGGGCGGGGGAGGGGGGGGGGGAAAGAAAGCAACCTGGCCCTGCATCCCTCTGGTGAAGGCACAAGTCCACAGAGAGGACCATTAGTGCCCCCTTTGGTACATGTGCCATAGGTTTGACACCACAGGCACCAAGGCTAGGAAAGAATTTAAGAAATGAAAAAGTAGGGAAAGAGAGGGAAAGAGAAAGCCATGTTGTTGAAGTAAAAGGAAGTATAGGGTTCAAGTCTACTCAAAATTCCTCCAAAAAGAACTATAAAACCCACCAAACAAAATCCTTAATGGACAATCTCAGAGCATGTCAGGGAGAAGCTATGCACCAAAACAAAAGGAAGCCCATACTAAGTCACCTGAACATCATGCAGGGTGCAGGAAAAGGTGACATTTAGCACCTTTGTTGTCTGTTACCCAATTCAGAATCCTAGATCCAAGGTGAAATGAGGAGACCTTGTGCCACAGGACGGCATTCAGGGTAAAGAGAAGTTGTAGGCCCTATGAGAGGATCAATTCAGAAGCAGTATATGGCTCAGACTCAAGAAAGAGACTAGCAACTCATTTTTACCTTCTAATTCAGTCTGAAGTCTGTGGAGGAATAACCAGGGCAGGGATACGACAGGGGAGTCTATAGTTCTATTATTCTGAAATCAGTAGATTTTCCCAGCTAACTGAAAGCAGATGTAGTCAAGCAGCATTCCAGGTCAGGAAGTTATAGAGTGCAGGGCAGAGGCATATAAACCAGACCTTTCTCTGGATCAGATCACTGTGAGGGTATTGGAAGCTTGCAGGTCCTCAGGCTGAGCTAGCTCTGCAATCTAAGAATTACACAATACTCAGTAGCCCCAAGAAAGCAGCAGTAGGACCAGGCTAGCCTTTCCCTACAGAAATATATAAAATCCAGTCTGAATTGCATGTTCAAAGTCAGGAGGTAGGGAGATAAATGAACAAATGAAAAAATCCCACTATAAAGACAATGATGTTCAAGACACAAAAAGAGTAGAAGAGAATGACTCAAAACATTTATAAAGTCACAGAAAAAAACACAGCTTAGGCAAAAACTCAACTAGAATTATTGTAAGAGATGAAGCAAGAGTTTAAAAAACTTTTTTAATGTTTCTAATCAATGAAATGAGAAAGAGGAAAAAATTGGAAATGAAGTAATGGAATAAAGAATTGGAAAAGAGAATTAACATCTTGGCTTAAGAGATATCAAATGTTGTCCAACAAACACATTCCTGAAAATCGGAATGAATCAAATGACTCCATTGATTAAATAAAAAAATATAAAAACAAAGTTGAAAGGCTAAAATATAATAGACAAAAATACAAAAACAACCAACCTGGGGGGGGGGGGGGGGAAGAACCAGGAGAAAAACTTAAGTATCACTGGACTACTTGAATGCCATGACCAAAAGAAGTTATTCTATTTTTCAAGAACTCTTAAAAGAAAACTGTTCAGAAACTATTGGGCACAGTGGAAATGAAAAGAAGCCATTGATAATCTCTTGAAAGAAACCCCAAAATGAAAACTGCCAGGAACACTGACAAAATTAAAAATTTCTAAACCAAAGAAAAAATATTGTAAGCAGTCAAAAATAAAGAATTCAAATACTAAAGGAAATTATTTATATTGATGTTGGGTGAAATTTGTTGAAAGGTGGTCAGTCAGTCAATAAACATTAAGTGACCACTGTGTACCAGTGATAAGTGCGTGTTGTTCTGTTGTGTCCAACTCTTCCTGACTCCTGTGTACTATGGCATGTCAATACTGCCCATGGAGTTTTCTTGGCAAAGAGGTTGGAGTGGTTTGTAATTTCACGCTCAAATGGATTAAGGCAAACAGAGGTAAAGTGACTTTTCCAAGGTCAGAGCTAGTAAGTGTCTGAGGCCACATTTATTTGAACTCAGGTCTTCATGATTCCAGGCCCAGTACTCTATCCACTAAGACATTCAGTTGCCATAAGTGCTAAGTGCTAGGGATACAAAAAGAGGCAGGATGAATTCCTGATTTGAAGGAGCTCACAATCTAAAAGGGGAAGATGGCAAGCAAACAAATATTACAAATAAGTCATATACAGGATAATTAGTCACTCATGAGACAGAAATGAAGAAGAGTTAAGAGCTAACTTTGTGAAAGAAATTTGAATTTTCTCATCTAAACATGGTAAAGCTGAGCTATAAGATAATATCCCAACAAGCTCTAAACTATGCTCTTCTATTACACAAATAAGATTAATTAAACAAGGTGAAGACTATTTCACCTTCATGTTTGTGGAGTCAAATAGTCCTATCTGGAAAAAAAATCAAATAAATGGTAAGAAAGTGAAGGTCTAAATCACAAAGAGACCATCTGAATTCACAAAGGTAAAGATTTAATATTAGAATTTATGAGACATTAATGGCTAGTGAAATAGATGATATAATTTTCTTTTTTGCAACAGTTGATTAGAAATCCATCCATATGTTTCTAACAATGGAGGGATGGCATCTTCTAGAAAAGTGGCAAGGACTCTTTGGGCAGGCAGGAGAATTGTGACTATGATCAAGGGAGCTTCAAAATAAAGGCTGGAGTGAAAAACCTTTAAAACTAGGTAGTATTCAATAGAATTTGGTAAGTATTTCTTGAATACCACATACAAGGCATTAAGTTATATGCTTGGGATATAAAGACAAAAATTAAACAGTTCCTGTCTCTATTCAACGGGGAGAATAAGAGATATATGAACACATGAAATACAAAATACATCAATTGGGACAGTCAAGATGGCAAAAAAAAATATCATTTATCTATCTATCCCCATACCTTCTCAACAAATATTTGGAGAATAACCAAGATTGAATTCTGATGAGAAAAGTGAAAAAGTCAAAATGAATTAATCTTCCTTAACAGAGCATCTAAGGAAGATTAGAGAAGTCTACAAATACTTGGAAGAGAAACTGAATTGGGACAAAATGGCTGTGGTAGTAGAGAACATTAAGAAAGGTTATCAGAAAGATTCCATACGATTCTTGAGGAAAGGCAGGGTACGAGAACAGGTTTTATCCTTCAACCAGTGTTAGGGAACAGATTCAGAGGGGAGAGAAGGGGTTGTGAGCCATGGTAATTGCTCTGCCTAAGAACTGTTATGAGAAGCAAATGATAACTATGTGGTTCTATTCCAAGAGAAGAATACTGATTGACAGAACAAAGGGGAATAAGCAGTTCAGAGCTCCTGAATCTTTAAAGCCTTTTAACTGGTCAACAGTGGCAAAGTGCAGTCTCTTAGAACTCCTAACCAGGTATAAATCAAAAGAGCGAGAATTGGTCAGGAACTTGCAGAATTCAGAGCATAAGGGTTTTAAAGAAACTCTCCCAATACTGCACCACTTCAAAGGCACTGAAAGATTGCAGGCACTCAGCTATAGCTATAAAACCAATAGAAGTATATAAGTTGGCAGATACTTAGACCAAAATTCCCCCTGAGAAGTGTGATCAAAGTCCAGTATTAAAGTAAAATCCAAAGTTAAAGAGGATGCTGGAAAAATAAGCAAACAAAAATGAAGCCAAATATAAAGTTATGGCAACAGGATTGAAAGAAAACAATTACTTGACTAATAAAGCAAAAGTTAAAGGAGATAAAGGAACCAAAAAATTTTATTTATTTATTTTTTAGAATATTTCCCTCCACTCTTCCCAACCAGCTCTCAGAGCTGACAAACAATTCCACTGGGTTGTATAAATGTTGTCATTTGATACCTATTTCCATATCATTCCTTTTTACTATTGAGCAATCTTTTAAAGACTAAATCCCAAACCATATACTGATATATATATATGTGTGTGTGTGTGTGTGTGTGTATATATGTGATAAGTGATGTCATCTGTTTTGCTTTTTTCTACTGCCATAGTTCTTTTTCTCAATGTAGATAGCAAGAAATATTACAATGAAAATACTGAAATAGAAGAAAATTAAATTAAAACGCTTTTGAGGGCAGTCAGGGTTAAGGACAGAGCGTGCACAGGATAATCAGGGCAGGAGGAAATAGGGAGGCACATTTTTCTGGTAAAGGCCTCATTTCTCAAATATATAGGGTCAAATTTAAAAGAATACAAGTCACTCAATTGTTGATGTAATTCTGTGATGTTTGGGCGATATCAAAAGAAGAACAGGATTGGAAGGGGAAGAGGAATACAGACAGAAGAGGGGAAAATAAATGTAGTGAGCAATAAAAGATTTATTCAATGGAGGAAAATGAGTTAAGAAGAACAAAAGATACCTAAACTGATACCTGAGAACTCTCATCTGCACTGATTAAAGGAAGGAAAAATAAAAATAAAATACCCCCCCACAGACACACACATTAAACAGGAATGATAAGAAATAAAAGGGCAAACTAGAAAGAGGGAAGGTAGATTAAAGGAAATTTTCATCAGAAACAAAACAAAAACAAAACACTTTAAGAGGGTATGGCGGAAGGGGAAAGATTATGTATATATGAGAATAGGATTGAAGAAGAAAAAAAAGACAATAATCATAACTCCTTAAAAAGTAGAGCTGGCCAAATGCAAAAGGAAGTACAAAGGCTCACTCAAGAAAATAAGTCCTGAAAAATTGGACTTGGGCAAGTAGAGACTATTCCACGAGACATCAAGAAACAATCAAAGTCATAAGAATGAGAAAACAGAAGTGTGAAAAAAACTCATGTAATTATTAGAAGCTATTTTGCCCAGCTGTCAATAAAAATGATACTCTAAATGAAAGAGATAGACATTTACAAAAATATAAATGGACCAGAACAGCAGAAGAGGAAATAAGAATATTTAAATAATAAATAATTAAACAGAGAAAAAGAAACTATATAAGCCACAAGTGGATTTACAAAGAACAATCTCAGGAATAGATAAATTTGCAAGTGGATTCTAGAAAACAGTTAAAAATAATTCCAATACTACAAAAAGTATTTGAAAAAATTGACAAATAAAAGGATACTATCAAATTTTCTTTATGATATAAATGTTGTCTTGACACCTAAGCCACGGTGAGTCAAAACAGAAATAAAATAATAGACAAACATTTCCCTAATGAATATCATTAAAATTTTTAAAATAAATTTTAATTAAGAAATTACAGCAATAAATCACAAAGATTCTACACTGTGACAAGGATGAATTAATAATAGAAATGAAGGGCCAATTCAATATTAGGAAAATTGTAAACATAACTGACCATATTAAGAAAAATTATATAACTTTCAATAGATACAGAAAGGGCTTTAAAAAAAATTAAACTCATTCCAGTTTTTAATAAAGTGCTATAGGAATAAGTGTATTCTTTTTTTCATGAGATTTTTTATGGATATTTTCTATTTCTTAAATCACCATGCTATCCTATGTATCCTTTAATCTACTCTTTTGAGAAAGTCATCACATATGACAAATGGTATCCTTTAAAAGGGGGAAGAAATGAACACACCTGATTGATAAGTTAAAAAGATTGTAAACATGTAAAATGTGTAACACTGCCATCTCAACAATGGGAACAACTTCTCATATCTCTTTGAGTCCCAAATGATTTTTTATAATTTTTATTTAGAGAGTTCTCTAGTTTAAGGAATATTTGTAATTGAATCTATTTAAATCTTTTGTATGCTTTGGGAGACTGATCCTAGATATTTTATGTACTATTTTGTTATAGTGGCTTCTTAGGTTTTGTTATTATTATAAAATGCTATTAATTTTTGAGGATTTATTTGTAGTCTGAAACTTTACTGAAGCTTATTAACTCTCTCAATTAGAATTTTTTACTGATTGCCTGAGGTTTTCCAAATATATCATCCTATCATCAATAAACAGGGACAGTTTTATTCTCCTCTTTAACCTTTTACAAAAAAAAATTTTTTTTTCTCATCTTATTGAAATTGCTTGCATTTCCTGAACTATATTAACAAATACTGGGAGGCTTTAAAAGAATGCCTGCCCTTTGATCCAGTCATACCACTGTTGGGTTTGAACCCCAAAGAAATAATAAGGAAAAATACTTGTACAAAAATAGCTGTACTTTTTGTGGTGGCAAAAAATTGAAATATGAGGTGGTGTCCCTCGATTGGGGAATGGCTGAACAAATTGTGCTATCTGATGGTGATGGAATACTATTGTGCTCAAAGGAATAATAAAGTGGAGGAATTCCATGGGAACTAGAATGACCTCCAGGAATTGATGCAGACTGAAAGGAGAATAACCAGGAGAATGTTGTACACAGAGACTGCTACACTGTGGCACAACTGAACAAAGTGGACTTCTCTACTAGAAGCAATGCAATGATCCAGGACAATCCAGAGGAACTTATGAGAAAGAACATTATCCACATCCAGAGAAAGAACTGTGGGAGCAGAAATAGAAGAAAAACATATGACCCATCACATGGTTTGATGGGGATATGATTGGGTTTTGCATTAAAAGATCACTCTAATGCAGATAAGAATAGCATGGAAAAAGGTTTTGAACAATGATACATGACCCAGTGGAATTGCTTGTCAGCTACAGGAGTAGGGAAAAAATGTTAAAAATACTAGGAAGACTAGACAAGGAATATGATCTAGTAATCAAACTGTATATAAAGTCTGCTTTTGGTTTTAGAGAGATGCTTTTTGTGATACATTTTTAAAAATCCTTCAATGCCCATATTTTATAGGATTTTTAGTCAAAGGCTTTTCTTGTAACAACTCAGATGATCTGGTGGTTTCAGATGTTTTATTTTAAAATTTGTATTTAAAATTTACTTTAAAATTATTTTAAACTGATTGTCTTCTTAATGGTAAATCTTCCTTGTATCTCTGGCAAAAATCCCACTTGATCATAATGAATGAAAAATCTTGTCAATGTGTATTAACCATACTGGCCCATAATTTTCTTTCTTTTGTTTATATGTCCCTGGTTTAACTATTAAGACTATATATATCTCATTAAAGATTCCTGGTAAACTGCTTTCATTCTCAATATTTATGAATAATTTGGTAAATATTGCTAATAATTGTTCCTTAAAAGTTTGATTGGGGGGCTGCTAGGTGGCTCAGAGGATTTAGAGCCAGGTCTAAAATGAAAGGTCCTAGATTCAAATCTAGCCTCAGATACTTCCTAGGTACCGTGGGCAAGTCACTTAACATTGCCTAGCTCTTACCACTCTTCTGGCTTGGAAAAAAGGCATTTACACAGTAATAATTCTAAGACAGAAAGTAATGATCAAAAAAATTTTTTTGATAGAATTCTTTCATCAGGAGCAGCAGTTTTTTCTTTTCTTTAATAGTCCCTTCATATTTATATCTACTTCCTCTTCTCCTATCAAATTATTAAAGATTCCTATCATCTTGTCATAGATTGAGTATTTCATATTGGTTCCAAGGCAGAAGAATGGCAAGGGCTAGCCAATGGGGGTTAAGTGACTTGCCCAGGGACACACAACTGGTTAGTGTCTGTGGCCAGATTTGAACCTAGAACCTCCTGTCTCTAGGCCTGGCTCTCAATCTACTGAACTACCCAGCTGCCCCCACTATTTTATATTTTTGAAGGTTTTTTTCCTTATGAATTTGGATGCTAAAGCTTTAGGAGTAGATAAGGTTATTAACTGAAACTGATTTCTTATCTGTGGTTCATTTTAAACAAAATATAAATTACTTCCCTTTTGCTCAATAGCAACTTCTGATGTTTTAGATACACTTGATAATTAATTATTTATTTTAATCAATTATTTCAAGTTAATTTTTCCCCATTCCCATAGTTTTGCTTTGCATACGACTTTGCTTTCTAAACCTGTTTCTTATAAGCAAAACATTGTGTTTTTGTTTTCTTATCCAATACCATCATTTTACATTTATTGGATTGTTTAATCCATTTACATTTAAAGTTATATAAGTTAGTTTTATAGCCTGTCTCTAAAGTTGGGTCTATCCCTCAAGTTATGACTTTCCCTTTTCTTCTACTGCAAACACCCAGTATTATGCTCCTTCAGTTCCTCTCATCTTTTTTTTAATATTTCCCTGTTCCCAATGACTCTCTACCTCCATCCCTAATCCTCATCCATTTTTATTTATTAGTAATTCTCTTGCTTATCTAGTTGTATATCTCTTTCAGCTCTTTTCCCCTAAGATTTCCCTTTCTTCTGGCCCTTTCAATTAGTCCTTTCATTAGTTTTAAAAAATTTAATTATTTTGCATTTCTTTCCAAAAAAGGATTTCTCTCACTCTTTTGTTATCCATTTTTCTTTCTATTTACCCCAAATCCACTCTTTCTTATTTATGACCCCTAAAATCACTTGGTTTCTCTTTTTTCTTTGTATGTTTCATATAATCAAAGCATCCAAGGAATTCATTATAGATTCTTCCTATATACATGTTCTGACTCTGCCTTGTAGAGCTCTTTTCTGTTGTTCCTCATTTTCAGAAAAATGGCCATTATTAATAGTATTAAAGAGGAAAGCTCTCCAACATGCCCTATTATGGGATCCTTCCCCCATCAATAATCTATACTTCTCTTATTGGCCTTTTTTCTTTCTACATTTTCCTATAAATCTCTATAAGGGCATTTATCAATGGAACTCTCTTTTACCTCCAAAGTAAGGTCTCCTTATTTGTCCTGCCCTTTTTCAATGGTTCTCCCTCCCTCCCTCCACTGCCTAATAGGCTCTTCTCTTTTTTGAGACTACAGAGATCACCTTCCCTTCACTAGGAGTCCTGGATTTGACACTGGTACATAACTTATTCCCTTCTATCTCCCAGTTCCCCTTCCAACCTTTAATGTATCCATCTCCCATGTTGTAATGCAGTCCCACAAAAGAAAACATTCACCTAGAAGCAAGATATCTCCAGGTTCTGTCAATTAAAACCTCAGCCTCCCTCTTCACTGTTACCTCTACCAGATTTCTACCACAATAAGTCTCCTTGTACACCTTTAGAAAAAAGTCTCTTATTGTTATTCTATAGTTGTTGCTATGTGCATATATTCACCCCTATAATATTTCTGTTTGGAGTTTTTGAAAAGCAAATAATCTCTTCAGTTCTTTTCTCCTAAAAATGTTCTTTGTTATTGAGTGTCCAGTTTTTATCTTGTATGGTCAGATTTGTAAGATAAAGTCATCCTACAATCCATCTTTAGTTCCAGTTCTGTTTGGAATGCATTTTCTATTCCCTGATCTTTTTCTCTAGTGGGTATTTGAATGTCTTTTGTTTTGTAGTAGATATTTCTCTAGGTGGCTTGCAGAATTTGTTGTTACTCAATTGATTTGCTAAATCTAACCACAATGTGTCCAGGTGTTTACAACTTTGTTTTTTTGGTTTGCTTTTTTTGTTTTTTAAATGGAGGTCATCTGTGAATTCTTTCAATTGGGATTTCATTTTTATGTAGATAAAGTTCTAGGCAGTTTTCTTCTATTATTTACTTCTCTTCTTCTAAATCCTCTTTCAATTCTGGGTGTTTGAATTCCCAAACTAGCATCCTTTTGTTTCTTTGGTGAGGTTTGTGAAATTTTTCTATAAATCTCATTTGTTTAGTGTTTTGGTTCCATGTTCTCAAATTCCACAGGAATTTGTCATCAAGTGTCAAGTGTTGTATTAATTTTTTTGTAGTATTTATTCAAAGATCCCTGAAATTGTTTATTAGATCTGGAGGCCATATTTCCTTCTATTGCTACTGTTTTTCCTCTCAAATTATCTATTTATGTGGAAGGTCTTTGATATTTCTTCTTCCTGAAATCTTTGCTACTTTCAGTCAACTCTCACCCTCAATTGCTCATTTTCTGACTCTTGCTTCTCTGATTGTGGTTTCCTTGGGTATTGGATCTCAAAGTGTCTCAGCCTCCTCCCACAATGAGCATTTAAAGATCGCCAGACTAAGTCTCTGACTAACTGATTTTTGAGTGTTCAAAATTAGTCCCATCTGGAAATCACATTCTTCAAGCGTGGTGAAGCACTGCACAGCACCATTCTCTTTCCCTTCCCCCTCTACAGTGTCCTGTGAAACTATCCCATATTTTTTTGACTTGGCACAGGAAATTCAGCTTAATTCCACTGGCAAAACTTTCATCTGGCAGGCTTTTGTTCTTTAATAACTATGGCTAAGCTCAATGTCAAGCCCCAATCAAATTATATATGGCAAAATAAAGGAGAAGAATGAGAAGGATTGGGGTTTAGGAGTGATGTAATCCTTTAAATATAAGTCTCTGTTGAGTCATTGTGTGAACTAGTGAGAGTGTGGAGAGTGGCAGTTCCTGGGCTAAGGGGGACTTTAAAAAACCTTTTAGATTCTTGATCAGCTAGAGTTGCTTTATCTTTGGTGTATAATGTCTGTTTTGGAAAGATTTGAGGTCATGGATTTAGTTCACCATCTTATTGCTGAGGCTGCCTGGAAGTCAATGGATTTTTTTTTAAAGGATAATTCATATATATTTAAAACCAAAAATAAGTATCTGTAAAGAAGATAAGCAATAAGCTTATTAGAAAAGCAAGGATGTCCTGTATCACCAATTCTCTTTAATATTGTACCAGAACTACAAACTATAGCAATGAGACAAGAAAAAGAAATAGAAGAAATAAGAAGTAAAGAAGAAATGAAACTATCATTTTTTAAAAGATAATGTTTAAAGAACCCTAAAGAATGAAAGACTAATCTGAAAAACAACTTCAACAAACCTGCAAGATAAAAAAAAATTCATACAAACCATCCACTTTTCGGTATATTACTAACAAATTCTAGGAAGAAAAAATAGAAGAAGAAATTTCACTTAAAAATAACTTTGGATAGTAGAAAATACTTGAGGATGTATCTACCATCATACCTGTCTACACACAGGAACTTTATTAATTACTCATGGGTAGAACAAGATAATATAATAAAGTAACAATAATACATAAATTAATTTACTTTTTTTTAGTGCTAAATTATCACAGAATTACTTTATGGTGCTAATAAAAATAATTTTTTTTGGAAGCACAAAAGGTCAAGAATATCAAGGGAATTAATGAAAAAAAAAGGAAGGAAGCTTTGGCACTACTAGATCTCAAAACTATACTACAAAGTTGTAACCATCAAAATAATCTGGTACTAGATAGGAAATAGAGAGCATGATCAGTAGACCAGATTAGATGCTCAAAATGTGTACATGATTTAAATATAAAGGGTGATTAGCAAATTAGTGGAACAGGAAAGGAATTACCTATCATATCTAATGGGAGGGAAAGAGTTCATGACCAAATAAGAAAGAGGTTCTCAGGAGACAAACTGAATAATTTTGGTTACAAAAAATTAAAATGTTTTTGCACAAACAAAACCATAGTCAATAGGAAAGCAAGAAGCTGGAAAAAAAAATTGTAGCTACCTTCTCTGGTGAAGGTTTCCTTTCTAAATTATATAGGGAGTTGAATCAAATTTTTTTAAAAAGTGCTATTTCTCACCCAATTGGTAAGTGGTCAAAGGAATAGGCATTTTTTATGAGGGGGGAAAACAATGCTATTAATAACCATATGGAAAAATGCTCTAAATAATTAATAATTAGAGAAATACAAATAAAACAACTCTGAAGTGCCACTTCACACCTATTAGATTGGCTATAATGACAAAAAGAAAAACCACAAAAGCTGTTAACTGAGCCATCCAATCTGGAAAGCAAATTTGAATTATGTCAAAGTAGTATTAAACTGTGACCCAATATAACTATTAGCTCCACACTCCAGTGAGATCAATAAAATAGGAAAAAGACACACACAGACATAAAATATTCAAAGCAGTTTTTTGTATGGTGGCAAAGATACAGAAACTGAGGGTATTGTCTGCTAATTGGGAAATGGCTGAATGAGTTTTGTTATATGAATGGGATGGAATATACCATTGTGCTAAAATGATGAAAGGGAGAATTTCAGAAAGGCTCATAAAGACTGATATGACTGATTCAAACTGAAGTGAACAGAACTAGGAAAACTATTTATAAAACTGCAGTAATACTGTGAAGATAATGGAGAGTCCAATGGATTCAGAATGAAGCTACTGAAGTATGTTTCTTCTCTTAGGACAAAGATAATGCAGGAATTCATTGTGCATGATTATACAAATTTGTAATGGATTTTGGGTTTCTTGCTTTCTCAATGGATAATCTTTTGTTTTAGTTATTATTAATAAAACTTTATAAAATACTAGTTATAGATTATTAATTTTAAAACCCACAGTTTGGCTTACCACAAAGGGATTTTTTGAGCAGATAGCCTTACAGTAAAGATAGTAAATTTACCTGCCTGGTCACTGCTCACCACGAGGATATATGGCAGGGGTGCCTGTGCACCAGTCCCACTCTGCTGCTGCCTGCTGTTTCTCCTGTTCATCTGCTTGGCCAGCATTCTTTAACACTCTCCACCCAGCTTGGAGCCTCCTCTTGCTGAGACAAGAGCCTGCCAATCCCAGTCATTATTTTTCCACAGAGGGTGACATACAATAATCTTTCGGCCCCAATCCCTTTCCATACTCCATGTCTATGTTTCTAGTCTGCCATATCCATTTTTCAGTGTGGAGAAAAGAACCCCACACTTTCTAATTTTCAAGCAGATTTTTAAGCTGATCCTAGATTCCTAGTTTAGAAGGCTGTTTACTAAAGGTTTTTCACAAGGAAGTAGGGCAGTTAATTCCAAATCTGTAGATTTAAAGTCAGTTTGGGGGAATAAGCCTGATTTTTTCCCTTCTTTCTCTTTACCCAAATTACCAAGGAAAAAATAATTTTTCTTCATATGCAAATTGTTTTCCCTCAAAGTTTTGCCTCTTTATGTTTACTCATGAAACAAACCCCATTCAGTGTCTTTCAGGTAAAATACTATTGCAAAGCTTGCTTGAAACTCTGAAACAATAGTTTGAGTTGGTAGACCTAAAAAGTGCAGTTTGGATCTGCTTAATTCTTATCCTGGGACCTTTTATTTTCATAGGAGATTTCCCACTTTATTTTCTTCTCCTCAAGAATATGCCACAAGCTAAGCTGCTTATACTATAGACCAACCTGAAATATTTTGACAAAGTTCTAGAAGTCTTAAATGCTCTAAATGCAGAGTGGAGATTCTGCCCTGTACTTCTTTGAGGAAATTCAGACTTCTGACAAACGAAATCTAAATGGATAATAAATACTGGGGGAGGGGAAGGAAACTTTAAAAGAGATCTGGAAGCTTATTGCTAACTATTTTAAGTTTATTCTCCTCTTATAATAGCAAACAAGTATTGGGATTGGTGAAAAGGATTTTGACTGCACTGCCTGTCTACACCTCCTCATTGGTTTATATTATTGTTTTTATCGATTGCTTTAAGGTTTAAATTTTTAAAATTATATCTGTTTTAATTTAATAAATATCTTTCTGTATTACTGAATCATTTTAAGCTACTATATTTTTCCTATATTGATCTTTAATTTGTACCTTTACCTCTGTTGGAGAACAAAATGGTGTATAAGCCCATGAACATCTTGCCCAAACCCTTGTCACTAGATCTATTGAAGATCACATGTTGCCTTTGTTAATTGTCACAAAGATGATGATGGATGGATTTCAACAAAACTGGTTAAATTATATACATACAACCTTTAGAGAACTTAATAAGCTAAGAATTTAATTGTAATTTTAAGTGGTCTTCAGAAATAATTTTACATAACTAGTGGTTTCTGAATGGATGACAATTTAATATTTATATATGTATATGTATACACACACACACTCTCTCTCTCTCTCTCTCTCTCTCTAAAGAATGTTGTATTAAAGGTAGAGAAACAAAGAAATGTTCCTACCAGGGTATTTATATGTAATCAGGAAGCAAGAAAAAGAGCTCCTGCAAAACTCTTCATTTTAATTTACTTCCAGCAGAACAATCTAGATTTCTTGATGATGTTCTAGACCCAAATGAGTTTTACTTTTTTTAAAAATATGTTTGCCAAGGTTGAAAGATTTGCTACATCTGTAAAAATTGTGACAAATATCCATCAGTTCACAGGGTTTTTATGTCATACAGCAACTTATGTGAAATATGATAGTGGGTTTCTTTGCTATTGTAATAAACTGGGCTATGGTGAATTTTGGGAACTTTGGTTCTTCTTTGAATGTACATTATGTACTGTGTTACTGTTGTTTCATTCTGAAAATCATTTTGTACTCACACATGGCTGACACAGTGTCACTGATTTTAAGCTATACATTTTTGATTTTTAAAACTTTAAAAAATATAACCATTGATTTTTTTTCCTTGCATGTGCATTATAATATTTGAATTTTATTTTTTCTCTCCTTTTTATATTTGGAGCATATGTCACCAGTATTGAGAAGATTTTCTTTAACTTTTTTGATTTTGCAGTAAGTTTAAAATACATTTGCTATAATGTCAATGCATACCCAAAAAGCATTAGACTATAAAAATGATGCCCTTGATTGTTTAAAAAACTTTTTTATGGGACTTTGCTTAATGATTCTGTCTGATTCCAGGACAAGAGAACACAAAAAGAGCCATTGCATAGTGCCAAAGAAGTACAAAACTAAACTACATAGTGCTAATCGAGCACAAGGTCAAAGAGACCAACCAATCCTGGTGGGATTGATGTAATTTTGAGCCAAGACAAGAGGACTTGAACTTGTTTGGGGTTCGAGGTTGCGGCTATTTAACCTGTGTTAAAGGCAGGTCTTCCTTGTCCCACATTCTACCAAGTATCTCAAATTTGGCTCCTACCTGGCTCCTATAATCTAGTCCCTTTTCTGTCTTTCATGGTGTGACACATTTCTGTAGTCCTGGCTACTGATTGGGTAAATTGCTTAAATCATTTTAATTAGGCCCTGATTCAAGGACCTGTTATAGGTCTGTTTTTCCTTTACTTAGATTGTTTTAGACATAAGGCTTTTACATTTTGTATTTCATCCATAAGTTATTTTTCTCTTTTATTTGAAATTTTTCATGTTTTTTGTTTTCTTTTGCAAATTGATTAATATACCTCATAACACAGCCATTCATCCCTGAGTGATCCCTGTGTTTGTTATTATTCACCTCAGGGGGGCTAAGTTATTGTTGTGAAATTTGATTTAAATTTTAGCAATTTTAGGATAAGAAACTTGCTACCTCGCAGAATCTAGAATATGCCATGAAGACAGATGCCTGCAGAGACCACATGCTGCACCAGAAGATCCAGAGTGAACTTTGGGATATGAATTGAAATATGGGGGGGTTGAAATGCCTTTGTTTTGAATGTATACTCTTATGCCAAAGGGGACTGCCCCCAAATTGGCTTTTTGTCAACCCAGTAATCATTGGTTTTGTTATTTTTTCCTTTTATCCACAAATTAT
Organism: Monodelphis domestica; assembly: GCF_027887165.1. Classification (NCBI taxonomy): domain Eukaryota; kingdom Metazoa; phylum Chordata; class Mammalia; order Didelphimorphia; family Didelphidae; genus Monodelphis; species Monodelphis domestica. The sequence continues at coordinate 303,509,321 of NC_077227.1, read as the reverse complement.
TGCAATTTTTAAGTTGATTATGTTTCCATGATCCTTTTGGGGAGACTGGTTTCCCAATAAGATGGGAGGGGGGAAATATGTATAAATGGAAATTTTGAGCCTTTGGACTTCATCCCCCAGAAGTCCCTTAGTTTTTTCCCAAAATTCCATTTTCCTGCATCTCCCCACATTTTGTGTGATTGTATTTAAGTGGCTGTAACCCCTCCTTCATCCTCTTTTGAATCTGCAAGCAGGCTGAAGTCAGGCAGTTCTTTTGTTTTAGTTATTAGGAAAATCCTCATGCTAGTAGAGCAATCTGAGTTGAACACTAAAGAAAGGTAGGAACTCTAAGAATTGGAAAAGAGGAAAGAATACATTCCAGGCTTTGAAGCAGGAGACAGAATGTCAAGGATGTGGAAGAGCAAGAAGATCAGCTTAATTGGATCATAGAGTATATAAAGATGAATAATGACAACTACTTCTAGAAAGATTGGCTGATGCCAGATTATGGAGAATTTTTAATGTCATGAAGCTTGTTTTTTAATTCCAAGGGCAATAGGGAGCAATTGAAGATAGCTGAAGAAGACAGAAGTTATCTTAGTGGTTGTATGAAAGGTTGGAGGAGGAGAAACTACATTTTTCTTATTGTGAGAGACTTAGAATACTTTTTCATGTGCTTATTGATAGTTTTGCAAAAAGTGAAGAGCTTCAACTTCATAGATCCTGTTAATGGGTAAGAGTAGATATATATTAGAAACAGATACTGTGGGGGCAGAATATATAAAATCTGACAACTCATTGTATATAAGGATGAGGGAAAAGAAAAACTCATGGTTGACTATAAGGTTATGAATCTACATAACAAAAAAGACAGTGATCCTGTTAACAGAAATAGGAAAGTCTGCTTTGCTGTCCTTTCATTTCAGTTGCAGTCTATTCTTTTTAGCCCCATTTGGAGTTTTCTTGGCAAAGATGCTTTGTCATTTCATTCTCCAGCTCACTTTAAAGATGAAGAAACTGAGGCAAACAAAGTTACTTGCCAAGGGTCACGTAGCTGGTGTCTAAGTCCAGATTTGAACCCAGGAACACATAGCTAGTGTCTAAGATCAGATTTGAACACAGGAAGATGAATCTTCCTTACTCTAGGCCTGACACTTTATCTACTGTGCCACCCTGCTGCCTCAAAAACCTGTGTCTACCTGCTGAGGAACTAAACTCCAGTCTCCCTTGAGATAAGCAGGGCTACCCATCACTACCCTAACATGAGAAGTTTATAGGACACTAATTAGGGGAAAAGAGAAAGAGTTTCATTTTAGGAATACTGAATTTAAGATGCCATTGGGACATCTAAGAAAAAGATTAAAGGCATCATAGAACATTGATTTAAAGTTTAAATGGGTCCTAAAGGTCATTAAAGACATATCAAATCTGTTGCCATATCTTACTGTTTCTATCTCTACATGTCTTCCTGACTCTTCCTTCTACTTTCAGAGCCAACAACTTTGCTCAGGTTCTCATCATGTCTCAATTAGATCACTGCGACATTCTCTGCAATATTGATAAAATGACTGTTTCCCCACGTTATTCTTCAACTCAATAAACTCCATTGGCTGCCTAGTGTCTTTAAGATCAAATACATTACTAAAGCCTTTCTCAATCTTACCCCAAACTATCTCACTGGTCTCCCCTTCCTTCAGTCTGTAATCCAGCCAGATTGGCTTTCTTTGGCAAACACATGCTTGTACACAAGTATACACATTGTGTGTACATACATGTACAAGCATGCAATGTGTATACTTGTATACATATGTGTACATACACACTCCCTTTGATAGTTCCACTAGAATGCAGGGACCATGAAATTAATTTTATTTGTATTCCTAGGACCTAGGGCAGTGTCTACCAAAGAGTAGGTAGTTAACAGGTCAACTAGGAAAATAACCAAAAAGGGATGGAAAGGGACAGGAAAAGAAGAGACTCTCTCTATGAAGTAAAGAAGAGGAGAGAAAAGATTTCATAGATTTTAAATTATGTATAAAGGGATATAAGATTAAAATTAATATCCAATGACTCCAAGTACATTTTATAAGATTTATTAATTTTATAAGATTTATTACTTGAAGTAGAGGAAATAAAAAGACAAAAATAAAAGCCTGAATAAAGAGAAGTTTTCCTGACTGCATAAGTAGGACTTTATCTCCAAAACGTAAGGACTTAACATGAGAACCAAATTGGGATGCTGGAATTTGGAGTTCTCAGAGCAGATTCTAATTACATAGGGAAGCTCAAATGGATGGTCTCAATTTTGTCATTAAAGCAGCAAATAATCTTTGATGAGCAACAGGAGTAAAAATGGCATTTGAGCCTTGAGGAGAAAAGACACTGGAGTTTCCTTAGTGGCCTCTAGTTCTTCTTTTATCAACCTAGGTATTTCACACAGGCTTAAGAGGAAATTTCAGAGTCCCACCTCATGGAGGTTGTACAATTTTAGATGAGGGTGGCTAAAAAAGATTGAAGGTCATGGGAAGATTTTGAAACCTAGGCATACACCAAGGAGCTAGTGATATAATGAAGAACTAGGAAACTATGATATATACTCAAGTCTTAGTATGGAATAAAGATTTTTTAAAAAAGGTGTTTAGGACTTCACAAAACCTATTAATCATCTCAATTTGTTTCTGTGCTAATTATAGAAAGGTTAAAGGGCTAGCAGTAAGGGAGACCTAAGATCAAATCCTGTTTGATAGTTACAATGTGTGTCCATGCCCAAGTCACTTAACCCCACTGAAACTCAGCCTTCTCATCTATAACATGAAAAGATGGCCTGGATAGTCTTTAAGAACCTTTCTAGCTCTAGCTCTATGATCTTCTGATGTGAAATATAATGAACTTGGAAAAGAGCAATCATTCCCCCCCCACCGCCCCCCGCTTATATCTATGCCTCTAATTTTTCTTTCATCTTATTGACATAGTTAACATTTCTAGAATTACATCAAATAATAGTGGGGAAAGTAAACAACCCTGTACTTATTGAGAAAAGTTCCAGGTTTCCATGGCAAATAATGCTAATTCTTGGTTTTAAATATATTCTTTTGTTCATATTAAAGAAATATCTATGCCTTTTGGAGTCATTAACATATTTTGGTGGAAATATTTTCTGCAGCTATTGATAAGATAGGGTTTTGTTATATAAAAGTAATAGAATATTACCATGGCTTAAGAAGTAATGAATGAGGGGGCAGCTGGGGTAGCTCCGTGGATTGAGAGCTAGGCCTAGAGATGGGAGGTCCTAGGTTCAAATCTAGCCTCAGACACTTTCCAGCTGTGTGACCCTAGGCAAGTCACTTGACCCCCATTGCCCAGCCCTTACCACTCTTCTGTCTTGGAGCCAGTACACAGTATTGACTCCAAGACGGAAGGTAAGGGTTAAAAAAAAAAAGTAATGAATGAGAAACTCTAAGAAGCAGAGGAAGATCTGTATGAACTGATTCCAAATTTCTAAGGAAAGCAATATTCACTATGTATACAAAACAATGAAATATTAAATAACAAAGAAAAATATCTAAACTCTAATTAGCTAGGATGAGCAATTCTGACCCTAGAGAATAGATGATATAAATCAAGCTTTTCCCTGCTTTTCTCAGTCAAGAATAACTACAGATGATGAATACTGCAAAAAAACTGTCAGATGTATTCATTATGATGGGATGGCTTTGCCTAATTGGGTTTCAATGAGGGTGAAGAGGAGAAAATTTTAAAAAGAATGTATATAAAACCAACAAACAAAAGGAACGTTTTTAAATGACATTCAGGGTCCTCTACTAACTATATTCATACCGTTAAAATCAAAGAAAGAGACTAGAGAGAAAAAAAGTATACACAAGAACGCTTTATTGACAATTCCATAGTGTCTTATAGGGAGGCTGCTATCTCTAGAAGCAGGGTTCAAGACACAAGTCAATTCTGGTTTTGGGGTACAGTCTAATTGCAGTTTAATATTAAAGTACCAAGTCCTTCTTAACCCATCCTAAAAACAGGAGGCAACATAAAAATGCCAAGATGTCCCTGAGGAACAGCAATGATTTGGAGAAGATAAGGGGGAAGACTTGCAAATTACCCTTAACCTGGGCACATGATTACACAAAGTTTAGCCAAGTCTGTATCATTCTACCTATCATTTATAAAATAAAAAAATTGAGCTAAATCATGTAAGATCCTTTCCAACTTATAAATCATTTATGATTTCCCAAAGTATCTTAAAGCCCTATTAGTTGAAATGTGTCAAGAAGTCTACATACCGTGCCACCACCAGGAACTGGTCGATTTGCTTATCAATTAATGGATTATATGCTTCCCAAACTTTTGTTTCAAGTTTTGATTGGTCTCTTCCATCTTCCTCACCTAGAAAAGTGAATACACACAATCTTTTGGAAATGTTTAGAATCAAAACTAGATCTAAAAGAAGTATTTATCATTTATCTCAAAGTACTTGCTGGGGACATCACACAACAGGGTTCCCATTCAATAAGAGTAAGTTCTTAACCTGGAATCCATGAACTTAAAAACATTATTTTGAGAAGGGGTACACAGGCTTCACTAGAATGTTAAAAGTGTCCATGACATTAAAAAAAGGTAAAGAATCCCTGAGGAAGAGGTTGGAGGAGAAAACTGTTAATGCTATTTACACATCTGGAATTCTGTGAAATTATATCGAGATCTTTTTAAGATTAAAGGATGCAGCTAATGAAACCAGTTTTTAGGACAAACTTTGAATATAAAGATGTTAGGTTTCTGGGCAAGATGACTAGAGAAGTTCTTTATATCACTCAAACTGAACAGGACCAAAATAAACAAATATCCTCATTACCCCTCCCCTCACATACACAGAGAAAAGAAAACTCCTTAGAAATATAAGCCTAGCTTAAAAAAGTTTTGTATGACTTCACATGTTTAATGGGTATCATATTGCTTGTTTTCTCAATAGGCAGAGTTATGGAAAACAAAATTTAAAAATGAATGTTTACAAAGGATAAAAAATTAAAATTAAGTGAGAAATAACATTTAAAAAATAGATTACCCTAACAACTTAGCTGAATTCTTATCTAGGAAGAAGCAACTGAGAATTTTGTTGAAAGTTAATGCTATTTTCGAATAAAGACTTGAATTCAGAATATTCCCTTTCCTTTCCTGAAATGAATAAGCCCAAGACACATGAATCTCAATCCAATGAAGAGAATTAGTAGAAAGTGGAATTAAAACATAGACCATTTTTATAGCACTTTAGTTTATAACGCACTTTCCTTGGTGTAATACCACAGGTAGGTAGATAGTGTAAAAATTATTATCCTTATTTTACAAGTAAAAGAATCAAGATTTCCCAAGTCAAATCCTAAATATTATATCATGCTGCCAGGAACTGCTGGTTTGACTCTGTCCATTCCTGCAACTACATAGATGTATTAGAAAGCCTTGCTTTGATCTTGGTCTAGAAAATGGCATGTGACATAAGCTGGAAGGTATGGAGAGGAAGAAAACAATGCAGAACAACATGCTAGAATAGAAAAATGCTGGACTTGGATTCAGGAAGATCTATATGAGGATGAGACTTGGCATCCTGCCCCAAGCAATGAACCTGGTGATTTTAGGGTAATCATTTTAGGCAAATCACTGAAGTATTTCCTTGTCATCTTACCAGGCACCTGACTGCTCAGAAGTGCCTACTTACTGTTATTAGCCTTGGTCACCCACTACATCTAAGATGTGCTCCAGCCACAAATCATTTTATTCTTCTGGTTATATCACCATGCTCCATAATGCTTCATATTTATCTCTGCCCCACACTCCTGTCCCAGGCATTCTTCTTTTTCTATTTTGGAACAATGCACTTTCTCATTTTCTCATTTTGGATAGGATTGTCATTTTTATTATGTTACCTCATCCTACCCATGAGCAATTAATGTTTTTCCAACTATTTAGATCTAGTTTTAATTGTGTGGAAAGTGTTTTGTAGTTGTGTTCATATAGTTCCTGTTTGTCTTGGTGAACAGATGCCTAAATATTTTATATTATCTAGACTATTCTCATTTTGGAACTATAATCAAATCAAATTTGCTATTTTTTCCTAGACAAAATGTGTCCGTGTACTCTCTTTTGCCTCCCATTACTACCCTGTAAGTTTCCAAAGCAAAATAATTCTCTTGGACTACCACTCCTATTACTCAAGGGAATGAGATTTTTAAAAAATTTTTGTTTATATGGGCCTAATCCAGTATCTCACACACATACTTAATGTTTATTAAATGAAAAAGGAGTAATGAGGGAAGTGTTTAAAAAAAAAAGATTTCAAGGCAATAGAACTTTTTCAACAATTAGAATTCTTCAAAGGTTGGATTATCATTTGACAAATATTTTAGAGAAAACGCATTCTTGCTCAATTATAGCTGCCCTACAAGATCATTTCTAACTCTAGGAATTCTTTTTTTTTTTCATTATGGCTGTATTATATACTTTGATCAACTATCCACCATTGGTTCTAAAAGCCTTTTTTTTTTAAATAGTATTTTATTTGATCATTTCCATGTATTATTCATTAAAGACAAAGATCATTTTCTTTTCCTCCCTCCCACCCCCCCCCCCGTAGCCAACGTGTGATTCCACTGAGTATCACATGTGTTCTTGATTCGAACCCATTGCCATGTTGTTAGTATTTGCATTAGAGTGTTCGTTTAGAGTCTCTCCTCTGTCTTGTCCCCTCAGCCATTGTAGTCAGGCAGTTGCTTTTCCTCGGTGTTTCTACTCCCTCAGTTTGTCCTCTGCTTATGGATAGCGTTCTTTCTCCTAGATCCCTGCAGATTGTTCAGGGACATTACACTGCCACTAATGGAGAAGTCCATTACGTTCGATTATACCACAGTGTATTAGTTTCTGTGTACAATGTTCTCCTGGTTCTGCTCCTCTCGCTCTGCATCACTTCCTGGAGGTCGTTCCAGTCTCCATGGAATTCCTCCACTTTATTATTCCTTTTTGCACAATAATATTCCATCACCAACATATGCCACAATTTGTTCAGCCATTCCCCAATTGATGGGCATCCCCTCGTTTTCCAATTTTTGGCCACCACAAAGAACGCAGCTATGAATATTTTTGTACAAGTCTTTTTGTCCATTATCTCTTTGGGGTACAGACCCAGCAGTGCTATGGCTGGATCAAAGGGCAGACATTCTTTTATCGCCCTTTGTGCATAGTTCCACATTGCCCTCCAGAATGGCTGGATCAGTTCACAACTCCACCAGCAATGAATTAATGTCCCTACTTTGCCACATCCCCTCCAGCATTCATTACTTTCCATAACTGTCATGTTAGCCAATCTGCTAGGTGTGAGGTGATACCTCAGAGTTGTTTTGATTTGCATCTCTCTGATTATGAGAGATTTAGAACACTTCTTCATGTGCTTATTAATAGTTTTGATTTCTTTTTCTGAAAACTGCCTATCCATGTCCCTTGCCCATTTATCAATTGGGGAATGGCTTGATTTTTTGTACAATTGATTTAGCTCTTTATAAATTTGAGTAATTAAACCTTTGTCAGAGGTTTTTATGAAGATTTTTTCCCAATTTGTTATTTTCCTTCTGATTTTAGTTACATTGGTTTTGTTTGTACAAAAGCCTTTTAATTTGATGTATTCAAAATTATTTATTTTACATTTTGTGATTCTTTCTATGTCTTGCTTGGTTTTAAAGTCTTTCCCCTCGCAAAGGTCTGACATGTATACTATTCTGTGTTTACCCAATTTACTTATGGTTTCCTTCTTTATGTTTAAGTCTTTCACCCATTTTGAATTTATCTTGGTGTAGGGTGTAAGATTTTGATCCTAACTTAATCTCTCCCACACTGTCTTCCAATTTTCCCAGCAGTTCTTATCGAATAGTGGATTTTTGTTCCAAGACCTGGGATCTTTGGGTTTATCGTATACTGTCTTGCTGAGGTCACTTGTCCCCAGTCTATTCCACTGATCCTCCTTTCTGTCTCTTAGCCAGTACCAAATTGTTTTGATGACTGCTGCTTTGTAGTATAGTTTGAGGTCTGGGACTGCTAGGCCCCCCTCATTTGTGTTTTTTTTTCATTATTTCCCTGGATATCCTTGACCTTTTGTTATTCCAAATGAATTTTGTTATGGTTTTTTCCAAATCAGTAAAGAAATTTTTTGGGAGTTCCATGGGTATGGCACTAAATAGATAAATAAGTTTGGGTAGGATGGTCATTTTTATTATATTGGCTCATCCTACCCATGAGCAGTTAATATTTTTCCAATTGCTCAGGTCTAGTTTTAGTTGTGTGGCGAGTGTTTTGTAGTTATGTTCATAACTAACTCTAGGAATTCTAAGAAATTCAATAGGCATGATGATTATTTAGGGAAAGCAGAGAAATTTAGGGACTAAGTACTCTTTAGTTAGAATGCTTTATTTTTCAACCCCTGCTTGCAAGTTAAAACTTAATCAGCAAAGGTATATCTCATTTCATATAATATATTCTAGAAATGTAAACTAAACAAACTGAAATAAAATTATTTTTTAAACCCATACCTTCCATCTTAGAATCAATACTGTGTATTGGTTCCAAGGCAGAAAATCGATAAGGGCTAGGTAATGGGGGTTAAGTGACTTGCCCAAGATCACACAGCTAGGAAGTATCTGAGGCCAGATTTGAACCTAGGACCTCTCATTTCTAGGCCTGGCTCTTAATCCACTGAGCTGCCCCCAAAATGGTATTTCCTAAGTGAAATTTGACCATTTCATTCTCCTACTCAAACAATTCCAGGGACCTCTAGGATCAAATACAAACTCCCTACTGTTTAAACCCCTTTTCAACCTCACCATAACCTGTCTTTTTAGTCTTATTGTACATTCCTCTTCCTTTGCACTCTGAAATCCAGCAAACCTGGTCACCTTCCTACTGATAAAATGGAATGCACTTTTTTGCTCATATCAACTTCATAGAAACCCTCCCTTTCTCTTAAAAGGCAACTCAAACAGCATCTTTTCAATGAAGCTTTCATGATTTCCCCCCCAACCCTCATCTAACTGTTAGTGCCCTCCTCCAAATTACTCTGTATTTCTTTATATTTAGTTGTTTTATTTTTATTTTGTGCATGTTCTTTACATATTTATTATCATCCCTATTAAAATATAAGAAGCAAGAAAAATTTAATTCTTTGTATTTATATCTCCAGAATCTAGCACAACTGGAATAGAGTAGTTAATTACAAATATCTGTTGACTGTTGATTATCTTAAAAAAAATTGTTGCACAGGCCATCCTTCTGGCATTTCTTCTGTCTCTAAGAATCCCTGGACTTCTTTAAAGCTCAGCTTAATCACTGACTCCTAGCTATCAGATACTTCTTGATCACCTAGCTGCTAAAGTTTTATCCCTCCCTCACAAAAAAATTTAAATTTAAAATAAAATTTAAAAAACAGAGAGAATATATTTAGTTTATATTCATATCAGTATATATTGTCTGCCTGACAATTAATCACCTCAATGTTAACTAAGGACTATTATATTTCTTGTCTTTGTATTTGTAGTACCTAGTCTAGAACCTGAGAAATAGCAGGAATAATAAAAACTTGCTGATTAAACAATCATAAGTCTCTCTTTTCCTAATTCAGTTGTTTTGTAAATTGGATTTTTTTTCCTAAAAGGGATTGCTTATGGGAAGGTTTACATAGAATTGGGCCACAAAATCTTGGAAAACCAGCTGGTGGGAAATGAAAACAAACAGACAGATGCTAGACAGGCTCCTGTTGAAAGCTATATCCACAAGTCTCTTATGGCTTCTTACAACCAGTCTGTATTTGCATAGTCAGGGCAGCCTGCAGGCCTAAAGGGATTCAATTTCTTATAGACAACATCTTAGCAGGTTAGGTCTACACACGGCTGAGGGAAGGAATGTTCTCTGGTAATTGTAAAGTTCATATAGACTATGAAAAAGAAGATCTCTTTGGGGAAAGGACTTGTTCCTTCCTTAACGGAATTTACTGGCTAATGATCCCACATACATGGCTCACATTAGACTAGCAACATGTCTAAGCAGGCAATATAATATGTAGAAGCTTACCCTCCTTTAGCAAGTCTGTTATATCTGCTTGGTATCTGTTACCCACTCTAATTTCTCCTTTATCAGCTAGAAGAGTCTTCTGCTGTGGATCATAAACTAGAGAATAGAAGAAGAAATCCTAGAACACAAAGACATGTAAAAAAACCAAAAAAACGGTTATCAAGAGGTTTTTATTTATAAAATTAATTAATTTTTAAAAATTAAAAGAAAGACACTGTGGTGTGGTGAAGAGATCTACCTGCAGAGCCAGGAAGACCTCAAGTCAAGTCCTGCCTCTGCCACATACTGACTGCATGACCCTATACAACTTATCCTCTTACTACCCTATACAACTTCTCTAAAATTATGTTGTAGAATTGTCACTGAAAACCACAGATCCATACCAAGTAAAAAAGACAAGCCCCAAAAGCTAGTTACCTAGCCTAGAAAAACTGAGTATTTATTATTGCTATTATAACAAATAATTTAATGCAATTTTAGTTACAAGGAGAAATGAATTATATAGACCATCTACAGCATAATATGAAAGACCATATGATGTTTCCTAAGGTCTGTTCTCATTCTAAATTTTGTTATTATCTGATTCAGTTCAATAAAGACAAAGGAACTTCATGTCTGCCTAACCATGTTATCACCTGACATAAATTTCCTTCTTAAAAACTACATCCAATCTTCTCTTTCTATATAAACTTTCTTTATCACCAAAAGCTTTTCACAGACTTTTAGACTCCTTACTTCATAAACTCAAAACAATGCAGACCTGTTTCCACATGAAGAAAATGTGGAACAAAAGCTGAGGTACTTCTTCCTCAGTACCCTGTTAAAGCAGTATCAATTAGTCACTCTCTAGGAAACAAGGAGAATGAATAAGAGTTAGTTACTCCCAACTCCAAATCATACTTATTATCTTGAGATGCTAACATTTAGTGAATCACTGAGAAGCCAGATCAGAAACAAAAGTTAGTATAATGGAGAAAAATTAGATTAGATATTAGAGAACCTAGTTTGTTATAACAAATATGCCACTAACTAGTGGTTTATCTGGGATAGGTCAGTTAAAGCATGTCAATGCGATTAGCTGGTGTTTTAGCACCTTTCCAGCTCTGATGCTATATGCCTCTAAAGGAGTGACCACCGTATCAGTGAAGTATATACCAAGTAAGATATATATACCAAGTAAGCAGCCTCTCCTAGGAGAATTAAATAGTAACCCTTAATACTGCTCCCAAATTCTTGCTGACAGTTGCCCTCTGTTTGGTAAAAAGTCAAATTCTCAGTGCAATACAAATTCTGAACTAATTTCCAATTAGGTATCATTTGTCAACTATGCTAAGTACCATTTTAAGCTTTGTATGCCTACTCATTCCTCTACATAGTGGAAAGAAAAACCAACACCTTAATTTGGCAAGGTTTCCGATTCTAGACTCTACAACCACTAGTATACCTCACAAAGCTCTTCCCAAAGTTTCCATATTACAGTGTTAAAAATGTTAACCAAGGTTAGCTAAAAGAACAATGAACATTTTGATTCCCTGGTGCTACAACCTTCTCTAGTCTCTGAAGAGAGGCTGAGTCAGCATAGATGGAGGAATTGGTTGCAGATGTGAGGAAGGAGGCCATAGGTGAAGAAATGAACTGGCAGGTTACCTCAGAAGCTAGATATGAAGTAAAAAGATTTTGTCATTTTACTAACATGTACTTGTGGATTTTTCGAAGCAATTTTACAACCTTGGATATGCATTTTTGATCCCTCTCTTGCACACATCTCTACTTCCTTCTTCATTCTTTTATTTTTACCAGGACATTTAATAAACAATGTAATCATATATGTCAGAAAATAGTGACTCCTCCCCTATTTCTCCTTTAAAGTCCTAAAGTGGCTCTAAATTAAAGGGACATGGCATCCACAAAGATTAAAAGAACTTCCACCAAAGGTTTATTTGAACCCAGCAGTCCACCCAAAAAGAGAAGCACTATTTTTCTTTTGTTCCTTTCAAGAGGCTTACAGACCCCCTGTTATAAGCCATATGTTATTAGGTTTCCAATCAAAAAAAGTTCAGATCAAAGCAAGTAAGAAATCATTACTTTCCAGACTCAGAAAATCGCCAACACAAATTTACGGCTTGAACATAAGCAGGTCCTTGCTAAGAAAAAAGCAACTATTGCTCTAAAGAGACACAAAACAGAGTTAATTGAGGGGCTCTGGTCCACTTGCTAACCTAGAGATCCAAGGTCAGAAACATTTCAAGCTGGGAGACGAAGAACTTCAACAGTTTCCTTCTGGGAACAAGTATGACAGTCCTTTATAGCCTCAGACATAAGGAAAACAAGAACTGTTGAAAATTCACTAAAATGAAAATTCATAGATTCATGTAGAAGCCTGGACTTCAGGGAATTAAGATTATATTTAAGTTTATTTTTTCAAACTAAGATTCTAAATGTTGAATACTGACGTATTTCTGAGGATAACTTTACCTGGATCAGCATGAGTTAAGGGATAGTTCTAGGAAAATAACAAAATAAGTCTTCAAATTAAATAGAAGACTTTCCTGTCAACCAAAAGCTTCCTTTGCATATGTGGAATCCAGAGCAATAGCAACTCTCGATACCTGATAACCTTCACATAAGATATCTTTATTTTTAGATTGTTCATGAGGCTGAGGCTAATGGTGACTCTGTAGGACTTTCTCAAGAGTTTAAGACAACCAAGAACAGAAAAGACAGTGCCCTGTATCACCTCATGCTCAGTTATGAGCTGTTCCCTTTGCTATTTTCTAGCAAACTTGAAGTTCTACATAACAGAGCATTTAAGTCTTTTACAAGGTCCTATGGGGGGAAGGGGAACAAAAATAAGACTCATACCTCCCGCTCCAGGTATGATTTCAGGGACTCCGTCTCATTGAGCAGAGTGACACTACATTTGCCTCTAAAAAATAAAAAAGAAACAATATTTGAGAAAAAGAAATATGACCGTACAGTGACAATGGTGAATGTAACTGATTTTGATAAAGAAAGGATATTAGCTCTATTCTGAATTCCTATAGTCATTACCTGATGTGTGTGGCAGGTAGAGACTCCAGCTGCCGGGAAAGAAATAGTTCTCGATGTCTTAGTTGATGCTTAAGTTTCTCTGGTAAATCAACCATTTCTGGATTTTCCATTTCTTCTTCCATTTCCCCTGAAGGAAAAAAGTTAAGATCACTAAAATATCACTGCTAGGTCCTTCCTGACCAATCAGAAGCCACAAAACGATCCATCTAAACAAACACCACAGAACTGAATCATAGCCACCCACATTTGTTATCACCTAGCCCCACGTATAACTCCCTGAGCAGGAGGAAAAGCCCACAATTTCTGTATTCCAGGGTTAAAAATTACAAGCAGAAAACATGACATATTAGCTGAAGACACATGAAAATGGTGCTCACGGAAAAAGCAAATTGTTAAAAAGCAAGCAGAACTACCATGATGACCATAGCGAAAGCAGAACGCAATAAGTATCTTCTGCTAACTTGCCATTCTTTTTACCTACAGAGGCTATTAGAGCCTTCCTCACATTCTTCTTTCCCCTTCTTTCCAGGCGTATTTATAGAATTCTTGTCCTCACATGGTAATTACACATCTCCACAAATATACTGCGAGAACAGATCTGGGTATATTACATAAAAGCACTGACAGACTTGTCAGCACAGATGGAGGTCAGGAGTCAGGCAAGATTGTGCCAAAGGAAAACAACATAGGTCTCTGGAGCTCCTGAATGGGTTAATCCTAATATCAAAGATACCACCAGGCCCACAAATGAGAGATATCAAGAGTGAACTGTGGTCCCGAAACTAGAATGTGAGAAAGAAGGTAACAGAAATCAAATTGCCAAACAAGCCCTAACAGGAAAATCTTAGAGGTTAGAGTCAAAACAACCAGGGAAATCACAAACTTCCCCACAACATGTCTAATCCTAATAGCGAGTTGGATTAACTGTTTGACACATCAGATGATGCCCAGAGACAGAGCAGCCAAGGGCACCAAGACTTGGGGGGTTGGGGGGGGGGAGAGAAAGAAACTAGCATGGAGATGAACCATAATGAGGAGGGCCCAAAACACACAGACAAGCAGCCAACAAACAAATCCATTACAACGTGAGATGCTATAATGGATCAAATGTACCAAAGGGGAAAACAAAGGAATCTTGGGCAAGTAGAGAATAGAAAAACTTTCTGATTCCATTTTAATTTACTTGAACCTGAAGAACAAACATCCCAGCTGTATAAGCACGGCTCTAAACTTGAGGCAGAATATTGACAACTAGCCTCAAGTGGTTTCAAAAGAGTAGCAAATCAGAAACTAACCAAAGGCTTTCCATAATTCATGCTTTCCAGCTACTCTGCAGACAAGAAGGATAACCAGTGGTGAAGAAAATTTTTCAAAAGAAAATCCAGCAAAACCATCTCTAGTTCATCTTCTTTACTGAAATGCATGGGTGTCCCTTTACTGTTCATTTAAGGCTGTAAAATATTAGGCTTCAGGTAGCAAAAGGAAAAGGTCCTGTTTTCTTTATAGCTAATCCCTTTACTCCATCTATACCTGCAGTCAAAGGTGAAACAGGAAGCAGCATGCAGGCAGGCTGTTTTATTGTTGTTGTTTTAAGCAATCTCTTATTCTCAGCAAGAAATAATTCTGCCTCTTTTGATGTATTTTACTCTATATACTCTTCTCCTCACCCCCAACCCTTCCCAGGGACAGATATTAATAACATCCAAGCTAAGTGAAAATAAACAGGAAAAAAATTTCCTCACAAAGAAAAATCTCTTTTCTTACCTTCCTCGTCGTTTTCTCCCCCTGGTCCGGTTTTATAGTAGACTGACAATGCTATATAACAAACAAACACCACCCATTATGGCAGAAGTTAAAGAGAAAGCTTGTTATGTACATTTGATTTTGGTTGTGTGCATCCAATAACACTGTCTACCTTTCTGAAATATATCCCAAAGAAACCTACACTTAGCCATTAACAATGGTAGCTAGAAATCTAAGCTGAGCCTCAATAACCCTCAAGAAAAGATATCTGTGACTTTGGTTTGACAAAGGTACTATGTATAACTAAGGGCACAGTATCAACATAATCAAGAAAAAAGTAATACTTGAAAGGGTAAGAGTTATGACCTGCTATTTATAGTTATGAAAAGCACAAAATGTGTATGGTATTCCTATTTAATCACAGAATGTATTAGATGACCTCCAAGGCCCTTTACAATTCTGAGATTCTGTTATTCATTTAAGTGGTCCATTAAATAAAATGTTGGACTTAGACTCAGAGAAGACCTGAGTTCAAACCCTGCCACAGACACTTATTGGCTGTGACACCTTGGACAAGTCACTTAACTTGTCTCCCTTAGTTTTCTTATCTGTAAAATGGAGATACTAACAACACCTACCCTCGCAGGGTTCTTGTGAGGATCAAATGAAATCCTGTTTGTAAAGCACTTTATATATAAATGCTAGCTATTATAATTATTATTGTTATTATTATAGAAACCCAAATAAGAAACATAAGCAAGAAACTGAACTGTCTCATAGTTCCCTCGCCCCAAAAGGAGAGATCCTAACCAAAAGACTGATAAAGGAAATAAATCATAGGGCAAGGATCAGACAGTGATATAGAGGATGCATGGGACATAGGTTATGATTAGGAATAAGCCTAAAACCATAGCACATATGCCTAAAGAAGCTAAATCCAGTCAAATTTAGGTAAATGCAAATAAGGATTATGCTGGCAAAACCCTTGCAAACTAGAAGAGGGTGCCAATCATTAGACCGTGTGAACCAAATATATTTCAGTAGAGGGTGGGAATTAATACTTTGCTGAGACTGACTTCACTGTTGACAGTCAACCTTCAGAAAGGGCTTGTTAAAGAGCAGAGTATAGACTGCTCATTTCAGAGGAGAGAAATGATTTTATTAAAGAAATCAAATAAACTTCATTAAATAATTTTTTAAAGAAGCAGCAAATCAGACTTTATTTCTGACAACACAGGCAGAGCAAGTGCTAGTCACTCCTTAGTTGTCTCTCACCAGATTATCACCTTTGATTTCCAATGGTTGCAAGTATTACCTCATGGTTGCCAAAGTAAAAAAGGCAGCACCTGGGCTTACCCTCTCTACCCCAAAGACAGTTTTATAGCTTCAAGGCATCAATCACAACTGTGTGATAAAGGATTTTTGCCTTTTTGTTTCTTCAATTATAGCACAAAGTCTCGGCCCTGCAATGAGTTACAAAAGTTCACCAACTGCACACAGATGCCTTCAAATCTGTCCCTTTGAGTCATTACCACATTTTCTCTTTATTAACAGTACTCTAAATTAAATCTAAAGGTGCAATTATCCCAGCTTTAAGATAAGTAAATGAAAGCTCATCTGATTTAAGTGACTTGCAAAGTTAAGCTGCTACAGTCTCGGTTCTCTTTTTGAAATAGCATGCTTAACCATGGTATATACTATTTTTTGGCCAAGGGCAAGTCATGTAACCTTCCTGTACTTCAGTTTCTATCTGTAAAATGCAGGACTTATGAGAAAGCAACTAGAGTTCCCTTTGACTATAATCATAAGATATCATCTCCTTTTATGGAAATTACCTAGGTCCCAAACACCTAAAATTCCCTGTTTCATTACCCTTTTTCCTCTGTGCTCTTCCTATTAGACTTCAATCCAATTCAATTCAGAATTAAGCAAAAATCTTAATTTTTTTTGACAAGTAGATTCTTTGGGGCACAAGTACTATAATGTAAGTACTATAATATATGTCTTAAAATGCTTTCAATTCATATCTTCCATCTCATCCTCATTAACTCCACCCCATCTCCTTCAAAACAACCTTTCTGGCTTCAATGGATTTAAATATACTTGGAACAGCATGCTACTTCCCAGCCAACTTAAGGCAAATACCAAGGTTATGCTAAAGTATTGCTCTGCTGACTTCTTGCAGAAAGCTTAGTGAACTACTTATCTGCTTAACTGTCTTGAAATACTGCCTTGAGCTACATATACCTGCAGAGAAAAGATAAACTTCTACTTCTCCTTCAACTCAGATATGCAAAAAGCAACAGTCAGAAAATTCTGAAAGATCATAGTCTAAAAGGGGAGCTAATATGGCAAGATCATCTTAAAAGACATCTTCAAATCAGTCCTTGGACCTTCCTTGCCTGATCCCTACCCTTAAAAAATAGCAAAAAGAGAATAGACAGAATTAATTCCACTGCAGTCATGCAGCAGTTGATAAAATGAAGTTTATACCTCAGGTTTATCTCAAAGAGGATAGAGAATGTGAGAGAATATCAGCCAGCCTTATGGCAGAGTCCTAGATTTGAAGGCAGGGAGACCTGAATTCAATTCCTGCCTCAGACAGTATCTATGTAGCAATGGGCAAGTCACTTACCCTCTCTTCCAAAGTTTCTCATCTGTAAAACGTGAATAATAATAGTGCCTATCTCAGAAGTAAGATAAAAAACATGTATGTATTTTGTAAATATTAAAGTACTGTAAAAATACTAGCCATTACTAATCTTATTGTGGGATATGGGGTACATGTAACTGGAAAGGATATTGAGTCAAAAGTGTTTCCTAGGAAAAGGAATTTAAAAAGTAAATATACAAACTCTCTGGACTAGAAAACCTTGAAGCATAAATGTGGACACTGAATAATTGTCTGGATTATCAAGATGCAAAGTAACATCTGCTTCAAGTTTATGGTAGTTTTATTTACACACAAAATAATTAAATCTTCTAATTAATAATAAATGCAACAAATTCAGTAGGTAACAAGCACCAAGTCCTGGGAATACATATATAAGGAACATATATTTCCCACCTGGCTACACCTCTTTGGTCTTTTCCATTATGTTCCCAGGAACCTCACCAATAGGTACACCTTTTTTTTTTTTTAAACCCTTACCTTCCGTCTTGGAATTAATTCTGTGTATTGGTTGCAAGGCAGAAGAGTGGTAAGGGCTAGGCAATGGGGGTTAAGTGACTTGCCCAGGGTCACACAGCTGAGAAGTGTCTGAGGTCAGATTTGAACCTCCCATCTCTAGGCCTGCCTCTCAATCCACTGAGCTACCAAGCTGCCCCAATAGGTACACCTTTTATACCTCTGATTGGAAGGTAGGGCCACCAAAACTTCTATTTAAGGAAGAGGGCACAGGCCAACTCTTCCCCTTAGAACTTCATGGGTCTTGGTCAGTTACCCCACATCACATACATTTAAAGATTTTCTTTGGCAAGTTGTCTTTTATTTATTACAAGCTCTTGAGGGCAGAGTATCTTTCTTTTTCATATTTGCATTCCTAACGCTTAGTACAGTGCCTGGCACAAAGTAGATGCATAACTTAAAAAATGTTTGACTGGCTGAGTGATTCATTAGAATGACAAAATGTGGACATTTAGGTCCATAAGGTTAAAAGGAAGCTGACTTGGGTTATAAGGGAGTAAAGTGACCCAACCCTTAGAGGAAAAAAATGACAGTATTGATTCAATCAAGGTTCCAGAACTAGAGGGCAGGTTATGGATGGGGATTTGGGAATAAAGACAAGCATGGCTAGGAGAGATCAAAAAATAGGGGGCCAGAAGAGTTGGTCAAAATCAAATCAGCAAATGCCAGGACAAAAATGCTAGAAATGAAAAGGTTAAAGCTCTAGTGTATGTCCTCTTGTCCCCAAGACTGGCAAGGCTATCAAGAAGATACCTGGGGAGAAGTGGGCAGAGTAGCAGGAATAATAACTGCATATATAATTCCTCCAAACAGAAATAGACAATACACCAGACCGAGTCCAAATTGGGAAATCCATTAGGAAGAAAAAAAATTTTTAAGGCACAGGTTGACCCAAGGGGAAATAGCTTTGGCTGGAAGCATGCTCCCTGGAGTCATTCAGTACAAAGAGAGGCTATATACTCGGGAAAGAAGAGGTCCCATATCTAGCAAAGATAGGTCTAAACTTGTACAGAGAAGGGGAAGGGAGAGAAGAAGAGGGACTAAAAAAAGGGAGTAAGAAACAGAATCTTCATTAATTGTACAAAGTGGGTACCATTGATCAATGCCCCTGTGAGAGATGATAAGATATTCTATAAAGTAAGATAGGAGTCTTATGAAAATGAAAAGATTTTAGTGTTTAGAGGAATCACTTATCCTTACTCAGGAGAAGAGGAATATGCTCTGGACCCAGGGAGGAGAGTCCAAGGCAAATGAGGAAAAGATTACCCAGAGGACAAAGGTTAATGATAAATTCTAGAATTAAAGATAGAGAAAAATTCTTAATATGGGGAAACATTTTCTCTATCATCTAGAGCTATGTTGGCAAACCTGTGGCATGTGTACCAGAGGGAGCTTCTCCCTTTCCCATGCACCTGAAGACAAATCTCACATCACCAACTCCTCTACCTAACAGCCCAATGGGAGCGCTTCCTCCCTCTTCTGTCTGAGGTAAGGCAGAGGTGGACATGTGGCATTTTGGGCACTAAATCTCTATAAAAAGTTTGCCATCTGATCCAGAGGAAATGGTACCTTTAAAAGTGAAGCACAACAGGGACAGGAAACAAAATCCACAAAGCAATAACACAGAAATTGTTTAGAAAAGAGGAATCCCCAAACAGTACCTTATAAGCTTTAATTCTATGAATATTTCAGAGAATAAAGGACTAGAAGGAATAAAGCCTAGAATACACAGAAAGGGAAGATAATGAAGAGAATGAGGGAATAAAATCCTTTTTTTATAAAAATGTCCAGAAAATGAATTTTTTAATTTGAAAAATTACTAAAATAAAGGAGGAGATGGGGACATTTCACTTGACTACTTGACTAGGTGGGGTGTGTGTTTGTGAAAAATTAAATAAATATATTTATATAAAAGCAAGGAAGAATACAGAATAAGGTTTTTCTTTTCTTAATTAATGGAATTTATTTACAAACATCTCAGTCCTCTCTTCTGCCCACACCATAAAAGTAATCATTCAGGAGACAAATATGTATATATAAATTATGTCTTTCATGTTGTCATTTTTCAGATGATTCTCTGGAGATAATATTCAAAGTTATTCTTCAAGTATCAAATCTGTAGCTGTATATAATGTTCTTTTGTTTCTCCTCATTTTACTGTTCATTATCTCATGTAGTTCTTTCCAAGATTTTAAAAAATTAACCTGCTCATCATTTCTTATGGTGCAGTAGTATTCAATCACAATCATGTCATAATTTGTTTTGCCATTCCCCAATTGATGAATATCGCCTCAATTACCAGTTCTTTGCCTCCACAAAGAGAGCTACTATAAGTATTTTGGAACATATATGTTCTTTTCCTTTTCCCCTGATCTTGGAAAACAAACCCAACTGGGTCTAAGGGTATACACAGTTCTAGAACTCTGGGTATAATTCCAAATTGCTCTCTAAAATGGCTGGATCAGTTCACAGTTCCCCATCTTCCCACATCCTTTCCAACATTCATCATTTTGTCTTTTTGTCATTTTAGCCAATGTGTGATGGATGTTATCTGAGAATTGTTTCGGTTTGTATTTTTCTAATCAGTAGCAATTTAGAGCATAAGGGACTACTAAGTTAAGCAAAATTAGGGAAGGGGTAAATAAATGTAAGGTGGCTAAGGATAGTGATTTGAGGGTGAGGGGAAGATAATCAATGGGAATAGGGCTGCCTAAATACTGATTTAAGTGCTAAAACAACTGAAGAGAACTAGTACTGTGCTTTCAGAGAAAGAGAAAAGAAAATCTTAATTTGGGTAATTTGGGGAGAGTGGCAGTGATATTAGGGACAAACAGAGAAAAATATAAACTTAACTCCTAACTTTAAATGGATTAAACAACCAATAAAATGAAAAAAAAAAGGTAAGAAAATAAAATCCTATTGTTACTTAAAGAAACATTTTCTTTAAAGACATATACAGAATAAAAACAAGAAAGGAATCTAGATAGGATAGTAGATAAGAGTACAAGGCCTGGACATGGAAGGTCCTGGGTTCATATCTGACCTCAGATACTTCCAAGTTGTTTGACCTGGGTGAGTCACTTAGCCCCAATTCTCTAGAGCTTACTGCTCTTCTGCCTTAGTTATTAGACAAAACAGAAATAATCTTCAAATTATTATAGGAATAAAGAAATTACACTAAGTTGAAAGAAATCAGACAATCAAGGTCAATAGTAAATTAATGTTGTAAATGCCTAATATAAATTTATAAAGAAAAAATTAACTGTACTACAAGAAGGTATAAGCAAATAGCAAATATATTCTCTATAGACCATAACAAAAAAGCAATCAATTCAGGGAACAAAAACATGCAAACTGAAATGGATGCCTAAAATGAAATCCTAAGTAATAAGAAAGTTAAGGAAAATCATATAAACTATAATGGTATATAAGAAAATTATTGGATTGCCTGAGACATGTGGACAAAAATAAGGCCCAGATATCATATTTTTAAAAGAACTCTTAGAAGCAGAGAATAAAGTAGAAAAATAAACAATCTACCAGTCATCCAAATTACCCAAACTCCCAGGAGCATTGCTGTTAAAATCTAGAGTTTCTGGATCCAAGGAAAAAAATATTGTAAGCTACACTGCATGATAAATATATAAATAATTTATGTATCATATTTTACATAATTTAAAACAAATATTTATATAAATATGTAAAATACTACAAAATTCTATATAAAAAAGTACATAGATATTTAAAACTATACTACATATAGTATCTATATAAAAAATACTGTAAGAAAGAGTACCAAGTCAGGACCATACTTGATTTGCGGTAGTTTTCCTGTCTACAAAAATGAGGAAAATAATAGCATCTCATTCCAGAACTGCTGTGAAAATCAAATGAGATCATAATTGTAAAATATATAGTAAAGCACCCTAGCACATAGTAGGTGCCATATAAATGGTATTATTAGTAGTAGTACTACCATTATTAATACATTATTATTTTTATTTAGTAACCACCTGAATATAGAAATGGAGAGCTTGAAATATAAATATCTAAAAGGCAGAGGATATATAGTCATGAATCTCTTGGGAAAAAAATAGCATAATCCTGGAGGGAAAAATAGATGAAATTGAGCGTTTTTGATGGAAAGATCAGAACTACAAAGAAACTTTGAAATTCAAAAATGTATGTAAACATGAGTGAACAATTATAATGGCTAAAACAAGGTAAAACTGTATACATTCCAATATAGGGAAATGATATGTGTTTCTTTTCAGAACACTATTATCCAGGAAAATAGAGATCCTAACTAAAAAAGTGTGATAATGGTTCTGTTAGGTCTTGATGATCTTACAAAAGGGAAGAGAGGAGATGAGTGAAAGGGATGGTGCATAGAAGGAAAAGGTATGGGGAATTATATCACATAATTGGCATGTGCAAGTAAAAGTCTATGCCAGAGGAAGGGGATGGGGGAACAGCTGGTACATGAATCTCATACTCAAGTGAACTTTTCATAGAAATACATTTCACTCCAAAAGGAAAACAGGAGGAAAAGAATAGGAAGGAGTGGGGAATAACAGGGAAAGCAGATTAGACCTAAGCAAAATCAATTTTAAGACTACACAAAAATATTTCTATCAGTTATTTCTACTGTAGCATAGAACTAGAAACCACGGCATACTCATCAACTGGAGAATGGTGAAGAAGTTATAGTATATAAATATGCTGGAATAACTACTATACTGTAAGAAATTATGATGGGGACAGTTTCAGAGAAATCTGCAAAGATTTGCATGAACTAATGAAGAGTAAAATGAACAGAACTAGGAGAAAAATTTATACCCTGACAAGATATAAATATAAGATATTTATATATCTTTATATATGTCTATAAAAGATATATAAAATAAGTAACTTCAAATCATAGTTCCAGAGAATTAATGATAAAACACAATATCCAATTCCTGGCAAAGGTGAAGAATTCAGATAACAGAATGAGATATTTTTGTTTGCAGATGACCAATGTAGAAATCTATTTTGTAATGGTGGTTTTGTTTTTCTTTCTCTCTCAATTGGGAGGTAGAAAGGAGAATAAAGAGGATTTTTGCTGACTGAAAAATAAAATTTAATTTTTTGAATTAGACAATTGAGAGTAGGAAGTAAAATGCATCAAGAACTTTAGCCAAGAACCTCTCTTTCCATGACATCAAAAACTAATAGGTACTGAAGGGCAGACAAAGAGGGCCCTGTAGAACGGCTGGTATATAAAATCCCCAGTTCTCTAGCAATAATGAGTTTTATCTATTGATGCTAAGGTCTCTCTAGTTCACTGGAGTTAGTAATAAGATCACATTCAGCATTAGATGGTCAAAGAGCATGGGGCTTTTTTAAGATGTGAAGGAAGAACTGAGAAAGGTGTTTGTTTTTAGGGAATCAGGCTCCAGTGTAAACTGAGAACAGAGAGCTTTGTAAGAGAAGATTAAGCAGGTGCAGTGTGGAATGGAGCTTCTGGTTTCTCTTTCTATCATATAATTAATGAGCTAAACATTCCTGGACTTTTCTTCACTCTCACTTCCTCCTTTCCCCTCTTTCCTAACCTACACAAACTACCTGATTTGCACTGTGCATCAATAGTATTTTGCTTATTATCTCTTTGGGGTAAAAACCCAGCAGTGCTGTGGCTGGATCAAAGGACAGACAGTCTTTTATCGCCCTTTAGGCATAGTTCCAAATTGCCCTCCAGAATGGTTGGATCATTTTACAACTCCACCATCAGTGCATTAATGTCCCAATTTTTCCACATCCCCTCCAACATTCATTACTTTCCTTTGCTGTCATATTAGTCAATCTGCTAGGTGTGAGGTGGTAACTCAGAGTTGTTTTGATTTACATTTTTCTGATTACAAGAGATTTAGAACTTTTTCATGTGCTTATTAATAGTTTTTATTTCTTTACCTGAAAATTGCCTATTCATGTCCCTTGCCCATTTATCAATTGGGGAATGGCTTGATTTTTTAAATTGATTTAGTTCTTGATAAATTTGAGTAATTAGACCTTTGTCAGAGGTTTTTGTTATGAAGATTTTTCCCAATTTGTGGCTTCCCTTCTAATTTTGGTTGCATTGTTTTCTTTGTACAAAAACTTTTAAAATTTAATGTAATCAAAATTATTTATTTTACATTTTGTAATTTGTTTCTAACTTGCTCATCAAGAGTATTTTGAAAGGTAAGAGAAGGGACAGATAGGTTTTTCACAAATTATATTCTACAGTAGGTCACATCTTTGCAGTCACAAAATCAACTGAAATATGGGAAATACAAGATTTTGATTCAGTAGAGTAAAATGTCCTCAAATTTTGCCTCATAGGTATCCTAGGGGCTTGTAAAAAATATATAAGAAACCACGAAAGATTTAACAGAGATAACTTGATAACTCTGATTATTATCTCACTTTAAATTAAAAGATAAATTACATTTATATAGTGCATTATGCATTATTACACTTCTTCACAACAATTCTATGAGGCAAGTGCTATTATTAAACTTATTTTGTAAATAAGGAAACTAAGGCTCAAAGAGATAAGTGACTTGTCCAGGATCACATAGCTAGTAACTAAGAATTATTCAATCGAGATCACTTTGACTCCAAATCTAGCATTCTACCCACTGTAAACGCCAAAACTGTAAGGATAATTTTAGTGTTTTGACTTAAAATCTAAAATAAGTGGACACCGGGAAATTCCCAAATATGAAAATACCCGTCAGCTCGGATTTATGGAGATTTTAATTAATAAAGAAAGAAGGAATTAAGGGAAGGAGAGAATTAATTTAAACTGCTCTGGCTCAGGCTGAGCCAAGCAGAAGTGAAAGGCCTAGGCCAAAGTGGCCTCCCTGAGCCTAAGGGAGAGCGAATCAGTCTTATTACTTACCAGAAGACCGTCTCCAAGCAAGCTCCACTCCTCCACTGAATCTCCTGAACTCCAATTCAGAATCTCCCTCCACTCCTAACTGAATTGCTCTCCAAACTGAATTACCCTCAACTGATTTTCTACCCTTCCTTTTAAAGAAAATTTTCTCTTATGTCACCTCCCCTAAATTTTCAGGTCTACCAATCATAGTAGATGCTTTTTTCAAGGACTGCCCATTCTTATTTCTCATCTTCTTTGGTTCCTTCTCTGGATTAGATTATATCTTCTGAGTACTTCACACCTCTTTGTTAAGCTTGCCTTTGGTAAATTGACCTTTTTGTAATTAACCTTTACAGGTACTTAACACCTTTTTGTATTAGATCTAAAAATAGACTTAGCTTAAGGTTCTAGCTTTACTATGAGGTATGAATTAGGGACTTTCATTCTTCAATCAGGAGTTTACAACTTTATCTTTCCCTAAGATACTGTCTGAGTAGGGTGGAGTAATTTTAAAAGTTCCCAATACATTCTTGATTCTTGTTAGACCAAGTATCTCCATTGTTACAATAAGGGAATCGCTAAATCAAATCTTCTAAAGTAGAGTCTGAGTAGTTTTTAAGATTCACACCACCAAACCAGATAAATGATCTCCAAAAACTTTATGCTACAGTTATGAAGGACTTATCTTTATTTAGCACAAAGCAAAATGGAAGTACCATTTTTGAGGTCACCATATATGAGAACATCATTACACAGATCTTTTCAAAACCCGAGAACATGCCAGGGTCTCCAAAGTGAAATCCATAATCACTCAAAAAAATTTCAGCTGAACTATTCATACAGGAATAATCTACCTGGACTATAATAATGCAAGTAGATGTTTGCCATTTCTTTCTCCCATTCATTTTGCAGATAAGGAAACTGAAGCAAAAAGTAGTGACTTGCTCAGGTCAATTAGTATAAAAACAGTCTCTCCGCAACAAAAAGGTAGAAACAATTTATAATCTGAGTCACTTATTTTTCAATCTCCCTCAACCCTTCTAATCCCATCAGTTCCCAGATCTTATCTGTTCTATCCCTACAATACCTCTATTTCTTATATTCATCTCCTTATCCTAAGAGTGTGAGACTTGGAGTAGGAAAGGCCTGAATTCAAATTCAGTCTCAGACAGAATAGCTATGGACAAGTCAAACCTTTGCCTAAGAGATTTCTGCCTAAATTTCCTCATCCCAAGCTCTTTGGGGCTGTTGTGAAAATCAATTGAGATTATATCTGTAAAACACTTTGAAAACCTTAAAATTATTTTAAAATATTACCTATTATTATTATTATCATCATTATCTGGATTATATTGCAAGGGCTTCCTACCACAGTCCATACAATAACTATGTTTAGAAAATTCAAGATTTTAAAACATAAAAATAATACTGTGAATTTCTGGTTGGCTGCTTTAGCACCACGAATCCTACCATGAGTATTCAACTATCTAATCTATAGTCTCTCAAAGGACAGAATTATCTGGACATCTAATTTCACAACATCACATACTCTCCAACCTATTATATAAACATTTTCATATTTAAATTATGCAGGAAGATTTGGAAGTCTGAAAACTTAATGCTTATTAAAAAGAACCAGCAGGGACTCTATAAATTATATGGAAAGAGTCACACCTCTGTGGAGTTAACTTAACCATTCAAAGATTTCTAAGAAAAGAGAATACACAATTTTGTTGAATAAGAGATGGTAGGGATCCTCTTCCCAGAACCCCTTTTCAAACTACCTGGCTTTAGTCCCAGAAACTCATGTTTGGGCCCTGCCAGGATTCTGAATACTGATTAGCTCTTCTAGTTTTAGCAAAGCTACCCCCCAAAAGTCTCCATCTAGTTTAAAGGACATCTGCTCCAAATATAGTCCTTGTTGTCCAACTCTGTGTGACCCCATTAAGGGTTTCTAGGCAATGATATTGGAGTGATTTATCAATTTACTTCTCCACGTTATTTTACAGATAAGGAAACCAAAGCAAACAGGGTTAAGTGACTTGCCATAAATCATATAGCTAGTAAATGTCTGAGGCCAGATTTGAACTCAGGGAGGGGCATCTTCCTGACTCCAGCCTGTGTCACCTAGCTGCCCCAAAAAGTTATTCAGTCTCTTTGGGACCCTATTTGGGATTTTCTTGGCAAAGATACTAGAGGTTTGTCATTTCCTTCTCCTGTCCACTTTACAGATGAGGAAACTGAAGCAAAAAGTAGTAACTTGCTCAGGGTCACACAATGAGTAAGCATCTGAGTCTGGATTTAAACTCAGGTCTTCCTGATCCAGTCTGGGTGCTCTATCCACTGCACTACCTATTTGTCTATAAAGACAGCCCAGTCTTCCAAAAAGAGGTTTTCAAACTGCAGGACACTACCAGACAGAATCAATATTCATGGAAAACAGAAAACAAAATACTTTAAAAGTTACCTTGTAAAATTTAAAAGTCTGGTAGATCAACGTATCATTAGGCATAAAAGATTACTACAAACCTAGAAAGAGACCTCTAGAGACATTGTATAGATTCAATTTAATACTCACAGAAGTATTGTTAAATATCTTTAACAATGACATCCATAAAGGCAAGGAAGATAGGTATTAGATTTACAAATTATCTGATAAAATTCAATTGAGACTCAAAACAATCTGTGCTTATGGAAAAAGCAATACACTTAGAATCAAAAGGCATGAATTTGCATTCTGTCATAGCCACTTACTGTATAATCTTAGGTGGATAAGTTTCCTCATCTGCAAAATGAAGGAGTTGACACATGCTCTCTAACATTCAACTTCTGTCACTGCAATTCTGTGATTAGGGTTAGGCTAGAATACCAAGTTGAAACCAGCAAGATGAAATCTAATAAGGATAAAAACTCTATAATTTGTTTTCAAAAGTATCTAGGACAGGCCAGGAAAGAGTTGGTTGGAAAGCAGGTAACACGAAAAAACTGACTAAAAATTTTGTACCAAAAAAAATATTGCCAAATTCTCAAAACTTCCAAGTCAACAAATAAGAAGTTAGAGGATAATAGAAATGACTATGTAAAAATAAGCTTTTGCACAAAAGATCCCAGTATAAAAAATATTGCCAAAATATTTTTTTAAATCTAATATCTAAAAAACTATAAAGAACTGACACAGACTTAACAGAATGAGATTCATTCCCCAATAAATAAGTGGTCAAAGCATATAAACAAGAAGTTCTATAAAGAAAAGTAGATTAGGAATACCTACAAAACTATGTTCTCAAAAAATTAAAATAAAAACATCTCAGACTCCCATTTACACACATTAAGTTGGCAAAGAAGTTAAAATTCATTGTTGGAAGGACTATAGAGAAAAATATATTATATTATACTAATGGGGAAGCTATGAATGAATCAGTGTCATCTTTCTGGAAAAACTGTTAACATATAAGCAACAAAACTTCATACTTGCTAAAACTGTAATTCTACTTACTAGAACTATATCCCATAGTTATCAGTGAAAGGGAAAATAAAACTCTACCTAGAACAATAAATTCTTAGCAATTTTATTTCTAATACTCTCACAAACTGTAAATAAGCCACATGCCCAAAGACTTGACAGAAGAATGAATAAACTGGAGCATATGTATATAATTCAATGGGATTGGACCATAAAGAATGAAAAACATGAGTAAAAGCATTTAGTAGAGATAGAGCAGAAAGGGACCTAACATATCATCTAGTAAAATCTCAAAATCAATCACAGTGATTGAGGTGCCAAGAAAGTTAAGTGATCTGCAAACAGCAATGATGTTGGTTAAGTGGCAGAACTGAAATCTAAACTCCGAATAATGAAATGAGGTAATCAGAGGTATAGAAAATGATTTTAAATGTATACTGTCCACAACTATGATTTAAAAAATAGCACCAGCAAGCATCAAGAAAATACACACAAGCTCTGGAAACAAACAAGAATCACAATGAGTTGATAATAGTGCCATGAGGATAGTACAAATACTGTCCTGCTTTTAAATTAGGAAATTGAGACTCAGAAACTTACGTAGCCTAAAGATGCTATCATTCAACAGGAGATTTAATAAATGCTTTTTATTTCATTCTCATAACATAGCTAATGTCAGAGGTGGAATCTAAATTCAGATTTCAACAAATTCTAAGTCCTGTCCACTTCCCACTCTCTTCCCTACAAATAACAAAGTTGGTGGTTTATATATAAACATTTTTCCTTCTTGATTATGCAACAGTTACTCACAATCCTAAGGCATTTTAAAGTTTGTAAATCACTTTTCTCACAAAAACCCTGTAAGGTAGGCAAGCACAATTATCATCACTACTGTTCTAAATTTGAAAAAACCAAGGCTCTGAGCAGGGAAAATGCTTACCCATAAATATGGCAGAATTAAAACCTGGATCTTCTCAACACAAGTATTGAGTACCATCCTTAAGGCCATTCATTCCCTCCATCCCACCTCTCCTCTCCAAAACCCTTACCTTCCATCTTGGAATCAATACTGTGTATTGGGTCCAAGGCAGAAGAGTGGTAAGGGCTAGGCAATGGGGGTTAAGTGACTTGCCCAGGATCACACAGCTGGGAAGTGTCTGAGGCCACATTTGAACCTAGGACCTCCTGTCTCTAGGCCTGGCTCTCAATCCAATGAGCTATCCAGCTATCCCCACCTTTTTTTCTTGAATGGTTAGATTTGTTGGTGGTTACTAAGTTTAGAATAAACATTTGAAAATGCCAGCATTTTTGATCCTTAAGTCCTCTTTCTCCAACATAAATATACTCATTTTTTAAAAACAATCCCTACATAGAATGATCATCTGTGATTCTTATGTTGACTACCCTCCTCTCAACATGCTTAACTTGGTAAAAGTTCCTCCCAAAAATCTTAGGATCAAACATAATAGAACAGAGAAAGTTTCATCAAGGCAGGTAAGCCCTTTTAAGTTCTTTTTGCTCATTTTTATTTTTCAGGAGACAAATATTTGCTTTATTATAATACTGTCCCTTTCAAATTAGCCTCCTCTCCCACTGAATATATTGAAAAAAAAATGAAAACATATCTTTCAGTACATATTTATATAGTCTGGCCAAATAATTCCCATATTAGTCATTTTTGAAACTGCATTTTAAGTTCATTTAGTTAAAGGAAAGCAAGTATCCTTTCAGTACTCTTAGTAGAGCGGGGAATCTTTATTTATAAGACAGTTGAGCAGAGTTCTCAAATCTTTCAATTATTTTTCTCTAGAATATCATCATTGTATAAAACTGTTCTCACTTCTCTGTATGAGTTCATGTTAACTCTGAAATTTTGATTTCTACATTTCTTATGGCACAGTAATATTCCATTGTATCCATATACTACAATCTGTTTCTGAAATTCCCTATAATAGAACATCCACTGAGTTTTAATTTTTGGTACCACAAAAAGTTGCTATAAATATTTTTGTACATGTCCATTCTTTGATTACTTTATGGCATAAGAGTTGTTATAGTTCAAAGGATATGAACATTTGAATAACTTTCTGGAAAGAGACCAAAATAGTTTTTCAGAAAACTGAACTATTAATAACTCCACCAACCATATTCTAGTGTACATGTTTTCCCACACTGAGGAAGAAAAGTGGTGCAATAGATTGATCACTGGGCTAGGTCAGGAAGATCCGAGTTCAAATTTGGTCCCAGACACTTATTAGTTTTGTAACACTAGGAAAATCACTTAACCTCTGTTTGGCTTAGTTTCCTCAGCTGGAAAATGGGGATAATGACAGCACCAACAACACAGAGTTGGTCTGAGGAGTAAATGAAAGAATTTTTATAAATAGCTTAACACAAGTGCCTGACACTTAGCAGGTACTATACAAATCTGTATACCCTTCCCCTATTCATTCTCCTCTTCTGTCACCCATGCCAATCTAAAAAAAAGGTAAAATAGAACATTAAAGTTGCTTTATTTACCTTTCTCTAATTATTAGTGATACAGAACATTTTTTGCATGATTACTAAAAGCTTGAATTTATTCCTTTAAAAACTGCTCATATTTTTTCACAATTTATCTACTAGAGACTGTACTTAGTCTTCTAAATTTGAATCAGTTCTTCATTCTGGAAATGAGAACTTTATCAAAGAAACTGGTTATAAAATTTTTTTTCCCCGATTAACTTGAATCCATCCTAATTTTTGCTTTATAAAAACTGTGCGAAAAATTTTCTAGTTTTATATATGCAAAATAGTCGATTTTATTTAGTTAAGAACCCTGCAGAGTGATTTTTTTTCCTTTGCTCCTCTCTCTTGCGATGTGACATTTTATATATACGACATATATACATGTAGCTTGTTTTTTGTGCAAGGTTAACTACTGGCCCATATCTAATTTCTGCCAGACCATTGTATGGTTTTGCCAGTACATTATGTCAAACAGAGTTCTTTCTGCATTAATTGGGGTATGGGTATACCAAACATTATCCTGCCATGTCTTTATTTATTTACTTATCTATCCATTCATTAATTTATTTATTTTTAGGGTGTTCTTCCATGGTTACAGGATTCATCATTTTTCCCAACATCCCTCCTGGAGCCAACAAGCAATTCCACTGGGTTATACATGTATTATTGTTCAAAACTTATTTCCATGTTATTCATATTTGCAATAGTGATATTTTAACATCAAAACCCTAATCATATCCCCATCAAACTATGTGATCAATCATATATTTTTCTTCTGTGTTTCTATTCCCACAGTCCTAAATGTCTGGATGTGGATAGTATTTTTTCCTCATAAATTCCTCTGGATTGTCCTGGATCATTGCATTGCTGCTAGTAGAAGTCTATTACATTTTACTGTGTTACAATGTTCTCCTGGTTCTGCTCCTTTTGCTCTGCATCAATTCCTGGAGGTCTTTCCAGGTCACATAGAAATCCTCCAGATCATCATTCCTTTGGGGGTTTGTCTTGTGTCTCGTGTTTGGACTTCAAAATTTTTGTTTAGGTCTGGCTTATTCCTCAGGAATGCTTGGAAATCTTCTATCTTATTGAATACCCCACCCCCATCCCCCAAAGAATATACCCATTTT
Source organism: Monodelphis domestica (assembly GCF_027887165.1). Lineage (NCBI taxonomy): Eukaryota > Metazoa > Chordata > Mammalia > Didelphimorphia > Didelphidae > Monodelphis > Monodelphis domestica. The sequence continues at coordinate 303,477,243 of NC_077227.1, read as the reverse complement.
TTTCTGGATAGGTGACTCTGGGTTGTAAATCCAAATCTTTTGCCTTCGTGAATATCATATTCCATGCCTTTCAATCCTTTAATGTAAAAGCCGCTTGGTCCTGTGTGATCCTGACTGTAGCTCCATGGTATCTGAATGGTTTCTTTCTGGCTGTTTCAAATATTTTTTAGTTGGCTTGGTGGCTCTTGAATTTAGCTATTATATTCCTGGAAGTTGTCATTTGAGGATTTATTTCTGGAGGTAACCTGTGATTTCCTTCAATTTCAATTCTATTTTCCTGTTCAAGGATCTCTGGGAAGTTATCTTTGATAATTTCTTTTTAAGATGATATCCAAGGTTTTTTCTTGATCAAAGCTTTCATGTAGTCCAATAATTCTCAAATTGTGTCTCCTAGATCTATTTTCTAGGCAGTTGTTTTTTCAATAAGATATTCCATGTTTTCCTCTGTTTTTTCCTTCCTTTGATTCTGCTTTATTATTTCTTTATTTTTCATGAAATTATAAGTTTCTAAATGGTCATTTCTGATTTTTAAGACCTGTTTTTCCTCTGTCATTTATTGGTTCTCCTTTTTTAATTGGTTGATTTCTTCATTTCTCTCTCCCACTTTTCTTCTGCCTCTCTTAACTATTTTTTTTAAAAGTCCTTTTTGAGTTCTTTCAGAATCTGTGTCCAATCTACATTTTTCTTTTGGACTTTGTGTGTATTGGCTTTCGCTTTCCCCTTCTATGTCTGTACCTTGTTTTTTGTCTCTATAAAAATTCTTTATAGTTAGGTGCTTTTATTGGTTGCTCATTTTTCAATTATAGATAGGCTTTGGGAGATGATGTGATGGTCTGAGGGCCATGAGCTCTGAAAGCCCCCTTCCTCTTGTTGATTCAATTGACTCTTGAGATGCTGATAGCTTAAAGAATTGCCTCAGGTTTAGGTGTAAGCTTTTGATCTCACTCGGATCTTGATCAGGTCAGGGGGCTGATCAAATTCTAGCCCTAGACTTAGGCTCAAGTTTTTGGTCTGACTGTGTACTTGAGCCAATCAGGCATGCCCTTGATTGTCCTGTCTTGGAGCTCTGCCCTGAACTTTATGCAAAAAGATCAGTACTTAGTACTGTCAGCCACCCCAAAGTGTGAACTCCCTGTGCTCGGGCCCTAGACTTCTTTACAGGTTCGAAATTTCAAGGGGGTATGGGTTGACTTGTACCACTACTTGCTCAAGCAGGATCTCAGGATCTGGATGTTGGTTTGGGCATAGGCTCCTGAACTTCAGACAGCAGATGTGGGGTGAGGGGTGTGGCTTGCTCTTCTCTCCTTGCTACAGCTTCTGGCTGACTCTGTTCTTCTCTCACCCCAGTGCCCCAAATGTTCTCTGCCTACTTTTTGTGGTTTTCTTTTCTTGAAAGTTGTTTTCACTCTGTCTCCTTGTTGGTTCTTTCACTACTATATTCGTTTTGTGGCAATATTTTAATCTTGGTTGGAGAGGATTCTTACGGTGGCATAGAGCCGCTCTGGATTATCTTCTATGGTAATTTTGAAGGAAATTTCTGTATTTACCTCTTCCTGCTAGGTTTTCTTATTTATATACAGGAATGCTGATGATTTATTTTATTTCCTACAACTTGGCCAAATTTTAATTGTTTTAATGAGTTAAGGCTGACTTTCTAGGAACCCCCCCCCCCCCCACCATGAGCACTATGGTCTGCAAAAGAAGGTAACTGTGGATTTCTAAGTCATGTGATCAACAAAAACCTCTCCAAAACATATAAAGCATCTTCATGTGTCTCCAGGGGCTAAGACACCCAGAAATAAAAAGTTTTAAAATCCACAAAATTGTATTCATTTACCCTAAACTGAAACAACATCCTTTTCCTACCTCCTATACTACCAATAATAAAGCTGCACTACAAATTTGACACACAAGTCAACACTTACCAAAAAAAACCCAACCCTATATTCCTTGCCTAACTCTTTTTCAGAGAGAGAGAGAGAGAGAGAGAGAGAGAGAGAGAGAGAGAGAGAGAGAGAGAGAGAGAGAGACAGAGACAGAGAGACAGAGAGACAGAGAGACAGAGAGAGAGGGGTTCAATCTAGGGAGATGGGTACCTTGCCCTGGCAATGGTCCAATAGATTGGAGCTTGAAAAGATCACTTGAAATATATCAGGAGAGGGAGAAACAGAATTCGGGGGGGGGGCACCTGATACCTAGAAGTAAGAGCAAAGATTCAGGGAGAAAATGGGGGAAAGCAAAGAAGGATAAAAAAGAAAAACCAGTATCAAAGAGAAGGTATTAGAAGGGGGAGGGGGGGGAGATGCACAATAATAAGGGGCATGTTGGGAGAGAGACCCTACCTTGGAATAATTTCTCTCAGAAATCTGATATAAATGGCATAGTCCTAGGATTAAGACTCAACAGAATAGGGGAATTCATGAGATAAACTTTATAAGGCAGTGGAAAAAAAAAAACAACTAGGGAGGAGAGCCTAGAAATGAATACTTAGAAATGGAAGTTTTTTGGTTTTTTTTTTTTAACCCCCACCTTCCATCCATTGGGATTAAGTGATTTGCCCAGGGCCACATACTAGGAAGTTTCTGAGGCCAAATTGGAACCTGGGACCTCTGGTCTTTAGGCCCGACTCTCAATTTACTGAGCCACCCAGCTACCACCTGGACATGTTGACTATATGAGTAATACAAAGAAATGAGAGAAACTAGATAATTACAGGGGCCATGAATCAGAACACAGCAGTCTAGAAAAGGCAAAATGACAGAGGAGTAAAAAATCTGTTTTGAAAAAGAATGCAAAAATGAAAATTTAAAAATAGGAAACTGAAGGAAAGGTATAGAAGGGGGAATCTACTTGACTCAGAGAAAAAAGGGGGGAAAGAACAATTATATAATCTGATAAAAGCAGGAAGGAAAAGGAACTAGCAAGCAAAACCCCAAAGGGAAAGAGGGGTAACTAAAGGGAACATAATACGTTTACAGCAGAAGAGGAGAAAAATCATGGGAAAAATACTAAGATATTAAAGACTAATGGAGGAAAATCTAAATCTTTAATATGAATGTATTAAATAATCTAATTTTTTAAAAGTGATAGTTTGCATAAGAAAACAAAATCCTACTCACAGCAAAACCAGAATACAAATAACTACATGATGCACATTTATGTACTAACAAAACTGAATATCTTCACAAATATAAAGAACACTGTAAGAACACTAATTAAGAGAGTTTAATCCAATTTCAGAAAAGGAAAGAAATGAAGCTTTAAAGGTATAATCAAAGAAAAATAGCTCCTGGTCCCAATGTAAATACCTGAGAATTTTATCAAAGCATAGATATAAGGAAAAAATAGTTCTATTACTTCTACCAGGAAAATATAAAACACAGGGAAAAAAGGACAATATCAATAGCAATCAGTAACTCAAAAATAATTTAAAATTACAGTGATAATTTTATCCAAGAAATCATTCATTATGACCAAGTGAGATCTATACCAGGGATACAAGAAAGGTTCAACATAGTGGGAAAGAGGCCCTAACATGGAGCAGTGTTCTCTCTACAGAGTGTCATTGTTCTAGGAATGAGGCTAAACGGAAAAGGGGAATCCAAGAGGCAAGCTCTAAAAGGAAGTGGAAAAAGCCACCTAGAAGAGGAAACAATCAAAATAAAAGCATAGGAAAACAATCAATACAATCATCTTAAAAACCCAAACATTATCATCATCTCAAAAGACAGTGAAAAGACCTATGACAAAGAAAACACTCTTTGTGCTAAAAATCCTTAAACAGCACAGGACTTTAAAAAATATCATAAAAAGCATCTCCAGAGCAAAATGCAAACATCCTATGCAGTGGGCTACCCTAGAATCTTTTCTAATAAATATGAGCAAAAGATTAAAAGTAATAAAATTATAAAGTTTAAAGACTCAGTTGAAGATATGAGAGAATACAAGCTCTTAACTGACTCACCCCTTTGTTGAGAGGGGAGGGCCACAGATGTTACACAATGTACATATTTTCATATTTTTCAATATATTACTAAGCAATCAATTGTGCTGATTTCTTACATAAGATGGCTGAGAGGGAGAAAATATTTTGCAACATGATGTAAGAAAGAGAAGATATAACAACTTTTGTGTTATCTCATGGCCTATGCTCATTTGCTCATTTTTTTTTGTCTTATTGCTATACTAAGAATTTCTAATCTTATGTTAAATATCACTGGTGATAAGAGATTGTGTTGTTTTACTCCTAATCTTAGCAGAAAGCCCGGTAATTTTTCTCTATTACATATAATATTTGGTCTTGGATTTAGAGATTGATTTACCATATTAAGGAAACATCCATTCATTTCTAGGATTTCTTTTTAATAGAAACTTTTAAAAACAAAAATCCTCTTAAGATCTATGTACAAAATCATATGATTCTTTATTACATAGAATTAAGCATGGCTTTATGTATAGTCAACCAACCAACCACAAGGTTTAACCACTAGTATGAACCCAATGTGGTCAGAGTGTGAAATCTTTCTAATTTGTTGTAATAGTCTACTCACTTTTTTTTACTCATATTTAAAACTTTTGCATCAACATTCACTAATAATATATTGGTCTATAGTTTCCTTTTGAAAATCTTTTTCTCTTCCTGGTTTAGATATCAATTACCACATTATCATCACAGAAAAAGATTGAAAGAATGTCTTCTTTTGTTATTAATGCAAACAACTTGTGTAGTATTGGAATTTTTTTTTTAAAGTTTGATAGAATTCAAACATGAACACAACCAATTCTAAAAGATTTTTCATTGGGAATTCATTTCTATTTTCTTTTTCTGATGCTGGGATACTATTTCTTCTTTTGTTAATAAGAATATTCTATATTTAAGTGTCCATTATTTTCTTCTAAGTTATCAGTTGTGAGCAATGATATGATTATATTATAAGGATATATATAATTAAGCAAAATAGTTTCTGATAATTTCCTTCATTTCTTGGTCATTGTACATTCTCCTTTATTTTTGATACAACTTTGATTATTCTCTTTTTCAAAATCAGTTTAACTGTTTATTTTTAATTTTTTTTAAGAAAAGAAAAAAGTGGGGGTAGCAAGGATTCAGTGCATTGAGAGGTAGGCCTTGAGATGGGAGGTCTTAGGTTCAAACCTGGCCTCAGTCACTTCTTAGTTGTGTGACTCTGGGCATTGTTCAGACTTTACTGGTCTTCTGACCTGAAACCAACATATAGTATTGATTACAAGACAGAAGGTAAAGAGGTTAAAAAAAAAAAGCTCCTAGTTTGGCACAGGCTCAAGTGATAAAGGGAGATGAGACAAGAGGTACCTTACCCTAGATTCTATGACAGTAGTGGGGCAGAGTTAAGATAGTGGCCTAGAAACAGCAAAAATTGAATGCTCTGTGACTACCCTTCCATACCAATCAAAACAAAGACCTTCAAAAAAGACAAAAATCCAAATCCAACAACAAGACAGAGTCACAGAACTCTCCTGCTCCATTCAACTTAAAAGGTACATAGAGAAGGTTGAATTCTTGGGTATACAGGAAAGAAGGAAAGTACCAACATCCCTCTTCCACCAACTGTGAATTGACCTGCAGTGGGACTCAGACTGGCTGATGGTAGGATCTCAGGGCAAGGGCTGCAACCACAAGAGTGCCTTGGTTCCACCATGTAAGGCTTGGGCTCTGACCACAACTGGCAGGGAGGCAGCTGGCAGAGAAGAGGACCAGTTGGTTGCTGCCTTTAGCTGCCACACCTTCACTTTGGGCCTTTGTGCAGCTGGGGGGAATTTAGCCTTATTAGCTCTGCAGGTCAGCTCAACTGGCCTAATCCCATATACCAGCAGAGCAGAGAAGAAGCCTCCAGAGGGTATAAGAGCTCAAACTCACAAAACCAGCAAATAACCAGAGGAGCAAGTGTACAGCCCATAAGGAGGGGAGGGCAATAGTAGTAGTCTCTTGGTAACTGAGGATGACGATTGTGTGCTTTCATCTGTGATGTAGATGAGTGTGCACAAAAAACACTTGTGCGTGAAGGAGATTTAAGTGGAAAAGTCGATGCACAGACAGTCCCACTCTCTCGGAGTTGGAAGCCTGGGGAAAATATGAGTAAACAACAGAAGAAGAAAAAAGAAATTCCCACTGAAAGCTTCTATTCAGAAAAAGAACAAAGAACAGATGGAACAGAGGAGGACCAAGGAACATTAAGCAAAACATCAAAAACTCCAGGGAACTGGATGCAGGCTCTGGAAGAGCTCAAAAACCAAAAGACGGGTTGAAGAAAATTGGGGAAAGAACATAAAAAGCAATAAGTAGGTCATCTGATAACATAGGCACATGAACTTAAAACAAGAAAATAATGCCTGGAAAGTCAGAATTGACCAGCTCAAAAACAAGGCAGAAGAATTAAAAGACAAAGAAAATCATTTACAAAGAAAAATAATAGATCAAAAGGAATAGATTCTCTGACAGAAGGTAAGGATTTTAAGAAGGAAAATATACTTTTAAAAAATCAATTCAATAGTCTTTTTGTTTTTTAGTTTAACAATCTCCACTTTATCAGAATTTCTACTGTTATTTACTTGAAGATTTCTTAACTGTTAATTTTTTAAAAAAATTTTTCAGTGATTTGTTCCATCAAGTCAATAAACATTTATTAAGTGTCTATGTTCAAGGCACTAGCCAAGTGTTGGATAAACAAAGGCAAAAGACAGTTGCTACCTTCAAGGAGCTCACAATCTAATGGGGAAAGACAATACATAAAAATTAGTTGAAAAACAGCAGGGAGGGGGTGCACAACAAAGTCCTGAAGGCAAGTGGGAAAAGATGAAATGGCTGCCCTGGGAGTTCTCCAATGTCCAATTCTCAAATTTTTTCATTAAAAGGGAGAGAAGGATCCCAAGCAAGGAAATACTATGGAAAAATAAGTTTCAAAGTTGATGTGAGTTTCTGGAGAACAGATTATAAAATAAAGTCTGGGAGATCAGTTGTGTTTTGTTCTATCTTTTGCCGATTAAATAATTTAGATATAAAACTTTCTCCTCAGAATTATTTTCATTGCATCTATAAGTTGGTATACTTTCACATGATTACCACTTTGACAGTTTTTTTTTCTGCTTTGCTTTTTTGACCCATTAATTCTTTAAAATTATTTTGTCTCTACTTTTTAATTCTTGAAGGGTCTTTCTTTCATATTACAACATGATAACTGATGTGCTTAATATGTCTGCTTTTCTAATTTGGAACTATGCCCAAAGGGCGACAAAAGAATATCTACCCTTTGACCCAGCCATAGCACTGCTGGGTCTGTACCCCAAAGAGATAATGGACACAAAGACTTGTACAAAAATATTCATAGCTGCGCTCTTTGTGGTGGCCCAAAACTGGAAAACGAGGGGATGCCCATCAATTGGGGAATGGCTGAACAAACTGTGGTATATGTTGGTGATGGAATACTATTGTGCTAAAAGGAATAATAAAGTGGAGGAGTTCCATGGAGACTGGAACAACCTCCAGGAAGTGATGCAGAGCGAGAGGAGCAGAACCAGGAGAACATTGTACACAGAGACTAATACACTGTGGTATAATCGAACGTAATGGACTTCTCCATTAATGGCGGTGTAATGTCCCTGAACAACTTGCAGGGATCCAGGAGAAATAAACACCATTCATAAGCAAAGGATAAACTATGGGAGTGGAAACACTGAGAAAAAGCAACTGCCTGAATACAGAGGTTGAGGGGACATGACAGAGGAGAGACTCTAAATGAACACTCTAATGCAAATACTATCAACAAAGCAATGGGTTCAAATCAAGAAAACATGTAATGCCCAGTGGACTTATGCATCGGCTATGGGGGGTGGGGGGAAGGAAAAGAAAATGATCTATGTCTTTAACTAATAATGCTTGGAAATGATCAAATAAAATATATTTAAAAATATATGTCTGCTTTTCTGTATTTTTGATGAGATGTAAGTCAATTTTTGTAAAAATGTCATGTGCAACTAAGAATATGTAAAGCCCTTTCTATTCCCATTCTCTTTTTTGCTAGGAATTGCTGGGAATCTGTCATCTCTAAGTTTTCTAATGTTCTATCTATGTCCTTAACTTCCTTATTGTTTAGTTATCATCCCTTGTTTAAATTTGTTAGTTCTGAAAGGTATATATTAAACTTTCCTAATCATGTCTGACTCTTGTGACTCATTTCGGGTTTTTTTGGCAAAAATGTTGAAGTGGTTGGTCATTCCATTCCTCATGTGAAATCATGGCTGTTACCCCTGCTTTTTTTAGTTTAACTGAGGCAAAGTAGGTCTTAGCTCTTCATTATGACCATATTTGAATTTTGATGTTTGAAAATGTTTCTTTTAAACATATTGTCAAATTTTGCTTTCTAATTTATTCTGTTATCCATTTCCATTTTATGAGTGAGTTCATCATATTAACAGTTATGATTGGTGGAGTTGTGAATTGATCCAACCATTCTGGAGAGCAATTTGGAACTATGCCCAAAGAGTGATAAAAGACTGTCTGCCCTTTGATCCAGCTATAGCACTGCTGGGTTTGTACCCCAAAGAGACAATAAGTAAAAAGACTTGTTCAAGAATATTCATAGCTGCGCTCTTTGTGGTGGCCAAAAGGAAAATGAGGGGATGCCCTTCAATTGGGGAATGGCTGAACAAACTATGGTATATGTTGGTGATGGAATACTATTGTGCTAAAAGAAATAATAAAGTAGAGGAATTCCATGGAGACTGGAACGACCTCCAAGAAGTGATGCAGAGCGAAAGAAGCAGAACCAAGAAAACATTATACACAGAGACTGATACACTGTGGTACAATCGAAGGTAATGGACTTCTCCATTAGTGTCAATGCAATGTCACTGAACAATCTGCAGGGATCTAAAAAACACTACCCACAAGCAGAGGATAAACTATGGGAGTAAAAACACCGAGAAAAAGTAACTGCTTGACTACAGGGGGGAACGGGATACGACTGAGGAGAGACTCTAAATGAACACTCTAATGCAAATACCAACAACATGGAAATGGGTTCGAACCAAGAACACATGTGATACCCAGTAGAATCGTGCGTCGGCTATGTGAGAGGTGGTGGGAAGGAGGTGGGGGGGAGGAAAAGAAAATGATCTTTGTTTCCAATGAATAATGTTTGGGAATGACCAAATAAAATGATGTTTAAAGTGGGGAAAAAAAAACAGTTATGATTAACTGTTTTCTTATATCTTATCATACTTTTTCCTCAACTCCCTCTTTACAAACGAGAACATGATAGTTGAGTGTCTGACAATTATAATCTTCTAAAGGAAAGTGTTTCCTCCTTGTGGTAGCTCTTCTCCTTACCCTGCTTTTGATCCCAGATTTTAATCTTTCTTACTATCCCTTTAAGATTCTCTTTTTCACATTCCTCCCTTTATCAATGGAGCTAATTTTACTTATGACTATTCCCTTCTCCACCTTAGACCCTTTCCTTTATACCCCTTCCTTGTCCTTGTGCCTGTCCCTGTTCTTTAGGATTACATATATCTTCAAGTAACTCCAAGATAGGAACAATGGTCCAAAATGCACCAAAATATTCACAACAATATTCTTTACAGTAGCAAGAAGATGGAAATAAAACAGATAATGAACCAACTGGCAATTGATATGATGTTATGAAAAAATTACCGTGCACTTAGAAATAAGGAATGAGGAATCAGGAAGAACCTTATGTAGAGCAAAATAAGCAAAATCAAGAGAATAATGTTTGATGACTATGACAGCAGAAATGAAAAGATCAATGAAAAGAAGTCAAATGCTGAGTGCTTGAAAAACCAGTAACACTCCTGGGAACCAGATAAAGAAATAGACTCCACATAAGAGAAACAAGGAGGCAAACATAATTCTATTCATAAGAAGTTTCAATGAAGGTAGGAGAGTTGAAATGACAATGTAAAGAAAAAGGTCAGTGCCAATAACACTTAAAAAATTTAGTCTTGATGTAAAAAACATTTCCTTATAATTAAAGCTATCTAAAAGTGAAATATTATGATTAGCAATCAGTTCTGTCTCATCAAAGGTCTTTTGGTAAAAGCTAGATGCATATTTATAGGCATATTGTAAAGAAGATTCTTGTTAAACTATTAGTTCAATGCAATTAAAAATGTATTCAGTACAAATATATGCCAGTCAAGTCTCTTCCATCAAGTAACTTACCTTCTAATTATTTAGGCTAGACTGACTCTTAGATCCCAACTATGTGATTCTGTGATTTTTATAAAGGAAGTCCTCATTAAGAAAATGCTGCAAGATTCCAGAGAAGAAGGTTGTTTAACAATAGGATGATGCAATTAGGGAGCTAGTTCTTTAACAATAGTTGTTTCTAAGTCTGGGATGGTTTAGATGTAAGGATTAAAGAAGACTATAACAATAAAGGATTGCTAACTCAGAAAAAGAAATAGCTTCAAACCCACCTCAAGACTCAGTTACCAATGGGTCTATTTTTTGTTTTCACCTCAGGTTGATTCATTATTATTTTCAAAACCAAGAAGCAAGGTTAAGTGCGGGGAAGGCCAAGAGTCACTCATCCCAAAAGCAAGAAGAACCTTTCATCTTCTCTCATTCTCATGGAAGCAGACTATGTACAAGATGAAACCTAACCACCTCTGATTTAAAACATATATTTGACTTGTTTCAACTTGTAGTGATACATCTGAACTGATTAATCTATATACTTACCCAGCTCTAATCTAGTAAACGGGAAATTCTGTAACCAAAAGGTGGCATTTAACACATGATAATTATGAAGTTAAACTGCCTATATATGACTTTAAAAGATCAGTTAGTTTTAAAAAGCAACTAAGCAGTCCTGATTCAATGTTGCCACCTGGTGGGCAGCTTAGGGTACTATCTTATTGAAGTGCTAATTCCTACTATAGTTCTAGTTATCCCAGGGACTAATTGGAGTTCAGTGGTGGAGTTCTATCAGGGACTTGTCTGCTCCTAGGGAAGATCTCTTCTTTCATTTTCACTTTCTTGGGGGGAGGGAGGGAGACACACACACATCTATATTTAGAGTTATCAGGTTTTCCCTTATATCTGTGGTTCCAGCATCCTGGAATATATCTCAGAATGTATTCCCCATCAATATGGGTGTCATGTGGTACACTATGTGGTACACACATTCTTTAACCTTGTCCCCTACTTCTGAATGTTAACTAGGTACCTGGAAAATTCTCTTTCCCTGTCTTCTAATCACAATTCACCTAATTTCTAAAACCAGAAACAACAAACAACTCTAATAATGATTGAAAAATATAAAAGGAATACCAGTGATACATATGAATTTAGGCAAAGGAAAGTAAATGGTGGAGTGAAAGGAGATAAAATAATCAGAAACATTGAATGCTACAAAAAAACATAAGTACCCATAACCAATGATGATACACAAGAGAAGAGAAAATGAATACAATTATTTTCTAATGAAAAAGAGGTGAGGCATAACTAGGTTGGGATACTTTATACATTGTAAGAAACAGTCTATACTGGCTGTTTTTACTTAATCATTTTCCTTTGTTGAAAGGGAAGGTTCCAATTTGGAGGGTAGGTAAGAAATAATCACGATGAAAAGACAAAAGGCATAAATAAAATATATTTAAAACTTCTTTAAGTACTTTGGCTATATCTTCCAATTCTGACTCAGAAAAAATTAGAACAAGAGTCTCCATTGCTTTTGTTGGAGGTAGGGGACTAAGGATGTAAAATGCTGCATGTAATGTTTATTTTGCTTAACTATTTTTTCTTCCTTTGGTATAAGGGAAGGCTCAAAGCTTGGGCTAAGAAAAGTTCAGCAAAAATGACTGAGATATGAAAACAAAAGTTCTTGTCAATAGATTTAAATGTGATTTCCCTTCAACACCAGTAGTTAGAAGAAATAAAACTTATTCAAATTATATAACATATATAAAATCATTTTCTATGGGTTAATTACTAACATTGGAATAATGTATTTTTAAACTATTCTTCCTTCAAAATACACCATATTTCATCCATTTAATTCAACAAACATTTAGTCAGTAATTACTATGTGCAAGTCTTTGCCCTGAAGACAATTACATTGTGGATAAAATGGGCTCTTGTGGAATAATCCAGGGTACATAAGAATGGATAACACAGTTCCTGTTTATTAAAACATTCTTAACTAGTGATTCTATAGCTTCTTCTCAATTCTTCTTGACATCTCTATGTCATGACACAATTGAAACCCCTATCCTCATGGGTTTTTATTACATTACATTACTAGTTCTTCTGTTTAACTGTTCCATCTCAAGTTCTGCTGCTAATTTTTTATCATCATATCATGTCCCCTAACTATATATTCATCAAGGCTGTCCTAAGATCTTCTCTTTTCTTCCTAAATTTTTACTTGATGATCTCATCAGTTTCCCTCTAAATCAATTTTTATCTGTAAGCAAATGACTTCAAGATGAATATTCTAGTCTCCCACAGCTCATATCACAAATTATGTATGGAACCAAATGGTCTCTAAGGTTCTTTTCACCCTCATTTTTATAATTTTAATGTCAGGGGATGATCTGTACACAACTGAAACTACACACATCCCAAATGGAAATTTCTTTCTCGAAAAACTCTCTCTTCTGAATTTTCCTGTTACTACCAAATGTTTGCTGATTGACTAAATGATTAATCAATGAGTTCTAAGAAAAAAAATAACATGTAAATAAACTTTTGAATACAGCCCATTCTCAAGTTAGAATCTGTTTTTTTCTGGGGACCAGGATCTTAGCTATGGAAGAGATAACTGATAGATACAAGGCAGTCTTTAACATAAAAACTAATACATTTCAGGACCATTAAAAAATTGATGAGGTTTGGTACAAAAACCCCCAACAATCAACAAGAGGAAATAAAACAACTACCTAGATTCAGGTACTAATTTTCTGAAAGCAGCAGATTCTTATATAGGCATGGAAAGCAGGTTGCCTTCCTTTGAAAGACATACTCATTTTTAATCATGAAACATTTAGAGAAATTTTAAAACAAAGCTTGACTTTGTCACTAGAAGGAAGAAGATAAAGACTGGGTTGGCACTTTATTTTTCTGACACTGCCCTAAAAAAATTCAGTCTAAATCATGTTGATGAGTTATATACATATACAATCACATCATCTAAAACTATGTAAAATAATCAATAAAAGAAGTTTATTTTCATGTAAGATTATACAGGTGTCTCTTAGTTTTAGCGATAATGGCCACCTTCTTACTCTCTGCTTTTTTTAGTTCTCAGTTGCAAATTGGGATAATAATATCTCATATGGTTGTTGTAAGGTTCAAATTAAATGATTTTAAACTTTAGAGCATTATTTAATTGCCAACTATTGATGCTTCTGTTCTTCTTCCTACTAAAAGGAAAAAAAAACATTGAAGATGGTTTAGCCCTCAACAACCTCCAATCATAAATGTACTCAAGCTGACTTAGATAAATCAACCATCACTTAGTGTGAGGATGTTGCCTACAAACTGACCTGGAAACACTTAAACTTAATCACTGAATTAAAATGTGTGGTGCTTCTCTATTGTTTAGCAATGAGACCTACGGTTACTGTTAAGTTATGAAAAATATAATGTTAACAGAAAGTTAATCACATTGTTTTGAATATAAGTAAAGTTTCTATAAACAAGAAAAAACTTAAACCAGTCTTTCTAATGACTTAAATTGAAGTTCAATAAATGTTTCCCAAATGCTTTATTATATATATTACATATATAGTTTATATTTATTTATATTATATATAGTTTTTTAACTGCTAATATTTCCATCTATGATTATATAAAGCTCATAAAAGTAAGTACTTAGGTTAAAGGGGAAGAGAGCTTGCCTCTAAACATGCAATGTAAAAGGGTAGAGCAATGTGAGAGATGAGTTAATTTTTCAATTCAAAGACATCTGGAAATCTTTTGGGAAGTATAAGGAAGGAAGAAAAAAAGAATGCTTGAATAGTTTCATAGAAACTAGAAGGTCTCAACAGTCTGTAATTGAAGATATGTCTAAAGGGTTTCAGGAAAGGCAGACAAATTTTTTTAAGTTAGTTTTACATTACTTCATTCAGCAGGTCTCACAAACATTTCACTGATATAATATTTCAAAATAAGAAAACAAATGAAGGCTGAAAATGTACTTTTACCATGTGCCAATGGAATACCTCAATAATCAATGCTCAGAAAATTAAATACCCTTCCCAGAACCCAGAGAATTAGCTTTTAGAATGCTGACCCTTTTCATCAAGATGCTCAGATATAGTCAAGATAGAGCCAAAAGCAGAATCCATCCTTAACACCAACCTGATAAAACTGTAGTCATTACAATGCCTGGCACCACACCAAGAACTGTGATCTGTACTTGAGCTCTTAATCTTCAGTCCACCCTGCCAGTGGCAAGCACCCTCCCAGATCCAGCTGCATTCCCAGCCCCACTGAGAAGAGCATGAAGCAAATGATTCCTCCCTCCCTCTCCTCACTTCCACTAGTCCCAGAGACCCAAAGGGAGGTGCAAGTCCCAAAGGAGCACTCACTTGCATGTTTGTCCGCCAGGGCAATCAGGGTGCTTGAGATGTCTCTCCTTCTGTAGAAACACACCACCTTGGCCTCCACATTCCCATTGGCTGTCTGTAATGGTGAAGGCACATGTGGGTTTGAGAAGCACAAAACAGAAAATGCCAACTAAGTCATTAACTCTCTCCAGGAAATTGTGCTATATACTGGTGTGAGACAATCCTGAGATTAGCAAGTCCAAAGTACATCCAATGTGTCCAAGGACACAACCTTTCTCATTAAGGGAGACCAAAGAGAGTTGGCTGCCAGTTCTGTGTGGCCTTTCCTATCATGATTATACAGAATGAGTCTGTGGCATCCAGTGGTGGTATCAAACTCATATAAAAACTGATCTCTCTAGGCTTCATAATGACTCAGAAAACCACAAATTAACATTATCTGTATTGTACTGTATTTTTATTTCATGAAAACTTTTTTCAATTATATTTTAATATGATTCATTACATTTTAATCTGGGAGTTCTGGTGTTGCATGAGGTTGAGGGCAAATGACATCTCTGGCACAATGTCTCCAGTAGATAATTATAAGCATTATATGGGGGGAAAAAATTCAGCCTTTCCTTATTTTACAACAAGGTATTTGACAAAAGAAATGAGTCTTAATTGCTATATGAAGTTCAAATATCTTGAAAGATAGCTTGTGTTGTTAACCTGAAAGAGTCAGCTGTCTTCTCTCCTTGAAAAGTGGTGCTTCCTAGAATATTAGAAACCATTGAATTCTTTCAATCTCAAAAATTATCCTCCATAACAAAAGAGAATGGAAATATTCACATGAGCATTTTCACATGAGCTGAGTCAGGGTTTAAAAAACAGAGGCGGTGTTAGGACTGCTAATTGTCAAGTAAGAAAGACATGCTGAATGTAGTTTGAAGCTACATCTTAATGTTAGTCTAAAGTTAGTATCAGAAGTTAAGAGTATAGGAATGGAAAGAAAAGGACTAGGGAAAAGAATATGAAAGGATACAAAGTTAGAAAATGGCAAAAGGAAAAAGGAAAACAGCATCTGAAAATAAAATTTATACATCAGAGAAAAGATAATCCAATGTTTAGCAGAAAACAACTGTAGATAAGGGATGGCCTGAGAAACATTATGGGGCAATGAAGAAATTCCATAAGGAAAAATCTTAGCTGAGAATGACTCCAACTACAGATTTCCACTAAAAATACTAAGATGCAAAGGAATGGCAAAAGTCAAAGGGAAAACTACTCTTACAATGAGGAAAATGAACAAAGGCAAACAAAATGCAACTGAGATCACTAAAATATCTGAGAAATGGGTAACAAGAGTTTTCCATCTAGACTGTCTTGAGGATCAACATCAGGTCTGGAAAAACTGAATGAAAATATAAGTTTAACTTCCTAAAACACATATCTTCCTAGAATAATTCCTTTATTTTAAAAAAAATGTTCTAATTATTGTAGATATTATTCCCAAAGATCTTTTATTGATTTTTCTGTCCAAGAAACCTGATTCCCTTTAGGAATTATAAAGAGAAATCAAGGGCCAAAGAAAATTTGTGCTCTATTGAGTTTGAGACAACTTAGCCTACCACCACATAGACTCCTAGAATTTCAAATATTTTGTTGGATTCAAGGGCTTGGCAGAGGGAACAGAGGTCCTAGTCATTCTCATTTTGTGTTGCTGATTGCCAAGGGGGAAAGAGGGAGAGGAAAAGATAACATTGCAGAGTAGCTCTTTATCTGAATTGGTATTCTTTTTAATATTTAAAATTATATCCCTTTTAAATCTTATTCTAAGTAGTGTGGTTGTTTTTTTTTTTAATTGCATTTTAAGGTCCTTAGGTGTTACATTACATTCAAATCCTGAACCTAAATCACTAACTGACCTAATCTAGTTCCTACCTAGAATATTATCTAGCTACACAAGACAAGTGGAGCTGATGCTAGGCCAATCGTTACTTAGGTATTATATATCGGGGGAAAAGAGCTTTATAATCAGTGAAATGCAGCATAATAGCTCTAACAACATCATTAAGGGTTAAATTCAATCAAAAGGATCCAGGAAATATTAATAAAATTATTTAGCTAATGGAATAAACCTCCCAAACAGCTTAGAAGAGGGAATTTCTTTCAAGGGAGAGATTATTTAGTTTGTTAAATTATAGTAGAACCCCACAAAATGAGGAAAAAGTTAGGTGGTCCTAAGATTGGGCTTCTCCAAGATACCATAATACTCATTTCAAGTTTTACAAGATGCTGAGCCCGGTCACTGGGGTAACCTCCTTCTGCACAAAGATTTGAAGAAGCAAAGAAGGATGTAAAGGGCTACTATTCCACACGCTCAAGTAACACAGCTGTAGAATGAGCATATATTCTGTCTTCACATGTATATGTGTATATTGGAAAAAGGGGATCAGTGGACTGACTGAAAAACAAGGGGAAAAAGCTGTTAGAAGACCAAAAGGAAGCTAAACAACTTGTAAAGTAAAAAAATATAAAGACCAGATGATCAAAAAGCCTAAAGATCAAAGCTTTGCTAACCTGTAGCATTAATACCTAAGATAGCAAAGTAAGAAGGGAAAAGAAAAAGAAAAGCAATAAAAACTAGTCTTCAGACCTTGCTTAAAGATTTTTAACAAAAGATAGTTTAGGCCTCTAGTCACTGTGTCAGGGCAGTGAGCATCCAATACCATTTCTCAGTGGCTGAATAGGAAGACTAAGGTGAAAGAAAGAAGAAAATATTCCATGTAGGACTCCCCTGATTTACAAAGAGTACTGCTTAGAGCATTCATGAGAGATGCTAACATGATTAATACTAGTTCAAAATAGGCAGATTAGAAAACCTCTGCAAGTAGTTAGGAAAACAGTTCATATAGCAACAGCCAGGAGGAAATATGGCCCTCTCAAACTAGGAAGCCACTAAAGAAGTCTCATGGAAATTGGCAGGAAGGACTCATACAACATTTGTGCTTGGCACTTACAGAAATGGGAAAGAGGTTTGCAATGATGGACACAAAGCTTAAATAGTCCGCCTCCTCACAGACATTTGCTAAATCCATTCCTGACTACCATCTAGGATTCTAATTTGTGATCATTCATTATTTACCATCCCTTTCAGAAATAACCTCATTTTTTCTCACTTTTTTATTTCTCTTCAAACGAACAAGAGGATAATGAATCACTCTCTGATATGTGTTTATTCATGGAAAAAGATGCATCTGATTTCAAATGGAGTTCTGAGTTGAGTACTCATAAACAGGAGACCTGAATTCTAACTCCACTTCTACCTAATCCTTAATGCCCACAAGATGTCTTGCCAATGGTTCAAATTCTGGACATACTAAAATCAACTCTCCATCTCCCCAATAACTTACTGTTTGTCAGGGGTAATCCATTGTTGGTAATCCTGATGTTGGTGAAGAATTGAGTCTATAAACTCCCCCCCTCCCCATCTCCCTATTTAATAACCAAATATATTATTATTTTTTCAAAATGTTTTTCATACAGAAATGGCCTTTTTCAATATTCCAATGCCCCAATCCAACTCTATTGCATTATCATCCTAACCAGTCCCCTAATCTTTAAGCTTTTTTCATTTAAACTCTCCAAACACAATCAAACTAATGTTCTAAAAGTATAACTTTGATCACCTCTACTCAAAAACCATCAAAGACTCAGGATGTAACAAAAACTCTTACAAAGAAAGCAATTATTTGGTGAACTGAGAATTGAATGAATTTTAAAAGTAAGTATTAATATGTTCAAAGCATTTATGGTTTTAAAGGAGCTCACATTTTAATGAGGGTAAACTGAAGGACCAGCTACAAATACAATGAAAAAGAACAACTGTTATTAAGGTACAACTGAAAAGCAGACACAGGAGAGGGGAGAGAACATTCATTTATTAAATATCAGGCACTGAACGAAGAACTTTATAAATATCTTGTCTAATCTTCATACATCTTTAAAGTCATTACCATTGATGTTGATAAAAACCATATTCATTTCTAATGTGGAATCATATGATAGTGCCAAAGACTTCAGTGTTGAGAATTTTATTTTCTGATATTCAGTAACTGTAGCTGCTGATAAGTAGGAATCTGCAGTTGACCAGTGTTTTATATATTGTTTCCCTCGATGATAGCTGTGAGGTCTTGGGAGAAAGAAAGACCATAGGTCTAGGAGATACTGCTACTAGCAGGGCTCTTGCTTATCACTTTCTGTTAGAGGCAAATATGTACAGGGACTAGGGTTGGTGGCCAGGACAGCAGGCTCATTCTTCACCAGGGTTGCTCCTCTCTATGATGGCTTCACGGGGCAGCTGTACCTAGTTTGAAATACGGTCAAGAGTAGAGTGCTACTATTTTGCTAATTTGTTATTATTCACATCCAATTTAACTCTTCTGACTGACAGCCTCCACTAACTGCCTTTAACTTTCTAATTTTATCTCCCCTTAATCTTGAACAGGAATCCTCCAATTTAGCCCCAAATCTGTCTACTATGCCTTGTTCCATCTGGTCTTTCTTCCTATAAGACCCTCTCCTCCTCTCTCTTTTCCCTTCAGATCTTGCCCACCTGTCAATATCCCAGTCAATTCGGATCTCCCCTTAATGCTACATACTTTATGATCTGCTTTGAAATTTAAGTATTTTGACATAAAATCAAATATGGCCTCATTGGCATTCAGTTGCGTCCAATAGACCCATTGTCTATAGACCATACTGTCCCATAGACCATTCTGTCTATAGAGTATTCTAGACAAAGATACTGGAATGGTTTGTCATTTACTTCTCCAGAGGATTAAGGCAAAAACAGAGGTTAAGTGACTTACCCCTAAACACAGCTAGTAAGCATTTGAGAATGGATTTGAACTCAAATCTTCCTGACTTCAGGCCCAGTGCTCTAACCACTTAGCCATCTAGCTGCCTTATGGCCTCATACTGTGTGGTATTTAGAATAGAAATAGAGCAGGAATAATGACAAAAATAAATATTTTTACACTTAAAGAAGTGTTGAGGTTTACATAGTATTTTCTTCACAATAACCTATAGCCAGAGTCAACCTTTAATCCCAACATCTCATCTTATAGACCTCAAACTATATAAGGGGGAGTAGCTTTCTTGCTCAAAAATCACATAATGATTAAGTAGCAAATCTGAGATTAGAACCTAAATTTTCCACTATTTCTTGTGAATTCTACAATCTCCAATTATCTATGACGCTTAAAGGCAGTGACCATTACTTGTATCCTCAACTTTAAATATGCATGTGCTCAATATTTACTGACAAATATATTAATTGATATCAAAACCATCAGCCTTAGAAATTAAAGGAAAAAGGAAAGAGAATTTGCTTAAGTGAAGTAACTGAAGCTATCAATTAACTAGTCCTTAGTATTTATAAAATGTTTGTGTTGGTTTTGAGATTGGTATCTAGAAAGATATCTGAATAAACAATTCAGGTCTTCAAGGAGTTACACTTTAGTTGAGAAACTAAGATATATACCTATAAGCATAACTACAAAATAAGTATGCTTATAAAAAGACTAAACTAAAAATATAGGGCAGTATAGGTTACATACAGTGAACCATATAAAAAGTAGGGCAGGTTTCAGAGGAAATAGAAATTATATTATTTTAAGTAACAATGATAGTAAAGAACATCCTGGGTCAAAAAAAGCCAAGATAGAAGAGATATTGGAGAGATGCCATATATTTTTTAAAAAGATCATTAATTTTATTACTGTCATATATATTATGTATGTGTGTAAAAATATATATATATATATATATACATGTATATATATTATAGTTTATATACCAAGGGACTGAATCAAATCAGAAAATGTTAAAGCTCAAAAAGAACAAAAAACTAACAAGTAATGTTGAAAAGAACAGGGTTGCTCAAAGCAAATGGGACAACAAAACAAATAATAGTACCTCCCTAGAAGGGAGAACTATAGTTAGATTAAGAAAGATTGGAGGTAAAAGCACTATTTAAGAAAGTGAAATATAACTGAAAAGATGATCAAGTTATCATGACTAAATGAACTGGAAAAAAAAAAGGCACCAAAGAACTCTTGGATATAACTGAAAAGCTACATCAGGTGATTTTTGATAAATGATGAAAAAAGAAAAAAGGCAACTCAACACTGAAAAAAAATGTCCTGATTTTCAAAAAAGGAAAGAATACAGTCTACAAATAGGCTGAGTTGATTTCATTTTCTTAAAATATTCTAAAACACAATTAGATGAATGGTCTGCAAGCATTTAAAATGGAAGTCTTGATAAGAAAGAGCATGGTTTCATCAAAAACAGGACATACCAGATTAATAGTACTTCACATTTTGATAAGGTTATTAGCTTGCTAAGTAAGAAAAATGCTGTAGACACAGCTAACACTAATTTCAGAAGACATGACAAAGTCTCTCATAGAATACACTTGAGAACAAAATGGAGAAATGTGGGTTAGAATAATAATACAGGTTAGATAGATTTGGAAGTGGATGAATGACCAAACTCAAAGAATTATTAATGGTTTGATTTGTGTCCAAATGATACAAAGCTAGATGGAAAAACTAACATGAATCCTTAAAAAAAATCTGACAGATTAGAAGGACAAGTTGAATCTAACTAAAAAGATACATTTAGAAGGAATAAGCATAAAGTCTTGATTAAAAAAAAACAAATACAAAAAGAAGAAATGTGGCTGAGTAACATTCATATGGAAAAGATCTAAGCACCTTAGAGGAACATAAGCTTGATATTTAATTGCAAAACAAGGAAAAATTAACTTATCTTAGATGACATTCTAACTTGGAAACTTACTATCAATGGGACTTGGGAAAGTCCCTTATCCTTTCAGTTTTCTCAACTGTAAAATAAGTGTATCAGATTAAATAACTTCCAAAGACTCTTCTCTTCTAGCTCAAAATCTATGATTTTATCACTAAGCAATCTCTCTAAAGTTCCTATCAATCCTGTTATTTTATGATTCTAAGCTTTAGTTGCTATAAGATTTTTTTGGGGGGGGAGTTGTTTTCTGGCACTAAACTTCAGTCAATTCAGTTTCTACCTCTGTTCAAGGAAAAGGCAGGGCCTGGAGGACTTTGACAGAACTCCAAACTCCGACATTCTTGGAGTCTATGAATATTTTACTGTTTTCCTCTCTTCATAGAGAAAAGGAAGTTTGAAGCCTAATAGTTCTACTTCATTGCTTCTGTTAGTATCCCATGCAAATAGGGTATGATTTCAATGATGAAAGCAAGCATAGCCAGAGCAGACAAATTATAGATTTGTTCTAATGATTAGCATTATCATTAGCATTATAAGCAAAGCTGATGCAGGTTTTAGTTACTATAAGAGCTTAAGGGAATTGTCAATCTAAATCATGATATATTGTATCATTAATTTGTCTTTACTCCAAAATCTCAAAGCTAATTTGCAAGCAGCATAGTAGAGTGGGCATAGTCCTAGACTTAAAAGAGTCAAGCAGAACAAGGTTTAAAACCTTCTACTGATATTCAACTTTGGGTAGTTAGTTTCCTTATCTATAAAATGAGGATATTAATGCATTTAAGTATTCACAAACTGGAATGACCCATATGGTATAAATTATTATCACAATAAGCCTTAAATCCCTGAACAAAATAAAGTAATAACACATTACCTTATTGAGCTCCTCTATTCTTCTTATCAAGTATGGGTTACTTGAAGAATTTTCAAAGTAGACATAATCTGAAAATGTTTACAAAAGAAAATGTCAAACACAAAAAAACTCATACACTCAGTAAAACCTCCCTCCCTTACTTTTAGGACTTCCTTGAGATTACAGGTCTTGCTTAATTTAGCTATTCCAAACCAAAGGTCAAAATTCCCCCAGAGGCTCCTCCCATCCCCTTGAATCTAGTAGTCACTATCTTTCCTAGATTCCTATAATAACAAGTGAATTATAGAAGTTTTTATTTAAATCAGTAATTATTTTCCTGGACCTAACAATTCAATATAAAGAACAGGGTATGACAGTATTGGGAAGTCAGGTAGAACTGTAACATAAAAGGAATATTACCTATAGGACTCCTGGTCCTAAGGATAAGATAAAGTAAATGGAAATAAATGGTTCCACTACTTCCATGGCATTATATAGAGGCATCAAAAAGTAGAAAGATGGTAAAAAGTATGTGAGGGCCTCACCTACACTGGATAGTAGCGTGTAAGCAAAGAAGTAGTAGGATTAAATTACAGGGGTAAGTATAATTGGAAGCCAAGTGGCAATAACCACAGCCCTTTAAGTCTGATTATCCTCCAATTCTGTGAACACTGTGAAAAGGTGAAAAGGACCATATGTTATGTTAGTCTTCTGTTGGGGCTTCTTTTGCTCTAGAGCCCATGTATAGATAGGACTAAAATTAGGTAAGGTATCAATGATGAAGATTGGGCTAGACAAATGGTATTTGTCTGAACTGAAACAGCTGAACTTACTACCAATAATATCCCTTCCTTATGAAAGGGGGCAAATCTACTACTGAATTCTCTGAAAAAATCTTGATGTTAAAACTTCCAAGTCAATGTCAATACCAACCTACCCTGCTCCCAGGCCAAAGGAGGAGGAAACCAAGCCCAGCAGATATCACCACCACCCCACAACCTCATCATCACATTGGGTGATTTTCCCCTTTACCTTGACCCACAACACCCCATTGACAATGCTGCTAAAACTGTTGGCAGTCTAATTTACTTTGATACCTACTCTTCCTCTCAGCATCTCTATAGCTAGCAAACTCATACTTCTTGTTAGTCTCTTTATACTAGTATTAAATAGTGTTAGATTTAGAATAGTTTTGAGTGTTAAATAGTTGTAGATAAGAGAGTGGGAGCCATAAGCTGTGATAATTAAAATGTTTGGGAGCAAGGGAAATATATATATCAATTATGACCGCTGAAATATGTTTTCTACTGTGTCTTGGTTTTATATAAATATAAGATGGTCGCCAGGGAATATATTCCCAATTTATGAATATGCCCAAGCCAACTGGGTTTTAGAGAGAAATTTAATTTATAATACACTGATTAATCAATAGAAAAAGAGAGAAAGAAAGGAATAAGAATGAATAAATCAGTCAGTTGGTTTTATCACTCACCCTAGATCTCTCTAGGTAAGGCTTCTCATGCCAACCTCGGGCTCCACCTTCAAGAGAGCCTCCTTTCAAGAAATGTTTCCAGAGAATTCTCCTCCTTCAGAGCCAGCCTTCTCTCCTGGTCCTCCAACAGAGCAACCTCCTCAGTCCTCCTTCAGAGTCACCTCGCTCAGAGCAAAACCTCCTCTTCTCAGAGCAAAAAACTCTCCTCGAGCAAAACCTCCTCAGAGTAAAACCTCCTCCCTCTCTCCTCAGACCCTGCTATCTTTAAGGAAACCATCTAAGTTCCCTCCCCTCAGTTCTCACATCTACCAATCACTGTTGATGTCTCCCCTGTGCCAATGGTGGTTCTAGTTTAACCCTGGACCGCCCAGAGGTCTGTGGCTTTGCACATGTCTGTTGAAGGTCATATTCTCAAATAATTAAATCTTGATCCTTTGCTGCAGCCCTTCCTAAATCCTGTTACTCTGAGTAGGGTGGAGATTGGAAGTTCCAAGACCTGGTTCTGTCATTCCAAGTATCTCTATTGTATCAATTCTAAAATCAATCATGACTCAAAGAACTTCTTGTTCTATGCTGAAGCATAGGTCAAAGCCCTTTCCATTGTTCAGCAAAAGGTTTCTGTCCTAAAGTAGTCTTAAGTAGGGAGGAGAAGGATCCTCCCATGCCAAGGGGGTTCACATTCCAATAGAGTTCTTACTATCAGTAGGAAATTTTTTCCAAGTATGAAATTTCCCAATGGTGAAATTTCCAACATTCATAAGTCTAAGAAATTTTAAGGTTTACAATAGCTAGGCAACTAAAAGTAAATTACTCCCATCCTCCATCTCCTGTTTCTTCATTCACTCCAATTATCCTCAAACCTATCTCCTCTCTAACATCTTATTATAACCCTGTCCAAATTTTCTACTGTATCTCAAGAATTCCTATTCAAGGAGTACCAAATTTCTCTTAATTTTGGAATTCTCTTCTTGTGCTACATACATCCTCCTACTTGTACACACAGAGACTTGGCTTCCTCAAGAAATACTTCCTATGACCATCAGCAAACATCATCTGCAATGGGGACAAACTAGAAGCCTTCCCAATAAGATCAGGAGTAAAACAAGGATGCCCATTATCACCTCTATTATTTAACATTGTACTAGAAACACTAGCAGTAGCCATTAGCGAAGAAAAAGAAATTGAAGGTATTAAAATTGGCAATGAGGAGACCAAGCTATCACTCTTTGCGGATGATATGATGGTTTACTTAAAGAATCCTAGAGAATCAACCAAAAAGTTACTTGAAATAATCAACAACTTTAGCAAAGTTGCAGGATACAAAATAAACCCGCATAAGTCATCAGCATTTCTATATATCTCTAACCCATTTCAGCAGCAAGAATTAGAAAGAGAAATACCATTTAATGTAGCAGTCCACACCTATCTAGGGACAAGGGAAACAGAATGTAAAGACTGTCTTAGAAGAGAGCATGCTCAGTCTTGCGAATGGCTGGGAAAGCCTCTGACCCTTGACCCCAGCTTCCCCCAGGTTAGGCGGGAAAACAGGTTTCTTTGTGTTCACCTGGCTAAGAGAAATCACACCTATACCTTGTCATTAACCAATGATAATCATCCCTATGTATTGTGTATATTTGCAT
Organism: Monodelphis domestica; assembly: GCF_027887165.1. Classification (NCBI taxonomy): domain Eukaryota; kingdom Metazoa; phylum Chordata; class Mammalia; order Didelphimorphia; family Didelphidae; genus Monodelphis; species Monodelphis domestica. The sequence goes on along the minus strand of NC_077227.1, from coordinate 303,451,871 downwards.
ATCAAAGAGATTAAATACAGGGCCACAGCAAGCTCCGCTATTTCTTGGATCTTAGCTCTCACTGATGTCTGTCCTTGCTTAATTCCTTTCCTTATCTACCTCTCCCACCTGGGACCTGGCTTTTGGCCAGGCACTCTCTTCTCTCTATCATGTCTCCGACTTGCGTGGTATTAATTGTAGATCTCAGGATGGATCATGCCTCTGTGACATCCTAAGATCGGGGTTCTGCTGTGGCCCCATTATAATCATTAAGGCCTGGTTTCTGACTCATTTCTGCCACCTCATATCTATAACTTGGCTCCACCACGCCCCTTGGGGTATCCGAAACTTCTATCCTTTTTCTATCTTTCTACCTGGTGGCTTCTCGCTGGCTGAGAAAGCCACATTTAAAATCACCCTAGACAATATAAAATACTTAGGAATCTATCTGCCGAGACAAACACAGGAACTATATGAACACAACTACAAAACACTCTCCACACAGTTAAAACTAGATCTAAACAACTGGAAAAACATCGATTGCTCATGGGTAGGATGATCTAACATAATAAAAATGACAATCCTACCCAAATTAATTTACTTATTGAGTGCCATACCCATTGAACTACCAAAAAACTTCTTTACTGAATTAGAAAAAACCATAACTAAATTCATTTGGAAGAACAAAAGATCAAGGACATCCAGGGAAATTATGAAAAAAAAATGCAAAGGAAGGAGGACTTATAGTCCGAGATCTCAAACTATACTATCAAGCAGTGGCCATCAAACCAATTTGGTACTGGCTAAGAGACAGAAAGGAGGATCAGTGGAATAGACTTGGAGTAAATGACCTCATGCAAGACAGTCTATGACAAACCCAAAGACCCCTTCTTTTGGGAGAAAAATCCACTATTTGATAAAAACTGCTGGGAAAATTGGAAGACAGTTTGGGAGAGATTAGTTTTGGATCAACACCTCACACTCTACACCAAGATAAATTCAGAATGGGTGAATGACTTGAACATAAAGAAGGAAACTATAAGTAAATTAGGTGAACACAGAATAGTATACATGTCAGACCTTTGGAAAGGGAGAGGCTTTAAAACCAAGCAAGACTTAGAAAGAGTCACAAAATGTAAAATAAATAATTTTGACTACATCAAATTAAAAAGCTTTTGTACAAACAAAACCAATGTAACTAAAATCAGAAGGGAAGCAACAAATTGGGAAACAATCTTCATAAAAACCTCTGACAAAGGTTTAATTACTCAAATTTACAAAGAGCCAAATCAATTGTACAAAAAAATCAAGCCATTCTCCAATTGATAAATGGGCAAGGGATGTGAATAGGCAGTTTTCAGATAAAGAAATCAAAACTATTATTGAACACATGAAAAAGTATTCTAAATCTCTTATAATCAGAGAGATTCAAATCAAAACAACTCTGAGGTATCACCTCACACCCAGCAGATTGGCTAACATGACAAGCTATGGAAAGTAATGAATGCTGGAGGGGATGTGGCAAAGTTGAGACAATAAATCATTGCTGGTGGAATTGTGAATTGATCCATCCATTCTGGAGGGCAATTTGGAACTATGCCCAAAGGGCAATTAAAGACTGTCTGCCCTTTGATCCAGCCATAGCACTGCTAGGTTTGTACCCCAAAGAGATAAGGAAAAAGACTTGTACTAGAATATTCATAGCCACGCTCTTTGTGGTGGCCAAAAATTGGAAAATGAGGGGATGCCCTTCAATTGGGGAATGGCTGAACAAATTGTGGTATATGTTGGTGATGGAATACTCTTGTGCTAAAAGGAATAATAAAGTGGAGGAATTCCATGGAGACTGGAACAACCTCCAGGAAGTGATACAGAGCGAAAGGAGCAGAACCAGGAGGACATTGTCCACAGAGACTGATATACTGTGGTATAATCGAACATAATGGACTTCTCCATTAGTGTCAATGCAATGTCCCTGAACAATCTGCAGGGATCTAGGAGAAAAAACCACTATCCACAAGCAGAGGACAAACTGTGGGAGTAAAAACACCAAGGAAAAGCAAAGGCTTGACTACAGGGGTGGAGGGGATATGATTGAGGAGAGACTCTAAATGAATACCCTAATGCAAATACCAACAACATGGAAATGGGTTCGAATCAAGGACACATGTGATACCCAGTGGAATCACGCATCAGCAATGGGAGGGAAGGGGGGGAGGAGGAAAAGAAAATGATCTTTGTTTCCAATGAATAATGTTTGAAAATGACCAAATAAAATGATGTTTAAAAGGGGAAAAAAATAAAATAAAAAAATAAATACTTCCTATAATGTCAGACTTGAACATCTCTAGGCCTAGCTCTCAATCCAGAGCTATGAGCTGCCCCTAGGCATATTTTTTAATAATTTTATTTTTTATTTTATTTATTATTAATTACTAATTAATAATATTTTAAATAAAAAATAAAGGGAAGACAAAAAGGTAAACACTAGGGAATGAGGATAAAGAGTATGAATCTTATGATATCTAATTATCACAATCCATGAGAATAAAAATATTCAATTATATAAGAATCTTATAGGAAGAAATGAGATAAATGTGTCTCAGATTAATGGTATCTAAAAAAAGGGGAGGACTAAAAAAAAGCAAACAGGATCAGGGGATATACAAGCACATCATATATACACACACACAAATGGTATTAAGAAAAAGGAGCAACTTTTTCTGAAGGCTCTTGAAATGGAAGGGATATCCATTAATAGGGGAACAGCTGAACAAGTTGTGGAATATGAGGAACATTATGTGATGGAACATATCATGCTATAAGAAATGATGGTTTCAGAAAAACTCAGGAAGACATAAACTGATGCAAAATTAAGTGAATAGAACCAGAAAATATTGTATACAGTAAAAGCAACATTGTAACAATAATCAATTGTGAAAGATTTAGTTACTCTTATCAACATAATCATCCAAGACAATTCCAAAAGACTCATGATAAAAACGTTATTGCTATTGACCTCCAAAGAGAGAACTAATAAACTCTAAGTACAGACTGAAGTAAAATTTTTCACTTTATTTCTTCCCTTTTTCTTATAATATTACTAATATGAAAATATATTTTGTATGACTTCACAAGTATAATTAATATCATATTGCTTAAATTCTCAATGGGTGTGAAAAATTCATAACTTGAAATTTTTAAATGAATGTTAATAATAATAATAAATTAATTTGAAAAGAAAAAGTAGCAAAAAAGGAATATACTAGGGAAGTAATGAAGAAAAGGGAGGGGAATTTACTATTTCTTTTAATGTGGGTATATACAAAAACTTAATGTAATACCAAGAGTAATAAACTTAGTGTAAAAGAAGACCTGAATTCGAATCTCACTTCAACATTCACCAGTTATGACTGGACAAATCACCTAACCTCAAAGGGCCTAAATTTCCTAATTGGTGAAGTTAGGGTGTTGGATTTGATGATCCCTAGTTTCATTTCTACTTCAAAATCCAGGATCCTATGAGCCTAAAATGAATATATAAACATTTAGAAAGGGTTAAGGGGAGCTGCCCTAACATGAACCTCCCTCTACACACAAACACACATACTTTGATATAGTAAAACTGAAAAGGTAAACCAAGGGAAGGGGAAAAGACCTTAAGTGGCAAAGTAAGTGAGAGAACAGACACAAGCAAAATGAACTTCAATGGAGGGATTATATAAAGAATGAACTATTAAAAAATAAAGAATAGAACTGGTGTTGAGGGACCAGCCACAGAGAAGAGAAGCAAAGTATTGATAATAAATTTTTTTCACTACCTTTCTTTGGAAGATGGAAAATTAAGATGTGATGGAAGGAATCACATAATAAACAGTCACAGTTATGAACTTTATGTATAAAAAAGAAAATTGCTGAATGGATGAGAAATCAGCAATTTGACAAAGATGACTAAAATTTGGAATATTAAATGATGGAAGTCTTACAGATTGATTGGCAAAATAATCCAATTTAGGTCCTGTCAATATGGAATCTAGAAACCTCAAACTTGTAGCCTAATAGATCTGATGAACCCCAAGTTTTAAGACTAGCTTGTAAATTGGAGAGCTTATACTTATTCCCATAAGCTAAGTGATTCTTTAGCAGAGTAGGCATTGTATCAGTCCCATAAACTGAAAGTCCTGAGTTCAAAACCTGAAAGGGGGAGGTGGTACAATGGGGAAGCTTCTAAGGGGAAAAGAAATGCAAACAAAAGTAGATACAAATCAAGTGGAAATGACTAAGCAAATTGTAGTACATTAACATAAAAGAATATTATTGAGCTTTAAGAAACAAAAAAAGATTATATACATGAAAGAAATTAGAAACTTACATAGACTAAATCTATAATGAAGTAAACAGAACTGTGAAAGCAAGAAAACCAACACCTACAAAAGCAATAAAACAATATGGCTGCATATTGCTGCAAGCTAAACTAGCTGAGGAAGAAGAGGACTCTGAGGGAAAGATGGGAGGCAGCATGTACCAAGCAAGTCATGCCATCACTACTACCTTAACTACCATCTCCCTCGAATCCTGATTAAGAAAAAAACAGAATTCTAAGCCCCACCCCCCCCCCCAAAATCATTCTAATAACAATGCTTCTACCACAACTACTAAAGTTATCATTCTAGGAAAAGATGCAACTGGCACACAATATGGCAGAAAAGAAGTAGGGAACACCTGAACCACTCTGAGAATCCTCTCTAACCAACCTTAAAATAATGCTTCAAAACAAATAATAGTAAGAAAGAACCAATAAGAGGATGGAGTGAAGCAAATCTACAGAAAACAACTTGAAAGGTAGGCAGAGGGGGTCAGGTTCACTGGAGTGAGAGGGGAGCAGCACAGTCCATAGCAAAATTGCTTATTCCACAGGAAGTCTTCACCAAGGAATACTAGCACAAGCCAACAGTGAACACTCCCATACCACATATATTGTTCCATGTTCTCAACCTGAGCCCAAGCCAACTTCGAGATGCAGAGACCCTGCCTAAGCCAACAATAATGCAAACCCCTTAAAGTTGTAAGCCCTAGCACAAACCTGAAATGAGGCCCTAAGCCTCCATGCAAGACACTCAACAGGGAAGCACCCAGTTATTTGGTGCAAGACAAAGAGAGGCTAAGAATCCCAGTCCAGGACTTCAGTAAGGACCTGAACCCCAGCATAAGGCAGTCCACAGCACTCCTGGTCTGTATAAGGCCTTGAGTCCCAGCACAAAATAGTGCTCTTAGATTTGAAACAGCAGTGTGAGGTTGCTGTCAAAAGTACAGAAACTCTGAAATACAGCAAGGAAATACTGAAATTTAAGAGTGTGCCCCCTCTAACCTGAGAACAGAGGCCACTTTTAAAATAAAAGTAGAAGTCAGGGGAAATGCTGGGGAAATGAAACATTAAAAAGAAAAAAAAATCTACTAGCCATAGAAAATTTCTATAAAGACCATGAGCAAGGTTCAGAGTCAGGAGGGTGACAGTGAGAGCAAAGCAACTACATAAAAAACTGCAAAAGAAAAATTGGTCTCAGGCTCTGGAAGAGCTCAAAGAGTATTTCAAAACTCAATTAAGACAGGCAGATGAAAAATTGTGAAAAGAAACAAAAGCAATGCAAAGCAAAATTAACCAAAAAGGAAAAAAGAGACAAAAATCGAATGAAATGAACTTTGTTATGGTTTTTTTCTAATTCAGTAGAAACGTTTTTTGGTAGTTCAATGGGTATGGCACTAAATAAGTAAATTAATTTGGCAGGACTGTCATTTTTATTATATTAGATCATCCTACCCATGAGCAATTAATGTTTTTCCAATTCTTTAGATCTAGTTTTAATTATGTGGAGAGTATTTTGCCATTATGTTCGTATAGTTCCAGTGTTTGTCTTGATGGATAGATTCCTAAGTATTTTATATGGTCTACGGTGATTTTTAATGGAATTTCTCTTTCTAATTTTTGCTGCTGAGATGTGTTGGAGATATATAGAAATGCTGATGACTTCTGTGGGTTTGTTTTGTATCCTGCAACTTTGCTAAAGTTGTAACTTTAGTACCTTTTTGGTTGATTCTCTAGGATTCTTTAAGTAAACCATCATATCATCCGCAAAGAGTGATAGCTTGGTCTCCTCATTGCCAATTTTAATACCTTCAATTTCTTTTTCTTCGCTAATGGCTACTGCTAGTGTTTCTAGTACAATGTTAAATAATAGAGGTGATAATGGGCAATCCTTGTTTCATTCCTGATCTTATTGGGAAGGCTTCTAGTTTGTCCCTATTGCAGATGATGTTGGCTGATGGTTTTAGATTTATATTGTTTATTATGTTTAGGAAAGGCCCTTCTATTCCAATGCTTTCTAGTGTTTTCAATACAAATGAGTGTTGTATTTTGTCAAAGGCTTTTTCTGCATCTATTGAGATAATCATGTGATTTTTGTCGGCTTGCTTGTTAATATGGTTAATTATGTGGACGGTTTTCCTCATATGAAACCATCCTTGAATTACTGGTATGACTCCTACCTGGTCATAGTGAATAACCCTTGTGATCACTTGCTGATCCTATTTAAGATTTTTGCATCTATATTCATTAGGGAGATTGGTCAATTATTTTCTTTCTCTGTTTTTGACCTGCCTGGCTTTACAATCAGTACCATATTTGTGTCATAAAAGGAATTTGGTAGAACTACTTCTTTGCTTATTCTGTCAAAAAGTTTTTATAATATTGGGATTAGTTGAACGTTGTAAAAATGGACTTGAATCCAGGACTTCAATCCCCAGAAGTCCTTGCTCCACTTCCCCAGAATGCCCTCTAATCTCACTGAAACTTCACCTGGGCTGAGAGCGAGTTGGAGTATTTTAACCTGGTTGTGAATAGTCTCTGCCCTTTTTTTAATTCCTCTCCGGAGCATATGCGGCTTTCCACCTGGCAGGCAAGATGTGAGTGGTCATGAATAGGCTCTCTGGGCCTAGACATGTGCTTTTATTACTTGTGTTTTCTTTATATTTTAATCTTCAATAAACCTCTAAAAATATAATACTTCTTGCAGAAAGAAACAAATTTCTACTTGCCTCAGTTTCCCCCAAATTTTAATCTTTACAATGTTTGATAGAATTCATTTGTGAATTCATCTGGACCTGGGGATTTTTTCTTAGGGAGTTCTTTGATGGCTTGTTCAATTTCTTTTTCTGATATGGGGTTGTTTAAGTAGCTTATTTGTTCCTCTGTTAGTCTAGGCAATTTATATTTTTGTAAATATTCATCCATATCACCTAGATTGCCATATTTATTGCCATATAATTGGGCATAATAATTTTTAATGATTGCCTTAATTTCCTCTTCATTAGAGGTGAGGTCTCCCTTTTCATCTTGGATACTGTCAATTTGGTTTTCTTCTTTCCTTTTTTTAATTAGATTGACCAATATTTTGTCTATTTTATTTTATTTTTTAAGTACTAGCTTCTAGTCTTATTAAATCAATAGCTCTTTGACTTTTAATTTTATTAATTTCTCCTTTGATTTTTAGGATCTCTAGTCTTCATCTGAGGGTATTTAATTTGCTCACTTTCAAGTTTTTTTAATTTGCATGCTCAATTTATTGACCTCTGACCTCTCTAATTTGTTAACATATAAACTCAAGGATATGAATTTCCCCGAGTAATTCTTTGACTGCATCCCATAGGTTTTGAAAAGATGTCTCATTATTGTCATTTTCTTCAATGAAGTTATTGTTTCTATGATTTGTTCTTTAACCAATTTTGGAGAATCGCACTGTTTAATTTCCAATTAATTTTTTTATTTGCCTCTCCATGTACCCATACTAATTATTATTTTCATTGCATTGTGATCTGAGAAGATTGCATTTATTATTTCTGCTCTTTTGCACTTGTTTGCAATGTTTTTATGCCCTAACACATGGTCAATCTCTGTAAATGTACCATGTGCTTCTGAAAAGGTGTATTCCTTTTTGTCTCTATTTATTTTTCTCCACATTATCTACTACCTCTAATTTCTCTAAGATTTCATTCACTTTTCTTACCTCTTTCTTATTTATTTTTTGGTTTGATTTATCTAGTTTGGATAGAGGAAGGTTCAGGTCTCCCACTAGTATGGTTTTTCTATCTATTTCCTCCTTAAGTTCCACTATTTTCTCCTTTAGAAATCTGGATGTCATGCCATTTGGTGCATACATGTTGAGTACAGATATTTCCTCATTGTCTATACTGCCTTTTATCAAGATATAATTACCTTCCCTATTTCTTTTAACTAGATTTATTTTTACTTCTGCTTTGTCAGTTATCATGATTGCAACTCCTGACTTCTTTTTATCAGTTGATGCCCAATAGATTTAGCTCCATTCTCTTACTTTCATCCTATGCGTATCTACCTTCCTCATGTGTGTTTCTTGTAGACAGCATATGGTAGGGTTCTGGATTCTAATCCACTCTGCTATTCGCTTGTGTTTTATGGGTGAGTTTATTCCATTCACATTCAGAGTTATGATTACTAGCTGTGTATTTCCCAGCATTTTGATTTCCACTGCTAGTCCTGTCTTTTCTTCTTTCATTATTTCCTTCTACCCCAATGTTTTGTTTTTAATCAGTCCTCCTAATCCCCACCCTTATTTTACTTCCCTTTCTACCCCCTCACTTCTTATTCCGCCTTTATTTTCTTTACAGTCTTTTTAAACTACCCCTCACCCTCTCCCTCCCTTGTACTGCTTCCCTCCCCAATAATGTTTGTTACCCTTCTTCTTCCCTACAGGGCGCCAATAAATTCCCTGCCCCAATGGATTGGATTGTTCTTCCCTCTTTGAGTCAATTTCAATGCACGCAAAAGTTGAGTATTTCCTATCTCCAACCTCTTTACCCTTCCGGTGTATTGATGTTCTCCCCTCTCCAACCATGAATTTTTTTGTGACATATAAACTTATCCCCTTTTGTTTCTTTTCCCATTTCTTTTAGTATTAACCTCTTTTTTTAGCTCTAGTTGTGTATATACATATATACACACATAAGTATTTATGCATACATATATCTATATACATATTTATGTCTTGGCATTTCATTCTATACAGTTTGTCACTGTTCCCTCTAAGTATAATTCTTCTAGCTACCCAGGTGATAATAATTTTTAAGAGTTACCAATGACCTCTTTTCTTATAGGGATACATATCATGTTAACTTATTGGGTCTCTTAAAAGATTTTTTTTTGTTTTTCTTTTTTAATTACCTTTCGATGATTCTCTTGAGTTCTGTGCTTGGGCATCAAATTTTCTGTTCAGGTCTGGTCTTTTCTTTACAAATGCTTGGAATTCATCTATTTTGTTGAATGACCATATAAAAATATGACTATAAAAATATAGTCAGTTTTGCTGGGTAGTTGATTCTTGGTTATAGACCTAGTTCCCTTGCTTTCAGGAATATCATATTCCATGCCTTTCGGTCCTTCAGCGTGGATGCAGCCAGATCCTGCGTTCTTCTCACTATGGTTCCGTGGTATCTGAATGACTTCTTCTTGGCAGCTTGTAATATCTTTTCTTTGGTCTGATAGTTCTTGAATTTGGCTATAACATTCCTGGGTGTTGTCAGTTGGGGATTAAGTACAGGAGGTGATCTGTGGTTTCTTCCAATCTCCACTTTTCCCTCTTGTTCTAGGATATCAGTGCAGTTTTCTTGAATAATTTTCCCGTAGTATGATGTCCAGGCTTATTCTTTTGTCATGGTCTTTTGGTAGGCCAATGATTCTTAAATTATCTCTCCTTGAATGATTTTCTAAATCCTCTGTTTTGTGAATGAGATGATTCATATTTTCCTCAAATTTTTTCATTCTTTTGATTTTGTTTTATAGTGTCCTGCTGCCTTGTGAGGTCATTTAATTCTAGTTGCTGTATTCTGGTTCTTAAAGCCTGGATTTCATCCCTGGCTTTTTGGTCATCCTTTTCCTTCTGGACTGATTTTCTTTGGAGATCAGCTTTCATCCTCTTTACCTCGTCTTTCATCTCCTTTTTCTCATCTTTCATCTTGAGCTTCTCTGCCTTCTGGAAGCTTTCATGGGATTAAGTCCAGCAGTCTGTGAGGGAGGGGCATTGGAGCTTGAGCTTCCCTGTCCTCTGGAGGCTTTGATGGGGGGAGGAGGGGAAATATGGATTGCCTTCGCTGCTGCAACTGCTGCCTGCTCTGGACTCTGTGTTTCTTCTCTAACTGCTTCCCCGCTGCCTGTGTTGGATGCTCCGAGTCTGGCACAGCTTTGCAGACAAGGTACTCCCTCCAGATCAATGCCTTTGCTCGCCCAGAGGTTCTAGCTGTTGCTGGAGGCTTAGTGCTCTAGGTGGGGGAGGGGGTCCCAGGACCTTCCTTCTTCCTTCCCCTGAAACCAAAGTGTTCTCAAATTCTGGCTTTGGGGGGCATACCTTTTAATTTGAGTCCATCAAGAGGGTTCCTTGGCTCTGTCTTGTTAGGTTTGATGTCCAGTCCCCTAGGAGCATTTAGTTTGCAATCAGTAAGGAAGGGTTTTCAGAGGTCTGAACTTTTGCTACCTCTACACCGCCTTCTTGACTCGACCTCTCCTCCAACGCAATTTTTAAATCCCAGTGGGATGAATATTGTAAAAATGGATATTTGAACCCCAGACTTCAATCCCCAGAAGTCCTTGGTACTTCCCAGAATTTCCTATAATCTCACCTGAGTGTAAGAACACAATTTTTATTTAAAGGGCTCTCTGCCTCCCAAAGCGTCCTTCTTTAGCTTCTAAGCACATGCATCTCTCCACGTGGCATGTAAGATGTAGAGTAAGTGGCTGTGAATGGGCTATTCAGCCCTAGGCACGTACTTATCTTATTTTCTTGATTTCTAATAATCTTAATAAACCTCATAAAATTATAATACTTTTATTACAAGAAACCAATTTAAATGTTAAAATATATTCTAGCCATACTCTGGACCATTAATTTTTCCCTCCTAAAGTGATCATTCTAAGGTTCTCTTTACAACTAGTTTCTTTTCCTACTATGATATTTTTTTTTTAGTTTGTAATGTAACCAATTTCAACAGTTGATTAGTTTATATAGGTGAAGGCATATTTCAATTCTTTCCAGATTTTGATGGTTGCTCTAGGTTTAGGCACTATCAGGCTATATAGAAAGTTCATGATTTTTAGAATCTTGAGCAAAGTGACAAGATGAAACTTAACATTAGTGGGAAGCAAAGCATGTGATGAGAAAAATTACACATCAATGAGATTTTAAAGCTTTGTGTTTTGTAAACTAGGGTTTTAGTGAAATATCATGGTTAGAGTAGGTTAAAGCTAGTTGTTTCTCTGTTTCTTAACCTTAATACACTTTTAATAGAAATAGAAAGAAATCCATACTAGTGGTGTCTCTCTAAGATTATTTCCCAATTTGAATGTATGGGATGTTTAGGGAAAACTAACATTTCTGATGTCAGGGCTTGCCTCTTTTTAGGGTTGTTCATCCCTCTTTGGCTTGTCACCCAACTCTCACCTATGGCTTCTTTAGCACACACAGCAATAGAATAACCTTTTATGGAAAAAAAAAGTACACTCTAATCCAGAGGTCCTATTGCTACATAGATTTCCAAAAGTTTAAAGATAGAAAGGACTTATGTATACTATAAAAATATATATTTTATGGTAGCAAAGAACTAGAAATAACAGATATCCAGTGACTAGTAACAGCTAAATTAACTGTTGCACACTTGACGTTAAGTAGAGTAGGAAGAATTCAGCAAAGCATGACAAAACAAGCAAAACCAGGAAAACAATAGTGCTAATGTAAATGCAAAGAATACCTTCACTTTTTTTGTATTTGAATAATTTTAATTCACATTTGGGTACAATTTTTCCTTATATAGAAGTTGAACATGTGAGACTGCATAAGATTGTACAATACTGACTGTGTCTCTTTTCTTTCTTATATTGGAGAAACAAGTGAAATGACAATACCCATGACCTGAAAGGACTGTGCCAAGATGGAGATAAGGACAACATGTTCAAAATATATTCCTGCTGATTTACCAAGGAAGGCAAATTTTTCAAATGGGGAGGAAGGAAGCATAAACAGTAATAAGGACAAGTGGGTGCATCAGTATGTTTGGTTGATTCAAATTTCTCACAAAGGAGAGGCTGGAGAATCTATTTCTGGGATATTTGTGATGGATGGCATATGATGGAAATGACTTTGGAAAAAGCATAGACAGCTTGTAACTGGCTATGATTTGCTAACTCTGTGATAAATGATAACTTCTTTGATTGACTGCATAGTTGGAATTGGGACTAGTTTGAAAAAGTCACTAGAGACCAAAGTGTTAGCCATTTTCTTTTTTCAGCATCAATCTTTGATTGACTCTTTTGCTCATGGTTTCCAGAAAGAGACAGACAATGTTATAATGGGAGAGAGTTCCCCACTAAACCTAAAATGTGGTCTGTGTGTATAGTCCTGGGTTCTTTCATTGCATCTGATTTTTCATTTCAGGTGAAAGGAGTGGAAACTACATCCATTTAAGTGTTAAAAGGTAGGGAGTGACTACTCAAATCTGGGAGTTATTTCATCCCAGGTTTTGCAGCCAACACAGAATTGATACCAAGAGGAATGAGAAGTCACCATCAGGAAAGAGATTTGGAACCCAGGCCACAATAACTGGGATCAAAACTCATCAGGAAATCTTGTAGCATCTAGACATGAGTTTGGTGGACTAATGCTTTGTGAGGACTGAACTAAATTTGATCCAATCTCCCTGGAGATTATTGTAGTATGATGGAAAGTGTGCCCGTGAGGTGTTGTGGAGGGAGAATTTTTTGTACTTTTACTTTTGTTATAACTTTGGAGTAAATAGAACATTTGTAAAAACTGATCAATGTTACATGGTTAACTAACACTGACACCTAATAGTAAGAACAAAACTGGTTGGGACTTGAGCTCATGGCATCAGAGAAGAGATATCTCAAAACATTTAGAGTACCCCTACAGCCCTGAGGCTGTATATAGCTATCAGGTTCTGGTCAGAAGGTATTCTATACATATGGTTTCCTTTCTTTGTCCCAATTCATAAAGCTATAGCTGGGAATTTGGGGAGAAAGGTTTCCTCTTAAAGGGATAGAAGGCATAGTTTTCCCTCAAAACCAAGCTGGAGGAGTCAGGGTAGCAGAAGTAAGGGTGGAAACCAAGAGAATGAATAATACCTTCACCTTTTAAAAAAGTCTGTATAATTACAATGATCATGCCTGCCTTAAAAAAAAAAAACAGGCAAAAATGTATTTATCTTCCTTGTAGATAGGTAGGAAGGACTTATAAGTGCTACATATATATGATGTAGTTTTCACATTAGTCAATTTTACTAAACTTTTTTTTTCCCAATGAAATTTTTTTGTATTATATTAGGTAACTTTGATGGGGAAAGGAATAAATTCAGAAATAAAGGTGATGAGTACACAAAAGTTAAGAAGATACTTAATCTGTTAAAATTAATACAGGGATTCCTTCCACACTGTGGGGGTAAAAAAGCATGGTACCCCTATGGTCTGGAAAATCCACATAAAATTTTTTGGCTTTCCCTTCATACCAGAGAAGTCTGAGAGTTCTTTTTCCTTTATGGAGTATTTATAGTACTTTATTATAAAATTTGGTTAAAGGTTTTAGTCATAAGTTACATAGTTTCTAAATTTTTTCTTTGTCATGTTAGCCTTTACAAGTTGTCAGGCTTCTACAGAAGTTCTCAAAAATTCCCATTTAGGAACTGGAATGTCCTCCAGGAATTGATGCAGAGTGAAAGGAGCAGAACAAGGAGAACATTGTACACAGAGACTGATACACTGTGGTACAATTGAATGTAATGGACTTCTCCATTAGTGGCAATGCAGTGATCCTAAACAACTTGGAGGGATCTACAAGAAACAACACTATCCACATTCAGAGGAAAAACTTTGGGAGTAAAAACACAGAAGAAAACAACTGCTTAATTACATGGGTCGAGGGGATATGATTGGGGATGTAGACTCTAAATGAACATCCTAATGCAAACACCAACAACATGGAAATAGGTTTTGATCAAGGACACATGTAATACCCAGTGGAATTGTGAGTCAGCTACGGAAAGGGGGGTGGGGGGAGGAAGGGAAAGAATATGATTCTTGTAACCAAGGAATAATGTTCTAAATTGACTAAATATATAAATATTTTTTTAATTCCCACTTAATTTCTTATGCCAACCCATGATGCAATAGGGAAAGTTGCAATGTAGAGGGGATACCTGTATTTACATTCAGTTCAATATTTAATAAGCACCTACTACATATGGGGCATATTATAAAAACAAAATTAAATAACTATTTTTATTACATTTATAATCATTTTTACTTTGCCTATTATTTAGTTTTGCGGATGATTACAAAGTTTAGAACTTTTAAAATTAAAAATTTTTTAAGTTTATACTCCCTTTCTACTTAACCCAATACACTCAATTACTCAGCATCTTAATATCTGACTTCTGTCCTACCATTCTTCTGAAAAAATACTCTCACCAGTGACTTTCAACCCAACAATTACAATGCTTAGCTGAATCATTATGTTTGGAGTCTTTATGGCTTTAGGCACTAAATAGATCACCACTTCCCATTAGTTTATCTCATTTTTCCTTGGCTTCTATGACACTCCAATTTCGTTATTCTCCCAGTGCTTGGAATGACCTATCCCCTTGTCATCTGAAGTCCCACCCTCTCTTCAAGGCTCAGTTTTCAATAAGTCTTCTCTAAGAGTGCCATAAATAATCAACAAGTACTTTTATTTAGTGCTCCATGTCAGGCACTGGGATACAAATACAGTCTCTCCCCACAAAGAAATTATCTTCTAACAAGAGAAAACAAGTTCATATATAAGTATATACAGAATAAAAATAATAAATACAAAATAGTTAAATATAAGGTTGGGCACGTGTGGAGAGCCATCATATCCCCGCTGTCTAACAGAGTTGCAATTTGGGAAATGAAGGCTGTAGAGCAGCCTTCAGAAAAGATGAGGCACCCACTGAATCCACTCTGTGTGACTTCTCCCTCTAACTTCCCTTACTAATGGAATTGTTCTCTTTCCAGTACAGGAGAAATAATATTTAAGAGCAAATACTTAGATGGTTAACACATTATGTCCCACTTTAATGCCCCCAGATTATTACCCTAAAAAGATGACATTCATAAAATTAAAACCTAAAGATTATTACCCATTATCCCTCCCTTTTCTCTCTCAGCAGAGGTATACTGCTAGTCAAACACATAAGCACCACAATCAATCACTCCTCTGAAGCATAAGCTACAGACACTCTTCACTGGTTCATTATGTTTATGATAGCCAGGCAACATTGCTAAGGTGTTCTGATGCAACACAAGAAAAATGTAACTTGGAAATTGAGGAAATTCCTGATTTCAGTCTGTCTTAATTACCCTCTAACCCGGTACATAGCTACGAAATGTTTTGTTACCCATCTCCTACGTAATTGTGATTGATTGTGAAAGCTGATCAAAAGCAAAAATGATTCTCCTAGCTGGTCATCCCACAGATCCGGGGGAACTAACCTCCAGATAACCCTATCTATGTCATTCATCTCCATCATGAATATTTCTGTTGTGGCAACATGGTAAATGATCACAGAATGTTGATTAAGTGATATGTTAATGTGACACATTCAATTATCTGTAGAAGATCATTTATGTTGAAAAATGATTGTGTGCCAGAAAAGCAAGTACTCACTGAAGCTATATAATAAATGTAAACCCCATGCAATGGCAGAACAACTACATGATTCCTAAGCACAGGTTTGAACATTCAGTTGTCCCTCACCTCTTCATTATTCGTCTGACCACACTCCACCTAGACAGAAGGACCCTCGGCTTTGAGAGACTATACAGGCTCTCAAAAGGCACCAGAAAAGGCTACATGTTGAAGGTGGTACTAGAGTTGTACCATGTAGAAAGATTCTAAGAAAGAATGCATTAAGAAATGAGTGCATTACAGACATGGGGGAGAAATTCAGGGCCAACACATGAGGACATGAGAATGTATGTATGATGAACAAAAATAAGGTCACTTATGGCTGGATCTTACATGGGAATTATGTACAATGGTGACCATAAACACCTTTAAATGATCTCGTCCTCCTCAAATTTCTCATAGTCTTTGGCTTAATCTCTTCTTGGAATTTTTATTTCACTCTCTTATAACAGTTCTTGTCCCTCTGTATAAGGTAGATATTGCAAATGGGTTTGTAATGCTCAAAACTTACCATATACATTCTGCAGCTAGGCCGACCTAATCTGTTCAAAATTGTGTTTTTAAATTCAAATGTTTAATTTTTCCATTGTGGGAATTCCACTGTTATACTTTTCCCACTTTATTTTCCAGAACCTAAAATCAATAGCTCAGAAAGCTGACTATAAAATAAGGGGATTAAACTAAGTAAGTTCTAAAGTGCCTTCTTGCTCTAAACTTATGATCTTATGTTGTTGTTTTTCAGGCATATCTGACTCTTCATGACCTTACTTGAGATTTTCTTGGCAAAACTTCTGGAGTAGTTTGTCATTTGCTTCTCTAGCTCACTTTAAAGATAAAGAAACGTAGGCAAGTAGGGTTAAGTAATTTGCCCAGGGCCGTATAGCTATTAAGTGTCAGGTCAGATTTCAACTCAGAAAGATACTTCTTGACTCGGGGCCCAGTACTCGATTCACTGAGCCACCTAGTTCACATCTCACTCCTCTCCTATGATTGGCCCCTATTGCCCCGAAGGATATTCCACAAACACAACATTAATACAGTCCATAAAAGGTAACATCCCAAATAATATCATGCAACAACTTCCAGGAGCACCATGAGTACTTAACAAATACAGTTAGTCAAATATGGTATATGGTTTTGAAACCCAAAGATTTTGAGAATAACTGCACCTACAGAGAAAATATGGGCTGGTTATGCAGAAATTTCAGCTGAAGAACAACTCAGATAAAAGAGAATATAAATGAATTGGTCCAGCCATTCTGGAGGGCAATTTGGAACTAAGCTGATACACTGTGGCACAATCAAATGTAATAGACTTTTCTACTAGCAGCAATGCAATGACCCAGAACAATGCAGAGGAACTTATGAGAAAGAGCATTATCCAATCCAGAGAAAGAACTGTGGGAGCAGAAACACAGAAGAAAAACATGAATGCAAGGATGGTTTAATGTGAGGAAAACTATCCATATAACTGACCACATCAACAACCAAAACAATAGAAATCACATGATTATATCAATAGATGCAGAAAAAGCCTTTGACAAAATACAACACCCATTCCTATTGAAAACACTATAAAGTATAGAAACAGATGAACCTTTCCTAAAAATAACTAACAGTATATATTTAAAATCATCAGCAAGCATCATCTGCAAGGGGGATAAGTTAGAAGCCTTCCCAATAAGATCATGAGCAAAGTAAGGATGCCCAATATCATCGCTATTATTTAATATTGTACTAGAAACACTAGCAGTAGCAATTGGAGAAGAAAAAGAAATTGAAGGGATTAAAGTAGGCAATGAGGAGAGTAAAAGTATCACTCTTCGCAGATGATATGAGGGTCTATTTAAAGAATCCTAGACAATCAATTAAAAAGCTAGTGGAAATAATCAACTTAAGCATATTTGCAAGATACAAAATAAGCCCACAGAAATTAACAGCATTTCTATATATTTCCAACACAACTCAGTAGAAAGAGTTAGAGAAACTCCATTTAAATAATATTTTAGATATTTAAATAATATAAAATTTAGGAATCTATTTGCCAAGACAAACACAGGAATTATATGAACACAACTACAAAACACTTTCTATACAATTAAAACTAGATCAAAATAATTAGAAAAACATTAATTGCTCATGGGTAGGACATAATAAAAATTACAATCCTACCCAAATCAATTTACTTATTCAGTGTCTTACCTATCAAACTACCAAGAAACTTTTTGTTATAGAATTAGAAAAAATTAAAACAAAGTTCATTTGGAAGAACAAAAGATCAAGACTATCAAGGGAACTAATAAAAAAAATGTGAAGGATGGGGGTGTAGCAGTACCAGATCTTAAATTGTACTATAAAGCAGTATGGTACTGGCTAACAGAAGAAGGAAGGTTCAGTGGAATAGACTTGGGGTAAATTACTTCAGCAGAATAGTGTAAAATAAACCCAAAGATCCTGGCTTTTGGGACAAGAACCAACTATTTGACAAAAATTGCTGGGAAAATTGGAAAAGAGTATTGGAGAAATTAGGTCTAGATCAAAACTTCACATCATATACCAAGATAAATTAAGAATGGGTAAATGACTTAAACATAAAGAAGGAAATTATAAGCAAATTAGGTGAACATAGAATAGTATACGTGTCAGATCTATGGGGAATGAAGGCATTTAAGACCAAGTAAGAGATAGAGCATATTAGAAAATATAAAATAATTTTGATTATATTACATTAAAAAGTTTTTACACAAACAAAACCAATGCAACCACAATTAGAAGAGAAGGAACACATTGAGGAAAAAAATCTTTATAACAAAAACCTCTGAAGAAGCTAAGTCAATTGTACAAAAAAATCAAGCTATTCTCAATTGATAAATGAGCAAAGGGATATAAATAAGCAGTTTTCAGATAAAGAAATCAAAACTATCAATAAGCAGATGAAAAAGTATTCTAAGTCTCTCACAATAAGAAAAATGCAAATCAAAATTGGCCAACATGGCAACAAAATGATAAATGTTGGAATGGATGTGGCAAAATTGGGGTACTAATACACTACTGGCAGAGTAATGAATTGGTCCAACCATTCTGGAAGGCAGTTTGGAATTATGCCCAAAGGGCTTTAAAAGAATGCCTGCCTTTTGATGCATCCATAGCACTGCTGGAATCTGAATCCCCAAGAGATAATCAGAAAAAATACTTGTAAAAAATATATATAGCCCCCTTTTTTGGATGGCAAAAAATTGGAAAATGAGGGGGTTTCCATCGATTGGGGAAATGACTGAACATGTGGTATCTGATGGTGATGGAATACTATTGTGCTGAAAGGAATGATGAACTGGAGGATTTCTATCTGAACTGGAAAGACTTCCAGGAATTGAGGCAGAGCTAAAGAAACAGAACACAGACTAATACATTGTGGTACAATCAAATGTAACAGACTTTTCTCCTAGCAGCAATACAATGATCCAGGACAATCCAGAGGCACTTATGAGAAAGAACACTATCCACATCCAGAGAAAGAACTGTGGGAGCAGAAGCAGAGAAGAAAAATTTATGATCAATCATGTGGTCCAATGGGGATATGATTGGAATCTGGGCTTTAAAAAAGATCAATCTATTGTAAATATGAATAATATAGAAATGGGTTTTGAACAATGATACACATATAACCCAGTGAAATTGCTTGTCAGTTCCTGGAGGGGGGGATAGAACAGGGGTAGGAAAAATCATGAATCATATAATCATTAAAAATATTCTAAATAAATATATTTTTTTAAATTAACATGGCAAAATACAACCAAAGAAGAAAAAATTAAAGCAAGTTACTTAGGAAGAGCTAAAATAAAGGAAGAAAACTATAAGCAAATCTCCCTAATGAACAGTGATGAAAAAATTTTAAATAAAACACCAGAAAGGAGATAAAATATATACATATATTTATAACAGCTTTCTATGCAATAAAGAACTAGAAATTAAAAGGATGCCTATCAATTGGGCAATGCCTGATGTAAAAATAAAGGGAGACTTCAAAAACTAATATGATCTTATCTGTTTCTTCTGTTGTCTTCTTGTCTCCATCTTGATGTGTCCATTTTATTCTTCTTAAATAATTTCTTCTTCTGACATCTTTTTTACTACAGCCATGTTGTCTGATATCTTCTGGTGTTGTCGCTTTTTCCACATGTGAACAATGCAGCCACAATTCTTTCTCTAATTCATGTATAGCTGAAAGTATTGTCAAAATAACATGGAAAGGCCCTACCCATGGGTTCCAATTTTTAGGATATGAGGTTCTATGCTATTTTCTGGAGAATACATAGGTATTACAGGAGCTAAAACACTAGGATCAGGAAAATCCAACACTTGTTCCTGTTCCTCTTTCTCTAATTCTTCACTGATTTCTCCTGTACTAATTTGCCATGTTTTTAAAATCTCTTTGTCATTTTCATTATTTTTATTTCATTGGCCATACTTCCTAGTCCATTTTCTCCATATACTATATCTTTAACTACCGACCTTGTCACACCTTCATAATGAAGTTACACCTTTTGGCATATCAAGTTTTTGGGGATTCCCACCAGCTACCTGGGTATATTTTGGATGAGCACCTGCTTTGATATAATCTTGCATGGAATTCAGGTCTGGGGCTTGTTGTGAATTATGGTATCATCCAGTATCAAAATAATTTGGGTAGTTTGGTCTCCCATACTGGAATGCATCTGTTGTTAAACCCATAATTTCCATAGCCACTGTGCCTGAATCCATTAAAGCGATTAAACCTATTTCTTTGGTTTCCCCTGAAATTTTGTCCAAAGCATTGTCCCCTATACCTGCACTCTCTCATGAGACAACCAGGTCTGTCACAAAGATAACATCTTGGGGATTTGTTTGTATTGTCTTGGGTTGTAGCTATTTCTGGGTTGTCTATAAGTTCTTAGTGAAGCTACTGCTTTTTTCCTGCACTTCATTGGATTTAGGTTTTTGTTTAAACTCTCTGATTTCTTTTGTTAAGTTAGTAATTATATCGTTTTTTTTTCCTCTTCAGATTGCCTATCTTTCTCATCTTGGAAAACATAATTAGCAATTCTCCGAATTTCAACAAGACCCATATCAAACCAATTTGGACAGTTACTCCGAAAATAATTTCAGACCACAGGGCATGCATTTTTCACAAACTGCCTGCGAACGTGATTTATGTTTTCCTCTGTTAAAATATCCAACCCAATCCATTTTTCAGCACAGTCAATAATTCTATTTAGGAAAGTGGAAGGAGTCTCTCCCAATTCCTGCTTTAGGTGCTCAAATATAGAACAGGTTCCTGGGCATCTGGAATTTTGCCTCAAAGTTTCAATTACTGCCTTGCTGGCTGTTGTCAAGTCTCTCCACCCCGCCACAAAGTTAACTTCCCAACCAGGATCCTCAGTTGGCCAATCAGCAATTTGGGGGTTATTATTAAGGTCCTCTATAATATGCTGTTTCTCCCTCTTTGTAATAATTCATCCATAAGAATGTCAAAGTCCAAATACAAAGGATTGTAAAGCTTACTTAGCAGTTGAACTGCTTTACAACTCCCATTGGTTCTTCCTCATATTTGGGGGTATTTTTCTTAAAACTGTCTTTATCAGCTTGTATAAACCTTTTATGGTACATGAGATTCACTATACCATGCTCTGGGGACACCATGAGTATCTCCCTTAAAGGAAACAAATGAGCTGGAGTGCTTTCTAATACTTCAGTTTCCATTTCTAACTTATTTGGTTTATCTGATTTAGTTGCTTCATATTCTTTAGTTTCTGTCATTGACCCTTTAGTAATTTAGTAATTTCTCATAGAGTTTCCATTCTATCTAGTTTAGTCTATAGATAGTTCACTATTAACATTGGATCATTCTTTGTAGTAGCTTGCTTGATATTTGCTTTTAAATGTTTAAACATTGACTGTCAAAGATTTGATCATCATGTTAAAGCACAAGAAAAACAATACTAGCATGGGGACATAAGAAATTAGTTGTAGGGTGTCAATGACAGTAATGGCATTAAAAAGTCATAGGCAAGTGAATTTTGTATATATTTCAGTACACTAGTGAAAACGAGAAAAGCCATATCTAACAGAAAAAATCCCATGGTGATTTTATGTAGCTAAATCATCAGCTTTTCTGAGACGACAGTCTTTGAGTCAAGTTAACTAGGAGATGGGTTTTGGAGCCACTTGGAATTCAGCTCACTGTTACTATAATTCACAGTGAAACTGTCAGCTCTAGAGACCCCCTTGCTGGGATAATAGCTTCAACTGCCCAAGCTGACAGTTGGACCTTTAATTTTCTGGTTCTTTGTTCTATGTAACTCACCAAAACTGTAAAAATAAAAGGTCGAGTGCAAAAACTAATACAGGTAATGGATTCAATTACTGATTTATAAACTGATTTTGATACTAGGCTTGCTGTGCTCACAAAGTATCTTCAGTTTATATCAGTGAAGTGAATCTCATAAGTGAACTTCTCTTCAGAGCCAGGCACAAGGATGCTAAAGAGATTGTTTTTATAAAAAATAAAATATTTATTGAAATATAAGGATAAAAAGGATTTCTAACTCTAAGGGATTCTAGCTCCACCCAAATTAACCTCTTTGGTTCCACAAGGAACCGCTTCTCCTGTGTCCACAGGCTACACTAATCCTTCCTAAACTGACTAACCCAAATTTTCCCTATTCAACAATAAAACAATACTCTTACCCTTATAATTCTTAACTTTGCCTCGAAGTTATAAAAATAACAAAGGCTAGCTGGTAGGGTCTCAACAAGAATCAAGTTAGGAGTCTGAGAGAGAGAGAGAGAGGGAGAGAGAAACTCCTTACTACCTCCCAGAGAGTAACTTCCAACTCACTCTGAGTAACAGCCACACCCAGAGAGAGTAACTGTCACAGAAAACTGTCAAAATTTGAAACTGACACTCTCTCATAGCTGCTTCAAACTCCAATTCTTTCTCAAGCCAGTTTCTCTACTTCTTATCTCTAAACTAATATAAAAAGATCTAATTTCTAATATCATCCTTATACCGAACAAGTTACAGCTTATGATTGTGATGAAATACTACTGTGCCATAATGAAAATTATGGAAAGTAAAGTGAGTAGAACATATACAGCTATAGAAATAGTGTTTGGGAAATAACTTTTGAATCTTCACCTCCAGAGAAACAACTGATAAATATAGATATAAAAGGTATATTATGCACACACACACACACACACACACACACACACAAACTCAAATGATAACTTCTTCCAGATTCCTGGGAATTTCAACATAAACAACAAACAAATATTTAAAAAGAGAAACTAATAAAAAGAAGGGAAATGTTAAAGAGGTAGGAACTTAATACTATTTATCATAATTGGAGAACATCAAAAGAAATTACAACAAACATGGAAGTAGAAGTTAGGAAAGTATGCACATCTTATACATTATACTTTTCTCTGAAACAGGCAAAAGAAGACAACATACTCACAGGAAAAAAAAGAAGCAGGAATGGGAGTAATTTAAAAAGAAAGTAGATTAAAAGAGACAGGAGAACTGGAGAGGGAAAATTTCAAAGGAAAACTTCAACTACAAAGAATTACTACTGATCAAGCACTGGTGACAAAGGAAGGATTAAAAGAAAAAGGGTTAAAACACAGTAGTCTAGAGTATGGGTAAGGCAAAGGTAAAAAAAAAAAGATCAGAAGACCAGAATTATGCCATTTAAAATTATTGGTTCTAAGTATATA
Organism: Monodelphis domestica; assembly: GCF_027887165.1. NCBI lineage: Eukaryota > Metazoa > Chordata > Mammalia > Didelphimorphia > Didelphidae > Monodelphis > Monodelphis domestica. Next base: position 303,428,337 of record NC_077227.1, on the reverse strand, counting down.
CCCTATATTTCCTTTGTTTCCCACCTTTTATTCCTTGAAAAGGGCCAAGAGGGAAAACCACATGGAAGAAGTCCCAGAGCCCATCTCTTGGTTTTACTCTAGCCTAGGAGCTTCTTTTTTTCTTTTTTCTTTTTTTTTACATTCTTGTTAATACTTTCTTTGTGCTAAGATCTGAGAATATACAGCAAAAATAAGTAAAGATAAGCAAAAAGAAAGATCACCCCAATTCTCAAGGGACTTACATTCTTTTTTTTAAATTTTATAATATTTTATTTGATCATTTCCAAGCATTATTCGTTAAAGACAAAGATCATTTTCTTTTCCTCCCCCCCACCTCCCATAGCGTGATTCCACTGGGTATCACATGTGTTCTTGATTCGAACCCATTGCCATGTTGTTAATATTTGCATTCGAGTTTCGTTTAGAGTTTCTCCTCTGTCATGTCCCCTCAACCGCTGTAGTCATAGCCTAGGAGTTTCTTGCTCTTTTTTGTGTCATACACTCCCTTTAGCAGTCTGGTAAAACCCAGGAACTCCTTCTAAGAAAAAATGTTATTGAATACATAAAATGAAATTCTACAATTGCCAAGGAAAACAATTATAATGAATTGTGTTTTTCAAAAACAGACTCCAGTTAAGAATCTTTACTCTGTGTAACACTAAGGAAATCACTTAATCTGATTTGCCTAGCCCTGGCCCTTCTGTCTTAAGAGTTGTTACTAGGGCATAAAGTAAAAGTGATATTTTTAAAAAAGAAAAAAAGGTAGGAAGAAAAAAAAAGAATACTTACTCTAACCTAACCTTGTAAAAGAAATATATTTTCAATGTCACATGGCACTTTTCTCTTTGTTTAATGAATGCCTTTGGAGTTTCTAGGTCACATGACTATAGGCATTTTCTCCAGTCCTCACCATCTCTCAAAAATTCCCATAAAAGAATTATGCCCCATAAACAAAGCAATTACACCTACCTAGTTGTAATTAAAGGCAATTAGGCAGCAGAGCAGCAGATAAAGAGTGCTGGCCCTAGAGTCGGGAAGGATGACCTGAGGTTCAAATCCAGTTTCAGGCACTTACTAGATGGATGACCCAGAATAAATAATTTAATCTGTCTGCCTCAGTTTCTTCAACTGTAAATTCGAGATAATAACACTAACTCACAAGGTTAATGTGAGGATCAAATGAGATAATATTTGTAAAGAATTTAGCATACTTCTTGGCATGTAGGTACTTATTAATAAATGTTTCCTTTCTCCTCGTCTCCATGGGTCAAGAAAGCAGCCACATGAATTTAAAGAACATTAATTTCTGTCACATTCACATAGCACCCCACTACTACCATCAATTCCCACACAAAGTAGGATGCACAAGCTCATCCATACACTGCTTAGGAATTTCCCTGTTAACAGAGTCCACTGGCACATCTTATCTCTCCCTCCATTCTATAGCAACAAGTAGCAAACCTCAATTCTATAGCAACAAGTAGCAAACCTCAATTCTGCCCACCTACTTTACAAGAGGGAGATATAGAGAAAAGTTGATAGCACTTGGCAAAAGAACTAAAGAACAAAGCAAAGTGAAACTGGGTTAGGCTGGTGGGCTTTGAGAAGGTACTGCATTAGGCCTTAAGTAGACTGGCACCCAACTGATGCCAATCCTGTTCCCCCCAAAGTCACACTGGACAGATGGAAGCTAATGAAAAGTAAATTCCCAAATGCAGGAGGAGGATTGGACAATACTAAAATCTAGATACTGAGAGTATGCTATACAAGGAGGAGAAATAAGAAATAAATGATAGAAGAATATAAGGTGGGGGGGGGGGGGTGTTGATGGGTAACTCAGTGGATTAAGAGCCAGGCCTAGAGATGGGAGGTCCTAAATTCAACTATGACCTCAGACACTTCCCAGCTGTGTGACCCTGGGCAAGTCACTTGACCCCTATTGCCTAGTATGAATCTTAAAATTTCTCACTCTACTTCAGAAGATTTGGTTAAGTTATTCCCCATTTTAAACAATGGAGGTACTAAGTCAGGAATGTATTGAGAACTTTAAAATTACTCCACCCTGCTCAGACAGTGCCTTAGGGGAAGATAAAGTTGTAAAATTCCTTACTGAACAATGAAAAGTCCCCAACTCATACTTATAGTGAAGCAAAAACCCTAAACTAGGTCTATTTTTAGATCTAATACAAAAGGGTGCTAAGTACCTATAAAGGTTAAATTAATCACTAAAAGGTCAAGCAACTTACAAAGGGCAAGCTTAGCAAAGAGATGTGAAATACTCAGAAGATATAATCTAATCAGAGAAGGTGATGACAAAAGAAGATGTGAACTAAGATTGGAAAGTCCTGGGGAAAATGTCTACTGTGATTGGTAAATGTGAACATTTAGGGGAGGTGACATAAGAGAAATTTCTCTTTAAAAGGAGTTGGCTCTCTGAACTTGGTTGGAGTTTGGAGTTAGTTTGGAAGAGCTGGGTCTCTGAACTCAGTTCAGGAGTTGAGGATTTCAGTGAAGGACTGGAGTTTTTGCTTGGGACAAATCTTGTGGTGAGTGATTAAAGACTGACTAGTCTCTCTTAAGGCTCAGGCCTGAAGGTCCTTCATACTCTACTCTCTCTCTCCCTTTCCTTAATTCCTTCATTTTATATTAATTAAAATCTCCACAAAGCCCAGCAGACTTGGGTATTTTCATATTTGGGAATTTTCCCCATGGCAACCACTTATTTTTGATTTAAATCAAGACACTAAAAAATATCTTTACAGTTTTGGCAATTCAGTCTTGAAACCCACATTTTCACGGTTACTCTAGCCCTTACCACTCTTCTGCCTTGGAGCCAATACACAGTATTGACTCCAACAGGGAAGGTAATGGTTTAAAAAAAAAAAAGAAGAATAAAAGGGGGGAAAGGACTAAAACTACCAAATATGTCAGAAAGATGAAAACTAAGTTAAAAATCTAAGAGACCAATAGCAAAATCACCAGTGAAGTTACTAAAATTAAGATGCCAACTGAATACCAAGAAATGTAAAATGTTGCAAACACCTATAAACAAATATTACAAGATAAAGAAAATTAAATTCATATTGAAACAGAGGACCTTTTGGATTCCAAAGAGAACATAGAACCACAGAAGAATGTTCAAAATGGTCCAAAAGACAAATCAAAAACCTGCAAGAAGGGAGAAGGGAATAAATGGCAGTTTACACCTCCACAGCAAAAATAATTAGCAAAACAAAAACCTGAATCCAAACTGATTCAAACTATCCAAAGAAACAAAAGAAAACTGAGTGGGAAAACAAATATACTACAGTGAAGGAAAAAATGGAAGTATAAGGACAACACACTAATCTTAAACAAGATGTATAGTACAACTACTGAACATGGAAAAATTAGCACCAATCAAAAGTTTCCACATTTTTTACTTAAAGAAAAAACTGATACTGCAAAGCCAAAATCACTTAAATTTAACAAATCTCAAATACAAATGCATTCTTCAAGCAAATAGAAAAAATTTTCAAAAATAAAGAAAATTTGAATAATATAAGACCATTTGCCTCTACCTCAAAAAGAAGGGAATAGATTAATATATTCTGAAAAGCAAAGGTTCTCAAGATGTAAACTTAAGCCTAATTGTCAATGAAATAAAAAGAAGCATTTCAAATACTTGGGGTAGAGGAAGGCCCAAGTGGACTAACAGAAGAGAACAATGCACTAGAGAAATTAGATGTCAAAGATTTGCATCTTTTGAATGGGACTGTGGACTAAAATTTCTCAGCACCACATGAAACTTAATAAGTATTAAGGAACAAAGATGGGTAAATAACTTTATAAAAAGACAGAACAAAACAATTTAAAACAGTAGGCAGTTCAAGAAGCACAAAGGACAAATAACCACAGAAACAATTATGTAAAAGAAAATCATAATGATAGAGTAATCTATCAATATTTTAGCAATTCAAGCTAAGGCAGTCTTCAGAGAAAAAAAACCCACACTCCTAAAAACATGCATTAACAAAACAGAACTGAATGTCTATATTAGAAACCCAAAATAAATACAAGAAGAGTTATTGAAAATTACAGGAAACCAAAAAGGTTAAAGAAATAATAAAACTAAAAGTTAGTTGTTTAAAAAAACTAATATTAGCCAATGTGTTTAAAAAGCAAGGCAGAAAACCAAAACAAAATAGGAAATGAACAAGATAAAATCACACCAAACTACAATAAAAAGAATTATCAGAACCTACTATGCAATCATATTCAAACAAAATTAAAAACACAAAAGAAAAAAATAACCTTCAAAAATTGGAAACAAGATATCAAAGAATTCAATCTCTGAAAAGAAGATACAAGTATTTGTAAAGAACAAAGGGGAAAAAACCTCTTGGTCCTAATGGATTTAAAGAATAATTCTAGCAAACTTTTGAAGAAAATTAGTATCAATACTAGGTAAATTATTTTCAAAAACCGAGAAAAAAAGCACTATACCAGACTCCTTATGAAGCTAGGGTACCTACTCTCTCTACTATGTATTTTTAAATTTACATTTTTCATGCTATACTAATCAAATGATCAAAGAGATAACAAACTTGATTTTAAAAATTCATTAAAAAAAAAAGATTTACAACATAAAGGGAAATCATTTAAAGAGTTAGGGACAAAGATAACCGCACTTTATTTCTAGGCCTGAAACCATATTATAAAGCAATATTCATCAAAACCATTAATTTGTTGTTAAAAACTAGAGATAGTGATTAATGGAACAGACTAGACCCCTTGTTGGTGAACCTATGGCACACCTGCTGGAGGGGGCTGCTCCCTTCCCATTCTCCACGTGCCTGAGGGCATTTCTCACTCCTGCTCCTCTGCCCAGCAGCCCAATGGAAGTGGCTTCCTCCTTCCCCATCTGAGGATGGGGCTCACATGGGGCATAAAGGTTATAGTTTGGGCAGTCAGTCTCTAAAAGATTCGCCATCATTGGTCTAGACAATAAAGAAAAAGAAACAATGAAACAAAAACCTGTAGTCCTGCAAATCAGAAAAAATAAATTACTTAGGGAAGAACTCTATCTGATAATTGTTGGAAAAGACCCTACCATTATAGAGGGCAATTTGGAATTATGCCCACAAGGCTATAAAAGAATGCATACCCTTTGATCTAGTAATACCACTTCTGGGTCTCTACTCTTTTAAAGAGATTTAAAAAATGGAGAACGACCTGTTTGTACAAAAATATTTACAGCTGCTCTTTGCAAAGAATTAGAAACTAAAGGGATGTCCCTCAGTTGAGGACTGGCTGAACAAATTGTGGTATATGATGGTGATGGAATATGCTATAAGGAATGAGGAACAGAATAATTTCAGAAAGAGCTGGAAAGACCTACATGAACTGATGCAGAGTGAAATAATCTGAACCAGGAGATCATCATACATAGTAACTGCAATATTGTGGAACAATCAAATGTGACAGATTTTGTTACTAAAAGCAATGCAATGATCCAAGACAATTCTGAAGACTTATGAAAAAGAATGCTATCCACCTCTGGAGAAAGAAACGTTGGAGTAGAAATGCAGATGAAAACATAATTTATCAATTCTTTATTTGGGTATATGTTTTGGTTCTATGAGATTATTTGTTTATAAAAATGAATAATATGGAAACATGTTTTATGTGATAATACTTGCTTGTCAGATTGACTTGCTTGTCAACTCCTGGAAGGTGGGAGGAGGGAAAGGAGGGAGACATTATGAATCATATAACTTTGGACAACTTATGGAAATTTGTTATTAAAATAAAAAAAAAGAATTGCTGGGAAAAGTAAATGGCAATCTGGTAGAAATTAAGTTTACACCAACATCTTTTTACCACCTGACTCAAACTAAAAAAGAAATACACTAATACATATGTAAGCATCTCTATGGGCTGCATAGTGACAATTTTAAAATATAATATTATCTCTATGCTTTATTGTATTTTCATTTAATGTTTGTTGACAATTTCCCAATTACATTTTAATCTGGCTCAGGTATACTCAGGAGTCCTATAGGCCACAGGTCACTTGAGCTATGTATTTGATACCCCTGTTTTATACCATATTACACAATATATTTCCATGGATACATGATCATTATATTAAGGCCAATGGTATAAGAAAAATCATAAGAGAGATAGATTATATATATTTACCAGTTATTGATAGAAAACCAATTAAAAATTTTTAATCAGCAAAAATTCTGATCATCATCATCCTCCCACTAATACCCAGTCCTCCACAGAGAATCCCCCCCCCCAAAAAAAGGAAAATTCCTCTTTCAAACATGCATAGTCACTATGGAGATTAGCTATACTCTATCAATATTTATTGACATATGTAATTACTAGATCAATTTCCAACATAACAATAGTATATATCAATCTTTAGTTATTAGGAATTGTGGCTGGACATGAGATTGATTAGAATTCCTAAGTTTTTGAAAGTTGTTCACCTTTACCCAGTTTTTGAAATACTTGTTCTATTCACTTTTCCACAACAATTTACACAAGTTTCTCCAAATTTTTCTGAAACTATTCTCTTCATCCAAAATACCATAACTTGTTCACCTAAATTATGGGCAACCCCTCCTCCTCAGATTTCCACTCTCTGCCACCTCAAAAAAATATTTTTTTGTCTTCAATTTTGTTTTGCTTAGAAATAATCCTTCCCTTGTAAATACCCTCACTCTTATTTTCCTTTCTCCCTTCTCCCTCCTGATTTCCTTGGTGAATAAAACCAACTGTGTATACACATTTCTTTGACTAGAAGATCTGATGGCATGACTGAGGTTCCAGATCCCCCCCTACTGTCTCCTCATTCACAGAAAATTTTCCCTAACCTTCCCTAACCCTTCCCTTTCCTTCTTAAGATCAAGGCATAATAGAACTAAGAACAGAGTGAAAGAGGTAAAAGCTGGGTTCTTCTATATTATTATTATTATCTTCTGCATGATCTCCTTCAGTAATCCATCTAACCTCCAGCTTTAAGGGAAAGAAGAAAAGTGCCATTCTATCATGCCCATCTCGCCCCTGGAGAGATGATTAGAGAGAGTTATTCCGTCAAATTTCCAACTTGACACAACTTGATACACTGTAGTACAATCGAATGTAACGGACTTCTCCATTAGTGGCAATGCAGTGATCCTGAACAACTAGGAGGAATCTATAAGAAAAACCACTATCCACATCCAGAGGAAACACTGGGGGAATAAAAACACCACCGAAGAAAGACAACTGCTTGAATACATGGGTCAAAGGGATATGGTTGAGGATGTAGACTCTAAATGAATATCCTAGTAAAAACAACAACATGGAAATAGGTTCTGATCAAGGACACAAGTAATGCCCAATGAAATTGAAGAGTGGGTGGAGGGAAGGGAGGGAAACAATGTGATTACTGTAACCAAGGAATAATGTTCTAAATTGACTAAATAAACTTATTCAAATGAAAAAAAAATAATAAAGTTGGGAAAGAACATTTCTAGTCTCAAGTACACACATACATTAAAATATTACTCATACATGATCAATGTTTATCCTAAATAACCACACAATTGTCAATTTCAGCAAAGTCTAGAAATTTAAAATAATAGGTATTCAATTATTTATTGATTTATTAATTAAGACTTTGATTCTAGGAGACAATATATACAAATTTCCATAAATTCATTAAAATTTCACATTCTTAGTTTTGGAATGGAAACAATATATTCTGTCAATGCTAAGAATAAATGTTTAGTTCATATTTTCATTTACTGATACATTTACTCATCCAAATCCAATAGGAAAATAATAATAGATAGCATTTATTTAGCACTGTAAGGTTTACAAAACACTTCACAAATATCCCATTTTATCATCACAGCAACCCTGGAAGGTAGGTGCTGTTATTATTCTCATTTTCTAAATGAAGAAACTGAGGTTAAGTCACTTGTCTAGGGTTGCAAAGCTAGCAAATATCTGAGGTAGGATTTGAACTTACATTTTCCCCACTCAGGGTCTATCCCTAGGGACAAAAAAATAATAATTTCCAACTTTGCCACCACCCTAGTACAAAGTCTTCATCTCCTCATGCCTATACTACAACAAAATGCTGGTTGCTATGTCTCTCCCTATTTCAGTCCTGAAGTGCAGGTCCGACTATGTCATCCCACTTCTCAATAAACTCTAGTAGCTCCCTGTTATCTCCAAAATGAAATATAAAATACTATTTGGCATGTAAAGCCTTTCATAATCCCTACCTTTCCCAGTCTTCTTACCTTAAACTATGCCACATACTCTTCCATATAGTGGCAGTAGTCTCCTTGGTTCTTTGCATAAGATACTGTCTCCAAATTCCAAAAAATTTCCCTGGCCTGAAATACTCTCTCTCCTCATCTTTACCTTCTGGGTTCCCTGGTTTACCTCAAATTACAGCTTAAATCTCTTTCTTTAGGAAGGCTTTTCAAATCTTTCCTAATTCTCGTGCATTCTCTCTAGAGATTATCTCTAATTTATCTTGTTTATATACATTGTTTGCATTTGTTTTCCCCATTAATTTTCAAGTTTCTGGAGGGCAATGACTATTCTTTTGCCTTAGCATAGAACATGGTTAATATACACTCTTAAATATTTTTTGTCTGACCTTCCCAGGCCATATCTAATTAGACACCCTCTGTAATCTTTGATGATGATAATGTTCAACAGGGATATGTTATTATCTCATATTTTAATGTAAGCAGTCTATCAAAGTTTAGTTCATTATATAGTCTTTTGGTTTATTAGTCTTTAGCTTTTTATGTTTCTCTTATCTCCATTGTTTGTACTTCAAAGTTTCTGATCTTTTCATAGGGAATGCTTGAAATGTTTCACTTCATTAAAAAGTCACTTCCCTGTATCCTCTGTATACTAGGCTTTGCTAGTTGTGTTATTCTTAGGTGCAAGTCTTTATCTTTTACCTTCAGTAATATCATATTCCGAATTCTCTGCTCCTTTATAAGTTGTGGCTGATAAACTGTTTGTGATTCTAATTGTGGCTCTTCAGGAACTGAATTCTTTCTTTCTGCTTGCTTGCAGGATTTTTTTTCTTTGACCTGGAAGTTCTAATTTTGACTATCATGTTCCCAGGAGTTTTTATTTGTGAGTTTCCTTCAGGAAGTGACCAGCAGACTCTATTTCCAACTAGTTCTCTGATTCTTAAGAGATCTGGGTGCCTTTCTTTTAAAATTTCTTGAATATAATGTATAGAGTTTTTTAGTTTTGGCCAATAGGCCAATACTTAATTTTTCTTGATTTAATCTTTGTCCTTGATGTGTTTTCTAGGTAAATTTTTTTATAAGACACTTTCCATTTTCTTCTGTTTTTCAGCCTTTTCACTTTTATATTTCTTATTTTATCCAGTCACTGGCTTATTCATTATTAGAGTTTGTTGCTTAGGCAAGGTTTTTATACCTATTGGGCCAAGTTGTTAATTCTCTTTCCAATTCTTTCTTCCAAAACTCTCATTTCTTTTCCAATGTTTTCCTCTACCACTCTCATTCATTTTTGAAAGCATTTTAAACTCTTTCTAAAATTCTTACTTTATCTCCTCCAGGAACTTTATTTGAATTTGTTCCCAAGTTATATTTTTCTCTGTGGCTTGCTTTATGGCTGTTTGAAAGTTCTTTTAGGTTTGTGTTCTGAGTATCTTTGATGCCATAATAATTCTTTACAATGGGATGGGGGAGGGGGGGATTATTCTTCCAGATTTTTTCCTGCCTACCTACTGACTTCAGACTTGCTATTAGGGCTAGGCTCTACACACTTCTGGAGAGAAGGTCTGAACTGGCCCTATTTTAGGGATATTGAATGTTTTCTTATTCCAGGATCTCAAGAACATGGTGACAATATCGAGGCTTTCAGAGCTCCCAAAGTATCCTGAAATTTGCAAGTTTCTGAATGGGGTTTGGGTATGAACAACAGTAGAATGATACTGGCTCAGCCAGCTGGAAAGCTCTGCTGCTTGAGAGTTAAAAGAATTGTAGCCTCTCCTCTGGATTGAAATCCTTACCCTAGTTATCCTTCTGTAGTCTATGGACAGGGCTAAAAGCTGGAACTAAGAATGGCTCTTCTCTTGGGATCTATACTACATTGTTGCTGCTTACTTTTAAACTTGTCACTTTCTTAGTACAAAGTTCAGAGTCTCTCTATTTAAGAATTCTGCCCCACAGGAGCCACTTTTTAGTCAGCCCTACCTAGATCTATATGACCTGGAAATGGGGAATGAACATTAAAGCTGCCAACTGGCACCTGTTCCCACATCTTCCACATGGTGTTCCACATAGCTTTGGGACCTCTTCTCTTGCTGAAGTGCTCCATGTCGGCACCTTATGTTCCCGGTCAGACCCTGTCTCTTGTTGGGTCTGCAGACTGCCCAGTCAGTTTCCCAATGCCAACGTGGGCTGGAAAAAAATGGCTCACGCTGACTTTTTCTGTATTTCCTCATCTGAATTTGGTCTGATGTGTTTTTTAGATCTGCTTAGAGAAGATTTAGGGAGGAGGGGGAGTTCACAGTATAACTTCCTGATATATTTACTTCACCATCCTGTCTTCATCTCCCAATTATATTAGTTATAGTTTTAGAAATTTTAGGAAAGCAATAAGGAAAATAAGTTAAAGATGTAAATATTGGTTATCCCTATTTGCTGATGACATAGTGATTTACTTATAAAATCCTAGGGAACAGCAGAAATAATAATTGAGGTGATTAACTGCTTTAAGACAATAGCTTCAGCAAAGTTGCAACTTAAAAATTAACTCACAAAAAGCAACAGCATTTCTGTATACTCAAGTCAAATCTAAAAGGCAATAACACAAAGGAAAATTCTATTCAAAATAACTACAAAATACATAAAGGGGTATGTGACATAAATGTCTTCCTTAAAACTCAAAAACCTTAAAAGCTGGAAGAATTTCCAGCTGGACTGGGCTGATAAAAGTTGTGGGGGACCAAGGGGTTAAATCCCCCCCAAATGCTTTTCCTTCTTCTCCTGACATTCCTATATAAGGTCAGAAAGAGGGTGCAGCTACAGAGAAAGAACATAACCTTGAGAATAATGATGTGAAGGCAGAGAGAAATCTCCCTGGCTCCAGAGGCTAGGCTGTAGTCAAAATTATTTTTGTTGACCATTTGATTCCCTTAATGAGCTACCTTGGTAGAAAGTAGATAAATATGCATTTTGCTTCGGGCAGAAACAGCAACAACAGAAGCAGAAGCCTGACAGAAAAGCATGGAGAAATAATTCTAGATTGTGAGAAGCATGCTGGTTACTCTTCATTAACTCCCATCCCTCATCTCGGGTCCAGATCCCTAACGACACTCCAGTCCATGTAATATCGCAATAAGCCGCAATAAAAAGTGATAACATTACCAAAATCAATATACAGTTTTAATACTATGCCAAACAATCAAAGAAAAACTTTATATAACTAGATAAAATAATAACAAAATTTATTTGGAGGAACAAAACAAGGAAGAATCAGAAATAATGGAATTCAGTAACCCATTGTTCAGTAACCCTGAAAACATGAACTACTTTAGGAAAGAACTCTCTCACAGCTACTAGGAAAACTAGAAATCAATCTGGCAAAAATTAGTCTCAATCCAATATCTCATACTATATTCTGCTATCTACTAAAAATGGATATATGGCCTCAATATTAATAATCATACCACAAAAAAATTAGAAGCAAATCATGTACTTTCTATAGCTATGGGTAAGTGATTTATTCTGAACTAAATTTAAAAAATGGCAAAAGATAAACCAGATAACTTTCATTGCATTTCATGCATCAAGGATAAGAAGCAGATGAATGGGAAAAATATTTCTCAAATTTTCTTAAGTGGGTTTTATATTTAAGATATATATATATATGAGATAAATAATAAATATAAACACAAAAGTCATTCTCCAAGATGAGGGGCCAAAGAGTAACAACAAACATTTCTCAAAAGAACTGCAAACTATTAAAAACTAGATGAAAACATACTCCAAAACAATAAAAGTACCTATAAAAACCATTCTTGAGTTTAGCTTTACGTTCTATAAACCGTCAGAGGGAAATAGTAATGTTGGAGAGGGAAGATAGACATACTAATACATTACTGATGGAATTCTGAATCTATGTAATCATTTCATAAAGTAATTTGAAATCAAGGAAATAAATGGCCCAAAGGGTATGGACCCTTCCCTTTTTACCCAAAGATTTCAATACTAGACTTACTTTAGAGAGGTGGCAACTAAGAAGAAAGTGTCCATATACCCCCCAAATTTACAAAGAACTGGAAACAAAATAGACGCCTATCAAATGTGGAATATCTAAATAAATTGTGCTGCATAAATATAATGGAATATTAAAAGTACTATAGAAACATAGAAAGATTCACATGACAACTGATGCAGAATAAAATAAACAGAGCCCAGAAAACCATATATACAATGGAAAGAAATGGAAGCAGAAAGAAAAAAATAAAAAACAATAAAAAATGAATGCTGTAAAATGACAAAGAAATATAAGAAGACTTCCTGACCTCTCTCCTTTGTAAATGTTCATAGGTTTAGTACATTGCAAAGATTTTCATATTTTTTTCAATGTATTGATCCAGTTTTGCTTGGGGGAGGGTCTCTTCTTCCTCTTTCTTCTTAAAAATTTATTCTTTTTAAAAGCTTAAATATTTTAGAGATTTAAAGGCAAGTATGCTTATTTTCAACAAAATTTATTTATCTTAAACCAAATAAATTAAGAACTTAAAATACCCACCTACCTCAATAACTAAATCAATTAGATTGTAAGTTCCTTAAAGGTAAATACTGTCAAACCCACTTTTATGGCTCAAATGAGGAACACAAAACACATACAGTAGACTCTTAAAAATTTGTTGAATTATTTAATTTTGTTGACCAAGTCTGCAATTTTTTTTGAGGGAAAAAGGGAGAGGTGAGTCTCTTTTTTACTTTCTAAACAGACATTAATTACAAAACTAATAAAGAGAGTATGGAATTCTCTCTTCTTTTTCAAAAAAATTTGGTCCCTTCAAAGATGGGCTTCTTTAGAATTAAGATCAATATGAATAATTTTAAAGTTTCCCATGCTATACTTTTATGCCAGAGTCTCACTAGAATTCCCACCTCCCTCCCCATCACTTTTACCTTCCATAGCCATAATAAGGTAGGTTTATTCACCTCATCCCTGCTCAATTTATATGATAAACATTAAGTGCCTATTATAAGTCACTGGGGATAAAAAGAGTTTACTTTCTACTAGAAAGTAAAAAAATAAACACAGTATATTGGGAGGAGGTAAAGAACAATAATAACTAACTACAAGTATTAGGGAAAGATTTCTCCTAGAACATGGCCCCTGAACTGACTGGCAACTTTATAAGGGGAATCTAATGATGGAAGAGAGAGCAAGAAGGTAGAAGATAGGATATAGGGAGCAGAGCTAAATGAGTGAGAAGTAAAAAGATCATCTCCTGTAAAATTCAATCATCACAATTTTCTTACAATGGACTTTTGGTCAGAAGATCTGGTTTCATATATGAGTTCTTCCCAAAAACTATCTGCACAAATTAGACAAGTTTACTTCAATATTCTGAGCCCATTTCTATATTTTTTAAATGAGAGAAAGAATCTGACCATTTCAAAAGGAGAGAAGTGGAAGGTATTTAATCACATGTGGAGCAGCAGGCACAATAATCAAAGGAAGTATTTTTCAGGGTGTCTCATCACCTTGCCCTCATCAGGGCAGTAACAGTCAGTTCACTTATGCTCATAGGGACGTCAAACTCCATCCACTGATCTCCAGTGTTTGCAGGGAAATAAAGTTGATGTCACCATTGGTCTATTTATTTACATAGTATTTTATTAGGCACATCAAAGACAAAAAAGAAATACTCCCTGCTTTCACAGAGCTTACATTACTAGAGGGATTCACAAGTGCACAAGTAAACAGAAATTATGAGTAAGGAGGCAATATGGTGGGGAGGAGAGTGGATCTGTCAGGCTTTGGGGGAAAATAATAGCACTTACAGGTAAGCCCTGGAGAACAGTGCAAATTCTGAGGGGCTATAAACAGGATGAATTCAGAATAACTTGGAAAGATTTATATGAAGTGATGCAGAATAAAGTGAACAAATCCAGAATATACAGTAGCAGAAATATTATACAATGATCAATTGTGAAGAACTAAACTATTTATTAGCAAAGCAAGTCTCCAAGATAAACACAAAAGACTCATGATGGCAATGCTATCATAACCAAAGAAGAAAGAACCCCTGGAGACTAAGTGCAGATCGAAGCATGTCATCTTCCACTATATTTCATTCATGAAATTTCTATAGTATGAAGGATAGGTATCTTCTATTATGACATGAACAATATGGAAATATATATTACAGAACATTCAAACACTAAAGTGTTGAAAAACAATGGTCAAAAATTGTTTCTACATACAACTGAAAAAAAAATTGGAAAAAAGTTCTGGGGGTCAGGATTGAAAAGGGAATAGTATACCAGGATCTAGGAGATAATCTACATAAGAAGATAGAGGCAAGAAATATAATGTTAAATTCAGGGAATTACTATTCCTAGATTGGCTAGAATATATAAGTATGCAGGAAAGTAAGGTAAAATAAGGCAGAGAAGTTTAAAGCAGACCGTGGAGAGTCTCAAATGCCAGACTGAAAAGACATATACTTTATCCTTCAGGAAATAGCGAGCTTCTGAAGATTTTTGAGCAGATTACCACAATCAAACCTGTACTTAGGATCATTATTTTGGTAACTATGTGGAGGATGGATTACAATGAGGAAATATTTCTGAATAATCGCTATCCACCTCCAGAGGGAGAACTGATAAACTCTAAGTGCAAATTAAAGTATAATTTTCTCACTTTATTATTATTGCTGTTTTTGGAAATATGGCTAATATGGAAATATGTTTTGCATGACTTCACATGTATAATTGATATAATATTACTTGCCTTCTCAGAGGATAGGAAAGGTGGGGGGAGGGGAGGAAGGGAGATATTTTGGAATTCAAAATTTAGAAACCAAAGAATGCTAAAATAAGTAAATACAATTTTAAAAATAAAGTGAATAGCACTTTTCATGTTATCTCATCTATTACTAACAATATTTATCTGTATAAATGGTTTCTTTTGTAGTCCTATGCATTTTATTTTATTCATCTAAAAATATTATACTAAGGAATCTAGAAGGTTGATTGTTAAAGGAGTCTATCTCTCTCTCACACACACACAAACTCTCTCTCTCTCTCTCTCTCTCTCTCTCTCTCTCTCTCTCTCTCTCTCTCTCTCTCTCTCATTAAGAAAACCTGAAGTAGGGCAAGGAAAGTTAAAATAAAGTTCCAAAGTTTCCAATATCCAATGTAGAAAATGGTGATAAACAGTCAAAAAGGAGTTAATAAGTTGACTTCTGTATAGCAGTAAAGTAGATCTATAAGGAACACTGTCATTGTTACATTATTTCCTCCTGAGCAGCATTTGACTACAAGGGAACAAAAATGGAAATGGGTAAGAGTTACCTATGCTAAAAGTAAGCAGGGTATAAAAAGGGGGGAGGGTTATTTAATGATAGGAAGAAGTCATTAAGCAGGGCAGGAAAACTAGAAGAACCAAGGCAAAAGTTAACAGTAGAAAAGTAGGGGCAATATGTGAGATGAAGGTTCACAAAGAAGCCAACCAGGGAATATTGGCTCCTAAGAAGCTGGGAAGCAAACAATATGCTGGGCATCCTTAGTCACTTGGTCAAAGGCTCCAAAGTTCTAACACAAGACAAGCTCCCTGGCCTCAAACTAAAAAACAAATCTTATCCCAAGTATGTCTTAGTGGCCCATGTTTCTGAGTTGGACACTACTGTCCCAAGAAAAGTCATTTTCCTTAATTCTTAAATGAGCCAGAGGCTATGACTTCTTCAAGCTGCCAGAGACAATGTCAAATTACCACAGAGAACCTAGCTTAGGTAGGGCACTCTGACATTGAAGGCACCAACCTGAGGCCAGTGAGATTTGTAATCTCACCTTAGACCAATGATGGCAAACTTTTTAGAGATAAGAGTGCTGGGCCCAGGCCCTGCCCCTTCCCCTATCTCCCCAGACTGAGTGCTATGCTGCTCCCCCACTAGGTGCTGTGCCTCTGCCCCCCAACTAGTGCTTGTCAGGCCCCACATGGAGGAGGGAGAAAGCACTCCCATTGGTCTGCTGAGTAAGGAGTAGGTGAAGTGAGGAATGTCCTTAGCAAGTTAAGAGGGGATGGTGAGTGGCATGAGTGCTCTGCTCCCCTCCAGCTCTGCTGCCTGTGAGTCACCCCTTACCCTCTCTGTGTGCGCTCCCATTGGGCTTCTAGGCAGATGATATAAAAAAATATCATCAGGCACAGTGAGAAGGGAACAGCTCCACCCAAGACCCTCTGCCTTTCTAGTAACAAACTCTGGGGGTTTGGGAAGGGTGGCCACATGCCCAAAGCAAGTGCTCTGTGTGCCATCTTTGGCACCTGTGTCACAGGTTCACCATCCCTGCCTTAGACACTTAATAGCTCTCAATGACCATAGTTAAATCAATTAAGCTCCCTGGGCCTCAGTTCCCCCCATTTGAAAAATGTGGAAAATATCTGTAGTACCTCCCTCACAAGATTTCATAAATATCAAATAAGAATAATAAAGCAAACTTTAAAGTGTACTACATAAATGGTTATTGTCATAACATCAGTCTGAAAGAGATGGAAACAAAAACAGCAGAAATAGCCAGATTATTATTATACTAAGTATTATCATATCTATAACTAATCCAAAATTATGTTTCTTCAATGCAATTAAAATTAGAAAAAAAGCAGGAAACGGAAAAAAACCCACCTTTGCAGCAAGTTCTCCAATGAAAGTCTCATTTCTAAAATATAGAGAGAACTGAGTCGAATATACAAGAAAAAAAGAGACATTCCTTTTCAGAGGAAAAAAAATCTAAGCCATCAATAGCCATATTAAAAAAATGCTCTCAATCACTAATAATTAGAAAAACATGAATTCAAACACCTCTGAGATACTATCTAACATCCATCAAACTGGCTAAGATGCCAAAAAAAGAAAAAAATTACAAATGCTGGAAAGGCTATGACAAAACAGGTATAATGATGACCTGTGTGGGTTGGGCTATAAGCATTTCCAAGCATTCTGTAATGTAATTTGGAGTTACATCCAAAAAGATACTAAAGTATTATATATATTCTTTGATCTACCAATATCACTTCTTAGGTCTATATCCCAAAAAAGATCAAAGAAAGAAGAAAAGGACCAACATGTACAAAAAATATTAATAACAACTCTTTGAACTAGGGAGTGAAGATGTGTGTATCAATTGGGGAACGATTGATCAAGTTATGTTATACGAACAAGATTAAATCCTATTATATTGTAATAAATAAAGGGATAGTCTTAGAAAAAATCCTGAGAAAACCTGTAAAAATTGATACAAAGTAAAATGAACAGTACCAGGTGAATAATTAATACAAATAACAGTAATATTGTAAATATAATAAATTTTGAAAGACTAGTAGTAACTAAGCAACAAAAATAATCAACCACAATTCTCACTACGAAACATGCTATCCACCTTCTTTTGAATCACTATATATATTTGTAATGGGTTTTGTTTTTTCTTGCCTTCTCAGTGGTTGGGGGGAAAGGCAGAGGGAGAAAATTAGAAACCAAAAAAAATTTTAATTTAAAAAACAAAGTGTCCCATAGCTCTACTCAGCATCGCAAATATGATTTGAGTCTTAAGAAGACAAAGGAGTGCCATGCACAGCTTAAGAAAATCAACTTTGGAAAGCCATCAATACAAACTTTAGATTTACTGGTCAGAATAACTCTGAAGTAAAAAGAATCACACTTGGGTCACTTATACCCTCTCCAAAGACAAAGTTCTCACTATTACTATGTTTAGTAGCATGGACTACTGAGCTAAAGAGTCAATATCTCATCTCACTTCACTTCTTTACCTATTAGCTTCATAACCAGACAGCTGTTTAACCTCTGTTTTCTCATATTCATTATGCTGAGATTTCTTTATCCCCACAAGAATCTTCTGAGAATAAATGTAATACTTATCAACCAATCAGTCAGTATTCATTAAGTGCCTAGTATAGTATAGTGCCAGGCACTATACTAGGCACTGAGGATACAAAAACAATGAATCAATCTCTACCTGCAGGGAATTTACATTCTTTTTTCTAATTTTTTTTCTCAATTATACAAGCATTTATTTTCTTTCCCACCATCTCTCTCCTACAGAAGAAAACACAAAAATAAAATCCTTATAACAAAAATATAGGGTCAAACAAAACAAATTCCAACACTGGCCACTTTCAAAAACATATTTCTCATTCTTCTTAAGTCTATCACCTCTCTCTCTCAGGAGGAGAGTAATATTCTTCATCATCAATACTATGGAACCATGACTGGTCCTTTCATTGCTCAGAGTTCTTGACTCTTTCAAAGCAAATTAGGAAAACTGACAATGGAGGGGGTTGCAGAGAAATAGGCAAATTCATGCCCAGTTGTAGAGTACACTGATCTAGCCATTCTGAAAAGTAATTTCGAACTATACTCCACTAGGGCATGATACATCAAAGAGATCAAATAAATTAAAGAAACTCATGTATAAAAATACTGATAGCATTTCTTTTTGTGGTGATCAAAACAAAAGGCCTAAAGGAGTATACATCAATTGGAATCAATTGTAATAGTAAAGTTGACTATTATTACATGGTCAGATTTGTACTTAAGGAAAATTACTATGGGGAAAAGTGTGAGACTTGATTTAAGAAGACTAATTAGGAAGTTGTGCCAACAGTCTAGGCAAGAGATAATGATGTCCTAAAGTAGTAAATGTGTTGATAAAGAGGAATCAGATATAAGAGATAAAAGGAAGATATGACAACCAGTTTATGGTATATGAGAAAGTAAGGAATCCAGAACAATTTCAATGTTATGAACCTGGATATTGGAAGAATAGTGGTGCCTTAGACACATAAGGAAGTATGGAAGAAAATAAATTTAGTTTTTGACATGTGGAAATTAAGATGTCTTCAAGGCATTCAGTTTGAAATTTCCAAAAGGCAACTGGTGATATGAGGCTGAAGCTCAGAGGAGAGACTTGGGCTGGATATATAGAACTGGGAGTAATTTGCACAAAAATGTTAACTGATAAAGAATGATTTGGAAGTGTCTAGAGAGCTGATTAGGTTTCCAAGAGAAGCTATAGAAATAGATGAGAAAGAGCTTAAGGCAGAAGAACCTTGAAGACACCCAGTTATGAGATGTAATATGATAGAACAGTCAGAAAAGGAGGGGCAAACCAAAAATGAGTAATGTCACAAAAGCTGAGTAAGAATATCCAAGAGAAATGGGTGATAAACTGTGTCAAATGCAAGGAATAGGTTGAAAAGAATTAAGATAGAAAATACCACCAAACTGAACAATCAAGAAGTCATTGGTAACTCTGGAGAGAGCTGTTTCACTGAGGAGGTTGGAAGCCAAACTGCTAAAAACTGAAAAGTGAGAGGGAAGAAACACAATGGAAGTATCAAGTGTAGAAAGTTTTTTTTTTTTAATAAAGTTTTTTTGAAGAATCTTTAGTTCGAGTTTCTACCCATGTCAAAACTTGGTAAAGGAACATAGATGTGCAACATAACAACAAGCCTGCCAGCATATCCAGGTATAAGCACCCTCTACTTCCCCCCAAAGTGTAAGTAGATGGAAGAGTTAAAAGGGCAGCCAAACTTTGATGCTCAACCAGGAGTTCTATGGCTGATACTTTCTGAAGCTCCTTTTTGCTTCCTATGATCAGTAAGGACCACAAGAATCATAGTCAGAGGACTGGCACTGAATTAGTGAATATCTTTCCCTATTCCAACTTTCAAGATTTGCTTATGCCTTTCCCTTCATAGCCCATCTGCTACTAAATTCATTAAAGAAGGCATCAGTGCATCATGGCACTATCATTTCATAACATTGTCAGCAATTCTGACCCAACATCTGAGGTTCCAAAGGGACACAACTCTAAATAATTACTGCCAAAGGAGGACTAAAGGTAGAGGGAAAAGGCCAAGTCATTTTATAAAAAGGTGCTAAATAAGAGAGAATGTACATATTAGCATAATCATTCTCTGAAACACAAGTACAAAGAGGTGGAATCCCAAACTAGCTGGAAGAAGAAAGTATGAATTTTAGATAAAAATATATTTTAGGTTACATTTTAAACACTATATTTAGAAATGACACTAACACACTGCTATTGGAACTAACTAGAAATCAGCAGAGGACTCTTCTTCATCTTTGAGAAGATAAACTCTTCGAGGGGTATCACATCATCATTTCCATCCCTCCTCAACAAACTTCTTCCCAAGTCATCAAGCACCACTCACCCCATCAATTCAACAGAATGTGCCTTTGGATCCTCATTCAAGAAGTAATTCATTTTATACTTAGAAATCACTATTAAGGAAAATAAATCTCCAAGCTTCTAAGTTAGTCTAAATAAGTGGTTCAAAAACAGCTGAAATATTCCTAACTTTAGCAATCCTAAAGTTCCCCATTAACCCAAAGAAATACTGTCCCGTAGCCTCTCTACCACAAGAAGGGTAAGTACCTCCTTGCTACTTAGCACACCTTCCCAGACAAATCTTCCCATCCTTCTCAGCTTCACACTAACAAAAGTATTCTAATAGAAACTGTTCCTGGGGGATAACACACACACACACACACACACACACACACACACACACACACACACACACACACACACCAACACATCCCCCCCCCCCATTCCAAAATCACCTGATCCTACCATAAAAACTAAAGGATCCACACCCTCATGCATTTATTTGCTTCCACCAAAAAGTCATGGGCCAAGACCCAAAAAAGAAGTACTGTAGTAGTACCAGTAGTACCCTCCCCATACCAGATCCGATTCTCTTTGCTCTCTAGGTCTCCCTATACCTCCCTTCCATCAAAACTGCTCACAAAGCAACCCAGTATGTGTTCAAGATATCTAAAAAAGCACATACTCTGAAGCACTTCCCCACCACCACCACCCCCAACTCCCACCCCAAGCCATGCCGGCCACTTTCTTACCTTTTTGAAGCCAACAACTCTAACCCTACCTTAATCTCCGAACTTTGGGAGGTTTCAAATATCTCCCTGCCCACCCACCCCCCAATTAATATCCATAAGGCTGTGAGGCATACAAGCTCAGATGCGGCTGACCAGGTGGCATCCACAGCTTCACTCCGACCACCCCGAGTCATTCACGGACTACCCTAACCCTCCCTCAGCCCCAACATTCTCAACAGCCAGGCCGGATGCTTGCCCCCCGGGGAGGGGAGAGAGATCGAGGGGCCCAAGGAAGGGGACCGAGACCCTCGGGATTGGGGGAGGGCTAAGATGGGCGCGGAATGGCCCGGGAAGGGGTGCGGGGATCACACGGGGCACTGGAGGAGGGATGAGGTAGCGATGGCTGGGGCCCTGGGCTGGGGAGAGGAGGAGCTGGGCTCTGGGCGCGGAGGCCCGGCAGAGCCACAGAGAGAGGGGACGAATGGAATCCAGGCCAGGCAAGCGGCCGGGGAGTGGGGGGCGGGAAGCAGGGCCAGAGGTGCAGCAAAACGCGGGGCTGGGGCGAGTGGAGGGCGGGGGAGGCCCAGGGCAGGTCGGGGCTGGCATGGCGAGAGAACGTGTGGGGTTGGGGCCGATTCAGGCTTTGCCCAGCGCTGGGCGGGAGGCCGTGGGCCAGCCGGGGCGGCGGGGATGGGGCTCACCTCCGACCCTGTACATGTTGGCGGCCATCTCGGGCTCCGGCTCCGGGGGCTCAGCGCGGCACGGGGGGGCTCAGAGGCCTGGCCTGGCCTGGCCTGGCCTGGCCCGGGCCCGGCGCTCGGGGCTCGCGGGGCGGCGCGGCGGCTCCTCCAGGTGGGGGAAATGTGCTGGAAAATGGAGGATCGATCGGCTGGGGTGGGGGCGGGGGCGGACGCTTTAAAGGGGCCGCGCTCGGTCCGCCACCGCCGCCGTGCCGCCGTCGCCCGAGGCCGAGGGGAGGGGGGAGGCCCTAGAGACCTATGGGACGGGGATAGTAGGCTCCGAGCAGCTCCTGACCCTTTTGCTTTTTCTTCTCTTGTCCACTCCCCACAAACTGTCCCCTTCCCCCTTCCTCCCTCCTCGATCTTCTTCCTGCCCCTCCCTCCTCGCCTCCCCTACCCTCTTCCCGGCCTCCCCTGGCCTCTCTTCTCTACCTCCTATTTCTGCCGCTCACTCTCGCTCTCTCTCTCCCCCTCCACCCCCCAACCCCGCCCCCCCTCCGCCTTCTCCCCTCATTTCCCCTTCCCCTCTCTTCTCTCCCTCCTTTTTTCCCTAACCATGCAGGCACAAAGAAAAGCATCCACAGCTCCACCTGGCCAAAGGCTGGAGAGTCTTCTTTGCCCCAGCCTGTGCCAAGTCTCTGGCTGGGGTCTCTCGTGCAGGCCTTGAGCTCTCTACTCTCCATACTGAAAGGACCGGACCGGACCGACCGAGGCAAAGTGTATATCACCTCTCAAAATTCATTCATTCAT
Organism: Monodelphis domestica; assembly: GCF_027887165.1. Lineage (NCBI taxonomy): Eukaryota > Metazoa > Chordata > Mammalia > Didelphimorphia > Didelphidae > Monodelphis > Monodelphis domestica. The sequence continues at coordinate 303,405,672 of NC_077227.1, read as the reverse complement.
TGAACAAAGTTCCTTATGCCACCTACTGGGTGCAAAGCCCTGTGCTTGGTCCTGGGGTAGACAAAAAAATGGGGGATGGGGGGGGGGAGAAAGGATCCCTGACCTCACTGAGTTCAGCTTAATGAAGTATGAAAAAGATAAAAAATAATGCTGTACAAGACAGAATGCAGAGAGGAACAAAATTCTCCTCAAAGCCTAAAGCAAGATTAATTATCACATTAGCAACCAATGTCAGAAAAAATATATATATAGAATTCCTTTAACCAGCCGGACTCATGCCAGAGTTGTAGGGAGGCTTAGATTTCACCTTAAGCTTAGATTACTGACCACCCATTTTCTCTTTCCTCTGAGGATGATTTAGGAGGGAACTTTTGGTTAAGAGGGAAATTATCATTGGAATTCAAAACTTATGAATCATATGATCTTTGAGGTGGAAAGGACAACAGAAGACATGATTCTATCTGGGACAGAAGCAGAAATCCCTTCTGAAATGCCCTATGATAGGTGATCATCAAGCCTCTCTAAGAACTCTACTTAATAAGCATTTATTAAGTTCTGGGGTCAAGTACTGTGGTAAGCAATGTAAATACAAAAAATCAAAATAGTAGTCCCAGCCACCTGGAACTCACAATTTAATAGGAAAAACGAAAAGCAAACAACTATGTACAAAGAAGCTATATACAAAATAAATAGAAAATAAGTCACAAAGGGAAGACACTAGAGCTAAGAAGAATTGGGAAAGACTTCCTGTAGGAGATGGGATCTTTAATGGAACTTAGAGAAAGCTAGGAAAATCATTAGGTAAAGATGTGGAGGGAGAGAATTCCAGGCATGAAGAACAGCCAAAGAAAATGTTTAGAGCTGAGAGATGAAATACTTCCTAGAAAATCAAGAAAGAAAACTGGAAAGGTTGAGAAGAGGGAGATAGATAGTAAAAGACTTGGGACACCAAATAGTTTTACATTTGATCCTAGAAGTGACAGGGAGGGAGTAGAGTTTATTGAATGAGAGAGTGGGGAGGAATAACATGGTTGGACCTGTAGTTTAAGAAAATCACTTTGATTACTTTTCACAGGCAGACACACCAGAAGTTTGTTGGAATAGTCCAAAAGTGAGATGATGAGAGCCTACCCCAGGATGGTGATAGTATCAGAGAAGAGAAGGGAATATATATAAGAGATGTTGCAAAAGTAAAATCAACAGGTCTTGGCAACAGAATGGATATGAATTATGAGAGATAAAAGCATAACTTCTAGGTTGTTAGGAGACTGAGGCACTGGAAAGATATTGGAAATAGGGAAGAACTGAAGAAATAGTAATAGAGATATGTAGGGGTAGGGGAGCATTTAGGGAGAAAACTATGAGTTCCATTTTGGACATGCTGAGTTTAAGATGTCTGTTGGACATTCAAGTTTGAGATGTCTGAAAGGCATTTGGAGATTCAAAATAAGAGGCCAGCAGATAGGTTAGACTTAGATAGGTGAGAAAATCACCAGCATATAGATGATAGAAAACTAAGTCCATAAGAGTTGATGAGATCACCAAATGAAATAGTGAGAGAACCAGAAAAGGTCCTAGGACAGAACTCTGTGGGACACCTCAGTTAGAAGGAATGATTCGGATGAGGCTCCAGCAAAGACTGTAGTCAGATAGGTAGAAGAAAAACCAGGAAAGAGTTGTGTCCAAAAATCCTAGAGTTATATGAAGCAAAACAGAGCAATGTCTAAGAACACCTGCCTTTCTTAATTAGCTCAGAACATCCTGACTAGCTATTCACAAATCTTGAGCCCCATCTCTGAGACAGTGGCCTTTGTGAAAATCAGTCATGCCTTAGTGCTTTTTATACTCTTTATGTTTATGATAGCCGACCAAAGAGGTCTTTGAAGATTACTATTAATGAAAGTATGAAAGTAATGAAAGTCCTTTATGTGGCAGACACTTGTGTACTCTAACTGGCATTGAAGAATGTATGTTTCTGACATGCTACCTTCTTCTTGATACATCATTTTCCTTTGATCATTGTGTATAGAGACTGTATAAATATTGCACCTATGTCCTCAATAAAATGGAATCTGTGATTGCATCGACAGCCCCCTAGGTTTCTATATTATTGACTCAAGCCTGATAGACTCTGTCTCTCTCTGCTCTCTAAGCTCTCATTTTGCCACACAACTTCACTGCAGATTTTAGGTTCAGCCATCTCTGTTGGTCAGGATGGGCTGTAACTTGACTCCCAACAGATCATACCACTGTGATCAGCTGAGGGTGGGGCTCTTTCCAAATCCCCACTGCAGTTTCCCTGAGAACCCACAAATGAGCATTTTTCCAGGACCATTACAACCTCAGATAGAATAGTTGGTAATCAATTTGCCAAGACATACAAAGGAACTATATGAATACAATTACAAAACACTCAAAACAAGGACAGATCTAAATAATTTGAGAAATATTAATTGCTCATGGATAGGTTAAGTCATACTAAAAAGCAGAGATATTATGTTGATTACAGAGGTTGGTACAGTCAAGCTATGATTTTCCATCAACAATACATGGCTATGAGAGTTGAACTATAAGAAAAGTTGAATGCCCACAGGATTGTGGTGCTGGATAAGACTTTTGAGAGTTTCTTAGATATCTAGAAGATCAGATCAATCAATCCTTAAAGAAATTAACTCTGACTACTCATTTGAAGAAAAATTACTTAAGCTAAAGTTTAAATACTGTGGCCACATAATGAGAAAACAGGACTCATTGGAAAAGACTCTAATGCTGCGAAAGACTGAAGGAGGAGAAGATGGCAAAGAATGAGATCGATCTCTATTGTCATTGAAACAATAAACATAAGCTTAAACAGACTTTGGGAAATATTGGAGGACAGAAGGACCTGACATGATACGGTCTACAAGATCACAAAAAGTCTGACATAATTGAAAAACAGCCACAAAGTCAAGTCAAAATAATAAAAATAACAATACTGCTTAATTTATTTATTCAATGCCATAATAACCAAGCTTTCAAAGAATTACTTTATAGAGCTAGAAAAAAATAAAAACAATTCATCTGAAGGAACAAAATGTCAAAAAGATCAAGGAAATCAATGGGGAGAAATGGGGAGAAGGAAAGGGTAGGCCCCTTTCCTTCAAAATTTCTAACTATATTACAAAGCTATTAGTAAGAAATAGGTTGATCAATGGAGCAGATTAAGATTAGGTACACAATTTACAGAAGCAAATGAGCACAGTAACATAATGCTTGATAAACACAAAGGTCACAACTATTAGGGCAAGAACTCTCTATTTCAATAAAAACTGTAGGGAAAACAGGAAGGTAGTCTGCCAGAAACTAGGTAGATCAACATCTCATATTATTTATCAAAATAAACTAAAAATGGTACGTGATTTAAACATAAAGGGTGATATCATAAGAAAATTAGTGGAACATAGAAGAAATTACCCTTCAGACCTATGGATAGGGGTAGAGTTCACGATAAAATAAGAGATAATAGTTTCAACAGGAGGTAAAATGGATAATTTTGATTACATAAAAATTAAAAAATTTTTACAGAAACAAAACCAACATAGCTAAAATGAAAAGAAAATCAGGAAAGTTGGGAAAATCTTGGCATCAAGTACTAACATCTTTACTCATTTCTCTAGGCTCATTATTTGAAGTGGTGGAGTTGGAATACTCCTTGCTCCCTATTGCACTTCCAAGTTCTCCTCCTACTTCTACCATTTCAGTAATCTCTTCTCCTTAGAGGTTCATGCCACCCAGATCTACTTCTTAATCAAAATCCTGATACCTATTTTCTACATGCCTTTATGACTGCCCTTTTTTTCCTCAAAGAGGAAACCAACACCTGGCACATAATTTTTCTCTTCAACACATGTATTAATCTCTCTCAAATACCCTAACTGTTTAGTTCCTTCACCTATTCACTTCCTATAAACTTACTCCTTTACCCCATCTCAGTCACACATAAATATGGCCATACTCATACTCATACTCATACACTTTTGCCATCACCCACAAATGTACTGCTGAATAATACCAAAATTCACTTTGACCATAATCTATTGACTTTCCACCTCTCCCTCTGCCTTCTCGTATCAAATCCAACTCTGTCTGAACCTTGGTTCCTCAGTTCTGTCAGAGGCCATCATCTGCACTAGCTACTCTCCTCTTTCCCCTGCCTTGACCCTCTGGCAATTCAACACTACACTGTCCTTTTTTCTTGAGCTTTGGTCCCCTTTCTTGGTCCCCTTATCATATTGTTTGTACACTGACAAGCCTCACTTTTGAACCACCTGTATCATCATCTCCCTTTGATCCTTATTCATTGTGCTATTGAAGGAAAGTGGAGAAAATAATGCAACCATTCTGACTGGATCTACTACAAATTGATGTGAAATCTGGTTTTGAACATACTCAGTTTGCCTCACATGGACTCATTGTATCCCCTATTGCATGGGTAAGGGTAACTTCAATGATTGCCTAACTGTGTCTTTAAACGCAGTAGAATCAAGTTCTTCATGTTCTTCCCACTATCTTTTTGGCTATGATCCTAGCAGCAGTGCCCAGCTTAGACATCATGAACTGACCAGGTAAGAGAGGCAAGGAACTCGTCCTTCCCTAGCTCTTCTTCTTTTAACTCCAGTGCCAAGAAATGGGCCTCTAGCTATTTGTTTCTGTTCACTGCTCTTTGTCCTCAGATTCAGGTGCCTAAGGTGATTTGGCGACCTTCGAGCTAGGATTTCAGGTGGAGCTAGCCTGACAGCACAGAAACCCTGAGAAGAGAAAGTGCCTGAGACCAGAGCCCCATGGGGGTTTTGGATTTGGATCTGGGACTGTGCTCTATGGGAACGAAGCTAAGCTATAAACCTAATCTTTTCCCCTTTCCCAGGGCCTGAGGTAATGCAAAGAAGGAGAAGAATTATGCCTCCCACATGTTGGTAGGAGTATGTTTGGATATTTGTGAGGATACCTTTGTATTTCTTTGTAAAAGCTCCACTATGTTACTTGTAGGGCCTTGTCTGTGATAAAAACTGAGCCCTTAGCTTTTGTTAAAACCTCTGAAGAAAGACTGTGTGACTGGGGTTTTTGATTTTTTACATACCTTAAACTGTAAGATTCTAGAAAAAAAAGTTTTAATTTTTTCAGTTGATTCTTTTGGGTGTGTGTTCCTTACAAGTTTGTTTCATTAATATAATTTTGTGAGCTTTTCCTGTTGCTTCTTGACTGCTTAAATAATTTTGTATTTTTGAATTCCCCTTTAAAGATTGTTATACTGCTATATTCTGTATTATTGAGACCTATATAAATACTGCTATAAGTCTATGAGAAATATGGAATCATTAAATTACAACTGTCTAACAGAAAGGTTCATATTGTTCTTTTGCATTGTAGGGGACCTATACTGCTTCTCTTTTGTGAAAGCAAAATCCCCTGCAACTTTTTAGGGTGAAATGCCTAAAATATACTTTGATACTTCTCAAACTGAGCTTCCTTGTTTTCTTTTCCAGAAGGATGAATTGGCAATTCCATTTAGTTTGCCCTGATAGTTGAAAGGATCCATGGGGGAATTTCAGGTGCCCTTTATGATAGGAGACTCAATAATCTGAACTTCTATGGGTATCAAGAGGGACCCCTCTTGACATGTTCTGAGTTAAAAAAAAGACAATTTTGTTTTGCTGTGCCTTGTGTTGAAAGTTTGTTTGTTTGTTTGTTTGTTCTTTGCAGACTCCAATTGGATGGCTGTATATATGAAAGGAATCATTGGAAGAATTCTACCTAAGACAGCTTTCTCATTTGAGAGAGAGGCAACACCAAGTTAACCCATGGTCCTAGATTCCTCTTGGGGTAATTCTATGTGACTTAGAAAGCTTTGAAGGATCTGCAGTGGGGATAAACTAGAAGCCTTCCCAGTAAGATCAGGAGTGAAACAAGGATGCCCATTATCAACTCTATTATTTAACATTGTACTAGAAACATTAGCAGTAGCAATTAGAGAAGAAAAAGAAATGGAAGGTATTAAAATAGGCGATGAGGAGAACAAACTATCACTCTTTGCAGATGATATGATGGTCTACTTAAAGAATCGTATAGAATCAACTAAAAAGCTAGTGGAAATAATCAACAACTTTAGCAAAATTGCAGGATACAAAATAAACCCACAGAAGTCATCAGCATTTTTATATATCTCCAACACATCTCAGTAGCAAAAATTAGAAAGAGAAATTCCATTCAAAATCACCCTAGACAATATAAAATACTTAGGAATCTATCTGCCGAGACAAACACAGGAACTATATGAACACAAATACAAAAAAACTCTCCACACAATTAAAACAAGATCTAAACAATTGGAAAAACATCCATTGCTCATGAGTAGGATGAGCTAACATAATAAAAATGACAATCCTAACCAAATTAATTTACTTATTTAGGGCCATACCCATTAAACTACCAAAAAACTTTTTTACTGAATTAGAAAAAACCATAACAAAGTTCATTTGGAAGAACAAAAGATCAAGGCTATCCAGGGAAATAATGAAAAAAATGTGAAGGAAGATGGTCTTGCAGTCCCAGATCTCAAACTATACTATAAAGCAGTGGTCATCAAAACAATATGGTACTGGCTAAGAGACAGAAGGAAGGATCAGTGGAATAGACTTGGGGTAAGTGACCTTAGCAAAACATTCTATGATAAGTACAAAGATCCTACCTTTGGGACCAAAACCCACTTTATCAAATAATAAAAATAATTTTTAAAAAAACCTTCTGGGAAAATTGGAAGACAGTGTGGGAGAGATTAGGTTTGGATCAACATCTCACAACCTACACCAAGATAAACTCATGACTTTAATGACTTGAATATAAAGAAGGAAACTATAAGTAAATTAGGTGAACACAGAATAGTATACATGTCAGATCTTTGGGAAAGGAAAGATTTTAAGACCAAGCAAGAGTTAGAAAAAAACCCACAAAATGTAAAAGAAATAATTTTTATTTCATCAAATTAAAAAGGTATTGTACAAACAAAACCAATACAACCAAAATTAGAAGGGAAGCAACAAACTGGGAAACAATCTTCATGACAAAAACCTCTGACAAACGTCTAATTACTCAAATCTACAAAGAGCTAAATCAATTGTACAAAAAAATCAAGCCATTCTCCAATTGATAAATGGGCAAGGGACATGAATAGGCAGTTTTCAGATAAAGAAATCAAAACTATTAATAAGCACATGAAAAGTGCTGTAAGTCCTTATAATTAGAGAGATGCAAATCAAAACAACTCTGAGGTATCACCTCACACCTAGCAGATTTACTAACATGGCAGCAAAGGAAATCAATGAATGCTGTAGGTGATGTGGCAAAGTTGGGACATTAATGCACTGCTGGTGGAGTTGTGAATTGATCCAACAGTTCTGGAGGGCAATTTGGAACTATACCCAAAAGGCGCTAAAAGACTGTCTGCCCTTTGATCCAGCCATAGCACTGCTGGGTTTATTCAAAGAGATAATAAGGGAAAAGACCTGTACAAAAATATTCATAGCTGTGCACTTTGTGGTGGCAAAGAAATTGGAAATGAGGGGATGCCCTTCAATTGGGGAATGGCTGAACAAATTGTGATATATGTTGGTGATGGAATACTATTGTGTTCAAAGAAATAATAAACTGGAGGAATTCCATGTGAACTGGAATGACCTCCAGGAATTGATGCAAAGTGAAAGGAGCAGAACCAAGAAAACATTATACACAGAGATTGATACACTATGGTACAATCGAATGTAATGGACTTCTCCATTAGTGGCAATGCAGTGATCATGAACAACTTGGAGGGATTTATGAGAAAGAACACTATCCACATCCAGAGGAAAAACTGTGGGAGCAGAAATACCAAAGAAAAACAACTGCTTGATTACATGGGTCGAGGGGATATGATTGGGGATAAAGACTCTAAGTGATCATTCTAGTGCAAGCATCAACAACATAGAAATATGTTCTGATCAAGGACACAAGTAAAACCCAGTGTAATTGCAAGTTGGCTGTGGGAAGGGGTGGGGGAAAGGGAGGGAGGGAAAGACATGATTCTTGTAACTACGGAATAATGTTCTAAATTGACTAAATAAAATTTTCAAAAAATAAAATAAAATGTAGTACAATTTAAAAAAAAGAAAATAAAAAAAGAAAGCTCTGGAGAGCCAGTTTCGGTTCAAAATGGAAGCCAGTTTCCTTTGTCTTTGATTTTTCTTTTGTTTATGGGTTGAGAAAGACTCTATAAGGCTAATTAGGCTAAAGAAGCAAAACTATTTGGTAAAATGCTTCTTATTTTGATGACTAATTTGGAAAACTTTGTGAAAACTTTTTTTTTTCCTTGTTCTGGGAATCTGTGAAACTTTGTATTTGGCGATAATTGATTTTCATCTGTATGAGATTTCATGTGATGATGTCACATTGGGTATTTTGAGATTTTTTTAATATGGCAATGGGAAAGCAAATGAAAAGACTTTGCTTGTACCCCCTCAGAAAGCATGGAAAACTGTTCTGAATTCAGAACTAGGGCTGAAAACAACAACAACAAAAACAACATCCCCTCTGACTATTTGCTAGAGACCACAGATTCCAAATGAAAAATGTGTAAACTCACTTTGAGCATACTTGGTTTACCTAACATTAAACTCACTGAGTCTCTACCACTCGAGTGGGGGTTAACTCCTTGATTAGTGGTCTACATCTTTAAAAGAAGAGTGTCCAAGCTTTGGGGGATCTTTCTGCCATATTTTTGGCTGTGTGTCTAGCCATTATGCCTAAAACACTATGAACTAAACTGGAGAGGGTGGGAAGAGGCTTGCCCTTCCCCTGCTCTCCCCTTTTTACCCCAGATCCAATAAATGGGTCTGGAGCTATTTGTTTCTGCTTCCTGTTGTTTTTCCTCAGTTTTGCCCTCATATCTCACAGAAAAAAATTGAAACTATTCACAATTAACTCCTTCTTCTTTCCTTTTACTCATCTCCTGTTCTTCAGATGCCTTCTGCTATTATTTCCTTCACTAATGTATCAAACAGAGTTGGGTCCAAGACAAACCCCTCCACCTTCAGAGTAATCCCATTCCAATCCTTCTCTTCCAACAGATTGTCTGTCATCCTCACTCTGTTACTTACCTTTAATCTCTCCCTGCCTACAAACATACTTATACTGAAAAAAATCCTCACTTGATTCTTCCATCCCTGCTAATATATCTCTTCTTCCCTTCCTCTCCTCTCACTATTTCCTTATCCCTTTACAATCTAGCTTCTTTGACCTCATTACCCCACCAAAACTTCATTCTCCAAATTCACCAGTGATCTTCTCATTGCCAGATGTGATGGCCTTATCTCCATTAACATTCTTCTTGACCTCTCTGCAGCTTTGGACACTATTGTGATTACTTAACCCACTTCTTAAGAACTCCTAGGTTGTGTGTTGGAAAAACACTATGAAGGCTCACAACCTCTATAGGGAGGTCTGGTCACAGGCTGTCAGAAGCTGCATGCTGGACAGGGATACTAGCAGTAAGTAGCAGCAGTGGCTCCATGGGACAGGCAGATGGGCATGAGATATCTCTTTTGGTCAAGAGCTCCCAGAAAAGCTACTCAAATGAAAGTGCGCAGGCAGGGTGCATGAGAAGTGGCAGGAGAGAAAAACATGGCCTGCAAAAATTTATGTAGGCTCTCTTGAAAAATTTTGAGAATTCTATCTCTTTATGGTTGCCAAAAATGTGAGAATTAAATTTAATATACAACTCAAGTATTATATTTATAAGATGTATTAATAACAACTTGAAATAAAAAGCTAGAGTAAAACCTGCCTAACTCGACCACAGGAGAAGAAGAGCAAGAAGGAGGAGTTCCAGAAACTTATAAATAATAACGTAAAGATGCACATAAACAAAGGGAAAAGGATGCTGGGAAATACAAAAGGAATTCTGTGGAACATAGTCTTTAGGTTCAAAATTTCCACACATATATATATATATAAATATATATATGTATATACTTCTTCTAAATACTATAATAATGATAACAATTGTTAAGAATTACAGATATCATCTTTCTGTATAAGAATATAAGTCATTGGACCTTATTGAAACCCTTAAATTTTTTCTCTTTCTTATTTACTTTTTTATGCTTCCCTTGAATTTTGTATTTGGGCATCAAATTTTCTGTGTAAGTCTAGTCTTTTCTTCAGTAATGCTTAGAAATTTTCCATTTTATTAAATGACCATACTTTCCCTTGAAAGAATATAGTCAGTTTTTCTGGGTAATTGATTCTTGGTTGTAAATCCAGTTCCCTAGCCTTCCAGAATATTAGAGTCCAAGCTTTCCAGTCCTTCAATGTGGAGGCTGCTAGAAATCATGTAATCCTCACTGGGACTCCATGACATCTGAATTGTTTCTTTCTAACTGTTTGTAATATTATCTCCTTGTGCTGGGAGCTCTTGAATTGAGCTATAACATTCTTGGGAGTTATCATTTGGGGATTTAATGCAGGAGGTGATCTGTGGATTCTTTTAATCTCTATTTTACTCTCTTGTTCAATAATGTCAGGGCAGTTTTCTTAGATAATTTCTTGTAGTATGATGTCTAGAACTTTTTTCTTTTTGTTTTTTGGTTATGACTTTTGGGTAGTTTGATAATTCTGAAATTGTCTCTCCTGGATCTATTTTCCAAGTCAATTATTTTTTCAATCAGGTATTTCATATTTTCTTCTATTTTTTCATTCTTTTGAGTTTGTTCCTTGATGTCTCATGTAGTCATTAGCTTATATTTGCCCAGTTCTAATTTTTAAAAACTGAATTTCTTCCATGACCTTTTGATCCTCCTTTTCCATTTAGTACATTCTTCTTTTCAAATCATTTTTTTCTGCCTTTGACTTTTTTTGCCTCATTATCCAGTTGGTCAATTCTGGCTTTTAAAATACTTTTTTAAATTGTTTTGATTCATGTGCCTCTGTTTCTAGATGACCTATTTTGCTTTTTAAGTTCTTATTTACCTTTTTCCATTTTTCTTCAGTTGGTTTTTTAATTCCTTTTTGAGCTTCTCCAGACCCTGAGTCCAATTTCCTGTTTTGTTTTGTTTTTTAGGTTTTGCTGGAAGTTCCTTGGATTCCATCATTTTCTGTTGTTTCTGTTCCTTGGTTTTTAATCTTTGTAGAAGCTTTCAATCATTATCTTCTTTTTTTCCTCTTATTTATTCTTTTTTTCCCTGTGGACTGTAAACTATCCCCTCTGTTGGTTTGCTGGACCATGGCATTTGAGGTACTCTGTCCTGAAGCGGAATCTTCAATCTTTTCTGTCCTCTGCTGGGATACTAGATTAGATCATTTGAGCTAACTTGCTGAGCTAATCTTCATGATAGCCAGCCCTCGTGGAGGTCAAGAGTGCCCAGCCTGAAGGTTCCGCCCAAGTCCTCCCTGCCAGCCACTGTCAGAGCCTTAGACCTCACATGATGAATCTGAGGTTCTCCTTTGCAGTTGCAGTTCCCACCCCAGGATCCCACAGTCAGCCTAGTCTAATCACTAATCATGCTTTCAGTGTGGTAGTGTATAATTGAAAATCTATTACCCTAAAAAAGACTACATTTCCCGGGAGTCCACCTACTTACTGTAGAAAGAAGATATTAGTGAGTGGGTGGTCCTCTTGGGCCTTTTTGGCATCTTGGCTCAATGGTGGTGAGTGGTATTTTCAACAGGCTGATCAGCTATGGGCACATAGTCTTTATTTTGTCTCCTCTTTATTCCTTTATGTTAAATGATCATTAATAAATCTCTTAAAATAGAATATTTTTATTATTAAGACTAATTTAATTTTTACATTTTTTGGCAACCACTAGTTGGAGAACCTCTCAATTTTTTAAGATAGCCTAGATAAAAATTTTTAAGCCACTTTTCTCCTGCCAAGGCTTTTTGCCTCCACTCACCCTCACAAACTCTGAGAGAATTCCAAACTCTCTTCAGAGATGCTGCTTTACTTCTTCTGTTCCCACCTTTTGCCTGGTCACCATACCTACTGGCCAGGCTATTTTTAGCAGAGGAATTCTTGGGGAAGAAGAGATAAGTCACTTCTCTTGCCCATCTGCTTGATCCCATATTCCTCAGTTCCTCACTGCTGTCTCTGGCATTGCTGATACTGTTTGCTCCTGCTCCTGCCCCAGCCTCAGCCCCAGCCCCAGCCCCAGCCCCAACCCCAGCCCCAACTGCTGTTGATTCTGCTGAGCTGCTGATTGCTGCCACCAAGAAGCTAGGAGTCCTTGGAGCAGCTCTCAAGGCAGCTGGTAAAAAACAGGGTGTCCCTGTCCATGTAGCAGAGGAATCAAACTGCTCTCTAGTGTCTTACCTCAGGGGGTAGGAAAAGGAAGTTTACTCTTACAAAAAGGAAGTAAAAAACTTGTAAGAATGGCATATTATATGAAAGAGTAGTACCTTCGCTATTTCAAACATCTTCCAATTTTAAGATGTTTTTTTTCTTTCTATCACTGTTCCTTTCAATTATCTTGCTTGAGATTCAGTGGAGAAATTCATCTCCCTATAAGTCTTTGCCATTTGGACCTGCCCAGTCTCTAAGATTCATCCAATTTGAAATTCCTCAAACCCATGTTCTCCCTTGCTATGGGAAATCCCAGAGGCCTGACCAAAGGAATCTGAATGGATAGAGAAAGGAACTTCAAAGAGACTAGAGGTGAAGATTTTTTTTTAAACCCTTACCTTCTGTCTTTGAGTCAATACAATACTGTGTATTGGCTCCAAGGCAGAAGAGTGGTAAGGGCTAGGCAATGGGGGTTAAGTGACTTGCCTAGGGTCATACAGCTGGGAAGTGTCTGAGGCCAGATTTGAACTTAGGATCTCTTGTCTCTAGGCCTGGCTCTCAATCTACTGAGACACCCAGCTGCCCCCTAGAGGTGAAGATTTTAAGCCTTTTCAGACTCCATTGTTTTATGAAGGTCTCTGTATTTTATAGTATTTTGCTGACTGTTTTGTTTATGATTTAATTTGGTTGGTTTTAAGTTCATATATTAATCTGATCAATACTGTTTTGTTACACTGAATCATTTTAATCTGCTGTGTTTTAACTATTAGATATATTCTTTTACCTTTCCACTATGACTACTGAACAAAATATTATAAAATATTGTAAAAGCCCATAAACAGGTTTTTTTTTCCATTTTGCATTTTTTAATTGTCACATAGATGATGGATGGACTCAACTTGGCCAACAACCTTTAGATAATTTAATAAGCTAAGAATTTAATTGTAATGTTAAGGAGTCTTCAGAAATATTTTTAGATAACTAGTGGTTTCTGAATGGATGATATTTTCTATTTATATTTATATTATAAAGAATGTTGTATTAAAGGTAGAGAACCAAAGAGATGTTCCTACCAAGGTGTTTCTATGAAGCAGGAACCCAATAAAAGAATTCCTGCAAAACTGCAGTTTAATTTACTCCCACAAGAAATTGTTGATGTTCTAGACCCAAATAAGTTTTACTTTGTTTAAAAATATATTTGCCAAGGGTGAAAGATCTGCTACATCTGTAAAAATTGTTACAAATATCCATCAATTCATAGGGCTTTTTACATCATATAACAACTTATATGAAATATGATAGTGGGTTTGTTTGTTATTATAATTAACTGGGCTATTGTGAATTTTGCGGACTTTGGTACTTCTTTGAATGTGTATTATCTTCTATATTACTGTTTTATTCTGAAAATCATTTGTACTCATACAGTGGTTAAGTTAAAAAGGAAATTGATCTCATTGTTTGATGAGAACCTTTGTATTCTACCTCTCCTTGGCTGACACAGCATGTCACTAATTGTAAGCTATATATTTTTTATTTTTTAAATTTTTTTATTATTGTTTTTCCTTGCATGTGTAATATACTATTTCAGTTTTATTTTTCTCTCTTTTTTATATTTGAAGCACATGTCAACAGAATTGAGATTTTTCTTTAATTTTTTTTATTTTGTAGTAATGTAAGTTTAAAATACATTTGTTCTAATATTAATGCATACCCAAAAAGCTTTAGACTATAAAAATGATTCCATTGATTGTTTAAAAAAATTATGGAGCTGGGTAGTTCAGTGGATTGAGAGCCAGGTCTAAAGACAGGAAGTCCTAGGTTCAAATCTGGCCTCAGACACCCCAGCTGTGTGACCTTGGGCAAGTCACTTAACCCCCATTGTCTAGCCCTTATCACTCTTCTGTCTAGGAACCAATACACAGTATTAAAAAAATTATGGGACTTTGCTTAATGATTTTGTCTGATTCCAGGAGAAGGGAATACAAAAAGAGCCATTTCACAGTGAGAAAAAAAAAGCACAAAGTTAAACCAATTGAGCACAAAGTCAAAGAAACCAACAAATCCCAATGGGGTTGATGAAATTTTGAGCCAAGACAAGAGGACTTGAACTTGTTTGGGGTTCAAGGTTGTGGCTGTTTTGACATATGTCAAAGGCAGGTCTTCCTTGTCCCACATTCTACCAAATACCTCAAATTTGGCTCCTATCTGGCTTCTATAATCTAGTCCCTATTCTGTCTTTCATTGTGTGGCAAAACTTTCTATAATCCTGGCTGCTGATTGGGAAAGTACATAATTATATAAATCACTTTAATTAGGTCCTGATTCAAGGACCTGCTATAGTTTTATTTTCCTTTACTTAGAGGTTTTTCCCATAAGACTTTGATAGTCTATATTTCATCCAGAAGTTATCTGTTCTATTTTATTTGGATTTTTTGATGTTTTTTATTTCTCTTACCAATTGATTCATATACCTCATAACTCAGCCATGCATTCCTAAATAATCCCTGTGTTTTCCAACACAGGGATTATTTATTGTGTTCCCCTTCAGGGGGGAATGTATTATTATTGTTATTCTAAATTACAAAGTTTAAATTCTTTTTGAGAGTAATTTTAGGTTAAGAATCATGCTACCTCTCCAAATCCAGAAAGTGAGCTGTTTTGAGAAGTCACCATGAAGATGTCTCCACAGACCACACACTGCACCAGAAGATCCAGAGTGAACTTTGGGATGTGATGATCTGAACTGTGTGGGGTAGAATGCATTTGTTTGTATGTATACTCTTATGTCAAAGGGGACTGCCCCCTAACTGGCTTTTTTTCAATGAGCCTAGCAATCATGGGTTTGTTCTTTTCCCTTTTATCCCCCAAATTATTGTCATTTCAAAGTTGATTATGTTTAAAAGATGCATTGGAGAGACCAGTCTTCCACAGATCTCAGGGGGAATATATAATTGAAAATCTGTTACCCTAAAAAAAGAACTACATTTCCCGGGAGCCCACCTACTTACTGTAGAAATAAGATAGTAGTGAGGTCCTCTTGAGCCTTTTTGGCATCTTGGCTCTATGATGGTGAGTGAGATTTTCAACAGGCTGATCAGCTATAGGCACTTAGTCTTTATTTTGTACCCTCTTTATTCCTTTATGTTAAATGATCCTTAATAAATCTCTTAAAATATCATATTTTAAAAATTGAAAATAATTTTAATTTTTACAGTAGGTAGGGGGGAGGGGAAGGTTTAGCTAGCCCAGTCTTATTTCTGGTCTTTCCCTTATACTGTGGAAATCAACTCTCTCTGCCTACCTTTCAAGTTGTGTTCAGCAGGAGAGCTCTGTGACTCTGTCTTGTTGTTGGGTTTGAATTTCTGTCTTTTTTTTAGCACTTTTAAAAGACTGGTATGGAAGGATAGTCAGAGAGGTTTCAGCTTTTGCTGCTCCTAAGCCACCATCTTGACTCTGCCTCCCCCCACCCCTTGTTTCTTGATTGTATTATTGGTGCATAAAATTGTTATGGTCTTCATTCCCTTGCTCCATTACTTTTTGACGTTTGGTTTCTTTAAAGCATCTACTTTGGGCTCTAGTGTGTTTTTTTTCCTCTGTGACTCTTACACTGATAGATGTTCCTGTTAGATTTAAATTAATAACCTCAAGTTCTTATTGTCATAGAGTTTATTAGTAATCACGTGAAATAGGGAAATCAGATATATAGAGATTTAAGCCTAATCTAACCTAACCCTGACCATGTGGTTCTCCACATGGTTGTCTCTTCTCAGTCATAGTGTTTTCCTGCTACCCCCAAAGGAACAGAGACAGAGTGTACCTTGCACCACATCTTTATCCTTTCTCTTGACTCTGAACTGTAACCTTTTGTTCCAGGTCATGTTCCTAGGGCTCTTCACCTGCCATCTCTGTTTGGAGCATTCATGTGACATCCAGCCATGCAGAGAGGTGGGATGAACTGGGGGGAGGGGAGCATATTATATTTACACATTCCTAAGCTATTTATAGGTGGATCTTCTTAGTTGAAATCCTTATTAATTTTGTACTTTCTTTCCATTATGTAAATAAATATTTTTGTCTAAAATTTGTTCTGCAAAAGTTCTCAATTGCCCAAACATGTTATTATTGTTTTGTGCATCAAGCTACTACTCCCTCAGTCCTACCTGCTCATGTTCTCAATCTTTAGTCTTGTATCTATCTCTATCATTATCTACAAAATGAAGTTTGCAAGAACTACACAAGCAGATGGGTTTTGTTCTCTACACTGAAATGAATGCAGCATATATTTGACCTGGTACTTTATCACCTCTCAAAATGCGTCTCAGGTATTCTCAAATTAATTTGCTATTCTACATCTGGCTCAGCAAACCTCAACTCTCATTTTCATTTTGCATTTTTAAATGATTGGGTAAATCTAGTAATTCACACAAAATTCTGACTACTCTCCCCTGATTTTTAATCTGTATCTCTCCTAAAATCAGTAGTACCCTGTGAGTCTCTAAGTCAAGGAAATCACAAAATTTTTCAAGCAACATACCCCACTTGGTTAATAGATTAATTCAAAAGGAAAAAAAATTATAAACTTACAATATAGAGTAAAATAGACATACAATAATCTACAGTGACATAATAAATCAATGCTTCAAGCTGATGATACTTAGAAAATAACAGTATGTGGTATGCTTTGACCAAGACCTGCAATTCCCACCAGGAGGCAAATTCTATACCTATGTGCCCTGAGGGCAGTAGGGCTAGTAAGAATTTAAGTAAGCAGAAACAGGAAAAAATAAGATTGTAAAATGTAAAACAAACATTCCTCAAGTCTCCATGGACTTGTTTTGACAATTGCCCAAGCAACCAACTATGGCTAACACAAAATTCAGGCTTTCAGAACAAAAGCAATAGCAGTGGTGAATGAGAATGGTATTAATCTTCTGCCTTGGAAACACCTTCATCTCATCTTGGCTATTGTGACCAAGACCTGGCATGAACCTCATTGCAAGAATAGAAATAGGAGTATATTCAGTAACTGCAACTATTATTGGGTCTGATTCTGCTTCATATATCCTTACCCTTTATTGGACAATTGTATCCTTATAAACTAAGTAAGCATTCTCTTTTATATCCCCAGTCATTTATGTTACCCTGATATCTGGGCTTAGGGCAATATCTTTAGAGTTTTAGCGTAAACAAGTATACAAATCAAAAGCAATGGAACAGTAATAGCATCCATTTGCATACTAAATGGTACTGTCTCAGAATAGAAATTGGCATCATTGAATAACACATCAAGCTTTCATATTGACGTCTAAGAAAGGAATGCAGCAGATTGAGTACAATAGAGGCAAATATACATAGGAGACCAGAAACTGTAATGGGGAAATTTAAGGCTTCTGGGAGAAGGTTATAATATAGTAATGGTTACAAATGTGGCTACAAGATTTATATAATATTAACAATGGCCGCCAAGGAATTTACTTATGAAATTCCTAAAATGAAACACTCAAGTCAGAATGAGGTTTATGGAGGTTTAATCACACTGGGAGTAGGGAAAAGGTTAGGGAGAGAAGGAGAGAAGAGAAAAGGGAAAGAGGCTACTCAACCTCTGACCAAGGCAGAGGGAGTTTAGGCCTAAAGGCCCAGGTGGAAAGAACCAGTCCTTAACTCACGTGACCGATCTGAAGGAAAGCTGTCTGCGGGCGTCCTCTCTCTCCAAGCTCCTAACACCCACTCCCCCTAGCTCTCTCCACAGGAAGTTCCGCCAATCTCAGAGGCTGTTCCCTACCTCTCTTCCTGTGTCTCACAAATCCAATGGTTGGCTCTAGCTTGGCTTAGGACAGCCCAGGTGGGCAGTTAGTTATTTCTGATTTGTCATTGACTAGCGCATGCCCGTGTAGGTGGGTGTGCACAATTTTTGGGTGCTAGACCAAGATGGAGACTTTTAAAATTCACAATCCCCCCTGATGATGATTGGGAGACTAGTCTCCCCAATTGATCACTAAACATAAGCATACTGCACCCCAAAAATTTCTAACTATATGTGTATACAAAAAATTTTTTTTTTTTACCCACTAAGAGGAAAATTGTAATAGTTGTAAATATGGGGATATAGAGGAGAGAGAAAGACAGCAAACCAATGTTTTGCTGGGCGCATTGACAAAAGCCAATTAGGGGGCAGTCCCCTTTGGCATAAGAGTGTACATTCAAAAAATGTTCAATCAACCACACCCCAAGGTTCATTCTGGATCTTCCTGTAGTGAAAAGGTTTAGATATCTTTCTGCAAACAGTTCATTCTCTGGATTCAGTTAGTTAGCAAGCTTCTTCTCTGGAGATTTCTCTCTCGAACAAAATTTAAATCTTGGAATTGATGAAATACAATCCCCCCTGAAGAAAGTGTTGAAAAAACACTGAGTCCAGCTGAGGATTCAAGTTTTAGTTGTGGGGGTGTGTGAGTTAATTCAAAAGAAAAACAAAACAATATCAAAATAAAATCAAAATCAAAAGAAGAAAAAGGGAAAAAATTAAGGGAAAAAAATATAACCCTTTATATATGCATATTTACATTAAAGAATTCAAAATCAGTATCAAAATCAAAAAATCTATGTATACAAAATTTGAGAAAGCAAGAATAAAAAAAATTATTTTTTTTTTTACAGGCCCCTGTATTAGGGTCCAGTTAAGTAATTTCTAATCCCACAAGTCTGTAGGACAGAATGCAGTATATTTTACTTCCCCATTTGCAGCCCAGGCTACAGGAAGTTGCCATACTATAGGAGAGAAAAAAGAGGACCAGATTTTTATTTTATATCTAGGGAAGTGTTATTCCCTCGTCTGATTTTACCTTTGTTCTCAGGAATGGATGGATGGAGCCAGGATGGTAGCCAACCTTAGGTACTTGTCTGTAGGTACTTTCACGAAGAGTGTGGATACAGGGAAGGCCTACATCTTAACGTCTGTCAAGTGTCGCAACCCCGAGTCTCACACTAGGTTCAAGTCCTTAGTATTGGCTTAGAAATGCATTAATCCTACCTGGATTGGTCTTTTGATTTTTAGACCTGTGAGCTCTTTTGGCATTATCCAGGTTATATCTGTGCTCCTTGTTTGATCTCATATCTAGAATCAGACAAAACATTAATCATAGTCCCACAACAATTATCAATAAATGGCAGGTTCCCATAGTCTAAAGCTGTTTGGGTGCGTATTAATAATAACAACAAGTATATATATATTTAAACTAATATTGTAGAAT
Organism: Monodelphis domestica; assembly: GCF_027887165.1. Taxonomy (NCBI): domain Eukaryota; kingdom Metazoa; phylum Chordata; class Mammalia; order Didelphimorphia; family Didelphidae; genus Monodelphis; species Monodelphis domestica. The sequence continues at coordinate 303,386,076 of NC_077227.1, read as the reverse complement.
AAAAATTAATATTGATCATATGTACCTTAAGTACATAGAAATGAGAAAAAGGGAAAAAAAATAAAATAATGTAAAAATAATAATAATAATAAAATAAGGAAAAGAGAAAAAAAGGAAAAAAGGAAAAAAATTAAATTTAGGAATTCAATGTGTCAAAAGCAGAATAAAAACAGTTCCACTTGTCAATGTATAGTTATCTCCAATGCATGTATAGGATAGAGTCAATCAGTCTCAACAGAAGATGCTCTCTTTACATGAGAACAGTGAATCCAAGAGTCCTTTTCTCCAACCTTTATAGATGTTGGAGTAGTTAACAATATTTGGAATGGTCCTTCCCATGAAGGTTCAGTTGCTCCAGTACGCTTGAAATTCTTAATATACACGTTGTCTCCTGGGTTCAGGTCGTGAAGGGAGAAGTCTAGTGGTCCAGCTTGTACTGCAGCTCCGGATTCATGTAGCTCACGCAGTTTGTGCTGTAATTCCTGTATATAGGAAGCAATAGTAGTATCTCCCCCTAATAGCGATGTATAAGCCAGGGAGAAAGGCTTAGCCTGTATAGGCGGATGTCCAAAAAGCATCTCAAATGGTGAAATATGTAAGTCTCCTCTAGGCCTGCTTCTAAGATAAAATAGGGCCAAAGGGAGAATTTCAGGCCATTTTAAATGGGTCTCAGTGCATAATTTTCCAATCATAGTTTTAAGTTCTTTGTTCATCCTCTCAACTTGGCCTGAACTCTGGGGATGATATGGAACATGGAATTTGGGAGTTATCCCCAAGCAAGAATATATCTGGTTTAAGACAGAATCGGTAAAATGACTCCCTCTATCGGAGTCAATACGTGCTGGTAGGCCAAAGCGAGGAATAATTTCTTTTAAAAGCACCTTAGCAACAAAAGCTGCTGTGGCTCGGGCTGTAGGAAATGCTTCTGGCCATCTGGTCAGTTGGTCTACTATGACCAAACAAAATTTATATTGTCCAGCCTTTGGCATCGTTATAAAATCTATCTGCAGGTGCTCAAAAGGTGTGTAAGCCAGAGGACGTCCACCAAAGGCTTTACCACGAAAGGCATGTTGGTTATATGCCTGGCAGGTAGGGCAGGATGAACACACTTTAGAGGCTATGGTAGTTATACCAGGGGCTATCCATACTCTCTTAACAGAGTCCACGATGCCCTGGGTACCAAAATGACCATTTTTATGAATAGATTGGCAAATTTGGTTATAGAAACTTCTAGGGAGCAGGGGTTTTCCTTCAGATGACACCCATACTCCATTAATTTGTTTTGCTTTAAATTTTTGTTTCCATTTTTCCACTTCCTTTTCATTATAGGAGAGTGATAAATTTAAATTATCAGTGGTTGTTAATGTTAAAATTAATCCAGGTCCTTCTATGGCTGCTAGTTTTGCAGCGGCATCTGCTCGGTCATTTCCTCTAGAGACAGGGTCTGAGCCTCCTGTATGGGCAGAGCAATGAACTACAGCTAGGGCTTTAGGCAGTTTGAGAGCAGAAAGAACTTCATTAATAATTTCTGCATTAGCTATGGATTTTCCAGCTGAGGTTAAAAATCCTCTCTGGAGCCATAGCATCCCGACTGAGTGACAAATGCCAAAAGCATATCTAGAATCCGTATAAATTGTTGCCTTTTTATCGTTGGCAATTATACAGGCATGTTTCAGAGCTATGAGCTCTGCTCCTTGAGCGCTAATGTTAGAAGGTAGTGAAGCTGACCATTCAGTGGCAAATTCTGAGACTACGGCAGCTCCAGTGTAACGTATGCCATCCCTCATAAAAGAGGAACCATCGGTAAATAAAATCAGATCTGCATTGTCTAAGGGAGTGTCCAAGAGATTATCTCGAGGCTTTTCTGCCATGGACACTAATGTTTCACAGTTATGTAGTGGTTCTCCTGAAGTAGGTAAATCTGGAAGCAAGGTGGCAGGGTTAAGAGTTGAACAGCGTTTCAAGGTAATATTTTCACTATTTAATAAGGTTATTTCATACCTTGTAATTCTCTGATCCGAGAATGCCTGTGTTCTATGTTTTACCAATAATGCTTCAATCTCATGTGGGCACATTATTGTTAATGGACATCCCAATACTAAATCAACGGTTTTTGTTACTAGTAAGGCTGTAGCAGCTACTCCTCTAAGGCATGGTGGTGCTCCTGCTGCTACTGGGTCTAGTTGGGCAGAATAATAGGCAATTGGGCGCTGAGAAGGTCCCAAAGTCTGAGTTAAAACGCCTGAGGCTACTCCTCTTCTCTCATGTACATATAAAGTAAATGGCTTGTTGTAATTTGGGATGCCTAGAGCAGGGGCAGATAAGATAGCCTTTTTTAGCTCTGATAGAGCTGACAGGTGTTCAGGCTCTAATTTGAGGGGTTCAGGGACTACATCCCTTGTTAGTGCTATAAGAGGTTTAGTAATTTCCCCATAACAAGGAATCCATTGTCTGCAAAACCCTGTTGCTCCCAGAATTGCTCTTAACTGTTTTTTAGTAGTAGGAGCACTCAATTTTTGAATATTCTCAATTCGCTTGGGAGAAATAGAGCGGGCACCAGCTGTCAGAATGAACCCCAAATATTCTACTTTGGGGAGACACCACTGAACTTTGTCCTTCGAGATCTTATGACCTCTTTTGTGCAATTCCAAAAGAAGGTGTTTGCTATCTTCTTGACATGTTTTTGCATCTGTTGAAGCCAAGAGTAGATCATCTACATATTTGATTAATTTGCTATTTTTAAATGTTATATTGTCTGTGTCTTGGCTCAAAATTTGCTCAAATAAGCTCGGACTTTCGACATAACCCTGTGGCAGCCGACACCAGGTATATTGTGAGCCCTTCCAGGTGAAAGCAAAAATATGTCTGGAGTTTTCATGTATTGGTATTGAAAAAAAGGCTGAACACAAGTCTACTACTGTAAAGTATGTAGCTGTGCTAGGAATAGATGAAATAATAGTATGTATGTTAGAAACTACGGAGTGTCTCTTTATAACGTGATTATTTACTGCCCTTAGATCCTGTATAAATCTATAGATGTGCTTGCCATCGGGCCCTTTTTTTGGTTTTTTAATTGGTAGGATGGGCGTGTTGTATTCAGATTTGCAAGGGATTATTATTCCCTGTTCTATTAATGAGTTAATAACTGGTGTAATACCCTCAATTGCCTCCTTTGAGAGGGGATACTGAGGGATAGAAGGAGGTGGGCTAGATTTAGTTTTTATCTGCACAGGAACAGCAGATTTAAGCAAGCCTACATCAGAAGAAGATGTGGCCCAAAGAGACTCAGGTATATCTTTAGGTATTTCAAAAATGGAAGGCTCTTTTGCATCCTGGTTTTCCGAGAGAAGTACAGGGAGTAATTTTAAAGATTCCTCTGGTACTTCTAATGATAATGAGCCATCTGGGGAGCAGGTTATTGTGGCTCTGAGTTTGCATAGAAGGTCCCTCCCCAGCAAATTTAAAGGGGAGTCAGGCATCAAAAGGAAAGAGTGTTGTACCTCTAGGGGTCCTACAGACACCATTCTAGGAGGAAGTCTTTTAACTCTTTGGGTTATTCCTGATACTCCCATTACATTCTCTGAGCCAATAGAATAACATTGTAAATCAGGTTTTCTCTTCAATACAGACCAGGAAGCTCCGGTGTCTAATAGACAATCATAATAGGTGTTACCCACCTTTAAGGTAACATGGGGTTCATTAGTATGGGGAGGGCAGTGGATAGGGACAACGGGTAGTAGGACATCAGGGTCCGGGAAATCAAAGGTTGTATCCTCTGATTCCTGTGCCCCAGCCCCCCCCGGGCACCATCATTGTTTTTGGGATATTCCTTGGGCACCCCCCTGAAGGGCACCTCTCTGAGGGTCATTAGTACCTCGAGTAGTTTTTGGACGAGCGCCATTTCTCATATATTGTTGAGTATTATCATTAAAATTTTCTTCAATTTGAGCATTGTCATTAATTTCCCAATTCCTATTTCTATAGTTCTGGTTTCTAAAGTTCTTATTTCTATATTCATTATAGTTATTATTTCTAAAACTATTATTAAACTGTGTATTCCTTCCAAACATCTTAAGAAAGGTTCTACATTCCATCATTTTGTGGCCCTTCTTCTCACAGAAGTGGCAAGTAATGGATTGATAATTGGATTTCTGGAGAGGGGCAATTGTCGTTGGTTCATTACCCTGCCCACTTTCTAATTTAGTTATCCTATCTATTAAATATCTCATTTTTTTCTTCATTTCCTCCATGTCATCATCATTTTCTTTCTCCTTTTCTTCGTTTCCCTTTAAAACATATATAGCTGTTTTTCGCAATTCTTCAAGGTCCATATCTGACCATCTTGGGCATTGTGTTTTGAAATAATTTTTAATTGCTTTGCAAGAATTGTTTACAAAGATTCTTCTAGCTTGTCTTATACTACTCTCTTTAGTTAAGTCCCAATCTAAGTATCTGTCCCCAAACTCGATAATTCTGTCCATAAATCTGGAGGGTGTTTCATTTTCCTTTTGCTTAATTTTTTCCAGTTCCATCCACTTATCTGTACTGTCCGCACATTCCTTCATGGACGTGAGGATGGCCTCTCTACAACGGTATAGTTGTAGATAATCCTCAGGATTGTTATAGTCCCATTCGGGATCCTGAGATGGCCAATGTGCTGCATTACGCCCCCTGGTTTTGTTGACATGAGCAATTATTTTATTTTTTTCACGTTCACTTAAAAAAGCCTGGAGTAAGCTCTCAACGTCCTTGTAAGACGGATTATACTGAAAAAATATGTCTCCCATCTTTTTTGTTACTAGAAAAGGATCTTGTTCATATGTGGGAATATTTCGTGTAAATTCATTTATTTCTTGGGGAGTAAACGGTATCCTATGTCTTAAAGTCACCACATCCCCATTTCGTCCTATTTCAGGTACTTCTCTTAGAGGAAACAGGCCTCTAGTTGGATTTTGCACCTGTGGGTCAGTTTGACAAGGACAGGTTTTTCTAGGGGGACAAGATCTCTCTTGCATTGGAATTTGGTTTTCTGTAGGAGAAGGAACATGAGAATCTGGGATTGCCGGGGAAGGGTTTTGGGGATTAAATTCAGACAAGATTTGCACTACACGAGAGAAGCAGTCTGTTAACTTGGCTATAGGAAAGGTATTTTCCATCTCTATTTCAGGGAAGGAAATTTCCTCATTCAAAGGTTCAGAAACAGGTCTATTTCTGGTAGAGTGGTTGTTTGTCAATTGATCCTGTAAGAAACTTTTTAGATCTTCTAATTGGGCTTGCATTTTTTCCTCAATTTTTCCTATTTTATCTTCCATATTTCCCATTTTATCCTCAATATTTCCTATTTTATTCTCAATATTTCCTATTTCATCCTCAATTTTTTCTATTTTATTCTCAATATTTCCTATTTTATCCTCAATTTTTTTTATTGTATCCTCAATTTTTTCTATTTTATCCTCAACATTTTCTATTTTATCCTCAATATTTTCTATTTTATCCTCATTTTGCTTTATTTCCTCCTCATTTTGTTTTATTTTCTCCTCATTTTGTTTTATTTTATCCTCAATTTTTTTTATTTTTTCATCTCTAAATATAGTATTGAGGAGTACAAAAATGACAGTACCTATTAATATAAAAATTTGGAGGTATCCTTCATTCCTCAATGCCCCTACTTCTTCAGCTGCCTTATAATTGTCAAAGGATATAGTACTCATTTTTATATGTATATTTTGTAATTTCACAAAGCAAGTGGGGAGCAGGGCAAAGCAGCAAACTTTCCACAGGCTTTTTCTTTTTACAATAGGTGGCTCTGAGTCTACAACCCTATACAGGCTAAGGGCCTATTGTATTGTAAATTCTCCTTCTTTACAAAGTGTATGTGGGTGGGTCCCAGCAATCTTCTTTGGCCCTCAGGCTAAAGCCCCTATGACCATGTGCTATCTTCCTTGAGCAAAGCCCACTTAAATTTTTAAGACTAGAAAGGCCAGGAAACAGAAAAAAAAATTGGTTTTAAGTTAGCTCCCTAGCTGTATTCAGCTGTTTTTTGCGGGCTAGGAGCTCCTAAGAGCTCCTTCTCCTGAGGTTCCTCCTTGCTTAGTTGATTAGGTAAGCCTGGCCTGCCTCTCTCTACTGAGCCACCTCCTTAAAGTAAAAGGAGACAGAAATGAGAGACAAAGAGGAGAAGGAAAAAAAAAATCCTGTTGACCCCAATTTAACTTAAGGGGTAAAGGGAAGAGAGAAAAGGTGTTTTATACTCACCTGTTCTGGCAGCTGTGTCTTTAAGCCAAGGTATTTGGTAACAGGACTGAGGGAGTGAGCAATAAGTGGGTTGAAAAGGCAAGAAAATTCAGGAAATTTATTGAGGTTCTAGAAACCTTCCAAGCACTAAGGCAGGGCCAAGAGCCAGGGGGGGGGTAGCCGGGGTGGGATTTCTCCCAGGTGATAGTAAGGAGATCAGAAGACTGATAAGGTTCTTTTTTCCCGTAGTGGTTAGCCAAAACTGTAATGGGGAAATTTAAGGCTTCTGGGAGAAGGTTATAATATAGTAATGGTTACAAATGTGGCTACAAGATTTATATAATATTAACAATGGCCGCCAAGGAATTTACTTATGAAATTCCTAAAATGAAACACTCAAGTCAGAATGAGGTTTATGGAGGTTTAATCACACTGGGAGTAGGGAAAAGGTTAGGGAGAGAAGGAGAGAAGAGAAAAGGGAAAGAGGCTACTCAACCTCTGACCAAGGCAGAGGGAGTTTAGGCCTAAAGGCCCAGGTGGAAAGAACCAGTCCTTAACTCACGTGACCAATCTGAAGGAAAGCTGTCTGCGGGCGTCCTCTCTCTCCAAGCTCCTAACACCCACTCCCCCTAGCTCTCTCCACAGGAAGTTCCGCCAATCTCAGAGGCTGTTCCCTACCTCTCTTCCTGTGTCTCACAAATCCAATGGTTGGCTCTAGCTTGGCTTAGGACAGCCCAGGTGGGCAGTTAGTTATTTCTGATTTGTCATTGACTAGCGCATGCCCGTGTAGGTGGGTGTGCACAATTTTTGGGTGCTAGACCAAGATGGAGACTTTTAAAATTCACAAACCAAAGAAACTATCAAAATAAGCCCCAAACAAACAACAGTATTTTAAATATATTAGACTATACAATTTTTTGAGAAAAGAACAAAAGTAATTTTCATAGAAAAGAGAAAAAATTAGATATCAAAATAATAAAATTCAACAAGCAACAATTCTTCCCTAAAGTACCAAAATAATATACTATTCCAACCTCAAAATATCAAAGGAAAATTAAAATAACATAAAAATAATGAAATATAAAACATTAAAATGAAAACAAAAATGTTTTTAGCATTTAGTAGCAGTAGTGCTGTTAAATTCTACTCCAAGGAAGCATAAAGAAAAGAATAGAAGAGTATTCAAACTCCCAAAGAAGTGAAAAAAAAAAACAAAAAATATTCCCAAATGAACTTTCACTTAAAACAATTGTGGTAGTAATTTGTGCTGATGTTATGGTGAGATGGTTAGTTATTCCTTTTCTCTATTCTCTGTCATACAATACTAGAAGATTCTACCTTTCCCCAGATCTTCCCTATGAGAGTGATTTTCTCTTCAGTTAATATTTTACCAACTCCACCCCTAAGCTATAACTCAATTTTCTTTTCTAACTAACTGTTAGAAAGGAGCAATGGGGAATTTACAAGTGACTTCCAGATAAACATGGCTGCAATCCAGATGTAAATCCCTTCCTCTCCCCACCACCCAATGAAATAGACTACCTCAAAAGAGCATAAAAATCAACTTTGGAAGAACGGAGGGACTCTACAGTAGGGCACAGCAACAAAGGTATGTGGGGTTTGAGCATTTCCACAATATAAGAAGGAGAAAAACCTCACACCCAAACGTGATTTGAACTACCCTTCCCCACCTCACCTATGGAACCAGAATAGGGACCAGTGAGCTCACCTGAGACAGCGAGTGAGTGAGGAACGTCTCTGTAGTGACTGGGGGGGCACACCAGGGTCCTTGGGATCTAACTAGGACTGCCCGGGAACTACCCCCAGAGCGGTTTCACCGGAGACCCCTGTGCACAGGAGAGTGCATAGACCTGGGCGGGGGTGGGGCTGGGGGGACTCTTGCAAACTGGGAATGCTGTGGAGACTCTAGAGACTGCCTGAGGTAAAAGCTCCTCTCCTCACTGTAGTGAGGGGGGGGGCACACCAGGGTCCTTGGGAACTGACAAGGTCAACCAGGGAACTACACCTCAAAGCAGTTTTACAGGATTATAAGAGATTTAGAACACTTTTTCATGTGCTTATTAATAGTTTTGATTTCTTTAACTGAAAATTGCCTATTCATGTCCCTTGCCCATTTATCAATTGGAGAATGGCTTGATTTTTTTGTACAATTAGTTTAGCTCTTTATAAATTTGAGTAATTAGTCCTTTGTCAGAGGTTTTTGTAATGAAGATTGTTTCCTAATTTGTTGCTTCCCTTCTAATTTGGGATGCATTACTTTTGTTTATACGAAACCTTTTTAATTTGATGTAATCAAAATTATTGATTTTACATTTTGTGGTTTTTTTTCTAGCTCTTACTTGGTTTTAAAGTCTTTCCTTTCCCAAAGGTCTGACAAGTATACTATTCTGTGTTTGCCTAATTTGCTTATAATTTCCTTCTTTACTTTCTCATTCACCCATTCTGAGTTTATCTTGGTGTAGGATGTGAGATGTTGATCCAAACCTAATCTCTCACATACTGTCTTCCAATTTTTCCAGCAGTTTTTATCAAATAGTGGATTTTGGTCCCCAAAACTGGGATCTTTGGGCTTATCATAGACTGTCTTGCTGAGGTCATTTACCCTAAATCTATTCCACTGACGTCCTTTCTGTCTCTTAGCCAGTACCATATTGTTTTGATGACCATTGCTTTATAGTATAGTTTGAGATCTGGGACAGCAAGTCCTCCTTCCTTTGCATTTTTTTTTCATGATTTCCCTGGATATCCTTGATCTTTTATTCTTCCAAATGAACTTTTTTAATGGTTTATTCTAATTCAGTAAAAAAAGTTTTTTGGTAGTTTAATGGGTATGGCCCTAAATAAGTAAATTAATTTGGGTTGGATTGTCATTTTTATTATGTTAGCTTGTCCCACCCATGAGCAATGGATGTTTTTCCAATTGTTTAGATCTAGTTTTAATTGTGTGGAGAGTGTTTTGTAGTTGTGTTCATATAGTTCCTGTGTTTGTCTCGGCAGATAGATTCCTATGTATTTTATATTGTCTAGGGTGATTTTAAATGGAATTTCTCTTTTCTATTTCTTGCTGATGAAATGGGTTGGAGATATATAGAAATGCTGATGACTTATGCAGGTTTATTTTGTATTCTGCAACTTTGCTAAAGTTGTTGATTTTTTCAACTAGCTTTTTAGTTGATTCTATAGGATTCTTTAAGTAGACCATCATATCATCCACAAAGAGTGATAGCTTGGTCTCCTTCAATTTCTTTTTCTTCTCTAATCACTACTGCTAGTGTTTCTAGTACAATGTTAAATAATAGAGCTGATAATGGACATCTTTTTTTACTCCTGATCTTATTGGGAAGGCTTCTAATTTGTCCCCATTGCAGATAATGTTTGCTGATGGTTTTAGATATATACTGTTTATTATTTTTAGGAAAGGCCTTTCTATTCCTATACTTTCTAGTGTTTTCAATAGGAATGAGTATTGTATTTAATCAAAGGCTTTTTCTGCATCTATTGAGATAATCGTGTGATTTTGTTGGTTTGCTTGTTGATATGGTCAATTATGTGGATGGTTTTCCTAATATTGAACTATCCTTGCATTCCTGGTATGAATCCTACCTGGTCATAGTGAATAACCCTTGTGATGACTTGCTGGAGTCTTTTTGCTAGTATCCTATTTAAGATTTTTGCATCTATATTCATTAAGGAGATTGGAATATAGTTTTCTTTCTCTGTTTTTGACCTTTCTGGCTTTGGGATCAGTACCATATTTGTGTTATAGAATGAATTTGGTAGAACTCCTTCTTGGCTTATTCTGTCAAATAGTTTGTATAATATTGGGATTATTTGTTCTTTGAATGTTTGATAGAATTCATTTGTGAATTCATTTGGACCTGGGGATTTTTTTCTTAGGGAGTTCTTTGATGGCTTGTTCAATTTCTTTTTCTGATATGGGGTTGTTTAGGTAATTTATTTCTTCCTCTGTTAGTCTAGGCAATTTATATTTTCATAAGTATTCATCCATATCATCTAGATTGCCATATTTGTTGCCATATAATTGGGCATAATAGTTTTTAATGATTGCCTTAATTTCCTCTTCATTAGAGATGAGGTCTCCGTTTTCATCTTGGATACTGTCAATTTGGTTTACTTCTTTCCTTTTTATAATTAAACTGACCGGTACTTCCTCTATTTTATTTGTTTTTTAAAGTACCAGCTTCTTATCTTATTTATTAAATCAAAAGATCTTTGACTTTCAATTTTATTAATTTCTCCTTTGATATTTTGAATCTCTAATTTAGTCTTCATCTGAGAATTTTTAATTTGTTCACTTTCTGGTTTTTTAATTTGCATGCCCAATTCATTGACCTCTGTCCTTCATAATTTGTTAATATATGAACTCAAGGATATAAATTTCTCCCTGGGTACTGCTTTGGCTGCATCCCATAGGTTTTGAAAGGATGTCTCATTGTTGTCATTTTCTTCAATGAAGTTATTAATTGTTTCTATGATTTGTTCTTTAACTAATCAGTTTTGGAGAATCGTATTGTTTAATTTCCAATTAATTTTTTATTTACCTCTCCATGTTCTCTTACTAATTATTATTTTCATTGCATTGTGATCTGAGAAGGTTGCATTTATTATTTCTGCTCTTTTGCTCTTGTTTGCAATGTTTTTATGCTGTAATACATGGTCAATTTTTGTGAATGTACCATGTGCTGCTGAAGAGGTGTATTCCTTTTTGTCCCTATTTATTTTTCTCCACATACCTACCAACTAATTTTTCTAAGATTTCATTCACTTCTCTTACCTCTTTCTTACTTATTTTTTGGTTTGATTTATCTAGTTCAGATAGAGGAAGGTTCAGGTCTCCCACTAGTATAGTTTTTCTATTTCATCCTTGAGCTCCACTATTTTCTCCTTTAGAAATTTGGATGTCATGCCATTTGGTGCATACATGTTGAGTACAGATATTTCCTCATTGTCTATACTGCCTTTTATCAGGATGTAATTACCTTCCCTATTTCTTTTAACTAGATTTATTTTTACTTTGGCTTTGTCAGATACCATGATTGCGATTCCTGACTTCTTTTTATCAGTTGATGCCCAATAGATTTGGCTCCATCCTCTTACTTTCACCCTATGTGTATCTACCTTCCTCATGTGTGCTTCTTGTAGACATCATATGGTAGGGTTTTGGATTCTAATCCACTCTGCTATTCACTTGCGTTTTATGGGTGAGTTCATTCCATTCACATTCAGAATTATGATTACTAGCTGTGTATTTCCCTTATTTTCCCTGCAGTCTTTCTAAAACTACCCCACCCTCTTCCTCTCTTGTACTGCTTCCCTCCCCCCCACTCCATTTGTTACCCTTCTACTCCTCTATAAGGTGCAAATCTATTCTCTGCCCCAATGCATTGGATTGTTCTTCCCTCTTTGGGTCAATTTCAATGCACATAAGATTTCAGTATTTCCTACCTCCAACCTCTTTGCCCTTCCAGTGTATTGCCATGAGCTTCTTTGTGACATATAAATTTACCACCATTTGTTTCTTTTCCCATTTCTTTTAGTATTAACCTGTTTTTTTACATCTAGTTGTATATATATGTAAATATACATATATATACATAGGGCAGCTCTCCAGCCTCTGACCCTCACCTGACACCCAGCTCTCACTTGTGGCTCCTAGTAGCTGCTAACATGTGGCAGCGGCCACACCTCAAGCAACAGCTTTGACAGGCCGGCTAAACCTTGTGAGGGTAGCCATCTGGTCTTCGACCCCTGGTGAACTAGGGCTTTGCTCACCCAGCATGTGAAGACTGGTTCGGCAGAACAGGTGGAAGAAACCAACAAGAAAGTTCAAAGGCTGAGATGGCGATGCAGCAAGGCACTGTGGAATGCTTAGGGCATGTTGGAGCACAAAAGACAAAACGGCCGTCCAATGCAGCTGAGGAAGTCTCCAGATGTAATGACTTTTCGTGCCACTGGACCTAGGCTTCCAATGCTGAGAGAGTGGGACTGTCTCTGTGCATCGACTTTTCCATTTAAATCTTCATGCACAAGTGTCTTTGTGCACAAAAACACACAAAGACAATAGTCATCCTCGGTTACCAAGAGACTACTACTACTACTACTATATACATGTATATACATTTATGGATATATATATCTATATACCTATTTATGTCTTGTCATTTCATTCTATACAGTTTGTCACTGTTCACTCTCAGTGTAATTTTTCTAGCTGCACAGGTGATAAGAGCACTTTTTAAGTTACTAATGACCTCTTTTCTTATAGGGATACATAACATTTTAATTTATTGAGTCTCTTAAAAAAAGATTTTTTTATTTTGTTTTTTTTCTTTTTACCCTCTTTTTTAATTACCATTTGATGATGCTCTTGAGTTCTGTGCTTGGACATCAAATTTTCTGTTCAGGTCTGGTCTTTTCTTTACAAATGCTTGGAATTTGCCCGTTTTGTTGAATGACCATACTTTCCCCTGTAAAAATATAGTCAGTTTTGTTAGTATTTGATTCTTGGTTGTAAACCTACTTCCCTTGCTTTCAGGAATATCATATTCCATGTCTTTCTTTTTTTCAGTGTGGATGCAGCCAGATTCTGCATTATCCTCACGGTGGTTCCATGGTATCTGAATGACTTCTTCTTGGCAGTTTGTAATATCTTTTCTTTGGTCTGATAGTTCTTGAATTTGACTATAACATTCCTGGGTGTTGTTAGTTGGGGATTAAGTACAGGAGATGATCTGTGGATTCTTTCAATCTCCACTTTTCCCTCTTGTTCTAGAATATCAGGTCAGTTTTCTTGAATAATTTCCCGTAGTATTATGTCCAGGCTTTTTCTTTTGTTATGGTCTTCTGGTAGACCAATGATTCTTAAATTGTCTCTCCTTGAACCATTTTCTAAATCCTGTTTTGTGCATGAGATGCTTCATATTTTCCTCATTTTTTTTTCATCATTTTGGTTTTGTTTTATAGTGTCCTGCTGCCTTGTGAGGTCACTTAATTCTAGTTGTTGTATTCTGGTTCTTAAAGCCTGGTTTTCATCCCTGGATTTTTGGTCATTCTTCTCCTTCTAGTCTGATTTTCTTTGGAGGTAATCTTTCATTCTCTTTACCTCATCTCTCTTCTCCTTTGCCTCATCTTTAATCTCCTTTGCCTCATTTTCAAGCTGGTTGATTTTGGCTTTCAAGACACTATTTTCTGTTTCCAGATGACTTATCTTAGTTTTAAAATTCTTTTCCCAATTGTCTTCAGCCTCTCTTAATTGTGTTTTGAATTGTAATTTGAGTTCTTCCAAAGCCTGTATCCAATTTGCTGGGATTTTTGTTTAATTTCTTGCCTCCTCCTCTGTTCCGTTGGCTCTTAGATTGTTGTCTGTACAGAAGCTGTCGATTGTAATTTGTTTCTTCTTTTTCTGTTGTTTGCTCATATTTACCCCTTTTTTGCTCCCCATATTTGTCTGTGCTCTTGCTCCTCTCATTTTTTTTGGTTTTGGGGCTTTCTGTCAGTCTCCCCTTTTGGAGCTTTGTCAGGAGATCTCTCTATGGGGGATGAGTGTTGGAGTTTGAACTTCCCTGTCCTCTGGAGGTTTTTGATTGGATTAAAATCCAGTAGTCTGTGGGGGAGGGGTGTTGGAGCTTGAGATTCCCTGACTTCTGAAGAATTTTGATGGGATTAAGTTCAGCTGGGTTGGGCTAGGTGTGCTCTGAGGCCAAAACCTCCTGGAAGGCTGTAGCAATATGGAGGGTCTCTGCAGCTCTGACTAGGCTGCCCACTCTATGATCCCTCTCCAATTCCTTCCCCACTGCCTGTATTCAATGCTCTGATTCTGGCACAGCCTTGCCTGCAAGGTATACCCTCCAGACCAGCACCTTTGATTGCCCAGAGGTTCCCGTTGCAGCTGGTGGCTTAGCACTATAGGTGGGGGTAGGATGGGGAGGGGTCCTGGGACCTTCCTTTTGCCTTCCCCTTAAACCGAGTGTTCTCAGATTCCATTTTGGGGGGGGGCATGCCTTTTGAACTGAGTGCAGCAGGAGGGTTCCTTGGCTCTGTCTTGTTGTTAGGTTTGATTTTCAGTCCCCTAGGAGCATTCGGTTTGTGATAGGTAAGGGAGGGTATTCAGAGGTGTGAAATTATGCTGCTTCTAGGCTGCCATCTTGATTCCGCCTCTAGCTAACTAAATTCTTAAGAAATAAAGATTAGCTCAATAACATCACATCTAGGCTTATATCCCCAAAAGGCAGAAGAAAGAACAAAAGGAATATAATCAAAATTATTCATAGCAGCACTTGTAGCAAAAAATAGAAACTAAGGGGAACTAAGGAATCATCAACTGGGAATTGTCTGAACAAAATGTTGTATATGAATGTAATATAATGTTTCTGTGCTGTAAGAAATGACATAAGGGGCTAATCCAGAGAAACATGAAAGAACTATATGACCTGATGCAGAGTTCAGGGAACAGAATGAAGAGAACATCAGTAACTCTGTAAGGACAATTGACTTTTAGAGACTTAAGAAAGAATTTGAATCCATGAAATGTCCAACCATTCCTTGTGGGGACCAGTGATGTATCTTGTTTTCCACCTCTTGAGAGAGAGAGGGGATGAACCTCCATGTAGAGAATGAGCCATGCCATTTTAGACATTGTTAATATATGGATTTTTATTACTATGATTATATATTATTAAAGAAAGTTCTTTATGGGGGAGAAGTGATAGAAACACAAATAAAAGAATGAGTCATGTAAAATGCAGAAAAGTGAGGGAGAAACCAAGACACTACATTAGGGACAACTATCCAGTTGATCTTACACATTTCCCACCATACAACTTTAAATCAATGCCTCAAATAAAATTTTGGAATAGCAGAGTCAACAAGAGGTTGAGGTGACATCTTTCTAGTCAGAGGAAACTTGGACAATCAATTGGCCAAGTCTATGACATTGGAAGGTTTGTCCAGAGATCATACACACATTGGTAGCAACAGTAACTGCAGGAACAGGAGCAGCCCCTTTGGTAGCTCTCAGCCCAAGGAGAGTAGAAATAGGAGATGTCAGACAACTGGTCAGAAAGAGATTTTGGGAAGCTCCTTGTTGTGTATAAATGGAGATTTTGAGTATTTCCCAAAATTCCCTTTCTCTGTGTCCCCACATTTTGTGTGATTGTATTTAAGTGGCTATAACTCCTCCTCTTATTTTGGACCTGGACTGGGCTGAATTCAGACAGTTCTTTTGTCCTAGTTATTATTAATAAAACTTTTAAAATATAATAGTTATTGAATATTAATTTTAAAGCTCACAGATGGCACTAAGTACAATTGGCACTGATTGGCAACTCTGTTGCCTATACATAATTCTGGGTCTCAGTTCTGAGATGGGGAGGAGTACTGGTGGTCAGGCCCTCATCATAGTTCCAAAACAGAGAGAAACTTAAGGTTACAGGGGGCTAGAAGCTCTACCTAGGTGAAGACCAAAAGTATAGCCCAGGAGAGCAATGAACCATACCTCCCTGAGGACCACACCACCCTGTAGGCAATTTTATCATATCCATAGCAATATTTCTTATAAAATAGTTTCACAGAATTTACAATGCAAGAAAACTTCAAAACATATCATTCACTATCATGAATTTAAATCATGAAAAAAACCTCATTCCTAGTCAAACAACATCAAATTAGTTAAATTATTTTCAAATTTTCTTCCATAGAAAACTATTCATCTTATCACCTTGGTGTGTTACACTAATCACATCTAAATTAATTAAATTCAAATAAAGAAATTATAAAAATTAATATTTATATAGTGCTTACCAGAGTCTTAAGGAAAAAGATGTGAATTGGACACAAGTCCAACAAAAATTCCTATAAGAGTCAAAAAATGGTTTTCAAAATCAAGTAAGAGTGGTAGAGGAAAAATTAGGTAAAGAAATGAAAACAAAGGAAGAAAATAATGAAAAGACAATTAACAACTTGATAAAAGAGGCATAAAAATACTGAAGAAAGTAACACTTTTTAAAACAGAATTGGTCAAATGGAAAAGAGATACAAAAATTCACTGATGAAAATAATTTCTTAAAAATTAGAATTGGGTAACTGAAAGCTAATGATGAAATCAGGAAATAATAAAACAAAGTCTAAGAAATGAAAAAATAGAAGCTGTGAAATATCCCATCAGAAAAACAACTGACCTGTAAAATGGATTGAAGAGAGATAATTAATTATTGGAGAAAGGCTTCAAAGTCAAGATGTTGGTATACAGGAAGCATCTCACCTGAACTCTTAAGACATTCCCTTCCAAACAACTTTAAAATAATTGAATTCCAAATTGAATTCTAAAGTGACCAAGCCAACAAAAAGTCAGAGTGAGACATTTTCCCCATCCAAGATAACCTAAAAGGTCAGCAGGAAAGCGTCTCTGACGCAAAGATTGTGGTTGGTCCAGAGTACAGAGCACATAGAGGCAATGTTAGCAGCAACCTTTGGAAGTGGCTGCCACAGTGACAGCAACAGCTTTGGGAGCACTTAGCCCAGAGATAGTAAGGGAATCAGACCACTGGTCAGAAAGTTTTTTTAGAGAACCTTTTGCTTGTACTTGGTTCAAGATACTGTTCAAATTGCCTATACACAGTTCTGGATCATAGTTCAAGGGTGAAGAAAACTAGAGCTTGCGAGTCCAGGGGTTTTGGTCACAGGTCAAGGGTAGGAAAGAGTGCTTGTGGTTACTCTTATAAAGGAGCAGGGTCATAGTTCTAGGGCCAAAAGGAACACTAGCACTTGCTGCAACAGGGAAACAAGTTCCTTTCCTAGGTAAAGAACAGAGCACCATCCAAGAGAACAGTGACTACACTTTTCCTTAATCATAATACCTTAGAAGTGCCAAAAATTTATAGACCCACATAATTAGCTCTAAAAGCAGCAGCATAAAAAACCTAAAGCTGGGGACATAGCCTCTTCCACTCTGGGAGTAGAACTCAACTTTAAAGTAAAGTTAAAATTCAAGATAAATAACCACAAAATAATCTGATCCCAAAATCTATTATGATGACAAGAGAAATCAAGACACAAAATCAGAAGAAAACAAGAATGTGAAAACAAATATAAGCAAAGTCCCAAAGGGGAAAAATGTGAATTGGACATGGGACCAAAAGAAATTCCTGGAAGAACTCAAAATAACTTTAAAAAGATAAGATAGAGGGAAAATTGGGAAAAGAACTGATAATGATGTAAAAAATAATGAAAAGAGAGTCAATAGTTTTATAAAAGAGATACAAAAATAGTGAAGAAAATAACATCTTAAAAATAGAATTGGCCAAATGGTAAAAAAAAAGCACCAAGATTACTGAAGAGAAGAACTTTAAAAATTGGCCAAATGTTCCTATTTATTTTTCTTCATATATCTGTTAACTCTAATTTTTCTAATATTTCTTTCAAATCTTTTACCTCTTTCTTATTTATTTTTTTTACTATCTATTTCTTCCTTCTCCTAGTTTCTCCATTAGAAATTTGGGTGCTATACCATTTGGTGCATACATGTTGATTCATCATTGTCTATACTCCCTTTTATCAGGACGTATTTACCTTCCCTATCTATTTTTGCTTTGGCTTTGTTAGATATCATGATTGCAACTCCTGCCTTCTTTCTATCAGTTGAGGCCCAATAGGTCTTACTTCAACCTTTAATTCTGACCTTGTGAGTCTCTACCCACCTCATGTGTGTTTCTTGGAGACAACACATAGTAGGGTTTTGGATTCTAATCCAGTCTGCTATTCATCTAGGTTTTATGGGTGAGTTCATCCCATTCACATTCAAAGTCATGATTGCCACTGTGACTTCCCTGGAATTTTGATCTCCTCCCCTTATTCTGATCTTTCTTCTTTTGCTATAGTATTTAAAAACACTAGAAAGCATAGGAATAGAAAGGTCTTTCCTAAAACTAATAAACAGTATATATCCAAAACCATCAGCAAACATCATCTGCAATGGGGATAAATTATTCCCTTATGATCAGGAGTGAAAAAAGGATGCCCATTATCACCTCTATTATTCAACATTGTAGTAGAAACTCTAGCAGTAGCAATAAGAGAAGAAAAAGAAATTGAAGGTGTTAAAATTGGCAACGAGAAGACCAAGTTGTCACTCTTTGCTGATGATATGATGGTCTACTTAAAGAATCCTATAGAATCAACTAAAAAGCTAGTTGAAATAATCAACAACTTTAGCAAAGTTGCAGGATATAAAATAAATGCACATAAGTCATCAGCATTTCTATATTCCAACACATATCAGCAGCAAGAATTAGAAAGAGAAATTCCATTAAAAATCATCTTAGACAATATAAAATACTTAGGAATCTATCTGCCGAGACAAACATAGGAACTATATGAACACAACTACAAAACACTCTCCACACAACTAAAACTAGACTTGAACAATTGGAAAAACATTAATTGCTCATGGGTAGGATGAGCTAATATAATAAAAATTACCACGTTACTCAAACTGATCTATTTATTTAGTGCCATACCCATTGAACTTCCAAAAAACATTTTTACTGAATTAGAAAAAACCATAACAACATTCATTTGGAAGAACAAAAGATCAAGGGTATCCAGGGGAATAATGAAAAACAAAATACAAAAGAAGGTGGCCTTGCAGTCCCAGATCTCAAACTATATTATAAAGCAGTGGTCATCAAAACAATTTGATACTGGCTCAGAGACAGAAAGGAGAATCAGCGGAATAGACTTGGGGTAAGTGACCTCAGCAAGACAGTCTATGACAAACCCAAAGACCCCAACTTTTGGGACAAAAATCCACTATTTGATAAAAACTGCTGGGATAATTGGAAGACAGTGTGGGAGAGATTA
Organism: Monodelphis domestica; assembly: GCF_027887165.1. Taxonomy (NCBI): domain Eukaryota; kingdom Metazoa; phylum Chordata; class Mammalia; order Didelphimorphia; family Didelphidae; genus Monodelphis; species Monodelphis domestica. The sequence continues at coordinate 303,366,945 of NC_077227.1, read as the reverse complement.
GGATTGGATCAACACCTCACACCCTACACCAAGATAAACTCAGAATGGGTGAGTGACTTGAACATAAAGAAGGAAACTATAAGTAAATTAAGTGAACAAAGAATAGTATACATGTCAGACCTTTGGGTAGGGAAAGATTTTAAAACCAAGCAAGACTTAGAAAGAATCACAAAATGTAAAATCAATAATTTTGACTACATCAAATTAAAAAGTTTTTGTACAAACAAAACCAATGTAACTAAAATCAGAAGGGAAGCAACAAATTGGGAAACAATCTTCATAACAAAAACCTTTGACAAAGGTTTAATTACTCAAATTTATAAAGAGCTGAATCAATTGTACAAAAAATCAAGCCATTCTCCAATTGATTAATGGGCTAGGGACATGAATAAGCAGTTTTCAGTTAAAGAAATCAAAACTATTATTGAACACATGAAAAAGTGTTCTAAATCTCTTATAAGCAGAGAGATTCAAATCAAAACAACTCTGAGGTATCACCTCACACCTAGCAGATTGGCTAACATGACAGCAAAGGAAAGTGGTGAATGCTGGAGGGGATGTGGCAAAGTTGGGACATTAATTCATTGCTGGTGGAGTTATGAATTGATCCAACCATTCTGGAGGGCAATTTGGAACTATGCCCAAAGGGTGATAAAAGACTGCCTGCCCTTTGTTCTAGCCATAGCACTGCTGGTTTTGTACCCAAAAGAGATAATAAGGAAAAAGACTTGTACTAGAATATTCATAGCTGAGCTCTTTGTGGTGGCAAAAAAATTGGAAAATGAGGGGATGCCCTTCAATTGGGGAATGGCTGAACAAATTGTGGTATATGTTGGTGATGGAATACTCTTGTGCTAAAAGGAATAATAAAGTGGAGAATGTTCCATGTTCCATGGAGAATGGAACAACCTCCAGGAAGTGATGCAGCGTGAAAGGAGCAGAACCAGGAGGACATTGTCCACAGAGACTAATATACTGTGGTACAATCTAATCTAACGTAATGGATTTCTCCATTAGTGTCAATGCAATGTCACTGAACAATCTGCAGGGATCTAGGAGAAAAAACATTAACCACGAGCTGAAGACAAACGGTGGGAGTAAAAACAATGAGGAAAGGCAACTGTTTGACTACAAGGGCTGAGGGGATATGATTGAGGAGAGACTTTAAATGAACACCCCAATGCAAATACCAACAACATGGAAATGGGATCAAATCAAGGACACATGTGATACCCAGAAGAATCATGCATCGGCTATGGGAGGGGGGGGGGGGGAAGAAAGTGATCTGTTTCCAGTGAATAATGCTTGAAAATGACCAAATAAAAAAATGTTTAAAAGGAAAAAAATGGCTAAATGGAAAAATGAGTACAAAAGCTCATTAAAGAAAATAATTTCTAAAAAATTAGAATTGGGAAATTAATGGGAAGCTAATGGCTATATGAGACATTAAAAATCAATAAAACAAAGAAAAAAGTATGAAAAATGGAATAAACTGTGAAATATCTCATCAAGAAGAAAACTAGAGTCCATCAGTCAGTCCGCACATCGGTCTGTCAGTTGGACGACAGGCAGAATTCGGGCCCACAGTAGTGCTCTTTCTGTGGTTGGTGCCCGGCGCCTCCTTGTCCTCCTCATCCTCCTCGGCTTCGTCCTCCTTGTCCTCTTCCCTCTCCCCCTCCGCCGGGGTGGTGGTGGCTGCGGAGGCCATCATGGCGGCAGGAGGCGGTGCGGTCCCGAGATGGTCCGCTGGCAGGTGTTCGACGTGGGCCCAAGCTACACCAATCCCACGCTACACCAATCTCTCGTATATCCAGGAGGGAGCCTATGGCATGGTGTGTTCTGCGTATGACAATGTCAACAAGGTCCGTGTGGCCATCAAGAAAATCAGCCCCTTTGAGCACCAGACCTACTGCCAGCGGACACTGCTAAAATCAAGATTTTGCTGCGCTTCCGCCATGAGAATATCAACCGCATCAACGATATCCTTCGGACACCAGCCATCGAGCAGATGAAAGATGTATATATCGTACAGGACCTTATGGAAACGGACCTTTACAAGCTCTTGAAGACGCAACACCTCAGCAATGACCACATCTGTTATTTCCCTTACCAGATCCTCAGAGGTTTAAAATACATCCATTCAGCCAACATTCTGCACCGTGACCTCAAACCTTCTAACTTACTGCTCAACACCACCTGCGATCTCAAGATCTGTGACTTTGGCCTGGCACGTGTTGCAGATCCAGACCATGACCACACAGGCTTCCTGACAGAATATGTGGCCTCACGCTGGTACAGAGCACCTGAAATCATGCTGAATTCCAAGGGTTACACCAAGTCCATTGACATCTGGTCGGTGGGCTGTATTCTGGCTGAGATGTTCTCCAACAGGCCCATTTTCCATGGAAAGCATTACCTTGATCAGCTGAACCACATTCTCGGCATTCTTGGGTCTCCTTCACAAGAAGACTTGAATCGCATAATAAATCTAAAAGCCAGGATCTATTTACTCTCTCTTCCTCACAAAAACAAGGTGCCATGGAATAGACTCTTCCCTCGTGCCGACCCCAAAGCCCTGGACTTATTGGATAAGATGTTGATGTTCAACCCTCACAAGAGGATCGAAGTGGAGCAGGCGTTGGCCCACCCCTACCTGGAGCAGTATTACGACCCGAGTGACGAGCCTGTGGCCGAAGCCCCATTCAAGTTTGACATGGAGCTGGACAACCTGCCCAAGGGGAAGCTGAAGGAGCTGATTTTTGAAGAGACTGCTAGATTCCAGCCCGGATACCGATCTTAACTTTTTACAGGGGACCCTGACGAGCTCCGCGGGGACGTTCCTCTTCCCAGTTCTCGGTCCTCGGTCCTCGGTCCTCGGTTATGTCCCTCTGGCCTGTCTCGGCTTCTCCACTTTCAGCCCCTCTGAGGGGCGGCTTTGGTAGTTGTGGCTTCTCTGCTTTTGATGAATTCTTTCACTCCTGTGTGTGTTCCCCATTGGTGACCCGCCACAGGCCGCAGCGTGTGTCCGCTCGCCCTCATCTAGTCTCCTGCTTGCTTTCTGGTTTGAGAGACACCGCCGTTCTTCCCACTCCCGAGCCCGAGCGCGCCCGGCCCCGTCACTGGCACCTTGTTTTCTCTCTTTGTGTTTGAGGGAGGCCACGATTCGGACTCTCGCGGGCACTTTACATCAGTGACCCCTTCATTTGCACTTGGACTTCCCCGAGCAGGAACCCCGGAAAGCGCCCTTAAATCGGCCTCAGATCCTTGCGCCATTGCTTTCCGGCCGGCCTCTCTCGTAACTGCTCTTTGTCCAGCCCCAGCAGATGGGGATTTTGTTCCAAAGGCCCGAGGCCGCCTCCCCATAGAATGCTGGGGCCGTTGTGCGCCGGCTACCCTCCCCTTTCTCGGGGCTCGGGCCCTTCCAAAGCTCCTGTATGCAGTAGTGAGTTTTTACAAAAGTATGCAAAAAGACCCTTCCCCTAAGTGATGGGACCCTGCCAGGGAGGGAGGCCTGCCCGGTGCAGGTCTGAGGGCTGGGAGCAAAGGAGGTGCCGCCTCGCCTGCTCATTCCCAACCACCCAGCGCTGGGCCGGGCAGGAGGAGCCCCTGTGCCAGGGTCCTCCTTCCTCGGTGACGTCCCCTCCTCTCTCTGCTGCTCTCCTCGCGTCATGGGGAGACCCCTTCCTTGTTCCAGATACTTCCCGTGCCCTCCTCGCATGACTGTTGCTGCTTCCTGGACGCCTGTCTCCAGCGCCTCTCGCCCATGGACAGAGACCCCAAATCTCTCGTTACCTCTGAGTCGTGTCCACTGAGACTCTCGGGCCTCTCGGCACCCCTCTCCTCCTCCTCCCTGGCGCGGACAGCCGCGGAGACCGTGTCCCCTTGTGCCCGGGGTGCACCTTCACGCTAAGAGGAAGTTTGGGTTTTCTCTGGGCTGGCGTGTGGGGACGGCACAGGCTTGCCTGCCCCCGGGCCGTGCGGCCTGCCTTCCCTTCATTCCTGGGATGGGTGTGAGGTTGGTAGGAAACCATATTCTCCTCTCGAAGGGCTCCTCTGGGCGCCAGGACGGTGTGAGCCCCCAGGCCTCCCGGCTCTGTGCCCCAGCGGGCACTGGGGGCACAGCGCCACTCCTGTAGGGCGTAGAGATAGCTCCCATCGCTCTGTCTCCCTTTCCTGAGGAGCGTGCATGACTTTATCTTCCCTGCTGCTCCCCGATGCTTTTCAAATGGATTTATCTAGATTAAGAACTGGAAGCTGTAGGCCAGCCCCCTCGTTTTACAGATGATGAAATTCGAGGCCTACAGAGTTCAAGTGACTTATCCAAGGTCACTCGTCATAAAAGGGTCTGGATTGGAACCCAGGTTCTCTGCCTCCAAATTCAGCACTCTTTCCTCTGGACCGCGCTGCTTCCTTTGCCTCTGTATTAAAAGTTCGGTCTTGTCCTCACTCCCCGGCCTAGGTGGGTCCCTAATCCGGTGCTCTGGGCAGCCGCCTCTGCTTGCGCCAAGCCCTTTGGCCTCAAGTTTGTAGTTGCTTTTGGCATCGGGCATGCTGGCAGAAACCTGCTAGGAACTAGTGGCCTTGGTTGAAATGCTTTCAAAATCCTCCCATGACACCAGATATGCAAGAACCCAAGCCCGCTCCCAGGCCCCGGCTCTGACCCCTGCGAGGGGCTCCGGGTCGCGCTTCCCCAAAAGGCTTTTCACTGTTGAGCATGCGCTCCTGGATGGCCTGGACTCGCCGGCCTCTGGGGTCCCTTCTGGAAGGAGCCCGGGAGTGACAGACCCTTGATGCTTGCAGGGACCCCAGATCATCTGGTTCAGCTCACCCATTTTACAGGAGAGGAAACTGAGACCCAGATGAGGGCTGAGTGGCCATCCTTGATGAAAAACACACTGCCCGCCGTCTGCCCCGCGTCCCCCTTAGACCATTTCAGAGCAGCTATTCAGTTGGAGCTCTTTTCTTATGTTGATCTAATTTTTAAAGAAATTGGTAACTTTTGTAGTCTGTAGTATAGTACTAGTACGTCCACGCTTGCATCTGCACACGCACGTGACCGGGGCCCTTGCGAAGTACTTTTATATTTGTAAATCAATGTTTCTGAGTAAGCCCCCCTTGGCGGGGAATATTTTTGTAAATGCAGCCATTAAAAACTACCGGGCAGTCCTTCTGCTGACACTTTTCCATGTACTCGGGCTTTTATACGGCTGTGCCGAGGTCGGTTCGGCCGAGCAGTCTTTCTCTTGCCGCCCGGCCAGCCCAGAAGAGCACGTGAGAAAGGGCGGCCGTTCACACCGGCGTCCGCACTGCCCTCTCGGGGGCCGGCCCGAGCGTAGGGCATTCGCCGAACACGTCCCAGAAAACCAACGGCTTTGTATGTACCTGCTTTGTCTTGTCGGTGCCTTTTTAGTATTGTACCTCTGCAGAAGCGACTTCACGGAGAACGCGGAAACGGGAGATTTTTATCGAGAATCTGAATGTATATTATTCATTGTATTGTTTCAACTTAACATATCCCTCGTGGCATTTGTGAGCTGGTTCATCTGTACAAACCGATTGTAAGTAGCAAAGTTTCTATTTCCAGTGGATTCTTTGGCTGTTGTACCAGTACCTTTGGAGCAAACCAACCTGATTCATTGAATGTTTATGGCTTTTGACATCGAATCATTAAATCGTGGCCCTGTCTCACCCCCCCCCCCCAAAAAAAAGAAGAAAACTAATATGGAAAATAGATATGGTCTCAAACACTTCCTAGGTGTGTGACTCTAGGCAGGTCATTTAATCCTATTGTCTATAAGAAAAATAACTTAAGGATATTGGACTATGTGAAAACCATGATCAAAAAAAGAGCCTAGACATCATATTTCAAGAAAGTATAAAGGAAGACTGCCATGATATCCTAGAACCAGAGAGTAAAATAGAAATTAAAAGAATAACCTCTTCTCTCACTAATGATCTTCTTAAAGAGATTCCAAAATGAACATTCTCAAGAATATTGTAGCTATGTTCCAAAGCTTTCAGGTAAAAGAGAAAATACTCTAAGCAGTCAGTAAGAAAATATTTAAATAATGTGAAGTCACAGTCAGCATCCCCTCAATATTGGAGGGCAAGTGTCATGAGAGGAGTGCCAATGAGGGATGGAGGCAGGATATGGCAAAGGGTAAAGAAATCACTCACACAGGGAAGTTAAGCACTGCATACTTTAATCCTCACATCTTTCTACATAGCAGCTACAGCAGCAGAAATATATTTCTGGCCCATGAGAAATCAAACTTAGCTAGTGTGAGAAATCAAGCAAAAAACAAAATGGATTCTGGGAAGTGTTTTCTTCTTAAGATATTGAGAACTACTTTTCCCCCTCTGGCAACAAACAGAAGGACATCTGGAGCAAAGTTACTTTGGATACCTCAGCTTCCTTTTCTCAAATGTACTTTTCTCTGTAGTTGTACCCCTTTCCTGTCCTTAGGAATGCCATAGAGGGAGGGGAACATATCAAGGGGAAATTAACCCTTTGAGTTTGCTACAACACCAATCTTAGCTTCCATGTTAAAAGGAGCAGAGAACTTGGAATATGATATTCTGGAAAACAAAGGAGCTTGGATTGCAACCAAGAATAATTTACCCAACAAAACTGAGTGTAATCCTTTATGGGGGGAGGCAATGGATATTTAATGAAATAGAGGACTTTTAAACTTTCCCAATGAAAAGACCAGAACTGAATTTTTACATTTGCCTTTACAATACAAAACTCAAGAGAAACATAAAAAGGTAAACATGAAAAATAAATCATAAAGGACTCAGTAAAGTTTAATTATTAACATTTCTAAATGGATAGATAATACTTATACCTTCTAAGAACTTCATCATTATCAGTTAGAAGGAATATATATATATATGTAATATATATGTATCAACTTATATACACACAGAGGTGAAAGTTGATGATGATGGGATTATTTTGAAAAATTTAAGGGTGAGAAAGAGCAATGCCCTGGGAGAAGGGTGTAAAGATTAAATTTAACTCTCCCTTGATTGTGAAAGTGAAATTAACTTTCCTGCCAATTTTTAGATTTAATCACCAAAAGTGTAAACATCCCACTTAATCATTTAGTGGGGGAGGTCTGTGACTCACATGTGCAATAGTGGGTGATGAATCAGAATCAAACTGACTGCCCCCTGGGCAGTCCTAAAGCAAAGCTTCAACAGTAATTGGTAGATATAAAAATTGGAGGAAGGCACAGGACAAGAAAGGGTCTTTAAAAGGGAGTTACAACTTCCTGAGAGGGAGAATCATCTGAGATTCATGGGAGAATTGTCTGAGATCTTCAGAGAGAATTTCTGACTTCTTCTGGAGTTCTGAGTTTGAGTTGGAGGCTAAGAAGAATCTGCTGACTCGACCTGAGATCCTGTTCCTGGTGAGACTGTCCTTGAATCACTTCCTTTGGACTGACAAGTGGTGAGTGAAAAATCTGACTCCTTTCCTGGATTTTCTGAAGAGAATAGCCTCAGGAGAGACCTACCTCTTGAGAAAGACATCTCCAGATCTCTGGCTAAGGACTAACTTTCCCTGCCCAGGTTAAGCCAGGGGCCAGGAGTAAATTACTTAGTGCTTAATTTAAATCCTCTCTCTGATTTTCTTAATTCACTCTTTCTATATTTTGTAAATTAATTATAAATAAATCTTTTTGGAATAAATTAAATTCCTGGAGACATATTCTTAAATAATCCAGTCCAACTTTTTTTTTTTTTATAAAATAACTCCCCCCACCCCCAAGGGAAAAGGGAGGGGAAGAATGGAGAAAATTATCTCACATAAAAGAGGTATGCAAGAAAGAGCTTTTAAAGTGGAGGGAGAAATTGGGGTGGTGCTGGCAGGCAGTGCTTCAATATTATTTTCATAATTGATTCAAAGAGGAATTAACATACACACTCAGTTGGATATAGACATCTATCTTATCTAACTGGGAAGTAGGAGGAGTATAGGATAAGGAGGTTGAGGTTAGAAAGAAGACTGGATTCAGAGAGGCAGTGGTCAAAAGCAAAACAGGCTTTTGAAGAGGGACTAGATAAAAAATGAGGGATGGATAAACATGAAAAATATAGGATGGCAGGAAATACACAGTTGTAACCATAACTGTGAATATAAATGGGCTGAACTCACCAATAAATTGGTAGCAAATAGTGGGATGGATTAGAAACCAGAATCCAATTATACATCATTTATAAGAAACACACAATTAGGAAATCCAATCACTCTTTAAGATTCAACTTCCTCAAAATGTAGGAAGACAGTGGTATAGAGTGCAAAGCTTCTTTACCCTCCTAATATCCTCCACAAACAAACAAACAAACAAAAAAAAAACACCCTACTGAATCAGTGCTAAAAGCAGCAAAAACAGGTAAGATTTGGGAGTCAAGCTGAATGGCTATGGGTAACTATGGAGAAAGGTTTCTGACTTCCCTGTGTGCATTTTGAAGTAGATCGAAGTTCTGAGAGACTCCATCTCCAAGGACTCTTTACTGCAACTTCCTCTGACACCTCTCACTTCCTTTGTGGGAGGTGTCAGAGGGAGAATAAAAGAGGAGAGAAGCATGGGATTTGGTGCCTTTTTCCCCTAACCTAGGTGGAGAGCTTTGATCCCTGCTTATCTGCTTGGAGCTTTTCCCTGCTTTTCTAAACTTTCCCTTCTTAACCCTAAATAAATCTACCTAACTTTCCCTGGAGTCTAGACTGAATCTACTCCCTAGTCTGCCTACAAAGAACCTTGGTCAATTTCCCTACTGCATAGGGGGGATCCCCTAGCTACCTTTCTTCCCTTCTTTTCTCTATCTTTCCTTCCTTTTTCCCTACCTCACCTGACGTCAGTTTTACTGTAGTAGGCTCTGGAGGACAAAGTTAAAAACTAAAATAGATAATCAAATAAACAGAGAAAATATATTATGTTTAAAGGTCCCATAGATAAAACATTACCAATATCAAAACTGAGTACTCCAATTTTTTATAGCATCCAAATTTTTAAAGGAAAAAAACTAAATGAGTTATAGATGCAAATAGATAAAGCATTAATAGTAGGTGACTATAATTTTCTTCTCTCAGAACTATATAAATCTAGCTATAAAATATTAAGAAAGAAGTCAAGGAGATGAATAGAATCTCAGGTAAGTTAAATAAGATAGATATCTGGAAAGAAAAGAATTAGAACAGAAAAGAATATACCTTCTTAGCAGTACATGGAACCATTACAAAAGTTGACCATATATTAGGGTACAAAATTATCCTTAAATATAGAAAAGCAGAACTATTAAATGCATCCTTTTCAGACCATAACACAGTAAGATTGTATTAAATAAGGAGCCATGGAAACGAAAAGTAAAAACTAATTTGAGACTAAATAACTTAATCTTAAAGAATGAATAGGTTAAAGAACATAGTGTTGTTGATACATATTGATACAGCAAAAGTAGCAATAAGAAGAAATTTAATATCTCTAAGTGTTTATATTAATAAAATAGAGAAAGAAAATATCAATAAATTGGGAGTGTAATTTAAACAACTAGAAAAAAGGATATATTAAAAATTTAACTAAATATCAAATTAGAAATTCTAAAGATTAAAGGCAAGATCAATATGATTGAATATAAGAAAACCATTGAATTAATACATAAATCTAAGGAGTTGGTTTTATGAAAAAATCAATAAAGTTCATAAACCATTGATTGATCTTATAAAAAAGAAAACCAAGTCACTAGCATTAAAGATGAAAAAGGTTTATATACCACCAATGAAGATGAAATTAAAGCAATTATTAGGTGTTATAATTTTTTTTTTCATTTTGTTCTTTTATATAAATCTTAAAACTATGGTGAAGCTTGGTATTGGATTCTCTAGTAAACTAAATCCCTATATAAGACTCCCTATGCACAGGGTACAACATACTTTCTTGAGACCAGCAGTAGATCTAAGCCTTAGCATACACACAATCCAAATATAATTTCTTGTGGGACAACAATGATTCAGAGAGAATAAATATTCTGCAAAAGCCTTACTTGAATAGTTATCATACTGTGCATTCCTGAGGGGCTGTATCTTTGAAACGAAAACTCCAATGGGGTATGATCAAGCTAGAAAGACCTGGTTTTGGAAAGTGTATGTCTTTCAACAGCTTATGGCTGCTACTTGTGGACCAATATAGTAAATATGTTATCTGAGGACTAGCCTGATGAATTTAGAGGGAATTATCACTCACTGATGAATCTTCCAGCCTCGTCAACTTCCAAGGACCAAAAGCTGTACAAAAACTAAAGTGTAGAAGGTTTAGAATCTGGAAATAATGCACTCATTGATCAAATCACAGTTCTTTGAAGTTAAAGTAAAAATTCATCAATTTAAATGTTGATTGGAACATGGAGAAATGAGCCTAATATTACACTGCTAGATCAGCTGTGAATCATTTATTAGAAAACAATATGGAAATATACACCATGAGCAGTAATACTGTTCATGTTTTAACCTAGGGATCTCATTTCTAGGAATAGGCTCTAACAGTAGTATCAGATGGGAAAAAAGCTTTATATGTGTGATATTATTCTTGGAAGCTTTGTTTGTAATGACAAAATAATTAGAAATATCACAAGTGCAATGATTAGAGGACATGGCCGAATAGATTGTGATATGTGAATGTAATGGATTATATTATATTATTAGAAATGACAAATATTGGAACAAGGGAAATATATGAAGAGATGAAAATAAAATAAGAATAATACATACTAAGATTATAGTAAAAAAGTAACAGCCACCACATCAAGAGGAAAAGCTATTGAAGTAAAGCACACTCAAAGGGAACTAAAAAGCAGAGGATGTTTATATTACCACAGAATGTATAATTCATATATTTTAAAACAAACTGTAAACAATCTGGAGTTTGTGGTTTTGCACATAATTTTTTTGCATTTGTTTATTTAAATTTTGTTGTTGTTGTTGATGGTTACTAAGTATGTAATAAAACTTTTAAAAAAGAAACATATTTGAAACAGAGATACCAGAGAGTAAAAATAAAGGGATGGAACAGAATCTGTTATACTTAAACTAAGGTTTAAAAAAAAGTAGGGAGAGCTATCAGAAACTCAGAAAGCAAAAACAAAAATAGAACTAATTTAAAGAGTTAAACATGGAAACTATACTTTTCCAAAAAGAACCACAAAAAATGAAGCACTATCAATACTATATATATGCATATATGTATATATATATGCATATATATGTATATATATGCATATATATATGTCTTAGAAGTAATACTGTGTATTAATTTCAAGGCCGAAGAGTGGTAAGGGCTAAGCAATTGGGGTTAAGTGACTTGCCTAGGATTACAAAGCTAGGAAGTGTCTGAGGCCACATTTGAGCCCAGAACCTCCTGTCTCTGGGCCTGGCTCTCAATCTACTGATCCCCCTCACTGCCCCCACCATCAAAATTCTTTAAGGAAAAGTTGAATTAGTTACAGGAGGAAATAGACCATACAATTATATGGGGGAGGGAGCTGACAGGGAAAACCTTATGAGAACTAAATAAATATGATCACAAAATAAACAATAAAGAAGTCAGGGAAATGAATAGACTCTTAGAAAACAAATATGAGAGACCTCTGGAAAAAACTGAATGGGAATAGAAAGTCTACCTTTTTCTCAACTGGGCACAGCACTTTCACAAATGGGTACATGATATAGTCACAAAGGAGATAAAGTCATAATAAAATTAGAGGAGAAAGAAAAATTTTACTTGTTATATATGATTGAAGAAAGAACTTATGTCCAACAAGCGATAGAGAGCATTGCAGATGGTAAAAGAAATAATTTTTTACATTAAATTTAAAATATTTGCACAAACAAAACCAATGCAGTCAGGATTAGAAGGAAAGCAGGAAACTGGGGGAAAATTCTGAGGACTAAGTCAAACTTATCAGAGTGTGGGTCAATATGACTGTTTCCCAAGTGGTCAAAAAAGATATGACCAGGCAGCTTTGAAAGGAAATCAAAACTATTGATAGTCATGGGAAAAATGTTCTAAATCATTTTTTATTTTAGAGATGAAACTTTAAAAAAATTATTATTTAGCTTCTCCTTCCCCTTCTCATAAAACAGAAGGCATTATCCAACAAAATATATAGATGTCTTTTGTGTTTCCACTTCTCAGTTAATTCTCTGGGGGCAAACATTCATAAGTTGTTCTTCAAATATTAAATCTGTAGCTGTACATAATTCTCTGGATTCTACTCATTTCACTCTTCATTATCTCATATAGTTTTTTCTAAGTTTAAAAAATTAATTTGCTAAAAAAATACAATTATATACCATAATATGTTTAATCATTCCCCAGTTGATGAACATACACTTGATTTCCAGTTCTTTGCCACCACAAAGAAAGTGCCTATATTTTGGAACAGAAATAGTATTACTGGGTCTAAGGATATATAGTTTTAAAGCTCTTTGGGAGTAATTCCAAAGTGTTCTCCAAAATGGACAGATCAGTTCATAGTTTCACCAACAATATATTACTCTCCCCACTGTGCCACAATATCTCTAACATTTGTCATTTAGGCAATGTAATGGGGGTATGAGACCTCAGACTGTTTTTTGTTAGAGGAGTTTTCATCTCAAAACTGACAGATCATAAATTTTGGCCAGTTATCAATTGGGGGATGGCTTTTATCCCCTCTTATTTGATAGGTTCTCTCTATATTTTTGATATGAGACTTCTATCCAACAGAATGTCTATGGAATTTCTGTCCCTGCCTCCCCCACTTTGCTTTCCTTCTAACCTTGGCAACATTTGCTTTCTTTATACAAAAACTTTTCAACTTAATGTACTAAAAAACATACCCCTTTTATATCTCATAATGCTCTCCATTCTTTGTTTAAATTCCTCATAAATTCCTCTCCTATCCATAAATATGAGAGGTACTATGTTTCCTGTTCTTCTAATTTGCTTATGATATAATTTTTTATATCTAAATCATGTATACATTTTGATCTTTTCTTAGGGAATGGGCTAAGATATTGGTTTATACCTAGTTTCTACTTTCCACTTGTCTCAGTAGTTTTTACCAAATGGTGATTTCTTATCCCAAAAGCCTGGATCTCTATATTTTTTCAAATACAAGGTTTCTATAATCACTTACTACTGATTATTGTATGCTTGTTCTGTTCCACTGACCTTTAACTTTCTATTTCTTAGCCAGAACCATAGAGTTTTTATAATTACTTCTTTATAATACAGTTTAAAATTTTGTATTGCTAGACTTCTTTCTTTTTTATTTTTCATTAATTCTTTTGCTATTCTTGATCTTTATTTTTCTGAATGATTAAAAAAATTTTTTCTAGCTCAGTAAGATAATTAGTTGGTAATTTTTATTTGGAATATATTTAATAAGTAGATTAGCTTAGGTATAATAATTATATTGGCTCTGCCCATCCACAAACAATATTTCTCCAATTATTTAGATATGATTTTATTTGTGTAAAGCATTTTTTTAGAATTATGTTAATATAGTGCCTGGGTTTGTTTCAGCAGATATACTTCCAGGTATTATATTCTGTGTTTATTTTAAATGGAATATCCTTTCTATCTCTTCTTGCAGGAATTTGTTAGTAATATATTAAAATGCTGATGATTTATATGGGTATATTTTATATCTTTCTACTTTACTAAAATTATTGATAGTTTCAACTAACTTTTTAGTTGAATCACTATGATTTTCCACATACATCATCATATTGTCTGCAAAAAGAGATAGTTCTGTTACTTCTTTGACCATTCTGATTTCTTCAATTTCTTTTTTTCATTGCTTTTGTTTGCATTTATAATATTATGCTAAATAATATTGGTGATAATGGCATCTTTGTTTCATTTCTAATCATAATAGGAAAGCTTTTGGCTTATTCTTACTACATGCTTGTTGGCCAAGAGAATGGAGAAAGTACCTAGACCTATCTGATATATACTGAATTACCCTCCAAAAAACTATGATATAACACCTCAAAATAAACTCTGGAATAGCATAACCCCCCAAAACATGGAGTGAAATAATTATTCAGCTCAAACAATCAAGGAGGCCAGCATGAAAGATCATTCTCTGTTTTTGTTCTACCTAGTTTAGGTATCAGTATCATATTTATTCATAAAAGGAGTTTGCTTAAAAAATCCTTTTTTACCTATTATATAAAATAATTTATTTAGTATTGTAATTAGTTGATCATTAAATGCCTGGTAGAATTAATTTGTGAATCTATCTGGTCTTGATTTTTTTTAGGAAGTTCATTTATGGCCTGTTCAATATCTTTTTCTAAAATATGTATAATTTCTTCCTCTGATAGTCTAGGTAGTATATATATATGTGTGTGTATTTAGAATATTTTCCAAGGTTACATGATTCATGATTTTTTCCACTCCTCTTCTCTCCCTCCTCCCTGAGTTTACTAGCAATTCCACTGGGTTATATACATATCATTGTTCAAAACCTATTTCCATGTTATTCACGTTTGCAATAGAGTGATCACTAAATGTCAAAACCCTAATCATATCCCCCATTGAACTATGTCATCAATCATGTTTTTCTTCTGTGTTTTTGCTCCCACCATTCTTTCTCTGGATGTGGATAGTGTTCTTTCTCATAAATTAATCTGGATTGTCCTGGGTCATTGCATTGCTTCTAGTAGAAAAGTCTATTACATTTGATTGTGCCATAACGTATCAGTCTCTGGGTACAATGTTCCCCTGGTTCTGCTCATTTTGCTCTGCTTCAATTCCTGGAGGTTTTTCCAGTTCACATGGAATTCCTCCAGTTCATCATTCCTTTCAGCACAATAGTATTCCATCACCATCAGATACCACAATTTGTTCAACCATTCCCCAATCAATGAACACCCCCCCCCATTTTCTAATTTTTTTGCCACCACAAAGAGTGTTACTATAACTATTTTTGTACAAGTGTTTTTCCTCATTATCTCTTTGGGGTACAAACCAAGCAGTGGTATGGCTGGATCAAAACACAAACATTCTTTTAATGATCTTTGCACAAAATTCCAAATTGCTCTCCAGAATAGTTGGACCAATTCACAACTCCACGAGCAGTGTATTAGTGTCCCAATTTTGCCACATCCCATTCAACACTTATCACTTTCATTTGCTGCCATATTGGCCAGTACCTCAGAATTGTTTTTATTTGCATGGATCAGGAAGGATTTAGAATACTTTTTCATGTCCTTATTGATAGTTTTGATTTCTTCATGTGAAAACTGCCTCTTCATGTCCCTTGACCATTTGTTCATTGGGGAATGGCTTGATTTTTTGTAAATTTGACTTAGGTCCTTAAATATTTGAGAAATTAAACCTTTGTCAGAGAGTTTTGTTATAAAAATATTTCCCCAGTTTGTTGTTTTCCTTCTAATTTTGGCTACATTGGTTTTGTTTGTGCAAAACCTTTTTAATTTGATATAATCAGTCATTCATTTTACATTTTGTAATGTTCTCTTGCTTGGTCTTAAATTCCTTTCTTCCCACAGATCTGACAGGTATACTATTCTATACTCACCTAACTTATTTATTATTTCACTTTTTATTTTTCAGTCATTTACCCATTTTGAATTTATCTTGGCATACGGTGTGAGATGTTGATATAAACCTAATTTTTCCCATACTGCTTTCCAATTTTCCTAGCAGTTTTTGTCAAATAGTGAGTTCTTGTTCCCAAAGCTGGGATCTTTGGGTTTAACAAATACTAGCTTGATGAGCTCATTTACCCCCCAGTCTATTCCACTGATCCACCCTTCTGTTTCTTAGACACTAGCATATTGTTTCAAAGACCACTGCTTTATAGTACAGTTTAAGATCTGGTGCTGCTAGGCCCCCATCCTTCACATTTTTTTCCATTATTTCTCTTGATATTGTTGATTTTTTTTCTTCTGGATATCCTTGGTTTTTTTTTTTCTAATTCTATCAAAAATTTTTTTGGTAGTTTGATGGGTACAGCACTAAATAAGTAAATAAGTTTGGGTAGGATTGTCATTTTTATTATGTTAGCTTGTCCTACCCATGAGAAATTAATGTTTTTCTAATTATTTAGATCTAATTGTAATTGTGTGCAATGTGTTTTGTAGTTGTGTTCATGTAATTCCTGTGTTTCTCTTGGCAAATAGATTCCTAAATATTTTATGTTGTCTAGAGTGATTTAAAAAAATTTATCTTTCTAACTTTTGCTGCTGAGTATTGTTGGAAATACATAGAAATACTGATGGTTTATGGGGATTTATCTTGCACCTTGCAACTTTGCTAAAGTTATTATTTCCACTAGTGTTTTAGTTGATTTTCTAGGATTCTTTAAATATACATACCATCATCATACCATCTGCAAAGAGTGATAGCTTAGTTTTCTTATCACCTACTTTAATCACTTCAATTTCTGTTTCTTCTCTAATTGCTATTGCTAGCATTTCTAGTACAATATTAAAGAAGAGAGGTGAAAATGGGCATCTTTGCTTCATTCCTGATCTTTTGGGAAGGCTAACTTGTCCCCATTGCAGATGATACTTGCTAATAGTTTTAAATGAAAACTATTTATTATTTTGAGGATTGGCCCTTCTGTTTCTATACTTTCTAGTGTTTTCAATAGGAATGGGTGTTAAGCATTTTTGTCAAAGACTTTGTTCTGTATCTATTGAGATAATCATGTGACTTCTGTTGGTTTGATTATTGATATGGTCAATTATGTGGATGGCTTTCCTAATATTAAACCTTCCTTGCATTCCTGGTATAAATACCACCTGGCCATAGTGAATAATCCTTATGATAAATGGTTGTAGTCTTTTTGCTAGTATTTCATTTAAGATTTTTGCATCTATGCTTAAGGAGATTGGTCTGTAGTTTTCTTTCTCTGTTTTTGGTCTTTAGAATCAGTACCAAATTTGTGTCATAAGATGAATTTGCTAAGACTCTTTCTTTGCTTATTTTGTCAAAAAAAATTGCATACCATTGGGATTAGTTGTTCTTTAAAGGTTTGATAGAATTCACTTGTGAATCCATCTGACCCTGGGGATTTTTTCTTAGGAAGTTCCTTGATGGCTTATTCAATTTATTTTTCTGAGATGGGATTATTTAAGAATTCTGTTTCCTCTTTTGTTAATATAGACAATTTGTATTTTTGTAAATATTCATGATTTCATCTAGATTGTCATATTTATTGCCATATAATTGGGCAAAAATGTTCTTAATAATTATCTTAATTTCCTCTTCATTACAAGTGAGATCATCCTTTTCATCTTTGATATTGTTAATTTGATTCTCTTCTTTCTTTTTTATTAGATTAAACACCTACTTTATTTTGTTTGTGTTTTTTTTCCAAGTTCCAGCTCCTAGTCTTTTTTATTAGTTCAATAGTCCTTTTACTTTCAATTTTATTCATTTCTCCTTTAATTTTTTAGGATTTCCAATTTAGTTTTTATCTGGGGTTTTTTATTTTATTCTTTTTGCAATTTTTTAAGTTGTAAGCCCAATTCATTGATATCCTCCCTTTTGATTTTGTTGATGAGTCACTCAGAGATAGAAATTTTCCCCTGAGTACAGTTTTTGCTGTACCCCATAGGTTTTGATACTTTGTCTCCTCATCGTCATTTTCTTTAATGGGAGTACATAAGTGTTTCTATGATTTCTGTTTTGACCCACAATTTTTGAAGAATTAGGTTATTTAGTTTCCAATTAATTTAAACTTTGTCTTTCCATGGACCATTTTTAAGTATAATTTTTATCACATTATGACCTGGAAAAATGGCATTTACTATTTCTGCTTTTCTTCATTTATTTGCAATATTTTTATGACCTAGTACCATGGTTGATCTTTGTATATGTACCATGTACAGTATCAGATTAATTTCTACTTTAGCTTTGTCTTTATCATGATTGCTACTCCAGCTTTTTTTTACTTTAGAGGATACATAATAAATTCTGCTCCAGTCTTTTACCTTAAATCTGTGTGTGTCACCCTGCCTCAAATGCATTTCTTGTAAACAACATATAGTAGGATTCTGTTTATTAATGAACTCTGCTATCTACCTCTGTTTTATGGGTGAGTTTATCGTATTCAAATTCAGTGTTATGATTACTAACTGTGTATTTCCCTCCATCATATTATCCCCTTTGAATCCTGCTCTATTCCCTTTTTCTCTGTTCCTCCACACCAGTATTTTGCTGTTTTTTAACCTTCCACCTCTCCCTTCCTCTAATTGCTTCTCTCTTCCCTTGTCTTATTCCCCTTCTACTTCTCATGGGGTAAGATAGAATTCTGTACCCCACTGAGTATACTTGTTTTACCCTCTCTGAGCCAGTTACAATGAGAGTAATGTTTAAGAATTGCCCATCACCACCTCTCCTCTCTATAATGATTTTTCATTCCTCTTTACATTATATAATTTACCCAATTCTATCTCTCCCTTCCCTTTTCTCCCAGTGCAACCCTCTCTTTTAGCCCTTGATTTAATTTTTTACACATCATTCATATGCTTATATGTCATATCATACATACATATAGTTCCATGTCATCACATTTACATATACATCATATCATCATAATCAGCTTACTTCTCCACCCTCTTTCTGAGTAAATTCTTTCTATCTTCTCTACTACTAAGTAATTTTTGAGAATTACAGAAATCCTCTTTCCATGTAGATATAGAAATATTTTGACCTTAATAAGTCCCTTAAATTTTCTCTTTCTTATTTACCATTTTGGATTTCAAGTGTTTTTTTTTGTTGTTGTTGTTTTGGAATGGCCTATTCCTCAGGAATGCTTGGAAATCTTCTATCTTATTGAATGTCCATTTTTTCCTCCTGAAATAATATACTCAGTTTTGCTGGATAGGTAACCCAAATCTTTTGCCATCCTGAATATTATATTCCATGCCTTTTTGATCCTTTGATGTAGAAGCCACTAGGTCCTGTGTGAACTTGATTGTAGCTCCCTGGTATTTAAATGGTTCCTTTCTGGCTGTTTGAATTTTTTCCTTGGCTTGGTGGCTCTTGAATTTATCTATTATATTCCTGGAAGTTGTTATTTGAGGATTTCTTTCTGGAGGTGATATGTGAATTCTTTCAATTTCAATTTTATTTTCTTGTTTGAGGATCTCTGAGCACTCATCTTTGGAATTTCTTATAATATGATATCCCAAGGTTTTTTCTTGATTAAGGCTTTCAGGTAGTACAATAATTCTCAAATTGTTTCTCCTAGATCTATTTTCTAGGTTTTTTCAATAAGCTATTTCATGTTTTCCTCTACTTTTTCATTAATTTGATTCTGCTCTATCGTTTTTTGATTTCTCATGAAATCATCTGAGTTTCTAGGTGTTCAATTCTGATTTTTAAGGCATGATTTTTCTCTGTGAGTTTTTGGTTCTCCTTAATCAATTGGCGCATTCCTTCTTGCATCACTTTCATTTCTCTTTCCCACATTTCCTCTGCCTCTTTTAATTGATTTTTGAAGTCTTTTTTGAATTCTTTCAGAATCTGTGTCCAATCCATAATTTTCTTTTGGGCTTTGCATGTGTTTCCTTTGTTTTCACTGTCCCCTTCTGTGTCTGTACCTTGTTCTTTGCCTCCATAAAATTTTTTAGTTAGGTGCTTTTTTAATTGTTAGCTCATTTTCCCCATCTAATTATAGGTAGGCTTGGGGGGATGATATGATGGCTTGAGGGCTGTGAGCTCTGACAGCCCCCTTCCCAATGACTCAATTGACACTTGAGATGCTGATAGCTTAAAGACTTGCTTCAGGCTTAGGTGTAGGCTTTTGATGTCACTCTGATTTTGATCAGGTCAGAGGCTGTGTATTTGATCCAATCAGGTACACCCTTGATTGTCCTATCTTGGAGCTCTGCCCTGAGCTTTATGCAAAAAGATCAGTACTTCGTACTTGAGTGCTATCAACCACCCCAAAGTGTGAACTAAGTCCTTATCTTAAGGCCAGACTAGAATTAACAGGGTTAGGGCTCCAGACTTCTCCACAGATTTGAAATTTCAAGGGATATGGGTTAGCTTGTACCACTATTTGCCCAGGAAGGATCTCAGGATCTGAAAGTTGGCTTGGGCATAGGTTCCTGAACTTTGGTCAGAAGATATAGAGTGGGTGGGTATGTGGATTTCTCTTGGCTTGCTCTCCCCTCCTTGCTACAGCTTCTTGCTGGGTTTGCTCTCCTCTCACGCCAGTGTTCCAGATGTTCTTTGCCTACCTTTTGGGTTTTTCTTTTCTTGAAAGTTGTTTCACTCTATCTCCTTGTTTCTTCCACTTCTGTATTTGTTTTGTGGTGATATTTTAATCTTGATTGGAGAGAATTCTCATGGTGGCATGGAGCTGCTCTGGATTACTGCATCATCTTGACTATTCCCCGGAACTAGCTGGCAGTTTATATTTTTATAAGCATTAAGAATCACCACTCTACCCCTGTAATTCTGCCATTGCAAGTTTAACTCCCCATTGAGACAGCAGTATACTCCTGTGGATGACCATAGCTATCAGGGTCTTAGCCCCTCTTTGGTATGTGCTCCTTCTTTGGTTCTCCTCTCTATAATACACAGCCTAGGATAGAGCTGGTGTCTGGTCAGTGAGCCTGGGTGCCTGAATTCCTTTCTTGTTCAGTGATCAACTCCTAGGTTTCAGAGTATAAGGAGCTCTGGAGCTGAGGTGACAGTCCACACAGTGCTCCCAGTGTTAGCTGTCTGGGAACTCCACATCACCAGTTACTGAAATATAGACTCCCAGGTCAAGCAGCTGCTTGTCCTGCCCCCTGGGTTTGAAGTTTATTCTTTTCCCAGGTGCTTGGACCACCAGGTAATGCCAAGGTGAGAATGTCTTTTCAAGTTACCTTTGGTTGCTCTACTTCATTCCCAACTTCCCCTTCCCCCCTATTTTTGCCACTTTTAACATTGATAGTGTGGAGTTATTTCTGATTGTTTGTTGGGGAGTTTGTTGGAGAGCACAGATGTCTCACACTCTACTCCATTATCTTCCCACAATCCATCTTCAAGAAATGAAAATTAAAATAGCTCTGAGGTACCACCTCATACTTATCAGATTGGCTGAAAGAAAAGGAAAATAACAAATATAGGAGAATATGTATATGTATATGTATGTATGTATGAAAATAAGGACACTATTGTATTGTTGGTAGAGTTCTGAAGTATTCCAGCTATTTTGAAAAGCATTTTGGAACTATGACCAAAGATGTATAAAATTGTTCCTATCCTTGGACCTAGCAATACAAATACAAGGTCCGTATTCCAAACAGATTTTTTTTTAAAAAGGAAAAGGACCAATAATTGCAAAAATATTTATAGCATCTCTTCTTAGGGTGGCAAATGATTGGAAGTTGAGAGGATGCTCATCAATTAAAGAATAACTGGTCAAGTTGTGACCTATGATTGCGATAAAACAATATTATACTATAAGAAATGATGAAGGTGATGGTTTCAGAAAAATGCGGGAAGTCATATGAATTATTATAAAGTAATCAGAACCAGAAAACCATTGTACACAGCAATATGATGGATCAAAAGTGAATGAAGTAGATATTCTTACCAATACAACAATTCAAGGCAATCCCAAAGAACTTAGGATGAAAAATGCTGTCCACCTCCAGATAAAGAAAAGATGGCATTTTTATAACTTTCTTAATTTTTCAAAATTTGGGTTCTTTTGCAACATGGCTAATATAGAAATATGGTTTTTATAACTTCACATGTATAATCTATATTAAATTGCATGCCTTCTCAAGGGGGTGGAAGAATTTGAAACTCAGAACTTTAAAAGATGAAAATTAATGATCCAAGATTGCAGTGAAACTTTCATGACTTCATGGAATTGAGTTCCTCTTCCCAGGTGTTTCTGACATACCATTCCTGCTGAGTATGCCAAAACATAGTAATCTCAGTTCAAGGTTGCATGAACAGTTCCACGATCTCCTGGGAACGGGTTAACTCCCCTGTTCACATTCTGGGGAGGATTGGGGAGGATAGATTATATCTCTCGAGAAGAGCTTTAAATCTGGTGTGCTGCTTACAATAAACGTTCATTATCCCTCTTTGATAATGGTCCACTCTTTCTTTCTTGCGACTCCATAGCTGTTCTCCAGCAGCTCTAAGCTGTCCCCCGACAGTTCTAAACTGTCCCCTATTGTGACTCCGTAAATGTCCCTGGAAAGTGGTGCCTGATACAGGAACCCCTTTCCCCCCGGTTCTTTTATTGGAACCCTCCCTTCGGTTCTCTTTGGAGAATCCTCGACTTGTCCGGTTCTTTCAAGAACCCCCGACGATGTGTGCTGGTCATGCAGAGTTTTGACGCTATGGAGATCCCCTCGATGGTGAGTATATGAGATACTCTAAGGGTGAGAGGGAAATTATATTTCTTCTTTAGAATGGCTCCTAAAACACTGATTTTTTCCCTTTCAAAGCACGCTTGTCACAATGTTGTATGTTTCTGTTTATCGTTGTCTTTGTCACAGTCTCGTCTCTATGTATTTAAGAATTTAAATTGGACACTCACAGAAAGAAAGAAAAAAAATGGGATAGTTGTAAGATTGAACTTGTCTGTCAAAAATCCTCAGCAGAGGACAAAAACAAATACCTGTTCAATGATTTTTTCCTTTTTCTTCCTTTGGATGGGCCCCTGAAGGAGCGAAAAAGAGAAAAATTCAGAACAGAAAAAGGGAGATTTTTACTCCACAATTAGAGGCTACTTTTCACTTAAGATTAATGGTTTGATGTATGCAATTTGGGAGGACTGTTAATGATTTTGATATGATCCAAATATAATTTTGTGTATTATGGTAACTATTTGTCAGTTAAATGTTAACCAGATTTTATTGAGCACAGCAAAACTCATGGGTAGAAGTTTGTTTTGTTAGATCTTGCTCTGCATAATGGTTTCAGTGAATTTGAGAATTTTCTAAATGTGGCTGATAGCCAGACTCACACAGAGAGGGAATGTTTTATTCTATAAGGACAGAAATTGCACTGGCTACTTTATAGAAGTAAAAGTCATTCAGAAAAAGTTATGTTGTTGAGAAGAACTTATTCTAGAATGTAAATTTGGGATTTTTTTTTCAAATCAGATTTATTTTAATGCATGTGCTGTCGGGAGTAGTAACAAGAAATCATATGACACGCAAGTAGTTTTTAAAGTGATTAATCTGTTCATGGGATTTAATAATACTATTACCAAGAATTTGGTATTTTGCAAGAGAGAATTTCTCAACGATGTTATCTTTGACTAAGGTTATATGAATTGCTTTTAAAAATGTGTACAATATATAGGAAGGAATATAAGGGTATATGATATGCAAACTGCAGCCTTGAAATCAAGAAGGGTGATAGTACCTTTCCTCTACTTACTATAATGGTAAAGAGGAGAAGCCAGAAGAAATAAGAGTAATGGATAGAGATACTAGTTGATACTATGAATTCTAGTGTGAAATAGATACAACAAATTATAAATTGGAATTTAATCAGGTATGTAGCAATATTTTGAGCTAAAAGAAAACTAAACTGGAGGATCAATATAGACAGAAGTTTGGGAGGAGTACAGGTCAATGCTTTGAACTTCAGTTTGGTTACACACTGAAAGATTGCTAAAAGTCTTAATCAAAGTTATTTGGGAGTTGTGGAGTTCAAACTGAAATCCACTGAGAGTAAATTATTATGAAAAGAGTTTGATACATTCAAAATTTTAAATTGTAGTAAGCTCACTTGTTAAAGAAGGATGGGACAAGGCTGTTAAGTAATAAATCTAAATTGAGCCAAGCAGCCTTAGGATAAATTGCTCAGAAGCTATTAACCCCTTCCTTGCACACAGGAAGGAGAAAGAAGTTCCACACTGATACTTAGGAACTGAAATAGGAACCTTAAAGAGTTAACAACCACTGTGTGATAGAACTTAAGATGAGTATATTTAACTGTAGATTCAGAGGTTTTAAGATGCTCAAACAAACAAACGTTGCCAGCCCTGTCTGACCAGGTAGCTTGTTTGAAGCTGTGGAATTTTAATGCAAACATTCCATGTCCAGAATGATAAGATTATTCAGCCAACAATATGTAGCTTCAGCCCTTCATTCTGTAAGACTACATTTTCCTGCTCTGTACATCATCCATTATATGGATGATATTCTTATTGCGGCTGAAGATGAATCCCAAATAAGAAAGTGCTCTAGTCAATTGGAAATTACCTTGCAAAAATACCATTTAGTCATTGCTCAAGAAAAGATTAAAAAAACAAGTCCCATACTCTATCTAGGGGCTCAGTTATATGCAACATCTGTTATGCCTCAAAAATACAATTAAGAAAGGACTGCTTTAATGATTATCAGAAATTGTTAGGTGATATCAATTGTGTCAGGCAATATTCATTTCTTACTACAACTGAATTACAACCTTTATTCAAAATACTGGAAGGGAGTTCTGATTTGAATTTCCCTGGAACTTTGACACCTGAGGCCTCTCTTGCTTTAGAGATAGTAGAAGACAAATTGAATCAGGCTCTACCTAACCGCTATCAGCCTCAATTAGCCATGGAAGTGACTATTTTTGCAACTTTAATGTTACCAGCAGGTGCCTTAACTGAGAAACAAAGAGTCGTTGAATGGTTACATCTAAAAAGCAAAACGGGAAAGGCAAGTTATAACTGTCTTATGGCTCAATTAATATGGAAAGGCATAGAACAAGTGGTCTCAGGTTTAGGACGGTATCCTCATGAAATCCAGGTACCCTTTGCTAAAGATATACTACAGTAATATTTACAAAGTCATGACGAATGGTCTTTACTATTAGTGTACCCCATTGCTATTACCACCTACACTCCACAAGGTTTATTTTCTTTTTTGTCACAACATCCTATTGTTTTTCCTAGTGTTCTAAGATCATCCAGTATCAGGACCTAATGTTTATGTTGATGAAAATGCTAATTACAAGGCAGGAGTATACAAGGAAGGTAGTTCACCTGTCATTTTTACCACTCCTTTTTCTTCTACCCAACAAAATGAATTAACAGCTGTTTTACTAGTTTTTTTTTTTGGTTATTTCAGGAGCCTTTCAACCTTATAATGGAATCTAAATATGTTTTTCAGTTTTTGCAGGGTATACCCTGCAGGGTATACCTTGTTCTCTAGAACAAGCTGTCATCAGATCCACTCAAAGCAATGTACAAATGTTATTCTGTAAATTACAAACTGTCCTACGACAAGGGACACATCCAGTATGTCATGCATGTATGCAGTCATATCAATCTGCCTGGACCTATTTTTAAAGGAAATGATATCAAAGATCAAGCTTTCATTGCTCAATATTATCTAGTATGCAATTAGCTGAGGAATCACATCATAGATTTCACCAAAATAGTACTGCTTTATGCAGTGTTCCAACTCACTAAAGATGAGGCCAAAAGTATTGTTAAAAAGTGTCCTGATTGTGTTCCAAACCACCCCCCAATGCATATTGGTGTGAATACCAGAGACTTAAATAGTACAGAGATATGGCAAATGGATGTGACCCATGAACCGTCCTTTGGATGACTTAAATATATCCATGTCACTGTGGATACTTATTCAGGATTTTTATAGGCTTCCTGCTTGATGGGAGAAAGAACTTCTCATGCTATTAATCACTGCTTAATGACTTTTCAGATGGCTGGGCCCCCCAGAACATTTATAACAGATAGTGGACCTGCTTATACTTCCAAACAATTTTTACTTTTTTGCCAAACTTGGGATATTCAACACCTCACAGGTAAACCGTACAATCCACAAGGACAAGCTGTTGTGGAGCACAGTAAACAAATACTAAAAACATTTCTTTTAAAACAAAAAGGGGGAGACAACATCCCACATCGATGATTGGCAATAGTTGTATATACCATAAATAATTTGATCTTTACTTCCAATAATATATCCAGAGCTGAAAATTTTTTCTCTACATTTTCTTATGAACAAAATTCAGGTTCCACTACTCCCATGCTCCCTGCCACAGAACAAAAATTTGGCATGTGGAAAGATGATAATCAGTCTTGGCAAGGACCCCACCCAGTGGTCCTGCCAGGCCGAGGTTTTGTTTGTGTCTCCACAGGTAAAGACAGAGTATGGCTCCCTTCCCGCCGAGTTTGAGAAATTGACCATAAAGAGAAGGGCAAGGAGAGGATGCAGGAAGCCTCGCAAGGAGACTTGACAACGTCTCCATAAGATACTGACTCTTCTGCTTCTATTTCAGAATTTAAGTACAGCTACTGGAATAAAGAGGGGTTTTTTTTGGGAACAACCACCTTGGGACACACTTTACTGGAAGTCATCTTATATACAAAAACTAACACTCATATTCCTGGCATTTACCATTTTGAGAGACAAGCTAAGGACAGCAATCAGGCCAACAATTTGTGCCTTTCAATTGGACTGGACTAGTTGAGGCACCCCCAGTGTGCCTTGCACAAGACCATCCTGCATGCTTGCTCCTTAAATCTCTGCAGGCACATTATTATGGTCATCCTGACCTGTCAGACTCTTTCTGGATAGGACCTTATCATGTAGACAAAGGGGTAAAATATGAAGGTTACGGCCAACTGCAATATCTAAGTTGGCTAGGGGGATCTTGTGATAGTACTTGGGGACAAGAAAGACCTATTTGTCCATATGTGATAGAATATGAACAAAGAGACACTGTTAATATGTTTCCACCCTTGCTGTCATGTAGATCTAAAAGGGCATCATGTATTTATTGGAAAAATATGACTTGGGTGTGTGTCTTGGCATAACGACACAAGGTGTATTGGAAAGAAACTGGATTCTTATAAATTTCATGATTGTTTTATAGGAGGATACAGCTTGCTTTTGTGGGTGACGCCCCCAGAGCTAATTGGTTACATTCTGCTAATTACACACAGATTTTGACTGATTATGGAAAGATAGCCCTGGCATTGGATTAAGTATATATGTCTCAATATGTTAATGTTACTAATTAATGGGAAAGTTCAAAGACCAGTAAATAGAAGTGCTACATTAGACATTCAAGCTTGCCTAACAGGGAGGTATGCTTTTATAACTACAGTAAAAGATCATCCTGAAGCATTGAACATTACTGAATTAACAGCCAAAGGAGTTAGATATCGGAATGTAACCTGTAGCAATTGTAGGGTCAGTCATTGTGTAGGATCACAAGTGGATGGGCCAGTCTTAATCATCAAGTGACCATGCATGGCCCTTTTTGCCACTGAACATAAAGATTCATGGTATGGTAGTCCAGGGGATCAAATTTTTCATGTATTACAACAAAAAATAAGACCACGACATAAATGATGTATTATTTTTATTGCATTAGGCATAGTAGCATTAGTTTCTTCATTGCCTTCTACTATAATAGGTTCTGTATCTTTGGCACAACCAGTTTCTAACTTACATACTCTTGAACATGATGTCAATTATTTGAAAGCATTGGCTGCTAATGTAATCTCAGCATTAGAAAGACAAAAAGAAATTGATATATAAGTTTTTACAAAAGTATTATGATGTTACAGAAAAATATGATTGATCTAATGAATGAAGTAGAATATTTGTCATTGAAAACACACATGAAAAGTGATTATAAGAATACTGCATTTTGCTTACTACCCATAACAGTAAATAATGATACAAAACACTGGAAAAAATAAAATTACAATTACAGGGATTATGGGACCATGAAAAACATCACCAAAGATATTCATAATTTGAGTAAATTAATTCAGAATATTGATTCATCCTTACAGGAGAACCTTGAACCACAGCATATTGCAGATTCTTTGTATAATTGGACGGAAACAAAAAAGGGATTGTTTTCCTCCTTAGTTCATGATATTACTCTTCTAGTAGTTGGTGTGCTTGTGATTTTGTTTATCTGCTTATGCTTGCCTTGTTTACTAAAAGCTTTAATGACTAGTTTTACTGTATTGCAAAAAACTATTAATCGGACCCTATACCAAAGGGAATTGGATGGCATAAACAAAAAGGGGGAATTGCAGTCAACCTTTCATGACTTCATGGAATTGAGTTCCTCTTCCCAGGTGTTTCTGACATACCATTCCTGCTGAGTATGCCAAAACATAGTAATCTCAGTTCAAGGTTGCATGAACAGTTCCACAATCTCCTGGGAATGGGTTAACTCCCCTGTTCACATTCTGGGGAGGATTGGGGAGGATAGATTGTGTCTCTCGAGAAGAGCTTTAAATCTGGTGTGCTGCTTACAATAAACGTTCATTATCCCTCTTTGATAATGGTCCACTCTTTCTTTCTTGCGACTCCATAGCTGTTCTCCAGCAGCTCTAAGCTGTCCCCCGACAGTTCTAAACTGTCC
This sequence comes from Monodelphis domestica, assembly GCF_027887165.1. Classification (NCBI taxonomy): domain Eukaryota; kingdom Metazoa; phylum Chordata; class Mammalia; order Didelphimorphia; family Didelphidae; genus Monodelphis; species Monodelphis domestica. The sequence goes on along the minus strand of NC_077227.1, from coordinate 303,338,545 downwards.
CCTATTGCGACTCCATAGATGTCCCCAGCACAAGATAATTCCAAAGGACTTATGAGGGAAATTCTATCTACCTCCAGAGAAAGAACCAATGAAGTCTGAATGCAGATAATTGAAGCATATTTTTACATTTTATTTTTTTCTTTGCTACACTGCATTTTATACCTTCAAAATGGGTGGGGTAGGGGTGGCAGGGAGGATGAGAATTTATAACTCAAAAAATTTTTAATGAATGTTAAAATAAACATTTAAAAAAATGTTGAGATGAACTGGAGAATTTCTTCGTGAACTGGAAAGACCTCCAGGAATTGATGAGCAGAACCAGAACATTGTACACAGAGACTGATACATTATGGCACAATCAAATGTAGTAGGCTTTTCTACTAGCAGCAATGCAATGACTCAGGACAAACCAGGAACTTAGGAGGAAGAACACACCCAGAGAAAGAACTGGGGGAGCAGAAATGCAGAAGAAAAACACAAGATTGATCACATGGTTCGATGAGGATATGATTAGGGTTTTGATATTAAAAGATCATGCTATTGTGTAGCAAAGGAAGTTGCAAAGGACTGATTGACAGCCCTCAAGCCAAGGATTCTACAAGAGCTGGCTGGGTCAGAATTCTATGGGGTTAGAGAAAGCAGTTTTTCAGCTGTCTGGACCTGGAGTTCAAGCTTGAATGTGTGGATCTGGACTTTTCCTGAACAAACCCATCTATCAAGCTGCCTGCCTTATAATAACATCAAGCAAAGGTGAAGAGGAAGTTCCCCATTCATTCTGGTGGACAGAGTGAATTGAAGAGGATTTTTTAATTCCCTGAATTAAAAGCTTCTAAGGACTTTACAGCTGGATCTCTGCTGCCTGACCCACTAGGGACTCTGTGTGAGGAATCTAGGCTTTCTTTGTGGATTTATCTTTAATTAGATTTAATTTAGATTCGTTTAGACAAGGTTAAGCTTAGAGTAATAACTATGGTGGGTTAAGTATCTGGGGTTTATTAGTAAGCTGGCCCATTATCCTCTTCCCTTCCCTGTCATTCCCTATTTGTTAATGAACTTATTTTATTTGTGTGTTCTCCCTTCCTAAAATCCTTTTCTCCTTTCCCTAAAATCCTTATAACAATTGCAAATATGAATAATATGAAATAGACTTTGAACAATGATACATGCATAACCTATTATAATTGCTTGTCAGCTCTGGGAATTGGAAGGGAAGAAGGATGGGGAAAACTATGAATCATGCAACCATGGAAAATATTCTTTTTTTTTTAAACCCTTACCTTCTGTCTTGGAGTCAATATTGCATTGACTCCAAGGCAGAAGAGTGGTAAGGGCGAGGCAATGGGGGTCAAGTGACTTGCCCAAGGTTACACAGCTGGGAAGTATCTGAGGCCAGATTTGAACCCAGGACCTCCCCTCTCTAGGCCTGACTCTCAATCCACTGAGCTACCCAGCTGCCCCCCATGGAAAATATTCTAAATAGAAAAAAGAATTACTGAACTAACTGAAAGCCATTGTCAAAGAAAGAGTCTAGATATGTTTCAAGAAATTATTAAGGAAAACTGCCTTGATATCCTAGAACCAGAAAGTAAAATATAGATGAAAAGAATTCACTGATGACTACCTGAAAGTGATACCAAAATGAAAATACCCAAGAATATTCTAGTCAAATTCAAAATCTCCTGAGTCAAAGAGAAAATAGTTCAAGCAATCAGAAAGAAATAATTTCAAACACCAGGTAGCCAGATACTACGTATGGCACAAAATGAGCAGCTTCATGTTAAAGGAATAGATGGCTTGAAATATGATATTCCATAAGGCAATATCAAGGGATTCTACATATGCCTTCAAAAAGAACTTCAAGAAGACTCCATAAAAAGGAAAAAAACTTCTATTCACACAGAAGCTCTGAGTTATCACTTTGTACAATGTGTTGTGTAACCTAAACTCTCTTTCCCTTGTGCTTTGTGCGCACTTTTAGGAGAACATGTCCTCAATTTGGGGGTATTTTATAACAATTGTTCTTACTACTTTAAATACCCTTTAAAAAATGCTAATTATGTCAGGTTGACCAATTGATTATTAACTGGCCATCAATGGGGAAGCACACTGGTGAAAGTTTGTGAGAAATATAGCATTACATAAATATCCCTCAGCAACTCAGTTACCCATAGAATCCTAAAGGGAATGGTAGCCTTATGGCTATGATGGTGACCCTTCAGCACAAGTGGCAAAAAGGGTAGGCAGAGCCCTCCCTGTGGGCATGCTATAGTCATCTGCTAGAGTTTGTTACTAGGACTTGGGGCATAGCAGTTCTCCTCCCCTTCTCCATGTGCCTGAGGATATTCCCCACATTCCCCACCCCTCTGCTCAGTGGGAGTGCTTCCTCCTTCTCCAGTCTGGGGTAAGTGGGGAGATTGGGGGGGTGCATTTGGTCTTGGGGGTGGGTGGATGGGGCATGGCATTCAGTCTTTGGGGGAGCAGAATGGGGACAGGGCCTGGCACTCTGTCTCTAAAAGGTTCACTACTGATGTCCTATGGAGACTGTGAGCCCCATAAACTGTATTATATATGTTATGTTTTTGCAAGTGACCTATGTATTTGATTAATACATGCAACTCTGTTATGTGATGCTATGTACAGTGTATTTAATAACTATTTACAATTCTACTATGCAATGCTATATTTTATTTATTACAGTCTATAGTATGTACCACAGCAGTTTTGCTTTATGTACTTTTGTTTTATATGTCTTTCTGACTGTATTCATGTTTATGTACAATTCAAATGTGGATGATAGGTATATTTGTTCATGTATTATATAATTCCGTTAAATACCTATGTTATATGTTAACATGTATACATATATGTATGTAACACATAGAATTCATCATCGTGAATCCCTTACAACTTATATAGACTTTAATTTTTGATTGGGAGTGAAGGAGTAAGAATATAGGGATTATCTGTTTAGATATAAGCTCAGACTCTTCAGAAGGTTTTTTTTCCCCAAAAACGACAGTGAGAAGGTATTTCTGAAATAGCTTCAGCACCAATACAACCTCAATTTGTTAGCCAGGCAGAACACAGAGGAGGTGACGATGAGGGGCTATCATGTGATGTCCAGGTTAGGATGGGCAGTTTAGAAGAAAAAGGAAGCAGGAAAGAAATTAACCACTTCATGGTGTACTAGGCACTTGCTGACCATGCTTCCTCCAATATCAGAAAATATTGTGGGTCCCATTCTGTCTCTCTTTTGTATTCTACAAGCAATGCAAAGCTATATTCTTTCATAATCAGAGGAGATGAACTAGGAGCCTGCCAGGCAGAAGTATAATTTGCAGAATGATGGAGAAAGAACCAGAGTGAGCTGGTTCTAATGTACAGTTATGTTGCTTCTGTATATTGTATAGAATTGGATATAAAACGTCAGCCTTAGAGTCAGGAAGAACAGAGTTTATATGTGACCTTAAATACTAATTGTGTGATCCTGGTTAAGTCATTTAACTTCTCTCAGCCTCAGTTTCCTATTTTGTAGAATGGAGATAATTATATTTACCTTACCAGGTTGTTGTGAGGATCAAGTAAGAAAATATTTGTAAGATACTTTGAAAATCTTTTTTTTTAAACCATTACCTTCTGTTTTAGAATTAATGCTAAGTATTAGGTCCAAGGCAGAAGAGCAGTAAGGGCTAGGAAATTGGGATTAAGTGACTTACCCAGGGCTACACATCTAGGAAGTGTTTGAGGCCAGATTTGAAGTACTTTGAAAATCTTAAAGTGCTATATAAATATTAGCCATTATTATTAACTTATTAGCTAGCTATTTCTAGAATTATTGAAAAATTTTGCAATTTACCCTAGTTGCTATGCTTTCATCCTGCCATGAGAGGTCGGAGTATTTTCCTCTATCACTGAGGCTGGAGTCTGAAGGTTTAAGAAAGCACTGAAGGAATTTCCTTGACGGGGAGGAGAAGGAGCAAAGAGGTTATGCTTCTCCCTAGAGAGCAGGAGGATGGTTATTGGTGGTTAACTTCAGTTTACACTAAATTATGCCTTTTGCTGGTTGATATTACCATATTTCCCAAATTAAACTGTTAACCCAAACCTAATATTTAAGGGAGTAGGGGCTATCTTAGGGTAACAGAAATGTAATTTTAGAGAGAATATAGCTCCCCAAACCCTGCCATATAGCTGCTACACTTGAAAATCTGGCTCCAGCTTCCTGCTGTCCCCAACTAGGTTCTCTGACCCAGTTTGGTTCAGAAGGAGAGGATTTAGATAATTTATGGGCCTGTTGTAATAGATGAATTGAAAACACTGCTAGTTCATCTTTCTGCAAGCAGGCCTTATCCTTGTCCCAGAGCAGGGGTCCCCAAACTTTTTACACAGGGGGCCAGTTCACTGTCCTTCAGACCATTGGAGGGCCGGACTATAAAACCCTAACCCTAACCTGGCAGCAGCATATACAGTGCGGAATCCTCTCTTCCAGATCATTGCTCACCATACTAACATCTTCCATTGTGCAGCCACATAATCCTTTGTGTGACGCCTCCTTTGTAAAGATTAAAATTTAGGGAAATATGGGGAGACTGAGGCAGGTAGAAATTAGTTTCTCTCTGCAAGGAGTATTATATTTTTTTTAGAGGTTTATTGAAGATTAAGGATTAAAGAAAATACAGGATAAGAGACACGTGTCCAGGCCATAGAGAGGCCTAGACACAACCTCACCTACATTATGAAAAAAAGCAGGCCTGCCCCAAAATGCAAGTCCAAGAGTCGGAGAGAGACCCCTCAAAAGCCTTTGAATCAGCTTAAATACCTTCTTGATCTCGGCCCAGGTGAGATTACAAGGCATTCTGGGGAAGTGGAGCAAAGGCTCGTGGGGATTGTAGTACTGTATTTGAGTCTATTTTTTACATTTCTCCGTGTGATCATTTTTGGAAAAATTAATTTTTCCCCAAAAGGATCATAAAAACATAATAAACTTAAAAGATTACAAATGTGAGGATAAGAGAAAAAAAAAGAATAAAAACAATAATTGCTGAATGCATTGACAAAAAGCCGTTAGGGGGCAGTCCCCTTTGGCATAAAAGTATACATACAAATAAATGTTCAATCAACCACACCCAAAGTTCAATTTGATCTTGTGCAGCTTGTGGTCTGGAGGCTTCTTCATGGTGGCTTCTCCAACAGTTCAGTTCTGGATTCAGAGAGGTAGCATCTTCTTTACCTAAAATTCTTCTCAAAAGGAATTTAAACTTTGCAATTTACTATAATATTTTTTACATTTCCCCATGTTGTGGGTGATTGGAAGATACAGAATCAGTTAGGGATGCATGGCTGAGGTATGAGGTATATGAATCAATTGGCAAGAGATATTAAAAAGACATCAGAAAAATCAAAAAGAAAAGAAAAATTTCTGGATGAAAATATAGACTATTAAAGTCTTATGTGTAAAAATTCCAAGTAAAAGAAAATAAATCTATAACAGGTCCTTGAATCAGGGCCCAATCAAAATGATCTAAGCAATGATGCATTTACCCAGTCAGTAGCCAGGACTACAGAAAGGTACCACACTATGAGAGGCAGAAAAGGGGACCAGATTATAGGAGCCAAGGTTTCGGGGATACTCGTCTGTGAGTATCTTCAGGGTGAGTGTGGATACAAGGAAAGCCTATGTCTTAACACCTGTTAAACATAGTAACCTCGAGTCTTCACACTAGGTTCAAGACCTTTGTATTGGCCTAGAAGTGCATCAATCCATCCTGGATTGGCTTTTCTTTGGCTCTGTACAATGGCTCTTGTGTGTATATCTTGTCCTGGAATCAGACAGAATCATTAAGCAAAGTCCCATAATTTATTTAAATAATTAGTGGCATCGTTTTTATAGTCACAAGCCTTTTAGGGCAAATGTATTTCAAACTTGTAGCACTGAAAAGTCAAAAAGTTAAAGAAAAATTTAATGCTGGTGACATGTGCTTCAAATATAAAAAGGAGAGAAAAAATAATTAAAAAAAACTGAAAAAGTATATTGCACATGCAAGAAAAATATAATAATAAAAGAGCTTTAAAAATTCAAAAATATAGCTTATAATCATTGACACTCTGTGTCAGCTAAGAAAATATAAAATACAAGGCATTTTCACCAAAAAATGAGATCCATTTCCTCTCAATATCTGGCCATGCTCCACTGTGAGTAGAAGGCAAATGAGTTGAACAAGGTTAACAATTTTTCATTTTTTAAAAATACAGTAGTACAAATATGTAGTTACCAAAATCCCCAAAATTCTCAATAGCCCAATTAATTACAATAGCAAACAAACACACTTTCATATTTCACAGAAGTTGCTGTATGACATTTTTTTTCTTTTTAAAAAGTATTTATTGAACACCTAAAACATATTTTGCAGAGGGCAGAAGTCGGACCTGTAGATGGAACTTAAAAAGCAGAGTTTTTTTTTAATATTTTATTTGATCATTTCCAAGCATTATTCATTAAAGACATAGATCATTTTCTTTTCCTCCTCCCCACCCCCCATAGCCGACGTGTAAATCCACTGGGCATTACATGTTTTCTTGATTTGAACCCATTGCTATGTTGATAAATATTTGCATTAGAGTGTTCATTTAGAATCTCTCCTCTGTCATGTCCCCTCAACCGCTGTAGTCAGGCAGGTGCTTTTCCTCGGTATTTCTACTCCCATAGTTTATCCTTTGCTTATGAATAGTGTTTTTTTCTCCTAGATCCCTGCAAATTGTTCAGGGACATTACACCGCCACTAATGGAGAAGTCCATTACGTTCGATTATACCACAGTGTATTAGTCTCTGTGTACAATGTTCTCCTGGTTCTGCTCCTCTCGCTCTGCATCACTTCCTGGAGGTTGTTCCAGTCTCCATGGAATTCCTCCACTTTATTATTCCTTTTAGCACAATAGTATTCCATCACCAACATATACCACAATTTGCTCAGCCATTCCCCAATTGATGGGCACCCCCCTCGTTTTCCAGTTTTTGGCCACCACAAAGAGCACAGCTATTAATATTCTTGTACAAGTCTTTTTGTCCATTATCTCTTTGGGGTTAGCACCCAGCAGTGCTATGGCTGGATCAAAGGGTAGATATTCTTTTGTCACCCTTTGGGCATAGTTCCAAATTGCCCTCCAGAATGGTTGGATCAGTTCACAACTCCACCAGCAATGAATTAATGTCCCTACTTTGCACATCCCCTCCAGCATTCATTACTTTCCTGTGCTGTTATGTTAGCCAATCTGCTAGGTGTGAGGTGATACCTCAGAGTGGTTTTGATTTGCATCTCTCTGATTATAAGAGATTTAGAACACTTCTTCATGTGCTTATTTTTTTTTTTAATATATTTTATTTGATCATTTCCAAGCATTATTCGTTAAAGACATAGATCATTTTCTTTTCCTCCCCCCCACCCCCCATAGCCGACGCGTAAGTCCACTGGGCATTAGATGTTTTCTTGATTTGAACCCATTGCTTTGTTGATAGTATTTGCATTAGAGTGTTCATTTAAAGTCTATCCTCTGTCATGTCCCCTCAACCTCTGTATTCAGGCAGTTGCTTTTTCTCGGTGTTTCCACTCCCATAGTTTATCCTTTGCTTATGAATGGTGTTTTTTTTTTCTCCTGGATCCCTGAAAGTTGTTCAGGGACATTACACCGCCCCTAATGGAGAAGTCCATTACGTTCGATTATACCACAGTGTATTAGTCTCTGTGTACAATATTCTCCTGGTTCTGCTCCTCTCGCTCTGCATCACTTCCTGGAGGTTGTTCCAGTCTCCATGGAACTTCTCCACTTTATTATTCCTTTGAGCACAATAGTATTCCATCACCAACATATACCACAGTTTGTTCAGCCATTCCCCAATTGATGGGCATCCCCTCGTTTTCCAGTTTTGGGCCACCACAAAGAGCGCAGCTATGAATATTTTTGTACAAGTCTTTGTGTCCATTATCTCTTTGGGATACAGACCCAGCAGTGCTATGGCTGGGTCAAAGGGTAGATATTCTTTTGTCGCCCTTTGGGCATAGTTCCAAATTGCCCTCCAGAATGGTTGGATCAGTTCACAACTCCACCAGCAATGAATTAATGTCCCTACTTTGCCACATCCCCTCCAGCATTCATTACTTTCCTCTGCTGTTATGTTAGCCAATCTGCTAGGTGTGAGGTGATACCTCAGAGTTGTTTTGATTTGCATCTCTCTGATTATAAGAGATGTGGAACACTTCTTCATGTGCTTGTTAATAGTTTTGATTTCTTTATCTGAGAACTGCCTATCCATGTCCCTTGCCCATTTATCAATTGGAGAATGGCTTGATTTTTTGTACAATTGATTTAGCTCATTATAAATATGAGTAATTAAACCTTTGTCAGAGGTTTCTATGAAGATTTTTTCCCAATTTGTTGTTTCCCTTCTGATTTTAGTTATATTGGTTTTGTTTGTACAAAAGCTTTTTAGTTTGATGTAGTCAAAATTATTTATTTTACATTTTGTGATTCTTTCTATATCTTGCTTGGTTTTAAAGCCTTTCCCCTCCCAAAGGTCTGACATGTATACTATTCTGTGTTTACCCAATTTACTTATGGTTTCCTTCTTTATGTTTAAGTCACTCACCCATTTTGAATTTATCTTGGTGTAGGGTGTGAGGTGTTGATCTATTCCTAGTCTCTCCCACACTGTCTTCCAATTTTCCCAGCAGTTTTTATCGAATAGTGGATTTTTGTCCCACAAGCTGGGATCTTTGGGTTTATCGTATACTGTCTTGCTGAGGTCGTTTTCCCCCAGTCTATTCCACTGATCTTCCTTTCTGTTTCTTAGCCAGTACCAAATTGTTTTGATGACTGCTGCTTTGTAATATAGTTTGAGGTCTGGGACTGCAAGGCCCCCATCATATGTGTTTTTTTTCATTATTTCCCTGGATATCCTTGATCTTTTGTTCTTCCAAATGAACTTTGTTATGGTTTTTTCTAAATCAGTGAAGAAGTATTTTGGTAGTTCAATGGGTATGGCACTAAATAGATAAATAAGTTTGGGTAGGATGGTCATTTTTATTATATTGGCTCGTCCTATCCATGAGCAGTTAATGTTTTTCCAATTGTTCAAGTCTAGTTTTAGTTGTGTGGCGAGTGTTTTGTAGTTGTGTTCATATAGTTCCTGTGTTTGTCTTGGGAGATAGATTCCTAGGTATTTTATTTTGTCTAAGGTGATTTTGAATGGGATTTCTCTTTCTAGTTCTTGCTGCTGAGCTGTGTTGGAGATATATAGAAAAGCTGATGATTTATGTGGGTTTATTTTGTATCCTGCAACTTTGCTAAAGTTGTTGATTATTTCAATTAGCTTTTTGGTTGAATCTCTAGGATTCTTTAAGTAGACCATCATGTCATCCGCAAAGAGTGATAACTTGGTCTCCTCCTTGCCTATTCTGATGCCTTCAATTTCTTTATCTTCTCTAATTGCTACTGCTAGTGTTTCTAGTACAATGTCAAATAGTAGAGGTGATAATGGGCATCCTTGTTTCACTCCTGATCTTATTGGGAATGCATCTAGTTTATCCCCATTGCAGATGATATTAGCTGTTGGTTTTAGATATATACTGTTTATTATTTTTAGGAATGACCCTTCTATTCCTATGCTTTCTAGTGTTTTTAATAGGAATGGGTGTTGTATTTTATCAAAGGCTTTTTCTGCATCTATTGAGATAATCATGTGGTTCTTGCTAGTTTGCTTGTTGATGTGGTCAATTATGTGGATGGTTTTCCTAATGTTGAACCAGCCCTGCATCCCTGGTATGAATCCTACTTGATCATGGTGAATGATCCTTCTGATCACTTGCTGGAGTCTTTTTGCTAGTATCCTATTTAAAATTTTTGCATCTATATTCATTAGGGAGATTGGTCTATAGTTTTCTTTCTCTGTTTTTGACCTGCCTGGTTTTGGAATCAGTACCATGTTTGTGTCGTAAAAGGAGTTTGGTAGAACTCCCTCTTTGCTTATTATGTCAAATAGTTTGTATAGTATTGGGGTTAATTGTTCTCTGAATGTTTGATAGAATTCACAGGTGAATCCATCAGGCCCTGGGGATTTTTTCTTAGGAAGTTCTTTGATGGCTTGATGGATTTCAATTTCTGATATGGGAGTATTTAAGAATTCTATTTCCTCTTCTGTTAGTCTAGGCAGTTTGTATTTTTGTATATATTCATCCATTTCTCCTAAATTGGTGTATTTATTGCCATATAATTGGGCAAAGTAATTTCTAATGATTGCCTTAATTTCCTCCTCATTGGAGGTGCTGTCCCCCTTTTCATCTTTAATGCTGTGAATTTGCTTTTCTTCCTTCCTTTTTTTAATTAGATTGACTAGTACTTTGTCTATTTTGTTTGTTTTTTCAAAGTACCAGCTTCTTGTCTTATTTATTAAATCAATAGTTCTATCACTTTCGATTTTATTAATTTCTCCCTTAATTTTTAGGATTTCTAATTTGGTTTTCTGCTGGGGGTTTTTAATTTGATCGCTTTCGAGTTTTTTCAATTGCATTTCCAATTGATTGATCTCTGCTCTCCCTTGTTTGTTAATATGAGCTTTCAGGGATATGAATTTGCCTCTGATTACCGCTTTGGCTGCATCCCAAAAGGTTTGAAAGGATGTTTCGCCATTGTCATTTTCCTTGATGAAATTATTAATTGTTTCTATGATTTCTTCTTTAGCTAAACGGTTTTGGAGTATCATATTGTTTAATTTCCAATTGGTTTTAGATTTGGTTTTCCATGTACCATTACTAATCATTATTTTTATTGCCTTGTGATCTGAGAAGGCTGCATTCATTATTTCTGCTTTTTTGCATTTGTGTGCTATGTTTCTGTGACCTAATGTATGGTCAATTTTTGTGAATGTGCCATGTGGTGCTGAGAAGAAGGTGTATTCCTTTTTATCCCTATTTATTTTTCTCCATATGTCTATTAATTCTAATTTTTCTAAGATTTCATTCACTTCTTTTACCTCTTTCTTATTTATTTTTTGATTTGATTTATCTAAATTTGATAATGGTTGGTTTAAGTCTCCCACTAGTATGGTTTTATTGTCTATTTCTTCCTTCAATTCTCCTAGTTTCTCCATTAGAAATTTGGGTGCTATATTATTTGGTGCATACATGTTGATTAATGATATTTCCTCATTGTCTAGAGTCCCTTTTAACAAAATATAATTACCTTCCCTATCCCTTTTGATCAGGTCTATTTTTGCATTGGCTTTATCAGATATCATGATTACCACTCCTGCCTTCTTTCTATCAGTTGAGGCCCAGAAGGTCTTACTCCATCCTTTAATTCTGACCTTGTGGGTGTCAACCTGCCTCATGTGTGTTTCTTGAAGACAACATATGGTAGGGTTTTGGATTCTAATCCATTCAGCTATTCGTCTACGTTTTATGGGTGAGTTCATCCCATTCACGTTCAAAGTTATGATTGTCATTTGTGGACTCCCTGGCATTTTGATATCCTTCCCTAATTCTAACCTTTTCTTCTTCGGCTCTACCTTTTAGTCCAGTGATTTACTTTGAATCAGTCCCCCTTGTCCCCTCCCTTGATGTTTCCCTTTTTAGTCCCTCCCTTTTTGTTCCCTCCCCCTCCCCCCTCTCTTTCCCTCCCTTTTTGTTCTCCCTCTCCCCCTCCCCCCCTTGGTTTTCCCTTCTCCTTACCCTTGTTGGGTAAGATAGAATTCAAGATCCCAATGGATCTGGATGTTTTTCCCTCTCAGAGTTGATTTCCCTGAGATTGAGGTTTAAGTAACCCCCCCCCCCTCTCTTCCTCTCCTTCTTATAGGAGTTTTCTTCCCCTCCCCTTCCCCTGTGAATCTTTGTGTGAGAACCATTATTCTATTTGGTCTTTCTTTACCCCCTATTTATACATTACATTTTCCCCACATATTAGTATGCATAGGTTGATATAAATGTAGTCCTTATAGAAGAGAGTTTGAGTAAAAGAAGATAACATTTTTCCCCTTTCCTTAATATTTACCTTTTCAGGTATTCCTTGCTCTTTGATTTTCGGTATCAAACTTTCCACAGAGCTCTGGTCTTTTCTTTGCAAAAAGTTGGAAGTCTTCTATTTTGTTGAATGCCCATACTCTCCCTTGGAAGTATATAGTCAGTTTTGCTGGGTAGCTGATTCTTGGTTGGAGACCCAGCTCTCTTGCCTTTCTGAAGATCATGTTCCATGCCTTACGATCATTCAGCGTAGAACTTGCAAGGTCTTGTGTGATCCTGATTGGCATTCCTTTATATCTAAATTGTCTTTTTCTGGCTTCCTGTAGGATTTTTTCTTTTGTTTGATAGCTTTGGAATTTGGCAATTACATTCCTGGGAGTTGTCTTTTGGGGGTTTAGTGTAGAAGGTGTTCTGTGAGCTCTGTCAGTGGATGTATTGCCCCCTTGTTCTAGAATCTCTGGGCAATTTTCTTTGATTATATCTTGTATCACCATGTCCAGTTTGGTGTTTATTTCTGGCTTTTCTGGGAGTCCAATTATTCTTAAATTTTCTCTTCTCCCCCTGTTTTCCAGATCTATCACCTTGTCGGTGAGATATTTTATGTTCTCTTCTAATTTCTTGGTGTTTTGGCTTTGCTTTATTAGTTCTTGCTTTAAAGCCTGGTTTTCTTTTACAGTTTGGTCAAACTGGTTTTGTAGATGTGTGAATTTCTTTTGCATCATTTCCCACTTTTCCTCCCAGAGGGCTTCCATCTTTTTGGTCCTTTCTGATTCAAATTCTTCATGGGTTTGTGGAGAGTTTCTATTTCCTTTGGAAGATTTTGGAGAATTTTCTTGTATATCTTCTTCTATCTGCTCTGTATTTTGTATTTTGGCTCCATAGAATGTGTCCAGAGTCGCCCCTTTCTTCTTATTTTTCTTGGTATTTTGGGGCTTCTGTGCTTCTGTGGAATTTGTCATCTCTGAACGTGGAGGATTGGCTTTTCTTGTCTTTGTCTGGTGATCAGTGGCTTTAGTCCTGGGCAGATGTTGGTTCTATGAGCGTTCCCTGGGTTAAACTGAATATGCCTCACTGGAACTGGAATGGAAGGGTCGGACCACGAGGCCACACTCTCCCCCTGGCTCGATTTCCGGAAGTTGCCTTCAGAATCCCTGACCGTGAGGCTGTTTCGTCGGCCTGCGGGGGGATGGGCTGCCGCTTCCCCAAGCTCCGAGAGCACAGACTTTCACTGAGACTTGGATAGCAGGATCCAGCCCGTGAGGCTGTCTTGCCCGCCCTGAGGGTTGCTGTTGTTTTGACCAGCTCTCTGCAGCGGAGGCCCCAGGCAGTAACTTTCACCCGGACCGACAGGCTCTCTGCAGCGGAAGCCCCAGGCAGTAACTTTCACCCGGACTGGGACTTGGGTAGAAGACCCTGAGGGTTGTTGTTCCTCAGACCCTGCTCTCTGAGCCCGGCACGGCTGCCGCTTCCGGGAGCCTTGGACTCTGTGCTCCTACCCCTGAGGTCCGAGGGATCTCGGGTTCTGGCTTTTAAGGGGAGCCGTACCTTTTGAACCGGGTCCAGGTCCAGGAGGAGGGTTCCCAGGGTCTGTGCTGTTGATCGTTTTGAATTTCGGCGCCTTAGGAGCTTCTAGTTTGAGATCGGTCGGGAAGGGTTTTCCGGAGATCTGAACTTCAGCTTTCTCTAACCCGCCATCTTAACCGGAAGCCTGCTTCCTTCATGTGCTTATTAATAGTTTTGATTTCTTTATCTGAGAACTGCCTATCCATGTCCCTTGCCCATTTATCAATTGGAGAATGGCTTGATTTTTTGTACAGTTTTTTTGTACAGTTGATTTAGCTCTTTATAAATTTGATTAATTAAACCTTTGTCAGAGGTTTCTATGAAGATTTTTCCCAGTTTGTTGTTTCCCTTCTGATTTTAGTTACATTGGTTTTGTTTGTGCAAAAGCTTTTTAATTTGATGTAGTCAAAATTATTTATTTTACATTTTGTGATTCTTTCTATGTCTTGCTTGGTTTTAAAGTCTTTCCCCTCCGAAAGGTCTGACATGTATACTATTCTGTGTTTACCCAATTTACTTATGGCTTCCTTCTTTATGTTTAAGTCACTCACCCATTTTGAATTTATCTTGGTGTAGGGTGTGAGGTGTTGATCTATTCCTAGTGTCTCCCACACTGTCTTCCAATTTTCCCAACAGTTTTTATCGAATAGTGGATTTTTGTCCCAAAAGCTGGGATCTTTGGGTTTATCGTATACTGTCTTGCTGAGGTCGCTTTCCCCCAGTCTATTCCACTGATCTTCCTTTCTGTTTCTTAGCCAGTACCAAATTGTTTTGATGACTGCTGCTTTGTAATATAGTTTAAGGTCTGCGACTGCAAGGCCCCCATCATATGTGTTTTTTTTTCATTATTTCCCTGGATATCCTTGATCTTTTGTTCTTCCAAATGAACTTTGTTATGGTTTTTTCTAAATCAGTGAAGAAGTATTTTGGTAGTTCAATGGGTATGGCACTAAATAGATAAATAAGTTTGGGTAGGATGGTCATTTTTATTATATTGGCTTGTCCTATCCATGAGCAGTTAATGTTTTTCCAATTGCTCAAGTCTAGTTTTAGTTGTGTGGAGAGTGTTTTGTAGTTGTGTTCATATAGTTCCTGTGTTTGTCTCAGGAGGTAGATTCCTAGGTATTTTATTTTGTCTAAGGTGATTTTGAATGGGATTTCTCTTTCTAGTTCTTGCTGCTGAGCTGTGTTGGAGATATATAGAAAAGCTGATGATTTATGTGGGTTTATTTTGTATCCTGCAACTTTGCTAAAGTTGTTGATTATTTCAATTAGCTTTTTGGTTGAATCTCTAGGATTCTTTAAGTAGACCATCATGTCATCTGCAAAGAGTGATAACTTGGTCTCCTCCTTGCCTATTTTGATGCCTTCAATTTCTTTTTCTTCTCTAATTGCTACTGCTAGTGTTTCTAGTACAATGTCAAATAGTAGAGGTGATAATGGGCATCCTTGTTTCACTCCTGATCTTATTGGGAATGCATCTAGTTTATCCCCATTGCAGATGATATTAGCTGATGGTTTTAGATATATACTGTTTATTATTTTTAGGAATGACCCTTCTATTCCTATGCTTTCTAGTGTTTTTAATAGGAATGGGTGTTGTATTTTATCAAATGCTTTTTCTGCGTCTATTGAGATAATCATGTGGTTCTTGCTGGTTTGCTTGTTGATGTGGTCAATTATGTGGATGGTTTTCCTAATGTTGAACCAGCCCTGCATCCCTGGTGTAAATCCTACTTGATCATGGTGAATGATCCTTCTGATCACTTGCTGGAGTCTTTTTGCTAGTATCCTATTTAAGATTTTTGCATCTATATTCATTAGGGAGATTGGTCTATAGTTTTCTTTCTCTGTTTTTGACCTGCCTGGTTTTGGAATCAGTACCATGTTTGTGTTGTAAAAGGAGTTTGGTGGAACTCCCTCTTTGCTTATTATGTCAAATAGTTTGTATAGTATTGGGATTAACTGTTCTCTGAATGTTTGATAGAATACACTGGTGAATCCATCAGGCCCTGGGGACTTTTTCTTAGGAAGTTCTTTGATGGCTTGTTGGATTTCATTTTCTGATATGGGATTATTTAAGAATTCTATTTCCTCTTCTGTTAGTCTAGGCAGTTTGTATTTTTGTATGTATTCGTCCATGTCACCTAAATTGGTGTATTTATTGCCATATCATTGGGCAAAGTAATTTCTAATGATTGCCTTAATTTCCTCTTCATCCGAGGTGCTGTCCCCCTTTTCATCTTTAATGCTGTTAATTTGCTTTTCTTCCTTCCTTTTTTAATTAGATTGACCAGTACTTTGTCTATTTTGTTTGTTTTTTCAAAGTAACAGCTTCTTGTCTTATTTATTAAATCAATAGTTCTATCACTTTCGATTTTATTAATTTCTCCCTTAATTTTTAGGATTTCTAGTTTGGTTTTCTGCTGGGGGGGGGTTTAATTTGATTGCTTTCGAGTTTTTTCATTTGCATTTCCAATTGATTGATCTCTGCTCTCCCTTGTTTGTTAATATAAGCATTCAGGGATATGAATTTACCTCTGATTACCGCTTTGGCTGCATCCCAAAAGGTTTGAAAGGACGTCTCGCCATTGTCATTTTCCTCGATGAAATTATTAATTGTTTCTATGATTTCTTCTTTAACTAAACGATTTTGGAGTATCATATTGTTTAATTTCCAATTGGTTTTAGATTTGGTTTTCCATATACCATTACTAATCATTATTTTTATTGCCTTGTGATCTGAGAAGGCTACATTCATTATTTCTGCTTTTCTGCATTTGTGTGCTATGTTTCTGTGACCTAATGTATGGCCAATTTTTGTGAATGTGCCATGTGGTGCTGAGAAGAAGGTGTATTCCTTTTTATCCCTATTTATTTTTCTCCATATGTCTATTAATTCTAATTTTTCTAAGATTTCATTCACTTCTTTTACCTCTTTCTTATTTATTTTTTGATTTGATTTATCTAAATTTGATAATGGTTGGTTTAAGTCTCCCACTAATATGGTTTTACTGTCTATTTCTTCCTTAATTTCTCCTAGTTTTTCCATTAGAAATTTGGGTGATATATTATTTGGTGCATACATGTTGATTAATGATATTTCCTCATTGTCTAAAGTCCCTTTTAACAAAATATAATTACCTTCCCTATCCCTTTTGATCAGGTCTATTTTTGCTTTGGTTTTATCAGATATCATGATTGCCACTCCTGCCTTCTTTCTGTCAGTTGAGGCCCAGAAGGTCTTACTCCATCCTTTAATTCTGACCTTGTGGGTGTCAACCTGCCTCATGTGTGTTTCTTGAAGACAACATATGGTAGGGTTTTGGATTTTAATCCATTCTGCTATTAGTCTACGTTTTATGGGTGAGTTCATCCCATTCACGTTCAAAGTTATGATTGTCATTTGTGGACTCCCTGGCATTTTGATATCCTTCCCTAATTCTAACCTTTTCTTCTTCGGCTCTACCTTTTACTCCAGTGATTTACTTTGAATCAGTCCCCCTTGTCCCCTCCCTTGATGTTTCCCTTTTTAGTCCCTCCCTTTTTGTTCCCTCCCCCTCCCCCCTCTCTTTCCCTCCCCTTTTGTTTTCCCTCTCCCCCTCCCCCCTTGGTTTTCCCTTCTCCCTACCCTTGTTGGGTAAGATAGAATTCAAGATCCCAATGGATCTGGATGTTTTTCCCTCTCAGAGTTGATTTCCCTGAGATTAAGGTTTAAGTAAAGAACCCCTCTCTTCCTCTCCTTCTTATAGGAGTTTTCTTCCCCTCCCCTTCCCATGTGAATCTTTGTGTGAGAAAGATTATTCTATTTGGTCTTTCTTTACCCCCTATTTATACATTACATTTCCCCCACATGTTAGTATACATAGATTGATATAAATGTAGTCCTTATCGAAGAGAGTTTGAGTAAAAGAAGAAGATAACATTTTTCTCCTTTCCCCTTTTCTTAATATTTACCTTTTCAGGTATTCCTTGCTCTTTGATTTTCGGTATCAAACTTTCCACAGAGCTCTGGTCTTTTCTTTGCAAAATGTTGGAAGTCTTCTATTTTGTTGAATGCCCATACTTTCCCTTGGAAGTATATAGTCAGTTTTGCTGGGTAGCTGATTCTTGGTTGAAGACCCAGCTCCTCTCTTGCCTTTCTGAAGATCATGTTCCATGCCTTACGATCATTCAGAGTAGAACTTGCAAGGTCTTGGGTGACCCTGATTGGCATTCCTTTATATCTTAATTGTCTTTTTCTGGCTTCCTGTAGGATTTTGTCTTTTGTTTGAGAGCTTTGGAATTTGGCAATTACATTCCTGGGAGTTGTCTTTTGGGGGTTTAGTGTAGAAGGTGTTCTGTGAGCTCTGTCAGTGGCTGTATTGCCCCCTTGTTCTAGAATCTCTGGGCAATTTTCTTTGATTATATCTTGTATCACCATGTCCAGTTTGGTGTTTATTTCTGGCTTTTCTGGGAGTCCAATTATTCTTAAATTATCTCTTCTCCCTCTATTTTCCAGATCTGTCACCTTGTCGGTGAGATATTTTATGCTCTCTTCTAATTTCTTGGTATTTTGGCTTTGCTTTATTAATTCTTCCTCTTTTACATGATCTTTGTCTTCCAGTTGCCTGATTCTGGCCTTTAAAGCCTGGTTTTCGTTTTCAGTTTGGTCACACTGGTTTTGTAGATGCGTGAATTTCTTTTGCATTATTTCCCACTTTTCCTCCCAGAAAGCTTCCATCTTTTTGGTCATTTCTGATTCAAATTCTTCATGGGTTTGTGGAGAGTTTCCATTTTCTTTGGAAGGTTTTGGAGCATTTTCTTGTGTATCATCTTCTATCTCCTCTGTATTTTGTATTTTGGCTCCATAGAATGTGTCTAAAGTCGCCCCTTTCTTCTTATTTTTCTTGGGATTTTGGGGCTTCTGTGCTTCTGTGGAGTTTGCCATCTCTGAATGGGGAGGATTAGCTTTTCTTATCTCTGTCTGGTGTTCAGAGGCTTTAGTCCTGGGCAGGTTGTCGGTTCTATGAGCTTTCCCTGGGTTAAACTGAGTATGCCTTAAGGCAATGACTTTCACTGGAACTGGAATGGAAGGGTCAGACCAGGGGGCCACACTCTCCCCCGGTTCTCTCTGTTTCCCTGCTGCTAAGGTGCCCCCTCGACTGGGTCGGTTTGCTTTCCGGAGGTTGCCTTCAGAATAGCTGGCCGTGAGGCTGTTTTGTTGGCCCTGAGGGTTGCTGTTGTTTCAGAGGACCCTGCTCTCTGCGGGGGAAGGGGCCGCGGCTTCCCGGAGCTCAGAGGGCAGTGACTTTCACTGAGACTTGGATAGCAGGATCCAGCTGGTGAGGCTGTCTTGCCTGCCCTGAGGGTTGCTGTTGTTTCAGATGACCCTGCTCTCTGAGGGGGGCGGGGCTGCAGCTTACCGGAGCCTTGGACTCTGGGCTCCTACCCCTTAGGTCCGAGTGATCTCGGGTTCTGGCTTTTGAGGGGGGCCGTACCTTTTGATCCAGGTCCAGGTCCAGGAGGAGGATTCCCAGTGTCTATGCTGTTGATCGTTTTGAATTTCGGCGCCTTAGGAGCTTATATTTTGAGATCAGTCGGGAAGGGTTTCTGGAGATCTGAGCTTTAGCTTTCTCTAAGCCGCCATCTTGACCGGAAGCCGCTATATGACATTTTAAAAACCTATGAATTGATGGACATTTGTCACAATTTTTACAAACAGCAATCTTTCAACCTTGGTAATAAACATATATTTTTTTAAACAAAGTAAAACTCATCTAGGGTTAAGAACATAATCAAGAAATCTATATATCATTCTGGTGCAAGTAAAGTAGTGAGCTGAAGAGTATAAATAAAGGGGTGCTCCTTTTGGAGGCTTTTTAAGGGTACAAATGCCCTGAAATTAACTGCACAACTTCCATTCACATGTGGGAAGGTTCGGGTTTATAAAATGTATTTCACTTCAGCTAATGGGCCTTACCTCATGGTAGGGGCAGGCTAAAATAACCAGATTGTTTAAAAAAAACTCCAGAAATCATATTTAAAAAACCCTTAAAATCAAATCATTTGAGGTATTTAGCACATTAAAAATCCAAAGGTTGTTAATACAATTATAACCTGAAGTCCATCTATCCTCAGCAAAATAGAAAAAACCTGTTTTTTCATATATGGGCTTATTCACAATAATATTTGTTCCATATAGTTATAGGGGAAAAACAACAGAATTTCAAAACTCAGTACATTCAAAATAAATTCAATCAACCTCCAGTTCAAGCAGAATAATATTGAATCTAGTAATATATGAACTTAAAATCACAAAGTTAAACCTTAAATAAAAAATGCAATACAATACAGAGATTTTTATAAACCATTGGAGTCTGAAATGCCTTAGAATATAGCCTTTAGTCTCTTCAAAGTTCCTTGGGGTTTTGTTTGTTTGTTTTTAATTATCCATTTAAATGTCTATTGTCTGAAGGCAGAGTAGTAAGGGCTAGGCAATGGGTTTCAAGGGACCTGTCCAGGGCCCCATAGCTGGGAAGTATCTGAGGCCAGATTTTAACCTAGGACCCAATGTCTTTATGTCTGGCTATCAGGTCGCTGAGCCACCCATTTGCCTCACCAAAGTTAAAGTTGAATCTTTGGGCTGAGCCTGCTCCCTGACAGGCAGGTAAAATCAATGAAATTACCAGAACAGTCAAAAATCCTTTTAAACAGCCCATTGCTTTTTAAGTTTCTGTTTGAAAAATCTGTTTCTTCTCCTCTCCCTTTTCTCTCTTTCCCCTCTCCCCTGATATGATCCCTCCTCCTGCCCCAGTCCACCCACATGGAGCCAATACACCCCCATTTGCTTGGAGGCTTAGCTTAAGGGAAAATTACCAGGTCTCCTTTCCCTCTTGTCTCTCCCCTCCGCTCACGTGGCCAATAGTGTTACCAGCTGGTTGCAATGAGTCCTGAGCGATCTGCTCCAAGGATCTGGGTGATGAGCCAACTGGGGTTGTGCTCGTGGGTCTGGGGCACAGAAATAGGCAGGCAGCGGCTGGTGAGAGGCCAGGAGCTGGAGAGGCTGTGGGGGTGGGCAAGGCCGGGACCAGGTACCAGGTGAGGACGATCGGGGCTGCAGGCTGCAGGCAGGAAGCGACGGGGCCGAGCCAGGTGGGGTGGGCAGTAGGTCCAGAGCCTGTAGCAGCTTTGTGAGGGTAGAAAACCTTGGCCAGAGATATGGCTCAAAAAAAATTTTTTTCTAGGTACTAGATATTAAAAGTTGAACTAAAGAACAGAAAAATAATCAGAAGATTGAGATATTTTGTTTTCCTGAAGTGGTTATGCCAAACTGTAAAGATTAAAATTTAGGGAAATATGGGGAGACTGAGGCAGGTAGAAATTAATTTCTCTCTGCAAGGAGTATTATATTTTTTTTAGAGGTTTATTGAAGATTAAGTATTAAAGAAAATACAGGATAAGAGACACGTGTCCAGGCCATAGAAAGGCTTAGACACAACCTCACCTACATTATGAAAAAAAGCAGGCCTGCCCCAAAATGCAAGTCCAAGAGTCGGAGAGAGACCCCTCAAAAGCCTTTGAATCAGCTTAAATACCTTCTTGATCTCGGCCCAGGTGAGATTACAAGGCATTCTGGGGAAGTGGAGCAAAGGCTTGTGGGGATTGTAGTACTGTATTCGAGTCTATTTTTACATCGTCTAAGGAGACACAAAGGACTATGTCACCAGAAGTAGTATTGTACATCCTTTGCAGCACCGCCAAATACAGCGCTCCTCTCATTGACCAGCAATGAGAGAGGTGCCCCTTCCGGAAGTGCAATGGGGGCCAGATACATGGTCTCAGGGGACCACATGTGGCCCGAAGGCTGTAGTTTGGGGACCCCTGTCCCAGAGAAACATAGCAGTTAAACTTCAAAGGAATTTCAGAGTAACCTGGGCCCAGAGACTACCGATTGCCCTGAGATTCACAAGTGTTTAGGTTAGGTCTGCTTGGACAATTTTTTTTTTTTTGTATTTCAGAAACAAAAAGATTGCCATGGAAGGAAATTAAAGGCTTGAATGGAGAGTTTGACATATTATAGGGATGTTATCTACATTGGATAAAATCCTGTTTGACTTAACTCCCCACTTTTGCTAGGGTAGCATGGTCACATAGAAGCTCAAAATGAACTGGGTCTGTGTGGTGGTGACTTGGTGTCTACATGGAAGGTTGGGTGTTCAGTCTTATTGAATCTGTGTTGAGAGGCCTGGGAGCTGTTTGTATGCCCAAGGACAATAGCCAATGGACCATTACATAGCCTGAACGCCAAACACACATTTACCTAAAAGACTGTTTTACAGAGGACTTTCACAAGGCAAATGCCCACATGAAGGTCATAAGAAGTATAAGGATATTCTCAAGATTTCTCTGAAGAACTTTTGTTTCAACAGTGAGATATAGCGAATGTTGGTACAGGAATGCCCAGAGTGGCATGCTTGCAGCAAAGCAGAATCACAGTAGCACAGAGGAAATGTGAGATGTACAAATATAGACATTTCCATTCCCAGGGGTTCAAACAGATTATTTTGGCCCAACCTGTGGTAGTATTCTTCACTTGAAATGGACTGATCAGCCAGTCCAACACACTGTACCCTGACCCCAACGTCCTGAAGTCATTGATCTTCTCTGAGTATCAACAACATATACTGTTGAACAATAACAACATATACTAACTAGTACAATGGAAACACCAAATAAATTTACACTTCTCATTGCAACCAAATTTTGTCAATATTTACAAATAACACAAACATTAGTCTGTCTAAAAACAAATCATCACTTTACCAAGACCTTCCTAGAAGCCCCAATAAGCATCTTATACTTGGTTCTTACAAGGTTTCCACTCTGTCCACCTGAAGGTTGTATGTCTCCTTCAAGAAGTGATTGATTGTCCAAGAAGTCTCTGCCAAATGAGATTGTTCTCAAGCAAACAGGGGCTTCTTGAATGGGGTGGGAGGAGAGCTGGGATGCAGAAACTTACAGCAATAACAAAACAGAAACAAACTAATGGCTAGGACCTCGTGGTTTTCTTATAAAGTTCTAGCTATGGAAATTCCTAATTTGATCACCAGGGCAAGCTAAGTAGTATAGTACTTACAACACTAGGTCTGGTGTCAAGAAGACCTAAATTCAGATGAAGAGTTAGACATTAAATAACTGTGATCCTAGGTAAGTCAATTCCCGTTTGCCTCAATTTCTCCATCTGTGGTAGTTTTTGTAGCATACCAAGCATGTTGGCATCTTGGAGGTATGATTGATGTATTGATATGGTATCCTATATATTCATTTACCAGATTCATGGTCAGATCACTTAATGTTCATTGTTTGGAAAGGGACAGTCCAAAGGACTAGTGCAAAGGACTAGCAAATTCCTGGGCTGGGCGTTTACAGCCACAGTGCCCTGTCTCCGACTACATTCCTTTACAAAGCTAGGGTTGGATTAATCTCCTCCTCTTTGATTCTGTCATTGTCAATTCTACCAATGTAAAAACCTGTATCATGTCATGTATTCATTAATCACCTCCCACTTGACATTCCTAAAGTCCCCAATAAAAGCTGGGGAACATGTGCAAGCCTCCTCTTCTCTTACACCTCTTGCTCTCACAGCCCTTGCTCTCTCTCTTTCCTCTTACAATCTTGATCTTGCTATGGCCTATATTGTTCCTCATGTCTGACTGATTTACGTAGCGCAGCTGCCCCGCACATCTCCCATTAATCTGTTGGCCGTGTGGCCCATGGGGGATGTCCCTGAGTTCTCAGCTCCTCACCTGTTCTCTTGTTTCTCATACTTATAACTTCTCCACTTGTAAGCTTCTTCCAGAGAGGTATCAACGGAAGAGCTTGCAATTCCCCACATGTTTTAATTTGTGGTCTCTGAGTCTTTATTCCTGTGTCTCTTCCTCTGACTGCCTTATCTATCTTACATTCAATCTCCTTCTCAGAACCACCCACAGGTTCATTATATAGGATCTGCTGGCAGATCCTATAGTTTTACCTCTCAGATGAGGGGAAATTGAGGACCAAATGAGATAATAACTGTAAAGTATTTAGCACAGTGCCTAACACATAGTAAGTGCTATAAAAATGTTAGCTATAGGGGCCAGCTAGGTAGCTCAGTGGATCCAGAGCCAGGCCTAGAAATGGGAGGTCCTAGGTTCAAATCTGGCCTCAGATACTTCCCAGCTGTGTGACCCTGGGCAAGTCACTTAATCCCCATTGCCTAGCCCTTACCACTCTTCTGCCTTGGAACCAATTCATAGTATTGATTCCAAGACAGAAGGTAGGGGTTTACAAAAATTGTTAGCTATAATTATTCTTTTCCCACAAAGCTATTACATGTTATTGATATAGTTATAATATGTTTTATTGGTGGTGTGTCCACCATATGGTTATCCACACAGAGGGTCTTCATATGCTTATCAGTTATTTATGAACATACACAGGTTGTTTACCTAGTTCATACCATAAAAGTACTTAACTTTTTTTTTTAATTTACCAATACACCCCTTTATTGCTCTATAAACATTGCTTGAGATCAGCAGGAATGCAGTAGAAGTTTCAATTGTGGAATGAAGTCATACGGTGACTGAAGTCTAATAATACCTGATATTTCATGTAGCACTTTAAGATTTGCAAAAGCTTTACATCCATTATCTCATTGAAGATTCTGGCTTAATGCTCAGTTTTAAGCAATATATAAGCATGAACTGATGGAGAGAAGGAAAGACACAAAGAATTAACAAATTGTGTTCAAGAGGCAGTAGGCATATAATATCTTGGTTTGAATGGAAAGTTTAAACTAGGGAGTAATGAGAGATAAGGTCAGAATTGGAATGCCCAGCAACCTCTGTGGAATAATATGCTGCAATGTGTATTCTTTAATCAAAATATAGTGTTATCCTTGAAATAATTTTGTATCTGAAACAATATAGTGCTTGATTTACAATAAAGTATATAGAAAGATAAGTGGGCCTTAAACTTATAAATTGCTCTCTTTTAAAAGGCAAGGTTACAAAGTTGAGGGCCAGCAAAGTGGCTCAGTGACTAGGGCATCAGGTCTGGAGTCAAGAAGACTCCTCTTCATGAGGTCAAATTCAGCCTTAGATACTTACTAGCTATGAAATCCTGGGCAAGTCATTTAACTCTGTTTACCTTACTTTATCTATAAAATGAGCCACAGAAGGAAATAATAAGTCATTCCAGTATCTTTGCTGAGAAAACCCCAAATGGGGTTATCAAGAGTCAGACATGACTGAAAGTGACTGAATTACAACTTACAAAGTTGATCAAATTTGCCCCCCTCCCTTCTTTGCAGAAGTGGGGTGCCAAGAAAATGGAACATTGCTTTAACTGTTGTTCTTGCTTGATGGAGGCTTTGTTGAACTGGTTTTTCTTTTTAAATATTGTTTTTGGCTATGAGGTAGGAGATGGGGACAGCTACATCTGTATTTTTGCATGCATATATCTATATACCTATTTATGTCTTGTCCTTTCATCCTATACAGTTTGTCACTGTTACCTCTCAGTATAATTCTTCTAGCTACCCAGGTAATAACAACAGTTTTTAAGAGTTACCAATGACCTCTTCTCTTATAGGGATACATATCATTTTAACTTATTGAGTCTCTTAAAAATTTTGTTTTGTTTTGTTTTGTTTTTCTTTTCCCCCCTCTTTTTTAATTGCCTTTTGATGATTCTCTTGAGTTCTGTGCTTGGACATCAAATTTTCTGTTCAGGTCTGGTCTTTTCTTTACGAATTCTCGAAATTCTTCTATTTTGTTGAATGACCATACTTTCCCCTGTAAGAATATAGTCAGTTTTGCTGGGTAGTTGATTCTTGGTTGTAGACCTAGTTCCCTTGCTTTCAGGAATATCATATTCCATGCCTTTCTTTTTTTCAGTGTGGATGCAGCCAGATCCTGAGTTATCCTCACTGTGGTTCCTTGGTATATGAATGACTTCTTCTTGGCAGCTTATAATATCTTTTCTTTGGTCTGATAGTTCTTGAATTTGGCTATAATATTCCTGGGTGTTGTTAGTTGGGGATTAAGTACAGGAGGTGATCTGTGGATTCTATTAATCTCCACTTTTCCCTCTTGTTCTAGGATATCAGGGCAGTTTTCTTTAATAATTTCCTATAATATAATGTCCAGGCTTTTTCTCTTGTCATGGTCTTCTGGTAAGCCAATGATTCTTACATTGTCTCTCCTTGAATGATTTTCTAAATCCTCTGTTTTGTGAATGAGATGCTCCATATTTTCCTCGATTTTTTTCATTCTTTTGGTTTTGTTTTATAGTGTCCTGTTGCCTTGTGAGGTCACTTGATTCTAATTGTTGTATTCTGTTTCTTAAAGACTGAATTTCATCCTTAGTTTTTTGGTTGTCTTTTTCCTTTTGGTCTGATTTTCTTTGGAGGCCATCTTTCATCTTCTTCACCTCATCTTTCATCTGCTTTGCCTCATCTTTCATCTGCTTTGCCTCATTTTCCAGCTGGTTGATTTTGGCTTTCAAGACACTATTTTCTTGTTTTAGTTCAAGTGCCTCTGTTTCCTGATGACTTATCTTAGTTTTTAAGTTCTTTTCCCAATTGTCTTCAGCCTCTCTTAATTGTGTTTTGAATTGCATTTTGAGTTCTTCCAAGGCCTGTATCCAATTCGCTGGGATTTTTTATTTTTCCTTTGCTGATTTCCCCCCCTCCCCCCCGTTTCGTTCTCTCTTTGCTCATTACCTGTGCAGAAGCTGTCTATTGTAATTTCTTTCTTCTTTTTCTGTTTGCTCGAGTTTACCCCTTCTTTGCTCCCTGTATTTGTCTGTGCTCTTGCTCCTCTCATTTTTTTTTTGGTTTTGGGACTGTCAGTCTCCCCTCTTGGAGCTTTGTCAGATCTCTTGGTACAGTCTCTAGGGGAGGAATGTTAGCTTCCCTGTCCTCTGGAGGCTTTTGATCGGATTAAGTTCAACTGGGTTGGACTGTATGTGCTCTGAGGTCAAAGACTCCTGGAAGGCTGGGCCACACAGGCTCTCTCCAGTTCTCTCCAGCTGCTTCTCCACTGTCTGCAAGGTTCCCCAGTGCCCTTGCCCGCCTCCCTGAGCTCTGAGAAGTCCTGATGGGATTAGGTTCAACTGGATTGGTCTGGATGTGCCCCAAGGCAACGAGACTGGGGCCAGATGGAGGGACCCAGCCATGGCCTGGTCTCTCCCTGGCTTTCTCCCCGCTATCCACGCTGAATGCTCAGAGCCTGGCACCCCACTGCTCACAAGGTAGACCCTCCAAACCAGCACCTTTGCCCACTCCAAGTACTTAACTTTTTGAAAAACATCTTGTAGTAAAATAAATTACTAAAAAAAAAACTCAATCAAAAATGCAAACTTAAAACAAAATGGAGTTAATTATGTTAAGTTTTTTTTTAAACCCTTACCTTCAGTCTTAGAACCAATACTGTGTATTGGTTTGAAGACAGAAGAGCAGTAAGGACTAGGCAATGTGGGTTAATTGACTTGCCCAGAGTCACACAGCTGAGAAGTGTCTGAGGTCAAATTTGAAATTAGGACTTCCCATCTCTGGATCTGACTGTTAATTCATTGAGCCACCTAGCTGCCCTTTGCTAAGTTTAAAAAAATTAATTAAAAATTTCAGGTACAAATAGAAACATTCTGATAACTATTTTCTGACATTTTAGGATTCAGATTTTCTTCCTCTCTTCTTTCCCTTCACCCCTATCCCCAGGCAGTAAATAGTTCAATATAGGTTATACCAATGCTTTCATGTAACACATATTCCCATATTGCTCATGTTGTGACAGAAGATATGTATCACCCATACAATAAAACACTCATGAAGGAAACAAAGCTGTGGATAGCATTTTACAACATGGGTTCCTTGGGAATATCTTTGGAACTTGCTTTGCTGATAATAGTTTAGTCCTTCACAGCTATATCTCTTACCATATTATACACTATTTTCCTTGTTATGCTTATTTGACTTTGCATTAGTTCATATAAGTCTTTCCATATTTTCTGAACTCATCTTGTTTGTCATTTTTTAGGGTGTAATAGTATTCCAATAGAAACATATACCACAACTTATTCATCCATTCCCCAAGTTTTCAATTCATTGCCTACTACAAAAAGAGCTGCTTAAACTATATTGGCACAAGTAGGTCCATTTCCCCTTATGTCTGATCTCCTTAGGATATAGACTCAATAGTGGTATTTCTGGCTTAAAGAATATGCATAGTTTTGTGGTCCTTTGAGCCTGACTCCAGATTGCTCTCCAGAATGGTTGTATCCATTCACAATTTCACCATGTATTAGTGTCCCAGTTTTCCAAATCCCCTTCAACATTTATCATTTTCCTTTTTTTGATCATATCAGTCAATTTGATAGGTGTAAGGTGATATTTCAGAGTTGTTTCAACTTGCATTAATAATACTGATTTGGACATTTTTTCATATGACTACAGATAGTTTTAATTTCTTCCTCTGAGAAGTGCCTGTTCATATCCTTTGACTATTTTTTTTTTGTAAATATAACCTTTATATTATATAATGCAATAAAAATGTTAATCAGGTCAAAGACCACAGACATAAGATATAGACCTAAATGAAGATTAAACATTATCATCATAGTCAAAAGCATCTGGGATTTGGAAGTCAGAGAACCTTGCTGTGAATCCTAGCTCTACTAGTTCCTACCTATGTGACCTTGGACAATTCCCTTCAACTCTGGATTTCATTTTCCTTATTTTTAAAGTAGGGGACTAAATTAAATGATTTTTGAAAACCCTTGTACTTTTTTATCTTAAAATTTTATTTAATTAATTTAGAATATTTTTCCATGGTTACATGATTCATGTTTTCTCTCCCCCCCCCCATAGCCAACATGCAATTCCACTGGGTTTTACATGTGTCATTGATTAAGACCTATTTCCATATTATTAATATTTGCAGTAAGGTGATCATTTAAAGTCTACATCCCCAATTATATCCCCATCAACCCATGTGATCAAGCAGTTGTTTGTTTTTGACTATTTTTCAATTGAGGAATGCTTTGTATTCTTAAAAAAAATTTTTTTTATTTAGAATATTTTTCCATGGTTACATGATTCATGATTCCCCTCCCCCCCTTTCTTTCTTCCCCACTCCTGAATCTGACAAGCAGTTCCATTGGGTTACACATGTATCATTATTCAAACTTATTTCTGTGTTATTTTTACTTAATGCTTTGTATTCTTTAAAATTTTAGTGTTTGTTAGAGATACTTGCTATAACCCCCCTCCCCCAAATATGTTGTTTCTCTTCTATTGCATTTGTTCCCCTAAATTGTTTATGGTGTCAACCCTCATTTTTAGATCAGGTGTTCATTTTGATTTTATTCTGGTAGATAGTGTGAATGGTCTATGCCTAATTTCTGCCATACTGTTTTCTAGTTTTTTTTCCAGCAGTTTTTGTTAAATAGTGAGTTCTTCCCCTAAAAGTTTGAATCTTTGAGGGGTTTCCCCACAATGATTCCCTTGATATTTTTAACCTTTTTTTCCAGATAAATCTTTTTTTTAATTAATCTACTTTATTGCTTTTTAACTAGAATTTACTCAACTATCCCTTTTTTTCCCCACTTTAAACATTATTTTATTTGGTCATTTCCAAACATTATTCATTGGAAACAAAGATCATTTTCTTTTCCTACCTCCCTCCCCCCTTCCCACCACCTCTCCCATAGCCGACGCACGATTCCACTGGGTATCACATGTGTTCTTGGTTTGAACCCATTTCCATGTGTTGGTATTTGCATTAGAGTGTTCATTTAGAGTCTCTCCTCAGTCGTATCCCCTTCCCCCCTTTAGTCAAGCAGTTGCTTTTCCTCGGTGTTTTTACTCCCATAGTTTATCCTCTGCTTGTGGATAGTATTTTTTAGAACAGTAATGGAGAAGTCCATTACCTTCAATTGTACCACAGTGTATCAGTCTCTGTGTATAATGATTTCCTGGTTCTGCTCCTTTCGCTCTGCATCACTTCCTGGAGGTTGTTCCAGACTCCATGGAATTCCTCCATTTTATTATTCCTTTTTGCACAATAGTATTCCATCACCAACATATACCACAATTTGTTCAGCCATTCCCCAATTGAAGGGCATCCCCTCATTTTCCAATTTTTGGCCACCACAAAGAGCACAGCTATGAATATTCTTGTACAAGTTTTTTTCCTTATTATCTCTTTGGGGTACAAAACCAGCAGTGCTATGGTTGGATCAAAGGGCAGACAGTCTCTTATCGCCCTTTGGGCATAGTTCCAAATTGCCCTCCAGAATGGTTGGATCAATTCACAACTCCACCAGCAATGAATTAGTGTCCCTACTTTGCCACATCCCCTCCAGCATTCATTACTTTCCATAGCTTGTCATGTTAGCCAATCTGCTAGGTGTGAGGTGATACCTCAGAGTTATTTTGATTTGCATCTCTCTGATTATAAGAGATGTAGAGCACTTTTTCATGTGCTTATTAATAGTTTTGATTTCTTTGGCTGAGAACTGCCTGTTCATGTCCCTTGCCCATTTATCAATTGGAGAATGGCTTGATTTTTTGTACAATTGATGTAGCTCTTTGTAAATTTGAGTAATTAAGCCTTTGTCAGAGGTTTTTATGAAGATTGTTTTCCAATTTGTTGCTTCCCTTCTGATTTTAGTTACATTGGTTTTGTTTGTACAAAAACTTTTAATTTGATGTATTCCAGATTATTTATTTTGATTTTGTGACTCTTTCTAAGTCTTGCTTGGTTTTAAAGCCTCTCCCTTTCCAAAGGTCTGACATGTATACTATTCTGTGTTCGCCTAATTTTCTTATAGTTTCCTTCTTTATATTCAAGTCATTCACCCATTTTGAATTTATCTTGGTGTAGGGTTTCCAGATAAATCTTATCATTTTATTTAACCCTATGAAAAAAATTTTAGATAGTTTGGTATAGAACTGGATATGTAAATTAATTTGGGTAGGTCTTTTATATTTTCTAGAGTTGTTTTGAGTGGAATTTCCTTTTCTATCTCTTGCTGTTGGTTTTTATTTGTGGTAAACTTTGCTAAGTTTGTTAATTTGTTTTTTCATTACCTATTTTATTTCCTTAAATTTTTTATTGCTATGGGTAGCATTTCTATTACAATATTAAATGGTGGTGATAATGGGCATCTTTGCCCATTTTATTGTGAAGAGTTCTAGTTTATTCCCATTAATGAGAATGCTTACTAATGATTTTAGACAGATGCCATTTATCACTTTAAGGAAGACTCCATTTATTCCAGTGCTTTCTAATGTTTTTTTTTTAAATAAGGAATGGATATCGTATTCTGTCAAAAGCTTTTTCTGCATCTTTTGAGATAATTATGTGATTTCTGTTGGTTTTGTTTTGATATAGTCAATTATACTGATGGTTTTCCCAATATTGAAACATCCTAGCATTCCTAGTTCAAAACCATCTGATCCTGGTGTATGATCTTTATGATATAATATAACAATCTCCTTGCTAGTATTTTATTTAAAATTTTTGCATCAGTTCATTGGAAAAATTGGTCCATAATTTTATTTCTCTATTTTAGTTCTTCCTAATTTAAGTATCAATACCATATTTGTGTCATAAAGAGTCTAAAAGGATTCCTTCTTTCTTTACTTTTCCAGAGAGTTTATGTGGTATTGGAGTTGGTTGCTTTTTGAATGCTTGATAGAATTCAGTTGTGAATCCATTTGCCCCCAGGGCCTTTTTCTTAAGGAATTCTTTGATGGCTTGTTCAATTTCTTTTTCTGTGATGGGATTGTTTTAAGTATTCTATTTCCTCTTTTACTAATCTGGGTAGTTTATATTTTTGTAAATATTCATTTATTTCATTTAAATTGTCATGGGCATCTGGGTGGCTCAGTGGATTGAGAGCCAGGCCTATAGATGGGAGGTCTTAGGTTCAAATATGGCCTCAGACACTTCCTAGATGTGAGACCTTGGGCAAGTCACTTGACCCCCATTGCTGTGAAAAGGTAATTCATTTAAATTGTCATATTTGTTGGTATACAGTTAGGCAAAATAATTCCCAATAATTGCTTTGGTTTCTTCTTCATTAGTTGTGATTTTGCCTTTTTCATTTTTGATATTGGTAATTTGGTTTTGTTTAAATTAAATTAATTAATGGTTTATCTATTTATTTTTTCATAAAGGTAGGCCCTTGTATTATTATTTCAATAGATTTCTTACTTTGTTTATTAATCTCTCCCTTGCTTTTTGGAATTTCTCATTTTGAATTTAATTGAGGATTTTTAATTTGTTCTTTTTCTAGTTTTTTTAGTTCACGCTCTCTATTTTATTGAATTAAGCAGTAAAGAGAAATTTTCCCCTAAGTACAACCTTGGCTGCATCTCATAAGTTTTGAAATGTGGTCTCCTCATTGTCATTTTCTTTCATGGAATTACTGTTTCTATGATTTGCTCTTTTACTCATTTGTGCTTCAGGATAAGATTATTTAGTTTCCAATTAATTTTTAGTTTTTATTTCTGCTGCCCTTTGTTGAGTGTAATTTTTATTGCATTATGGTCTGAGGAGTAGGGTCTTTTTTGTGAAGGTGCCATGCACGGTTGAGAAAAAGGTGAATTTCTTTTTATTGCCATTTATTTTTCTCCAGAGGTCTATCTTACTAATTTTTTAAAAGTTCTATTTACCTCATCTTTTTTTGGTTGGATTTATCTGGTTCTGAGAGGGGAAGGATAAAGTGCCTCACTAGTAACATTTTGCTATCTTTTCCTTCCTATGACTCGTGTAACTTCTCCTTTAGAAATATGAGTGCTACGCCATTTGGTGCATATATGTTTAGTATTGATATTATTTCATTGTCTAAGGTGCTTTTAATCAAGACATAATTTCTTTTCTTATCTCTTGATTGGATCAGTTCTTACTTTTGCTTTAACATTCTGATTGCTGCCTCTGCTTTTTTAACTTAATTATTCTGCTCCAGTCCCTTACTTTTACTATGTATGTATCTTACTGCTTTAAGTATTTCTTGTAGGCTGCACATTGTGGGATTCTGGTTTTTAACCAGCTCTGCTATCCCTTTCCATTTTGTTACTGTGTTCATTCCATTCATATTCACAGTTATGATTACTAATTTTGTGTTTCTCTCCATCTTATCTCCTTCTTTCCCCTTCTCTCTTTTAGTTTTTCTGTTCACAGATGTTTGTTTTTAATCATCACCTTCCTCATTTTGCTCCCCACCCACCCTTTTTCATTTCTTCCTTTCACTTATTTCACCTACCCTCCTGCTTACCTATAGGTTAAGGTACATTTCTATAGGTGACTGGGTGTGGGTATTATTCAAACTTTAAGTTAATTCTGATGAGTATAGTCTTCCCATCCCATCTTTTCCTAGTACCCACTATAGTTACTCATGTACCTCTACATGAGAGATAGTTTACCCTTTTTCTTCTTCCCATGTGTCCCCTTTTCCTGTCCCTTCATTTTTTTGAATATCAGGCCATCCTATTCAACTTCCCCCCTTCCTTCTTTCTAAATATATTCACTTTCATTGCTCTAATACTGATAAAATTCTTAAGTATCTTTAAGTATTTTAGGAATTTTGCATAATTTGAGTACCTTACATACCTCAAATATCATAGATATCTTAAGTATTTTAATTACCCCCTTCCCAGGTATGAATATACTCATTTCAATCTAATTGAAGCCCCTAATTTTTCA
Source organism: Monodelphis domestica (assembly GCF_027887165.1). Taxonomy (NCBI): domain Eukaryota; kingdom Metazoa; phylum Chordata; class Mammalia; order Didelphimorphia; family Didelphidae; genus Monodelphis; species Monodelphis domestica. The sequence continues at coordinate 303,305,237 of NC_077227.1, read as the reverse complement.
CTTTACTTTTTTAATGATTCATCAAATTTTCTTTTTAGCTCTAGTTTTTTGGTCAGGAATGTCTGAAATTCCTTTCATTAAATGTTAATTTTTTTTCCTCCAGGAGGATTATGCTCAGTAATTCTTGTAGTTTTAAATCCTTTGACTTTTCAATGTCATATTCCATGCCTTCTGTTCTATTAATGTGGAAGCTATTAGATCCTGTGTAATCCTGGCTATGACTTCATGATATTTAGATTGCTTTCTTTTGGATGTTATAGTACTTTTTTCTTGGCCTTGGAATTCTGGAAATAGTCGTGAGATATTTTATTTTAGGATTTCTTTTAGGAGGTGATAAATGGAACCTCCCAATCTCTATTTTTCCTTTTTGTCCAGGGATATCAGGGCAATTTTCCCAGATGATTTGTTTTAATATGGTGTATAGGCTCTTTTCATCATAGCTTTCAGTTATTCTGATAATTCTTAGATTATCTCTTCTGTATCTATTTTCCAAGTCAGTTGTTTTTACACTGATTTTCTATTTTTTCATTCTTTTGATTTTGGCTTGTTTCCTGATGTCTTATGGATTCACTAGATTCTATTTGCCCAATTCTAATTTATTGGGAATTATTTTTTTCTTTGAGTTTTCATGTTTCCTTTTCCATTTGGCCAATCTTACTTTTTTTTTTTTTAAATCCTTACCTTCCACCTTAGAATCACTACTGTGTATTGGTTCTAAGACTGAAGATCAGTAAGGGCTAGGCAATGGGGGTTAAGTGACTTGCCACAGCTAGGAAGTATCTGAGGACAGATATGAACCTAAGACCTCCCACCTCTAGGCCTGGCTGTCAATCCACTGAGTCACCCAGCTGTCCCCCAATCCAACTTTTTAAAGAATTGTTTTCTTAATTTTTCTTTTTCTTTTTTTTTTTCTTTTGCCTCCATTTCCATTTGGTCTAGTCCTAAGGGAATATTCAATGTAGTTTTATGTTTCCATTTCCCTTTGGGCTATTCCCATTTCCTTTTGGGCTTATTAGTTTCTAGGGAGTTGATGTCTTCAGTGGATTTCCACCAACTTTTGACTTTTTTCTATCAATTCTCTTATTTGGTTTTTAAACTTCTTTTCCAAGTTCTTCAAAGGTTTCTTTTATAGCATGATAGCTTTTCACACTTTCCTTTGGGGCTTCACATGTTTCCTTTTTGACACTGTTGCCCTCTTCTAAGTTAGTATTTTGATCTTCCCTGCCACTAATGTAACTTTCTATAGTCAGGTTTTTTCTTTGTCTTTGGATCATTTTTTTCCCTAGTTATTTCCCCCCATTACCTTGTCTATTTGTTGCAGTTCTTCTATGCTCTTGGGGTAGAGGGAGCATTGTTCCAAGCTTGTATATTACTTTTCTATGTTACTTGGAGTAGGCCCAGCTGCCTTTGTTTTCCATAGTATGTCTGTTGATGGGGTGGGGGGGAACCTGTTGGCATACTCTGGGGGAGCTAGATTCAGCTGGGAAATAGATCCCCTGTAATTTCATGGGATGGCTAATCCATGCTATGCTGCTTCCCTACTCCATTCAAGTGACTTTGGCACTGTTACTTCAAATATTCTGTTGCTTTACTGCCTCTGGTCATTGCTCTCCTTCAGAGTGGCTCGGCCTGGGATAGTCCCCTCACTCTGCTGCTACATAGGAGTTTGTATGTTCCTGCCCTTTCTACCTTTACCAAGTGGCTTAGGTTGAATTGATCCTCTACCCTGTCCTCTCTACCTTCTATACCTATGTTAGGTGGCTTGGTCAGGGCTCATCTCTATTCTGCAACTTCATTGCTATTGGAAGGGTAAAATAAAATTGTGTTAGGCTTGTCTGCCAATTCCCAAAGACGTGGTGCTGCCTGGGCCACTCTTCTAATCCCAGAAAAAATGTATTTCTATTGCTGCCTTTGCTTAGAGGTGATTTATATTTTCTCTTTATCTCTCTGGGTAGAGTTGGAGAAAAACACCATCTTAGCCCTTAGCCAATTTTGCTGAGTTTAAAATATATTCCTAATATTTTATTAGAGTAATACAACTTATTTTCATTAACAAAGGCATACTGAGGGATTTGCCTTGGTGGATATGCTTGATCTGATGGTATAGAGAGATGTTTGGTTCTTTAGGCTTATTGGTACTTGTGATCAGCAACCACAGAAGGAAGGCAGTTGGTAACCATTAGTATTAGTGAGGAATAATTGTGATTGGTGAGTGGGGCTGGGGAGAGTAGAGTAATATTAAGTATTATAAAAGAGGAGAAATGAAGGGGAGTCTCTCTGATCTCCCCTCTTACTAATGGAGAGGGGGTGAACAGGGTTTGACCCACTGGATGGATGTGTTTCTCCAGTGAGAGGTTAAAGGGGAATATGAAGGAAAGGGATGTGGGGGAAACTGAAGGGTAGAGGCAAGACGGCAGTATCTCTCCCTTCCTCAAGGTTAGCTGACCTCAGAGCTTTAGATTACTTTAGAGACAGGACTGTCTACCTTTCTTCCCAAGGATACTCCACAAACTATATCCTTGAGTCTTGAATGTGGGCTCAACTGCTGGGAAAGAAATTGTATCCTTTCAGAAGTAAGGGTTTTTTTTGTTAAACCCTTCCTTATAGAGTACTGTGACAAGCCAGATAACTTTGCTTGTCACAGATGAAACAGGATTCACCCTTGATCTAGTTCACAAATTACCCAACCTCTATCTTGTCATAAAAACCCTGAACACTCTCAAATCTGACATAAACTAGAAGATTTATTTAAAGAGATGGGGAACGGAAGGGTTGGAGGGATAAGGCAGGAAGATGGAGGGTGAGGGAATGCCCTAATAAGTATATTCTACAGTAGTTGGAATTCAAGAGGTCCTTTGGGCCAGAGGCTTCTGTGCCTCCTGCCTTTTCCCAATGCACTGTTTCTTATATCTCTACCCTACAATAACTTAAACCTAAATCTCTATAATCTATCCAAGGCAAGGCAAAGGGGGAGAACCAAAACGAGAGGGCAGATTGGCTCTGGCCAAAGAGACCAACTGACACCCTCTCAGTCTTGAGTAGCTGCAGTCAAGTCAAGGGGGGTTGTATAGGATTTCTGGCTGAAGACAGGTCCTCAGCAAGTAGGAAATCAGGTTTTCTCCCTCCTGTGGTTTCAGATATCTTCTGACCCTCAGGAAAAAGCTCCTTTCAGTCTCCTTCCAAAGCAGGAAGTGATCAGTTAGCCAGAAACCGCTCAGCTCTCAGTTCTTTTTCTCAGACTCCTCTTACTCTTTCTCCACTGCTCCTCAGCCAGCTGCCCCAACTAGGCTCAATCTTCATCCCAAAGGATTCTATATAGGTTCTCTTTTCCTTCCTTTATAGTAGTTAATCAAAGTGTGAGCTATGCTCACAATGAGTAAAACATGAGGTGAAATAATAAGGAAAAACCCATATATTTACATATCTCTATTAAAATCTTCAATTTTTCACTGAGGTGTGAAAATGGGTACTCAAATTCCAGTCCAATGATGGATTGTATATGCCTATTGTTTGATGATTAGTCTACACAAGAAAAGCACAGCACCAGATTGGCCACAAGGTGATTAATTTTTCAGTTCTAATAAAATTTTCAGAAACTCTCAACTGAATCATCTGGGAATTGAAACTAGCATCAGACTGTTCACAAGAAGGAAATCACAGTGAAGCAAGCAGGACAGCTATTATTCTGACCAGGCAGCACAGTATAGTAAACAGGACACAGAATCTAAGGTCAAGAAGATCTGTGTCTTCTGTGATCTTACCTCAGAAACTGATTCTCCATGTGACTTTAATGGAAGTCACTTCACCTCTCTGTCCCAGTTTTCTCCCTTTGAGGTCTATATCTATAATCTCTATTTTACATATTTTGGAACTTGTCTAAAGAGAGAATTTTCCTTGGGTCACACAGCTAATTTGTATGGACTCTAAATCTAGTTCTGATCCTGAATCCACAGGTCTCATATTATTCTATGCTGCCGTTCCTATAGATAAGAAACTATAAGTAGTGAAGATAGAGATGGAGGTGGAACAACCTTGAAATAAACTTGGAGGAGTAGAAAGTAGAAGGAAGGCACTTAATTTTGTTGATCACTAGGAATGACCCAGGTTTAAAACTATTCCTTCTTCTTCACTATTTAATCACAAAGTCTATATTCTACAGTAGTTGGAATTCAAGAGGTCCTTTGGGCCAGAGACTTCTGTGCCTCCCGCCTTTTCCCAATGGAAATATTCTCCCTATCTCCAACTAGCCCTTTTCCTTTCTATAGCCACCATTTTAGTCAAGATCTTTATTGTCTCTTGACTATTAATGTAGTTGCATCTTAATCCATCTTTAGAATTTTAGTACCAACTCCCTCCACGTATATGTTGCAATACTCATTTTTATTATTCCCATTTATTTAAATATGTTGTCTAGGGAGGAGCCAAGATGGTAAAACAGCAGGAATAAGAGCCTAGCTCTCCCCCACATCTCCTTCACAAAGATCTATAGCTAATCTGTCCTTGGCTCTAATAACAGATAATCTGGTAATCAGATCTGGTGATGTGGTTAGTACATCAGTGGAAGGTAGGCAGTCCAACATTCTCTAGACATTCAAGGTTTGCAAGATTTTCCTAAAGACAAAGTTGGGGAATACAAGCAAGAGAAAGGTCAGATGAAGACCTCTTTCCCTTCCCTAGGCAATTCCTTCTCAGTTGTTTTATTGTAAAACTTTACTTACTCCAACCTTTCAGATGTCTGAGGTCTAACTATCATGATAATATATAGATTCAGAGTGTGGCCATGTTTTTTTAGCCTATGTTAACATGATTCCCATGCAATATTATTCAGGTTCTAAGACTTTTCATCACTCTTCTACTCTTTTATACTGCCTATGATTGACTGATTGCTTTCACTTGGTTAAATTACCAGGCCATAATAATTTTCTTTAAATGGGGATGAGGTGACTTATTTGAGTTAATCATTCAATCCCAGGCTAGTAAGAGGATCACAGATTTATTGAAGAGAGGGGACTGTAGGGAACATTTAGTTCAATTGCCACATGACAAAATTGAAGCCCAAAGAGAGCAAATGTCTTTTCCAAGGTCATAAAGGTAATAAGCCTCAGAGGTAGGATTTGAAATTACTCTGCAAGTGTTCTTTCCACCATGCCACAATATTCACATCTAGACCCTAAGACTCTGAGTATTTTCTTTCCTGTGGCAAGACTTCTGAGGTCAAAATTGTGCCAACCAGATATTTCTATCTGCTATGGCTTAATTACCAAAACTCCCCAAATACTGATATCAGTCCATGAAGACTGAACACTGGGGTTCAGGGAAAGCTCTCCACTATAGTACTATAGTGGCTCTGAAGATTAATAGATTGATGCTTTTCTGCCATCATATATTTTAAACACAAAATTGTCTCTGAGGACCCACACATGGAAACACTTCCTCCATATCCATTCTCCTCTCACAAATATTTATCTTCATTCATTCAATAATTGTTTCACCTGTCCTCACAAACACACCTAGAGACCAGATCTCATACCCCATGCTTATCATGATCTTTAGCATCTAACAAATCTTTATTGCCTAATAGTCTGATTAATAGTTGCTAACAGCTAGCCAAATGTATCATTCCAATATAGCTTTCTGCCTTCCCCTGGAACTCTTTGTAGATGGGAATCACATTAGTAAATTTAAGCTATCCTTGTAGATCTGAGTTCTCACAGATTATATTGCCAGAAGTTCCACAATATCCTTGAATTTATTGAAATGTTTTGGTTTGGTGCCATTAGTCTTTATGACTTAGCTTTGTATATGTGTCCAAATTATGGGTTGCCAATTATGGCATGAATAGGCTGATAAATATGTGTAAGAAAAGAAAGGCATAAAAGACTGATTAGAGAAATGTATGATTAGAAAGTAAAAGTCTTATTATAGCATATGGGCTCCAAAGATATTCATGTATACTGTCAAGAGAGCTTGAGGTTAAACCCCAGCTCAAGAGGCAGATCCTGTGAAACATTCATGGGAGCATGTGGATGAGAATTTTCAAAAATAATGCTACTACCTGTAAGTCACAACCTTCATAGATCTGCTTTTCCTTAGCTGTAAAATGAGGGGATTTGACTAGTTGAGCTCTGAGGACCATTCTAGCTGAAATATAATGAAATGAGATGAGTTTTAGAACATTCTGTATCTTTAGTACTATTTCGTCTATGGCAACATCTCCATCCTGCCATTTTGGTTTTTTAAAAATGTGAGGTATAGAATTATATTATTCTACTATGGAGACAATTAGTTTGATTAATGAATGGTGCAATACTGGGGGAAAGGGGTTGGATAAGGATAGGGAAACTGAGTTTGAGTGAGGTGGGGCAGGAAGGGTTAAAGGAGATTCAAGATAGGAGAAGGCTGGAGGAACTTGTGGTAGGATTCTTCACTCACATTTGTATTTTTGTGTTTCATTGGACTTCTGTGTATTATTTCAAAATTTCTACTTAGTTCTGTTGTATTCATTACAAATGCTTAGAAATTCTCTATTTTGCCAAAAGTCCATTGCTAGATAGGTTATGCTTGGATCCTTATAAGCTCTTTGCTTTTTTAACCTTGTATTATCTTGATTGTGGCTTTTCAATTCTTTCTTTCTGGCTGCTTGCCATAATTTTTCTTTGAAACAGGAATTCTAATTTTGACTATACCATTCCTGGTAGTTTTCATTTTGTGATTTCTTTCAGGTAACAGGTGGATTCTTTCAATTAATGACTATTCTGCCTTTTGGTTCTAAGGGCAATTCCATATCATGACTTCTTGAAATATTATGTCTGGGCTTTTTTTTTTAATATACAAAACCCTTACCTTCCATCTTGGAATCAATATTGGTTCCAAGGCAGAAGAGTGGAAAGGGCTAGGCAATGGGGGTTAAGTGCCTTGCCCAGGGTCACACAGCTGGGAAGTGTCTGAGACCAGATTTGAACCTAGGACCTCCTGTTTTTAGGCCTGGCTCTCAATCCACTGAGCAATCCAGCTGTTCTCACTTTTTTTTTTTAACATTTAACTTTAAGCTATCCTAATGATTTTTAAATGATCCTTTCTTGATATGTTTTCCAGGTCAGTTTTTTTTTCTTCTGAGATACTTCACATTTTCTTTTGTTTCTTTTTTCTAGTTTTTTCCTCTAAAAATTATTTACTGATATTTCATAGTTAGTAGCTTCCATTTGACCAATTCTAATTTTCAAGGAGTTATTTTTTCTCCAGAAGGGTTTTGTATCTCTTATTCCAAGCTGTTAATCTCTTTTCACATATTTATTATCTAGCTTTGCCTCTTTTCCTATTCTCTACTGCTCTCATTTGATTTTTAAAATAATTTTATAAGTTCTTTAATTTTTGTTTTAATTCTTTTAGGAATTCTTGGATTTGGGTTCCAGCTTCACTTATCTTTGAGGTTTTGCTTGTAGACTTTCTCAATTCATTCCCTTATTTCTTAAACTTCACTGATAACATAACTCTTTATGGTTGGGTTCTTTCTTTTTTTGATTTTAGTCATTCTTCCAGTCTTCTTGACTTTAACTCTGTTAGTGTTAGGCTCTGTACACCCTTTTTGGGAGGCTTCTAGACTTGAGTTTTTGGGTTTTTTTTGTGTGTGTCCTTTTTTGTGTACTGTTTTAAATACTCAGGATGAAGGCCTTCAGATTCTCAGTACTTTCACAGTGGTATATTTATGTATGAAGCCTATTCACTGCCATTCTGGTGTGAGCTCTATAATTTCATGACCCAGGCTTTGGTATATCAGCTTGTTCTCTAAATTTTATTAGATGGCTGTTGGACTTAGTCACTATTATCTCATTGGGAGGCTCTATATATTCAGAGAAACTGAACTGTGGTCTCCCATTTGGTCTGGGATTCCTGCCTTGGTTATTCCACTGCAGGCTTCCATGTTGGACTTAAAGACTAGAACTGTGTTATTGCTCGGGTCCTGGCATCAGCTACTGTTCATCTCTAGCACTTGTTCCTACAGCTAGGGTACAAGCTTTCAAGCCACTCTTTTCTGCTTTGGATCTATAACCTGGAATTGCAAAGTGGGCAATGGAACTGTCACATGATACCTTATTCGGCATTCACAGTTTTTTTCAGGGATTTTCTGGGATTTCTTTCTGCCCTAGTAACTACTGTCCATGTGCCATCTTAGCACTTTTCCAATCTGCAGGCACTGGAATGTTCCCTGCCACCACATGCATTCCAGACCAGACCCTGTCCCTACCTTCCACAGACCTCTCTCTTTGTCTCCTTGCCCTATTTTGGACTGGATAAATGACTCACTTGCTCTTTCTTGGTTTCCTAATATTTTCTAATCTTTTTTGGGGTGGTTTATTGGGCAAGGTAGGCTAAAATGCTTCTTCTCACTGTCATCTTGATTCTGCCACCTCCTTACATAGGAAGGAACTGAGGCCCAGAGAGGGGAAGTAAGTAGCCCAAGGTCACAAAAGTAATAGTCGTGCTGCCCAGACCAGAGATTCCCTCCTTAAGGTCTTAACTCTTATCACTGAATAATTTCTGCTATGGTAATCCCACTGCCTTAGTGACTCCTTCACCTGGTCTGTTTCAGGCAGGCACAATTTTAAAATGCTCTTAAGAGCAATGGCATATTAAACGAACTTTATGAAGAAATATAAAAGGATATAGCCAACCTGACCCTTTGTGGAAGTGGGAGTTCCACAGGTTTTGCATATGTACATTGTACATACTTTTGGACTTTTTTCCAGTATTTTTGTTGTACCCATTTCTTCTTTTTTGTCTTAAAAATGCTATTTATTATAGAGACTGGATCTCTGGGAGGAAGGAAAGGGATATCGAAGAAAACCATGATGATGTAAAAAACAAGAAATCAATCATTTTTTTCCTTTACTTTTTTCTTTTTTCCTTTCTTTTTCTAAAAGAAAGGTCTTGTAAATGCAAGGTTCTAATACATGAGTTTCTTTAGTTGAAAGACCAACAGGGAAGCAGTGAGCCCCACTGTTTCTCTAATAATTTTATGTGAATATATTCTTGAATTGATCAATATCAGTGATCTTGAATATCTCCGCTTTCCCATGTCATGTGCTTTCCCTGACAGGTTCCTGTGTATATTCACTCTTCACCATGGTGGAAGAATATGATATACATTTATATATCCGACTGGTATATATTCTACTGACAATGCCACTTGTTGCATTAAATAAGGGAAAAGCTTCTTAACAAATTACCAAAAAATATAATAGGATGCCTGAGGAGGGCGTAGATTCCCTTTCAGTGGAGATCTTCAGATAAGCCTTCATGAGTCTTTAAAAGATATGTTGTAGAGTTTCTTGTACATATTAGGCGCGTAATAAATGATAATTGTATTCCTATTCAAGTTGGACTAGATGTCCTCTTAGGTCTTTTCCAACTCAGATTCTGTGATCCTGTGGGCAAGAAGTGAGGAAAGGAGTAAGAGGGGAATATGGAGAGAATATATTTTATGGTGTGATCATACTTTGATATATGTTAAACTCCATTTTATCATTTGGTGTCCATTTAGTAAGTCTGACTTGCGATGAAATTTTAATCAGCTATCATCCTTTTCTCCATTGCTTGGCATAAGGCTATCATTGTCAAGATGGTTAGCAGTTAGAAATTGGATGATCTTTCACCTATGGAGTGTTCTATCCTTGTGGAGAGTCTCTGGTAATGCTCTGCTCATGTGGTTTGGGGTAATACCATAGAAAAACTCTATTAAAACCTCACTCAAATCCAAATCCTCAGATTGCTTGCCTCCTATTTTTGGCTGATGTCCAGAAATCACCTCCTTCAACCCTCAAGGATCACCTAACTCCCTGTATGGGAGCACTACCTATCTTCTTTTCCCTATCCCCATTTAAGTTTCATTTTTGCTATGCCATTTGCCTCTATACTACTGTGACCTACTCCATTGATTGTTGGTGCTGCTACAAGTCAATGTGTCACAATAAAGCTTCCTTATGATGACTCTTGGAGTAGTTCTTTACTACCAGCATCCAACTGAACCAGCAGGACAGGTAATAAGCCATGCCTGGGCCACAAGTTGATGAACTACTGACCAAAGCTCTGACTAAGGCTCTTGGAAGCTGCATCTCTATATATGGAGTGGGACTGGAAACTTCACTGACTCTCCCTGCCACCTCCCTCTCTGGAGAACTCATGGGTCAGATCTCTGAATCATGTGTTTCAGTGGTAAGTCCTCACCCATATCTTTTCAGAACACAAGTTCCTCAGACTTGGGAGTACTTTGCCAGGTTGTTGCCCCCAAGTCCTGATGAGTACAATGCTACGATTCAGGACTCAAATGCCAATACTCAAGCTTCAGTGAGAGGGTTTCTTCTATCCTTGTGGATATACAAGTGCTAATCAAAGCTGGGCCTATGGCCCCTTGGTTGCCTTCTTGGATTGGATTTCCTGCACTCACTAAAGAAAGCATGGGCCAGAGCCTGAACTGCTTACCTCAGCAACAGATAATTCCCCTTTTATTTTATCTCTTAGATCCATAAACCACTGACCAGGGTTAGGATGGGGCTTAGGTCTGCTATGCCCCAGTGGTAGGGAACTACTCCTCTACTGTATTCAAAGAAAGGACCAAGGGGAAGTGAAGGGAAAATGGAAAGGGAAAGACAATAAAATGAAAGGAGTGAGGAAGGGAAGAGGTAAGGGACTACAATGAGGTGCTGATAGTTGGGGTGGAATTGTGATTGATGCCACTGAGGGTACCCAATGGAAAGAAGTTAACAGAGGGGGCAGGGAAGAGGAAAGGTAGTGAAGGGGAGAGAGCTGAGATAGTTATAAGGTTCAGGGAAGCGTTATGGGGGAGAATTAAAGGAAATTTGAATATAAAACTAGTCAGAGACTGAGGGAAGGATAAAAGGGGAAGATAATTGGGGGAACAGTAAGTGGGTCAAATAAGTGTGGACAGTAAGAAGTTGGCAGAGGAGAAAGGATAGGGAGCAATAAGAGAGAAGAGGGAGTGATGAGGCAAGGGAGTAGGTACAATAAAGGAACAGTAAGAGGGACAGTGTGTGGAATGGCTGAGGATAATGAGGCCAGATCAAAGAATAGTGGTGGTAGGAATTATAGTGCCATGAGTGAGGAGGGAGAATGGGGAGAAAAGTGATGAGAAGGCAACTGGGTGGTTCAGTGGATTGAGAGCCAGGCCCAGAGATGGGAGGTCTTAGGTTCAAATCTGGCCTCAGGTACTTTCTAGCTGTGTGATCCTGGGCAAGTCACTTAATCCTTACCACTCTTCTGCCTTGTAACCAATACATAGTATTAATTCTAAGGTGGAAGGTAAGGTAAAAAAAAAAGACAATGAGTGGAGACAATGAAGTGATACAATCAGCACAGGGATGGGGAAAGGAAGGGACTAAAGGGTAAAGTTAAGAGCACATTAAACATTTAAATATCTATTTAAAGCATATTTGAAATACCATGTTAAAGCATATTTGGTTGAGCATATTTTTTCCAGCTTAAGGAAAGAATGTCCCTTAAATTCTCCCTCTGTATTTCATCTGCTCGGATGGGCCAAGTCTCTTGTCAAAGTTCCTAGAGATGGGGAATATAATGTAATGGGGAGTCATTTGGTGCTTTAGAGATAGGAGAGGGGTATGGATATCTTCTACCACATGTTGGAGAAGGCCATTAGTGCTCTGGAAAAGCTTAGAAGGTTTAAAGGGGATTGGTTGGGAGGTTGAGTGTCTGTGGCCTAGAAAGGCATTGATAGATTCTTTCACTTGCTTGCATCTTCCAACAATGGAAATTTGCTCCTTCCCCAACTTCTCTTTTTTCCCTCCCCGAGAGCTGAAAGTTCCTTTTATAGAACCCCCAACCCTTATTCATCTCAAGGGCACTATATTAGATTAATTCTTCCCACTCAGTTTCTACTTTCCCTAAACACCAATCATCTTCCTCAGCATGTACTTCTTTTATAATAAGATCCCAATATCCCCACCTCATATATACAAGGCCCTCGTTATCCAAAGGCATCAACTACTTTTAACCCCGGTTCTCCAACTCTAAGGTATCAATGTATTCCCTCCCACAGATAGCTTACTTCCTTAAATGTATCAGTGGATTCATCTTTCCCTTTGCAGGGCTGTAATAGAGATGCCCATCAATGAACTTGCCTTATTCAAAACACAGACCCTGTGCCCAAGAGGTTTTAACTCCACTCCTTACGTGGTTCTTCCCCTTCAGGCTTCAGTAGACCACTTCTTCTTTCTCTATGGCTTCTTCCTAGTCACTTAAATGCACCAAGTTCTATCCTGAAGCAATTATATATGCACATATTTGAGGACAGAGAAATCATAGATTTGCCTGAGAGCTGAAAGGATAATAGATAATTCTGGCCAATCTCTTCATTTTTTAGATTTATAAGAAACTGAGGTCCAAAGAAGTATGGTGACTTGTCCAAGGCCATATAGGTAATCATTAGTAGGGTCTGAATTCAAACTCTAATCCAGTGCTTTCCCCACTATATTATAATATCTAGGCACAGAATTATCATAAATGATTAGAGATCTAGCCTAGGGCTCATATATTAATAATGAATATTATAGTGGGGTCAATAAAGAGTATATCAGTCCCCAAATATATATGGAGCTCTCTCTGTCATGCCCATCATACTGAGGAAAAGGGAATTCTTAAAGTTATCATTATAGGTTTATATATAAATACATATATATATATATACACATATATATCATATAAGTGGTGGGGGAAGGGATGTCTGATTATAAGAAGTGAATGCTGTTGGCAGAACCAGGCATGTGAGCAAGTGACTTAACAGACCTTGTTCTTCATGTACTAAGACATATACTAAACATGTGTCTGGCTAAGAATTTCTTTAACATAGATCCTAATGTGAAGAACAGTCTAAGCTTTACAATTATCTTGGGCATATTAGTGGTGGAGATGTGGTTAGCAGCAGGATCACCAACCCCAGCTTCAGAGACAAAGTGAGATTAAGGCTTCCCTCTTAATGACCTACCTCAATCTGGAGTTCTTGACTGAAAAAACTCCCCAAGAACACACCCATAGCTCCTTCCTTCTGGCTTCCGAGAGATCAGCAGTCAATAGGGAATAGAGATTCTGAAGCACATTAAGTTTTATACACTCATGTTGTTCCAAAATATGGTATGCAAATGAAAACCCAGAAGGGGCAAACTGGCTCTATTGAATATGGAGGGCTCCATTTACTGAGAAACTATGAAGTATCTTAGGGACAGAGATCTGAAGGGCATCAGGTCAGGATGCTCTCCTTTCCAGGTTTATTAGTGTTGCTTCAGCACCAGTAGAGTTCATTGGTTGTGCACATTACAGATTTAGTCTGTTCCCATAAGGGGATATTTGTGTTAATCTTATTTTCATTAAAAATATATACATACACATAACACCCCAAAAGCAAAATCATTACAGCAAAGAAGGGAAAAACTTTAGACATTTATAAAATGGTAATATTCTTTCATTTGCCAACCATCTGAACTTTAGACTTTGTATTTAGAATGTACCCTCTATAAATAGGGCCAAATGATTCAGAGATTGGATGCCATCTTACCCATTGGGAGGAATAGCCCTAGGAAAATAGGAATCAAATTTTACTTTTGAAAAAAGTGAATGGCTATAAATATTTTAATTCAATATACTTTTGTCAACTCAACTCTATGTTTATGAACACATGTAATTCTCAGTGCCATACTTCCCTTAGGGCAGCATTGATGAACCTTTTAGAGACTGTGTGCCCAAACTGCACCTTCAAGTTGCTTGTGAGCCCCCACATTTCCCCAGAGTGGAGGGAGGAAGTACTCGCATTGGTCTGCTGCCCAGAGGGGTGGGGCATGCAAAAAAAATGTCCTCAGACACAGTGGAGAGGGGGAATGGAAGAGCCACCTCCATGCTGCTGGAAACCTGTGCCAGGTCTTTGCCAACATAGCCATAGGGCAAATCCTGAGCATAAGCAAAACTGATGTTCAGGCACTATGGGAAGCCCCTAGTGGTGTCTCACTAGAAAAAAAGAACTGATGAGGAACTTCTAAGTGGGGAATTTGGTACTACAGGTATCTCTGGTAATTTTATTACAGAACTATTTCCTTCCCTTTCACGAAGCCAATATTACTGAGGGGTGACCAATGAAGTTGGCAGAACCAGGGACAGAGAACTCTCTCCCACCTTGGGGATTTGCAATTTGCCCAGAATAGAATTTACCCCAAGTGTTATGTACACAGTTAATCAGTCTGAACCAGTCTTTCATACCAAATAAATCAACAGCCTGCCTACCTCCTATATCCCTGTTCTCATAGGTTGGCCTTATTTCTTGCATGTAAGGTCCTGGAAGATTGACGATCTTTTATCGAATTCGTTGCGTTATCTATAGTTTTCCTTTTAAGCACTCCAAATTCTTAGATTATTTCCATGAAGTATAGCATTATCACCCTCACCTATTAAAGAAGAAAATGAAGCCCAGGTCATAGAATGTATGAATTAGATCAGGACTAAGAGTTTCACTCTAGACTACTCCTTGATCCCTTAGTTTGTTGTTGAAGAATAGGATCAGAAAGAAATTGTCGAAGGTTTTCTGTATGTTTCCATAAGAGAATGAAGTTGGATGAGTTGATGATTACAAAAATCCCTCCCCAACCCCAAACAAAAATCTAAATTACTAACAAGCTTTTTCTTATTACTTAAAGCCTGGATGGGATCTCATACAGGAAAAACAGGAGCTGTGCATCTTGATAGGTGTAGAATTTCTTAGGATATGCTCTCAAATGACTGTAAATCCTCTGAAGAGTTCAGAAAACCTTTGGCATGATAGTTTTTGAGAGATGGATTAAGGAATGATCTGATTTACAATTAATGGGTTGACAGGGAGGCAGAAAATGGGTTTTGAATATCCTGGGCATTATAGAAGACATACATATTTGATTGCATGAGTGACAAGACACTTCTGATTGGACTTGATCCCCCTGGCTAGAAGGAAATTAAGGGGCACAGATACAATGTGCAAAGCAATCAGTTTCCTGAAGCACAGTGATTTGGAGCAAATCTAAAGGGAGATAGAAAAAGCAGCTGTGCTGTGAAAAGTAGTTTAGTCATTCAATCTTGTCCAATTCTTCATGACCCTAGGGGCCACAGCATGCCAAGCCCTACTAGCTTCCACTCTCTCTCAAAGTCTATCCAAATTTATGTTTGTTGTTTCCATGATACTTTCTATTCCATCTCATCCTCTGCCCTTCTCCTTTTGCCTTCAAACTTTCCCTACATTGGGATCTTTTCCAATGAGTCCTCTCTTATGTGACCAAAATATTTAAGCTTCAGCTTCAGTATTTGACCTTCCAGTAAAGACTCTGAATTAAGTATTGACTGATTTGAACTCCTTGTAGTTCCAAGGGATTCCAAGTCTTCTCCAGCATCACAATTTGAGTGTCAATTCTGTGATGCCCAGCTTTCTTTATAGTTCAACTCCTGCAACTATAAATCACTACTAGAAAGACCATAGCTCTGACTACACAGACTTTTGTCAATAGATGTCTAAATGGTTCATTTGCTTCTGGATAAAAAAAAATCCCTGCATATGAAGTTTAGTAAAGCCTTTCTTGATGGCATTTGCTAATTCTTGGTTGAAAAGTAGGGCTTAAAGTTTGTCTTTTCTAGGAAAGGCTATGTCCAAAGTCCTTGTAACAAACTGTAATCTACTTCAATTATGAATTTATTCAATTTAAATTGGCAGTTAAGTGAAAACTTGCTGATGTTTGAAAGGAGATTGGGTCCAGGTTAAACATGTAATTGTCGTCTGTACTTGGATTATTATTAAAGAAACAGAAAGGAGATTCTACTAAAAGGTTTATAGAGTCTCTAAGAGGCGAAACAAAACCAAGCCTAATTTTCATTTCCATTTACTATCAAAAAGGGTACATAGGAAACTGAGGAATTCAAGTCAATGACTCTCTTGTGAGATTAGAGAAGAAGACAAGGATGAATTCTGCTTTCCATTTAAAGCTGGTCAATAGGTATAGTTCTGTGAGGAAGAAGATTCCTTCATCCTCATTTTTCCCAAATAAAAATTATTTTTGTTTAGGGTTTTTACCAAGGTCAGAAGTGGAATAGCAGCACTAAAAAAATTGGATAATATGAAAGGTGTCTGACATAAGGAAAATGTACAAGTGGACAAAAGGATATATTTTGGGAGGAAGTTTTATCTCTGGATATCACTCTTTAGTATAAACATTTAAAATTTAACTACTTTCAGCTACCTAAAAGCTCCACTATCTTGCTTACCCTCCTAAAGAAGCTTAGTGTAAGACAATACGTTATCTTTCCAGGCTTAATACTGAAGTTTTAGGTTGATAGATGCCATAGGTTTTCACTTTTAAATAATAAAGTTTTTCTTAACTAAATAGGAGACACAAATTCATTCTTGACTTGGTTTTTGGAGAGGAGAAAGCAAAGAATATTAGTATGATCTAGGAGAAAGAGAAGTACAGGTGTGAAATAAAGGATATTACTTTTGGGTCACGTGAAAAACAAAATGGCAGACTAGATATTTTCTCTGAACCCAATGACCTCTCAAACCTTCCACAAATATAAATTGTATGCCAAAGATAAAGCAACTCCAGCTGTTTCTATGGTCTTAGACACCAAGAATCCAAAATAAGGTGTAACCCATTCGCCTAACTCAGGAACTGACACTGATTCTGATCCCATTCAGTGTTCTTTCCTCTATATTATGCAGCAAGGTTGCACTAGCAGATTCAAGGACATAAACTGACATAAAAACCTATTCTTACACCCCAGTCCCTCCATCTTTCCAGGGTCATAGAGACTCTTGGCCCCAGGATGCAGAAGGTTTTCTTTCTTTCTTTCTTTCTTTCTTTTTTTTTTTTGACCAATCAGATTGGTCATAGTCCTTCAGGAGCAAAAGCTTGCCAGAAGCTGCAATCCAGAAATACCAATGCTACAAAGCTCTGAAGTGATGATAGTTATTAAACTGTTGATCCTGGGGAGTACAGGTTCTGCATTTCTAGTATTGGGCCAAAGAACTAAGGAACAGAGGAAGTGGGACAGGTCATCAAGACAGGAAGGACACTGTGTAAGGAGCTGAGCAGTACTCTATCAAGCTTCAGGGAAGAGCAAAGCATCTAGCTGGAGGCTGTTGAATTATGAACTACCCAGTGTGGAAGGAGCCCATGACACTTTGATCCAACCCCCAAAGAAATCACAACCAGAGAGAAGAGAGTCAGAAGTGAACAATAAGTAAAATAAGGGGTAGGGGAGACTCAAAGTACTAAAAATTATTCCAGAAAAATAAATCTCAAAGACCTTAAACATAGATAAATCAGTAGCAAAAACTAATAGAAGAAAATATGCTCCCCCCCAGTTTTAGTAAGCTAATTCAGGCATTTATGAATATTGCAAAATGAAGGAAAATGATCCAATACTTGATGAGATAGAGGACCCTGTGGAATTTGAGAATATGGAATTATATACTGCTTCTGAGTAGTTTAAAAAAGAAATAAGGTATTCTGATAGCAGAATTTATGTCCTGCACAGCCAAAAACAATGAGCAGAATAGAAACACATGAATCTATAAGAGCCAAGATTCACCAAACAAACAAAAGAGAGTAATTCCCTTAGACTGGGAATGCAAATACACCAATTTCACTCAAGTGAAAGTCAGTCTAAAGAGAAACAAATATAACAATAAAATATGCTCACTATGTAAGCAAAACATATTGATCTTGGATATAGAATGTAAAGATCATAGGTCTCCCAGAGGAATATGACAGGACAAAAAAAATTGAATACCATAATGAAAAAAATAATAGAAGAGAATTGTTCAGAACTTCTGAATATAAACAATGGAATTCCAATTGAAAGAATTTGCAGACTGCTTCTAGGCTGAAAATTGTAAGATAAATAGTGTTTAAATTTAACATTTTGATTCAGAAGCAAGTATTTCAAGCCATCTGGGGAAAGACCTTAAATACAAAGACTAAGAGATTATTCTATACACTAGAAAAAGGAGAAAGAAATGGAATGTGTTACAAAGAGCACTTGAGCTCAGTATGCTGACCAGGGTGAACTATCCAGAAAATCTTACCTTAATCATATAGGACAAAAGATGGACATTCAATAATAGCTAAGAGTTCAAAACATTTCTAGAAAGAAAACTAGCACTGAAGAGATTATTTGTTTTTAAACACCAAAAAATGCAAGAAGAATGAATAAATATGTATATCATCAGCAACAGAGTGACAACAGAAAGACCATTAAGAGATTTTTTTATTGTACACAAAGAGTCAGGGGTGAAGAAGAAAATTTGGGAGAGGCACCAATGAAAGAAGTCAAGAGAGGGCATTATGGACAGAAGCTGATGTCACACAGCTTACAGGTGATTGTTTCTTTTATGAGACTACATCACAATATAGGCAGGTACAGGAAAAGGAGGGAAGAGAAGATCAGGGATATACTGTGTAGTGAGTGATGCGTTGGGGTCAAATCAAGATCTAGCAGTGAGGCAAAGGAGACCACAGACAGAGAAGAGTCTATAGGGGGGTTGGCAAGGAGGAGGTGGGGGTAAAGATTAAAAAGTGGAAGAAAGGACAGAGACCTTATATGGAAGTGGGAAGGGATTTCCTCTGATGAATACTCTTATGGGTAAAGGGAGATGAGGGCTCTACACTGGATGAAGCCTAGGGATTTTGGTGCTTGAAAAATCTACTTGTTCTGGGGAAGAGGGATGGAGTTAGAATTGTTGGGGGCAACTGGCCATCTGGAAGAGTATGAAGGCATGGATCCAGGGAGATTTCCAGGCAGATGTAAATAAAAGAAGGTCAACAAAAGAAGGCAAGGATCCATAGCCTTACCAGAGAACAGTGTCCTCTCTGACACCTGCAAAACTGATGTTCTGTGAATGAAATAAAATATAAAAGGGGAATATATTAGTTTTACAAGGCAGCAGCAGAAAGCACTTAGAGGGCAAAGCCTAGAATGAATACCTTAGAAGCTTTGACTGTATGAAGAATAGAGATCAGATGAGGGAAATATAAACCTAATTCTTATGATTTTGAAAGTAAATGGATTAAATAATCCAGTAAAATGAAGAAGAGTGGCAGCTTGGTTAGGAAAATAACATCCTATTATCTGTTGATTACACAAAATAAAACTGAGTGGAGGGACAAAAATTTACTCTGCATCAAATGAATCTCCCAAAATAGAAGTTGTGTTCCAGACAAAACAAAAACAAATATTCAAGAAATTAAAAGAAAAGAGAAACAAGAAAACAATATTATGCTGAAAGGAACCAAACAAGAAATCAATATCAGCAATGAACTTACATACTCCAAATACCTTAGTATCCAAATTCATAAAAGAAATGCTATTTGAACTTCAAGGAGGCATAGACAGTAAGGCAATAGTGACAGGAAAATTATCCTATAAATTTTGGATAAGCCAAACAAAAAGATAAACAAAAGGGAAAATAGAGAACTGAACAACTTTCTATAGACACTAGAGTTAAAAGACTTATGGTGTTTTCTAAATGGGACAACAAAAAACCATACATATTTCTCTGTACCATGTTGAACTTTTATAAAAAAAATTAAGTGAGAGCACAGAGATACTTTAAACAAATGAAAAAAAGGCAGAAATAATCAATATATACTTTACAGATGATAATGCAATAAGATAAATTGGTTTAAGGACCATAAACAAAATATAGAGAATGAAATCTTAAATGCTCTGTGGTCTAGAGTAATTTAGGTGGTACAATGAATTTCTCTTAAGGACAGTTGCCAAATCTAGTAGTCTCCTAAGAAGGCTCAAATTTGGCTCTTATTACCTTGGCACCAAGTTTTGTGGCTACACTAGTTTGGACATTTAATCCATTTACTTTCAAAATCATAAGAAATATGATTTTTGGGTTATTCTCTAACCTGTTGTTTTCATGAAGTCCTACTGTTCCACAGACGCTTGCAGAACACTTTGGTAAATAGAAAACTTTTGTTTCCTCAAAGTAAAGTTTCTGTTTTGTTCTGGTTTTACCATGGAAATAGCTTAACTTTAAGAGAAATACAGGCCTACTTTTGGGCCATTTTAAGTAATCATTTTAAAAATCATAATATGTAAATATTGTACCAGCTTCCATCATTTTTCTTCTGGTCCTTCCCATATCCCTTGTACTCATTAGGGAATGGAGGGGAATAAACATTTTTTAAGTATCTACTATGTGTCAGACACTTAATAGTTGCTAAATTTTAAAATTCCCATAGCTGTCACAGATCTCTCTGGTGATCTATCCTTAGAATGACCATTTATTCAAAGAAAGTTGGGGCTAAGCCTCATGGAACTATATATATATATATATATATATATATATATATATATATATATATATATATATATATTATATATATATGTTTTTGCTCTCCCAAAAAAGATGTTTCTTATCACAAAAGAGAAGTTTAATGTGAAATCAAGTCACTGTTCTCTGGGCCATACAAGGATGTTTCTTTTGCTAATCAAGTATACAAAGTCAGTTTTTAAGTGTGTTTTAGAGTATCAGTGAAGTCAGTGATGGTAGGAAAAAGAAGACTAAACTACTTTGAGTAAAGGTTGTCCTAGATAAGCTCTAAGCTACCTTCCAACTGTGTGATTCTATGCTATCCTCTCCCTAAGAGCCCACATGCCTTCCAGTTACTGGGTTATGAATTGTGGCTTGATAGCCACAAAAAGTTGGGCCTGTTTTTTGAACATGCTGTTTCCTATGTAGGAAATAGTTACATCATTCTCTAGATTCAATGTATCTTCTGATAATCCGGGAAATGTTGGCCAATAGCCCTCCAAAAAGTTGTAGATACTACTATTTATTTTCCTGTAACACAGAATCCTGTCAAAGAACTATAGAACAATTTATTCACTCCTTTCTTTTTGCTCATAAGGTACCAGTCCCATTGTTAGCAGAGGCATGCATAGTGTCATAGGGATTTAATTTTCACTTAATTCCAACTTGGTAAGTAGAAAATGATTATAGTGGGACAAAGAGGATGGAGAGTCTTTAATATAAAGGGAGGTGAGAATAGAAAATTTCTTTTAGATTAACAAATGACCTGGGTAAATTCTTAAAGATCTATCAGAAATGCTCAGTTTTTGCCTAAAGCATATAGTGAGTAGAACCATCACAATCATTCCTTCCTGGTCCAGTGAATATAACAATTCTACAAGAATTAGCCTGGAGTTGCATTTCTGTCAGAGATGTTGCTGAATTTCAAGTGGAGAACCAAAGAATTGTGTTGACCTGGTAACTTTCTTGTTCACTGATCGTGGAAGTTTGGGGAAGATTAAAAGGGGAGGGCACTAGTGCACCTTTTAGAATGCTAAACATTTATATTTAAAACTTGAATATGTTGGTCCAGAGAAATCTTTCCCTGCTAACATCTAACACTGTTCAAAGGATTGTGCAGAAGTTAATAGATTTAATAAGACTGTAGGCTTTAAGAGTACAGTTCACACTATCAAGGGGACTGTTAGTTTAGGAAAAATCTGAGTCTTTACTTTAAATTCATTTTTCCTGGAGATGAAAAAAATGTGGACAACTCAACAATTTGTATCCATGCTGTGGATGTACTAATAGCATTCATACAAGTTTTAAAAAAACCTAAACATGGCCTTATGAAATAACTGACATTTCTACATTCTGAAGTTCATCTCTTGATGAACAAGAGAAAACGGAGTATTCTCTGAAGACCTGTCATTTTTGATGCTGCTGATAGATTTCTTTTGGTTAGCTGAACATAGACTTTTGATTAATCCACTAAGAATTGTGGTAAGTACAGTTGATACCTTCATACACCAACATGCACAAACATACGATATTTACTTCTTTAGATGTATGGTACTCTCCAAGAAAATGACACTAAGTGCTAATAATAGAAGGGCTAAGAAGTATAAGTTTCCCAGAGGAAATGAACACCACAGGAATTTTTATGAAGTATTCTGCAGGTTACCTTGGATTCAGCACTGGCCAAGATTACCTTTATTACCCTATACCTCAGTCAGTAGTCTGAGACCAAACAAATTGAGTGGCTAAGAGTGAGACAGGGAGAGAAGACAATTTAGTAAAACACTTACCTAGAGGAACAGAGATACATTTTAGGTCATTTAACTAACAAAAGCCACAAGATGAAAACAGTGCTTTTTAACCAAACTTAGAGCAGTTGAGGTCTACAGGAAAGGCTGCATGACACGTGAGGTTCAAAGAAAGTAATACCCAAGACTGCTTGTAGGATTTAGATGTTAATGTGCCTGGTTTTACTCCAACTATGAGGATGCAGAAGTATGACCTACAGATCATAGTTGGCTCAGTTACTGGTCACCAAAGTAATGCTGAGGCTTAAGAACAGAAACATTCCTTTTTTGGAAACTAAATTATAATACACATAATTAAAAGCATTAAAAAAATCTGCTACTATAAAATATAAGTTTTTTTTAATGAGGCTGGAGGTTTTATTGAAAAGAATGAGTTGGTGAAAACTCTAAAGAATAGCAGCAAGACTGCTGACCACCAAGCACTGGCAGCAGCTTCCTGGCAGCAGGAGGAACATGAGTCATTTGCATTTGGAGTGGCATTGTCCTTGAATCTCTTGCCTTTGGGATTTACACCAGGTAGGAGCACTAAGTCAAGTTCCTTCTTGACTATGAGTCACCTGGGCAATTATCACTCAACTTCTTATCTGGGAGACTCCTTTTCTTCTACCTTCTACCCCCTTTGAGATGTAGTGAGCTGAGTGGTCCCCAGTTTGTGTAGACCTGATGGAATCTCGATGCAAGTGACTTACCCTTTTTTACTACTACTACTTGAGAAATCTTCAGATCTTGTGTTCCCTATGGAAAAGATGGTGAAGAGCAAGAAAATATTTCCTGCTTCTGAAGTTTTGGGTGGAGAGGAACCACCTGGAAACCTCAAGTTGCATATCTTTTTTTTCCCCCAGTGTTTCCTTTCCCACCACCAACAAAAAAATTCCTAAATGAGAGTCTCAAATCTTAATCTTGCCCTTACCTTCTTTCCCCCAAATCCTCCCTCAAATATACTTAATGTTAATAAGCAGTGCAGTTACTTTGCTCTCCAGCTTGGGAGTTGTTCCAATTAATTTTTAGGTTATAAGTACATTCATACTTAAGACTGTTTTTCTTTGTTTTTAAAGGTATGTCCCTTGTAGTAAACTGAAATATTAATAAAAAAGTAATTCATAAATCATTCCAGTACAGTAGTCCATCATCTGTAGGTTAGAAAGCAGAGGGGCTTTCAGTCAGCAAACGGCAGCACTTGACAGTTCCAGTAAGAATGATTATCTCTCACTTTTTCCTTGTTTGTTCACCTTCTTTCAGGAATCTAGAAATTGAATTTAGAATGTCCAAAGATGCAGATAGGGAAATGCTTGACATGGGAAGACCACTGTGCCGCCAACTGAAAGAACTTGACGTCATTCCATTCTACTCCATCAATGAGAACTAGGTAGAGAGGGAAACAAGAGGTTAGGTTTTCAAAATCGTAAGTCAAAGCAAATTCCCTGCCCCAGTAAACTTCTGATTAATAACCTCTGACCCATGCCATTCTAAATGTGAAATAAGAAGATAGGCTTTCTTAGTGTTCTGTCTCATTTTCATAATCTGCTACCACAGATTAGACATGAATAGAGAAGAGGAACTCTGAAGTGCATAATACATGATGAAAAATAACAGGACAATAATTTTTTTCTGCTTCAGGTAAAGAAAGTCATTTTGTTAATTTTCCAGCATAATTGTCCACATAGGGTATTAATATTCACCTTCTTCTGAAGCCTCAGATATTATTATCAATCAGTACTTGTTGGATATAATATGTGAAAATAGAGATATCACTTGTCTGTTATACCAAGTACTATTATTCTTCTGGGGATCATGTAACTACATAGTACTTAAAACAATCCCAAGTTACTTGATTTGCTAGGGATTTTCAGAATGGTCTTCTTTCCATGTGTAACACTTTTTAAAATTATCATCACACATCCCCCCCTCCCCCAGAGAATTAGAGATGAAAATGTAATATAAAGGCAGGTTTGATTTTTATCTATTAGTGTCAAGAGTGTCAAGTGTCAAGAGAACACAGAGTAGGAATACACTATGAATAGTCTTAAAAAGTATTATCACCTAAAATATGATTAAGAGACTGCTTTTATTTAGTTAAACTATCGACTCCACTGACTCTTTTAATGCCACCTCGACACTGCTAGGGGAATAGCATTTCAAAATAGAATTTTTGAATTGAGATATAGTGAAATATTTTTTCTGCCATTCAAGGACAAGCTCAATTTCACAGAAGTTCACCATCAGTAAGCTAGCTACTAAATAAGGATGTTTTGATGATGACAGAAGGAGAGCTGTAGTTAGAAGAATTTGCAAGTACTAATAACAATGAAATCATAGTGCTTTCAAAATACTGAAGTATGGAGCAAGATATAAGAATAGTAAGAATATTTACAAATGCAAAGTATTAGGAACTTAAAACTATTCTGGAACCATAAATCTCTCCAGAAATTTGTACAAGTTTTTATTAGTAAATAGTTCAGAACTTACCCCGTAGCATGTTCTGCTGATGTTTTGCAGTGCAAATCAACCTACTAATTCCTTCAATACATTGACTCTTTGACTCAATTTCTTTGTCTTTTGTTTTCTTAGGCAAAAACATCACTAGGAAAAACAAAGCAAATTTTATCTAATGCATCAATATTTGAATTCTGATTTATAGGTGAAAAACTGTGGTTAGGTCCTGATAAGATAGAAGGTACAATCTTTTTCAAAACTATGAAATGAAATCATACCAATGGAGGACAGAGTTGGTAGCCTAAAAAAATAAACAAGGTGACACCCAATATTCACAATTATTTAATTTGCAGTGGAAAACGTGATAGCGCTAATTTATATTGGGAGGACAAGTTTATGTGCTTCATCCTTGTAGTATGTAAAAAAGTTGTCTATGCTCTAGACATAACTCTTCTTTTTGGCTGGTACCTCCTCCTTTTTGCTTTGTGCCTTCTCTGGAACTATCTAAATCCACTGTGCCTAGAAATCTCCAGGCTAGAAACCTGAGTCGTCTAGATAATTTATACTTCCTTGCCTATGATCTTAGAGATGGAAACAAATCACTCACCTATAAAACCTTTGAACAGGCCTGATGGACCAGGACCCAAGAGTTCCAGTGAGTATTGAGAATTTACTCTACTTGCTTGGTACACCCTAAAAATCAGAAAGTCTGAGGCTCCCTGAACACTCCCTGTCCTGCTTTGACAGTCTAATTCCCAGTGTATGGGGCCAGTGGGTTGATCTAGTTTTTAGGGTGTCATGCTGCCCCCATTTAAGGGTGTTGATAGATTCCACACTAAGAGAGAATCCTGTCCTAGTACTCTTTCTTTGTTGCCCGCCTAGCCTTTCCTTCTCCCTTGGATGTATCCAGTTAAGTCATGTGGCTTCTACTCAAATGAGAAGTTCTATTATATTAAACACTGAATAGCTCAACTAATTCTTCTTTGAAGATCATCCTTTTAGCAGTGGTTTCCAAGGACCTTAAATAGGCCAATGAGTTTGCATAATCAGTGTTACTATCTTAGATGATAGTAACATTCAAGGGTCAACTTTCCTCATCCCTACCTCCTTGATATAGATATCTACCTGCACATCCTCATTATGGGAGATATTTTCTCCTCTCCTTTCCTCTCTCTCCTCTTCTTTCATTCCCTATCCTTTATTTTCTTTTCTTTTTCCTTCTTCTCTCCTCCCCTGTCCCCTAGGAATTCCTCTTTCCTTCTCTTTCCATTCTTTTCAACATATAATGGAGAAGGGATAAGAACTTATATGACTCCTGCCTGCTAAGCACTTCACAAATATCTCCTTTGATCTCCACAATAACTGTGTGGTAGGTGTGCTTGTATCAAAGAAGGTGCTGTGCTCATTGAGCAAAGCAAAATTGCAGCTCAAAAGAAAGGTGAGATGTGGAAATTTAGAGACCTTTTATCTCAAATGTTCTAAGGGACTGTTTGTGCTCACTGTGGTAGAAACTTCCAAGCTCATATTGTTCTGATCAATCACCAACGGACCTACCATATACTGGAGTGTGATATCATTTTGGCTGAAGGACAACAAGAAACAAATGGTAGATTCCTTTTCTTTGCAATCTAGTTATATTTAGGCAATTTAAAAAATGATTTCTTGAAATATGATGTCTAGATTATTTCTTTGGGTCATGGCTTTCAAGGAGTCCAATCATTAGTTTTTTTTCCTATTTATCAGCTCAGTTATTGTAAAATAATTTACATTTTCTTCAACTTTTTCAGTCTTTAGACTTATGTCTTTTTGTCTCATGAAGTCTTTAGCCTCTTTTTGGTCCATTCTAATTTTCATGGAGTTTGATACTTGGGCAAGATTTTGAGGCTCTTAAGCTGTATTACTTTTCCAATTCTTTTTTCCCCTCAAAGCTCTTATTTCTTTTTCCATTATTTTCCATTTACACTCTCATTTCACTGATAAAAATCTTTAAAAATTCTTGCTTCATCTGTTCTAGAATTCTAGTGAATTTCTGTCCCTGTTCTGTGTGTGTGTAAGTTTTGGGGTTTGGGTTAAGTGACTTGTGAAGTATCTGTGGCCAGATTTGAACCCCCGCTTTGTTTTGCTTAGAAGCTTTGCTTGTTAGGGTATTTGGAGTTGCTCCTCCCCTCCCTCCCCCCCCCCCCCCCCCGTTTGTGTGTTGAGTCTCTCTGTCACCATAATAATTTTTTGTGGTAGGATTCTTTATGTGTTTTATCATTCTTATAGTCTATTTCTTAACTTAGCATCTGATATTAAGGCTGGGCTCTGTTTAGGTCTAGATGGAAGGTTTATGGGTATTCTTGCTGTTGTTTTCATGGGATATTAAGTGTTGTGTTGTTTTAGGAGTAGCTGAGGTTATTATACAGCTTCAAGGTATCTTGTGCAAAGTCCAGGGCAAGCCTGATTGCTAGCATCTTCAGTGTCAGTTCTACAAATTCCTAACTCAGCTTTGGGTATATGAAACAGTAGACTGTTGCTTGTCTCAGCCACTATCAGCTAGTTTGGAAGATCTACTAGTTAAGAATAATAGAAATGTAGGCTTCCCTTTGGGATTCTCTTTCATCTGGTATTCCATTCCTGCCCTGATTATTCTTCTGTTGGCTTTAGACTGGGCTATAAACTGGAACTGAAACCTTACTTTTGGGACCTAAGTCGTCACATTGCTACAGTTTGTTTCTAAACTAGCTTCTCTCTGAGTACACCAGGGCACACAACTTCTCCTCACCCTAAAATGCTGCTCCTGCATCTGCAAGTTTCTCCTTAGTCCATCCTGGATCTGTGACCTAGTACTGTGGAATGGGTGACAAAGATACCAACTAGCATCTATTCAGTGCCCCAGGATGAGTCTCGAGGTGCCCTGGTTTTGGATATAGGACCTCTTCTTTTTCTGTCTTGGTATGCTCTTGGCTAGACTGCCCCCAATGTCTGAAGACTTCTTATCTGTCTCTTTATGCTGACCAGAACCAAAAAAATGATTCACTGTACCTCTGTCTTGAATTTCTTGATCAGGATTTGGTTTGGGGCAATTTCTAGATCTGAGTAGAGGGGTTTTAGAGAGTAGCTTGTTGTACTGCTTCCTGTTACTCCATCATCTAGGATCTGTCTTTTTATCACAAGTTCTAAATTAGAGCAATGTCATCCCCCTAGGGTTGCCATCATTTTAATTTTAGAAACCAGTATCTCCTTATTGGTCAGAATCAGATATAGAATAATGGTTCCCCTGGCTGGCTCTTCCACTTTTTGAAGGATTACATTTGAATTAAGGAAAATTGGATTATGAACTACTCTGATTTTGATTTGTTAAAAGGAAGAAATTCAGACAACATATGGATAGTTTTCCATTTTTTACATATTAGAACTAATCCCCAAACAACAACCTCTGAGCTTACAAAGACTGGATTTAATCTTCAAGGCTTTTAATAAATTATTCTTTTTGCCTTGTTTTGCTCTGATCCAGGGTTCTCTTTGGGAGACTCTGAACACAGCTCAGGTCTCATTTTTGAGAGATGAACTCTGGTGGAAATACTAAGTTCACAATATTGGAAATAAAGTAGTCTTTATTTTGCCTCATAGGTAATACAAAAGGCAGAAAAATTTATAAAGGTTAGATGCAAATTTCATTTGAACACTATCTTCCAATGATATCTACCAGGACCCCATAAAGTCTTTAGCTTTTCAATCTCCCTTCCCCTGAAATTTGAACCCTTTTGGAAGAGGAAGGAGCTTATGATTTCTAGGGGATACATACAGTTTCCTTCCCACTAGATCTGTATCATATTAGTAACTCATGATAGTATCAGGAGACAAAGTCCAGGTTTTGCTCTTGCAGCACCAAGACCACATGCTTGATTCTTCATTTAGCAAATTCTTGCCACTATTTATCTATCCTCCTAAGCCAACTAGAGTACAGGAACTCTTACTATTTGGCCAGGCTCTGCTCTGCAGTAGCTTGGGGAAGTTATTCTGACATTAAGCCTTAACTACTTCATGGGGTTGTACCTATCAAGGAAGCATAATCAGAGTTCTTTACATATAACCAAAGTCCAAAAAAGTCCCTCATCCTTTGCAGAATTTGAAAACAGCTTTCCTCATAATAAGGCTGTGAGGCAAGAGGGAAAAGTCAAAGAGAACACTGGTTTTCAACATGAGAGACAGTCATGGAAACGGGGGAAAAAGATAATGTACCCAGTTTGGTACATTCATTCATTTGGTTAGTATTTAGCACCTGATATATATTTAGCATTATACTAGATACAAAGCCAAGTGAACAATTTCCAATTTAATAATAATAATAGTAGTAGTTAGCATTTATACAGCACTTACTAGGTGCCAGCCACTGTGCTAAGCAATTTACAAATCTGATCTCATTTGATTCTCGCAATAACCCTGTGAGGTAAGTGCTGTTTTACAGATGAGGAAACAGGATGAGAGCTATTAAAGTTATTTACCCAAAGTCACATGCAGATATTAAGTATCTTAGGTGGGATTTGGACTAGGGTGTTTCTGAAAACCTTAGACATGCCCCTTAGGTGATTTCAAGGGAATTATGGTATATAGTCATAATGAATTTGAAGTACTTAAAAAAAGACTTGGTAAAGATGTGGGCATGGAGCTTAGAGAAGTTGGGACTAGGGATATGCATTGACAAGTCATTTGTAGAGATATGGTTGTTGAAAGAATGAGACTATGAGTTCCTTAAGAGGCAATGATATTTTTTTTGCCCACTTCCTTCCTCCTTTTTCTGGCACTTAATAGGTGTTTCAATGCTTGTTGACTTTAAGAGAAGAAAAAGAAGAGAAGGAAAGAGAAAAAGAAGAGGGTCAAAAGATCTCCTTTGGGGAAATCATCTCTGCTAACATGTCATGAAGAGGATAAGAAACCAATGAAAATGACAGAAGAGTTGTTGGAAAAAGACATACATGTATATGTATAAAGAAGGAGGTGTGGCAAATAGTGTCAAATGCAGTAGTAGATGAGGATTAAGATAGGATTTGGCAATGAGTAGGACAGATAAAACAGTAGAAGCAAAAGTCAGATTATAAGTCGGAAAGACTGAGAAATGAAAATGTGGAGGAAGTAGGGACAGACACCTTTTATAAGAAATTCAGTAACTGAAAGGTAGAAATGACAAGTTGGTTAGGGTGGAAGGGTCAAAAAAAGATATTTTTAGTACTGTGAGGATCAAAGGATGTTTGGGATAGTAGGGACAGAGAAGATGGGTGATAATGCTGAGAATTTTTTGAGAAGAGGAGAATTGATATTCTCTAAGATAGCCTATTTTCGCAAGTAGGTGATTAAGTCATCAGCGACAAGTATGATGAATGGGGAGTATATAATGAGTTGGGTATAAAGAGATTTTATAATATAATGGGAAGATGAAATGGTTTGGGAATGTCTCTATGAAGAATGGGAAAAAATCAATCATTTCTTAAGGCAGATCCAGGTTCTGCATTGGTATGTAACATGCACACTCCCTTCTTACCTTTTTTGTTTTTCTCCTTTGTTACAACAGTCATTGACATTGTAGGAGTGGCTATTGTCTCACCACTGCTAGGAAGCCTGCTAACCTGGAGAGACCGAAAAGTGCATTTCAGTGTGTTTTTGGCAGTGAAAGGATCTTTCTTTTCTGTGTCTTTCTTTTTTTCCACGGGCTGAGCAGCAATCCAGTAATCTACTTGTAGCCCCATTAATTCAACACCAGCACTCTGACTAGAAAAGAAAAGGGAGGAAAAAGCTAGTTACTTTACCAAATTTTATATTCTTTCCCAACTTCTAAATAGTTGGCCAAATATGACAAAATAATTTTAATCATTTCAAGCTTTATAATTTAATCAATGTAGTATATTTATCAATATCTTTTATTTTATTTTACTCTTGGAAAATGTATACAATGCTATAAATCAAAGATTATCAGTAATATAATGATTTGTAATCAGGGTAATGCATACTTTAGCATATCCCATTTTATTTTTTGACACATTTAATTCCTTATCATGAAATTATGCTTTTATCTTATTGGACAATAAACATATCTTTGACAATCTCTTTTTTCTAAGCTAAGACATAGTTAAAGCTCATAGAGTTTCTTTTTTATTAATCTGTTTCTTCCCCAATCCACATCTCCCCTGCCATTGAGCAAATTAGGAAAAACAAAACAAAAGCTTGAAAAATGAAGTTCTCAATACACAAATCCCCAAATTGATCATATTCATAATTTATGTCTTTTTCAGGATTTTAAGTTCATCACTTAAGTACGGAAGCAAGTGGTATATTTTATCCTCATTCTTTTGGTCTTGTTTCTATCATTGCATTGATTAGAATTCTGAAGTTGTTTTTCACCTATTTTCAGCAATACAATGATATAAATTAGGCCCAGAGACAGAGAGTCCTGGGTTCAAATTTGGCATCATACACTTCCTAGCTGTGTGACTCTGGACAAGTCACTTGACCCCCATTACCTAGCCCTTACCACTCTTCTGCCTTAGAATCAATACAAAATATTGAATATAGAATCAATACAAAATATTGATTCTAAGACAGAAGGTAAAGGTTTCAAAAAATGAATGTTAAAATTTTGCTTTTACATGCAATTGGAAAAAAATAAAGTTAAAAAAATTGTTCATATTTGTTGACAATTCTACCTATTTGGAATGGCTCTCAGTTTTAAAAATCTGAATCAATTCCTTTTATATTTTGATTTTAAGACCTTTACAAATGAATGTGCGGAGATCTTTCTCTGTTACCTTTTTTCCTTTTATTAGAAAAAACTTTTGGATTTTATAGAATCAAAATTGTTCATTTTATCTTGTGTTATCTTTTGTATCAGTCATGAACTCTGCCTCTACTCATATTCTTTCTTGCTTCTCTAAGCTTATGATATGACTTTCACATCTAGGCTAGATGCCCATTTGGAGTTTATTTTGCCTTCAAAGTGTTTTATAACCAATTTCTAACAGACTATCTAGTTTTCTGAGCAGTTTTTATAAATTATGAATCCTTTCCCCAGCATCTGGGAGTTTGAGTGTTTGGATGTATCAAACGTCATGCTAATTTATTATTTTTTTGCTTGTTTTTAGGTACTCAATCACTTCTGTTGATTTTTTAAATTTAAATTAACACCAAATTGTTTTATAGCTTGAAACAAAGTACTGATAGTCCCTCCAACCTCCCTTCCTATCTACTTTTTTCATTATTATCTTTGATTTTTTTCTTTTGTTCTTTTATATGAACTTAATTTTTATTTTTTTTTTTCTAGCTCTGTAAAATGCTTCTATGGGGATTTTGATTGGTAAAGCACTACCCAAGTACAAAATTTAGATAGCACTGTCATTTATTAAATTGGCTCAACCTATCCATGAGCAATGAATACTTATTGCATTGGATCAGCATATATTTCTGTAAAATGCCATTTATAAACTCTGCATGAATCTTAGTATGTAAACTCCTCAATATTTTATAGCTTTTATAATTAGTTTTGAAAACAATTTCTCTTTCTAATTCTTCCTAGTGAATTCGGTTGATTATATATGCATATATATAATGATTTGTGCAGATTTATTTGATATTCTGAGACTTTGCTGAATTTGTTTCAAGTAATTTTTGGTTCACACGAACACTTTCTTTTGTTTTCTTTGCTAAAGTTAGGCTGTCTAGCACTAAGTTAAATATCAGTGGTGATAATGGATATTCTTTACATCTAATCATTCATTCACTCATTCATCTTACTCTTTTTTTTTTTTTAAACTCTTACCTTCCACCTTAGAACCAATACTTTCTAAGGCAGAAGAGTGGTAAGGGCTAGGCAATGGGGGTTAAGTGACTTGCCCAGAGTCACACAGCTAACAAGTGTCCGAGGCCAGATTTGAACCTAAGACCTCCCATCTCTAGGCCTGGCTCTCAATCCATTGAGCTACCCAGCTGCCCTCATTTTTCTTAATTTTTAAAAGAAATTTTATTTATTTTTTCAGTTACATGGAGAAATAATTTTTAACAATTGTTTTCTGAAACTTGGGGTTTTAGATTTTCTCCCTCTTTTCTTCCTCCCCTCCCTGATGTAGTAAATAGCCCAATAAGGAGTTATACTCTGATCCTATCGGAAAAACCTGTAACTTTTCTCCATTACATATGTTTGCTCTTGGATTTCTAGATATATTATTTATGTAGTAAGGAAAGGTCTATTTCTAAAATTTCTCAAATTTGTAATAGAAATAGGCATTATATTTTGCAAAATGTCTTTTCATATTGTGTGGATAAAATTATATGGTTTTTGTTATTTATATCAACATGGTTTATTATATTTATAATCTTTATGCTTAATTCAATTGGCATTTCTATTATAAATACAACCTAGGTACAATGTATGTTCTTTGTAATGTGATGCTATGGACTACTTTCTAATATTTAACATTTTTACATCAATGTTCATTAGGAATGTTGGTTAGTAGTTTTCTTTCTATGCTTTGTCTCTCTCTAGTTGAGATATCAAGAGTTCACTGGCATCACAGAGACTGGCAAGATGCTTTAATTTTTTTAATCTGGGAATTTGTATTCTTTAAAGTATTAATGAATTTTTTCCAAGATATCATTTTTGCTTTAAAATTATTAGGAAAAGTAGTTTCTAATAATTTCCTATTTGGATACTGTAAGTTTTTTTTTCATTTGTAATAGAATTTGTTTTTTTTCCCCTCTCTTAAAATCAAGATTGACTAAGTATTGATTTTATTAGTTTAAAAAACAGTTAGTTTTATTTATCAATTCAAGTCATTTTGCTTTTAACTTTACTAATCCTTTAATTTTTAAAATTTCTACTTTGTTATTTAGATGGAGATTTTAAAATATGTTGTTCAATTTTAGTTGCATGTCCAATTCATTAATTTACTCTCTGCCTTTTGTTAATAAAAGAATTTACAAATGTAAAATTTCCCCTCAGAACAGCTTTAACTGTAACTTAAAAATTTTATATATCTTATTTTTAAATCAGTTTTTTAGAATTGTTATTTAGCCTCCAATTACCTTTTAATTTTTACTTTTAAGGTCTTTTATTTATTTATTATATATTTTTTGCCCTATTATCAGTAAATGAAGTGCTTAGTATCCCTATTTTCTACTTTTTGTAATGGTGTTATATAGCTGAAAAGTATGTAAATTTCCCAATTTATCATGTCTAACTTTCTAAAGTTATATTTAGGTTCTTAATTTCTTTCTTGTTTATCCTTTGCTTAGATTTCTCTAGGTCTGAAATAGTCACTCAATATTATTGTTTTACTATTTATTTCTCCCTCCAATTTAATTCCTTAAGTATTCACATGCTATGTTATTAGTTACACACTTATTAAGTATTGGCATTTATTTGTTATTTATGATCCCTTTAAACATAAACATTCCCTGCTTATCTCTGTTTATCTTGGCTATTGAAAACATGATTGCTACTACTAGTACTTTTTATTTCATTCATCTGAAAGAATAGATTTTGCTCTGCTCTTTTATATGAACTTTATGAATCTTTCTGTTTAAAGCATTTTTTTTCTTGAAATGGTGGATTGTTTACTTATCTATTTTGTTACCCTCTTTTGTTTTATGGGTAAATTTATTCCATTTTATTTAGTATTAGTTGTTAATTGTGTATTTTCTTCCATCCTGTCTTAATGTGCTTTTTTCTCACATTGCTCCCAGATCCCTCTTTACACATGAGGTGGTAGAGAACAGGGAGTTTGTCTGACATGTG
Organism: Monodelphis domestica; assembly: GCF_027887165.1. Classification (NCBI taxonomy): domain Eukaryota; kingdom Metazoa; phylum Chordata; class Mammalia; order Didelphimorphia; family Didelphidae; genus Monodelphis; species Monodelphis domestica. Next base: position 303,270,874 of record NC_077227.1, on the reverse strand, counting down.
ATCTAAGTGAAAGTCAGTACTTTCTATTATCTTGTCTCTCATCAAGTTTTCAGTCTTTCTTACTTTCCTTTCTCCCCCCCCCCCAAACCTTTATCTTCCATCTTAGAATCAATATTATGTATTTGTTCTAAGGCAAAAGAGGAGTAAGAACTAGGAAATGGGGGTTAGGTAAGCTGCCCAGGGTCACATAGCTAGGGGACATATGAGACCAGGACCCCCAACTCTAAGCCTGGCTATCAATCCACCGAGCCATCTAGTGGCTCCCTCTTCCTTTCCTTGTAAACCCTACTTCACATTCTTCCCTTCAACAACTGATATTTTGATTATGACTATTCTCTCACCTATTCTGCCCTTCTTCTTAAACCCCTCTCTCTCTTCTCCTCGTTTCTTCTTTAGTTTAATATACTACTATAATGAAATCTATCTCCTTTACTGGATTTGGATGAAAGTGAGGAGTCTGCATGCCCCCTTTCCCCTCCTCCACCAGACTTTCTTATAGATTCTATATTCTTCATCTTATATATCTGTTATATAATAATGCCCTCTCCCACTCCTCCATCCTTCTCTCTATAGTACAGTATCCCATCCTTCCTATTTTTATCTTAAGACCTTTAGAACAGAACTATCCATAAATCATCATTTTAACTATTCTCCATGATTTCTAAAGATAACAGTACTCTAAGAAGATATTTTAACAATTCTTCTATTAACATCAAATCAAATAATACCTACACATTCTCTTCTAATTAAAGAAATGTAAATCTTTCAATGTTTCTCTTGACACTTGCATTTCCATTCTGCCTTTTTATTAGCAATGTTTTGAAATTGATTTCATCAAAGATCCATTCTCCCTCCCCCCACAGGATCATACTTAGTTTTGTCAGATAGGTAACTTTGGAATGTTGTATTTCAAGGACGCATTGCCTTTATAGACAGTAATAAATCTTGGGTAATTTTGACCAGTGACCTCTTGGTTTTTCAACTCCTTCTTTTGGGCTGTTAGTTTTCTTTTTTTTTTTTTAATCTGGGAACACTGGATTTTGGCTATGGTATTACCAGAATTTTAATTTTTTCATCTTGAGTGACCAGGAGATTCTATTTTCACTTAGCTCCTTAACAGCTAAATGAAAATAGTTCTGGGAAGTTGTCATTTGTCATTTCTTGAAATATGGCATCTAGACTTTTCCCTGGCCATGGTTTTTAGATGGTCCATTAATTCTTAGATTCTATTTGACCTGTTTTCTAAGGCAATTGTTTGGGATATATTTTAAATAAAAAAAATTAGTTTTATTTCACTAAATTAATGGCTCTCAAGTTAGGGCATTAAATTCTTGTGGTTTTCTAACATTTTTTAAGATATCTATTTTTTCTTGCCATTCTTTCCTCCCTATAATTTCTGTTCTGTATCTTGTTTAATTTTTTCTTCTACTCCTGCAGTTCCTGGATTTTTTTTCCTTCCAAGGCTTCCCTTACCCCGCCCAGTGAAATAACATCTCTTGCTCTAGCTGAGCTCTTACATTCCAAGGACACTTGGCAGTAGTTGAACTTAGGCTATACTAGATCCATCAAAAATGTCCTAAAGTTGCACTTTCCTGCTGGGAATTTGGGGAAGGCTTGGGCTACATTAAGGTGATCATGGGCATTTCCTGGCTCAGGCCAAGGAAAGAAATGCTGAATTCACCTTTAAAAACTCAAAGCTATTTTCCTAGACTCAACTTCTGCTACTATAGCCTTGGGGTAAGCTCAGTTTGGGTTACCCACAGCAAGGCTTCAGGGAAGGCATGTTGCTGAACTCAACTAAAAGCCTCTAGGGTCTAGGGGGCTGCCTGTGTTCTGTCTTTTGTGTTCAATTTACTAAATTGTTTGATTTCTACAGAAGGTCTTTGCAGAAATCTGGGTGTCCCTCTGTGAATTCCTGAATTGTTTGCAAGAGTCTAGTGGTGTTTCTTTCTATTATTTACCAGAATGGTGTATCTCTAAGGCCCAAAGGAGAATTTGTGGAGGAACCTGGATACTCTTTGTCCTACGTGATGATCTTCCCACCCCAGTAATATGCCATGTAAAGAGCTGTTTGCTATGCTATGTATCTCCCAAATACAACTTCTATTTAACCTGTGTAAACAATTTTAAAGCAGTATGGATAAATTGGAAGACATATGAAAAGATCTCATTATTTAGGAAAGCAGTTTAGAATTAGAGTGAATGTTCAAACCTGTTGAACTAGCAAGTCTACTAGAGAGCGTCAAGGAAGTTAAAGATAGAAAGGTCCCATATAGATGAAACTTTTTTAGCAGCACTTTCTGTAGTAGCATAACACAGATGCTCATCAAATGTGGAATAGTTAAGCAAATTGTGGTACAAGAATGTTATGGAATAGTGATGGCTTTTTATTATGCTATAAGAAACAATGAATCTAAAGAATACAGAGAAGCATGGGAAGACTTGAAAGATCTGATGTTGAATAAAGTAAGCAAAACTAGGAAAATAGTACACATAGGACAATGTTAATAGAAAAAAACAATCACTAAAAAAACGAACTCTGGCTTTGCCTCAAATGAGAATTGAAAAAAATATATCTCTCTCCCTTCATTGTGGAGACAGGTTATGGGCTTTTAACACTGTTTATACTGTTAAACCTGATTAATGGGTTGGTTAGTTTCTAAGTTGGATTTCTGAAATTATTTTTTCCTTCTTTATTTTCCATTTTTTTTTATAATAAGGGATGCCTGTCTTTGGAAGATACTGGAAAGGATATATTTGAAAATGAAGGTGGTATAAAAATGAAAGTCACCAACATTTTTTAACAATTAAAAAAATGTGATTTTTTTTTCACCAATTGTGGCACTGAATTTTGAGGACACATCTGATCAACTGCTTATATAAAATACAATCACATTATACAATAACACCAGGGGAAATTGCAGGTCCTTGAAAATAGTAGGCAGGCACCCAATGAAGATAGATTAAAAAGGAGACATTATGCCTAAAGCCATACTAATTCATTCTCATTTGAAGTGATACTTGTGTGACGTTTTCTTTGCAACTCTCTTCCAATGAATTTGCCTTAGGGGATTCACACAATGTGCCAGGGGCCTTCCTCAATTTTTCTAGTTTATGAAGATACCATTGGAGCACATAATTGTTTATTAATTTTGCTCAACATGTGACTACATCATATTTTTAAAATCCATGTATTTCTTTGACACTGTCCTTTACTCTGGTTTTCCTCCTTTTTTTTTAATTTGTAGGTAAGGCAAGCATTTATTAAGTGCTTTCTATGTGTCAGGCACTGTGCTAAGTGCTAGCGATACTAATACAAGCAAAAAGATAATTCCTAGAACTTACATTCTACTTTTTCTTTTAAAAAAATTCTTACTTTCTCTCTTAGAATTGGTACCAAGTATCCAGGGCAGAAGAATGGTGATGATTAGGAAAATGGGGTTAGTGACTTGCTCAAGGTCATAGAAGTATCAGGCCACATTTGAACCCAGGACCTCCCATCTTTAGGCCTGACTCTATCCATTAAAGCACACAGTTGCCCACAGAACTCTTATTCTAGTGGAGAAAGACAACAGGTAAAGGAGGAAGGCAGGGAGGGAGGGAAAGAGAGAGAAACAGAGAGAGAGAGAGAGAGAGAGAGAGAGAGAGAGAGAGAGAGAGAGAGTTGGGGGGAAAAGTACTTAAAAAAGAGTCAAAGTGCTTAAGTCTGGAAAATCAGAAGCACAGCAACACAAAAGGAGGTTGTGCTTTGGAAGGAGTTTTCTGCCTTCTATGACTTCTTGTTCTGTCTTCTGAAGAGTGCATCAATCTAGGGGAGAGGATTTCTCTTCCCACTTCCCACAATAACAATGGCAACTTGCAGCTGAAGCACATGACTATGAAGACAAGTAGTGTAGTCTGATAGGAGGATTCAAGATCATGAGTTCCTGCAATATCCCCCCCCCCCCCATTTTTCTAGTGAAGAGGACATTCCAAGAAAGAGAACTTGGTATCTAGAGTGAAGTTCTGTTGTTTGGGAGATGAGTAGGCCACAGAGCCAAGACTCTGAAGAAGCAGACATACTTTCTGCAGAACCCAAGTTAAGTGCTCTGGCTCTTTCTGAGTCCAATGCTATGGTCAGCTGGTAGATCACTGTACTCTAAAGGCACAGGGCAGGAACAGTGAAAACTTTGAAGAATAAAACATATCAGGTACATAATAAGAGGACACCAGGGATTCTGCAATGTTGGTTTCATTTGACTTGAGTGGTGAGTATGGAAGAGAACACTCAACATTTATAGAGGAGAGGGCAATTTTCTCCTGCAAATCTTTTTACTATGTTAAGTTAGTAATATGTTTGTTCTATGCTATCTTCGTCTGGCTACAAGGTAAATATATGGGTGGGAATGCATGATTTATATAATTTTATGAATGTAGACCCATATGTACCTTGAACTTTAGATTAGTCATCTTCCTAGGTATTCTAACCTACAGGTGCAAATTGAGGGAGGGTAGCCTAGAGGGGAACTATATGAAGTCTTATCATATTAATATACAAAAATATATTCAACAACAGTCTGATTGCTAGACACTTCAGTTTCCATTCTTTGTGGTAATAATAACTAAATATCTTTAAACATTCATTGTTGTTCAGTCATTGAGACATGTCCAATTCTTCGTGAACCTGGGAACCATACTGCCCATACAGTTTTCTTGGCAAAGATATTAGAGTAGTTTGCATTTTCTTCTCTAATGAATAGAGTCAAACAGAGGTTGTGACTTGCCCAGGGTCACAACACTAGTAAGTATAGGAGGACAGATCTGAACTCAGATAATTCTGACTCTAACCCCAGAGCTCTATCCATTGAGCTGCTCAGTTGCCTTGTTTGAACATATAACCATTCTTTTTAAAAAGTCTCTTTCTAGAATGCATTCTTTTTAGAATGCTACCTTTTCAATAATGGAATTACTGGGTTAAGGAGTAATCATAGAGTATTCTATAAGATTCTGCTAATTTGAGATTTCAGTAATTTATTAGCTTTGCATTAATTTATTGAACAAATTTTGCCATTTTGATAAGAGGTATATCTTAAAAGTAATTTTATATTGTATTTCTTTGATAATCAGTGAGATTAATGTATAGTTTCTGTTTCCTCTTATGTAAATAGTCTTTTTATATCTTTTGATCATTTATCCAGTAGGAATAGAGTTTTGTTGTCGAATTTTTTATCACATTCTTATATATTTTAAAAGTAGTATATGGTATGGTTATGAAAAACATTTTTCCAGTATGTTTTTTTTTTATCTTAAAAATCTTTTTTTTTCTGTTTAATAGCTAACATTCTGTCCGGTACTACCTTCCTTCCACACAACTTTCAAAATAATTTTTCCAAATTAGAGATATATGTGACCACATCATCAAAAAGCCTTCAGTGGTTTCCTCTTGCTAATAGCAAAAAATAGTGGTTCTCAAACTGGACTCACGATCCCTTTATACTCTTAAGAACTACTGAAGACCAAAGAGAGTTTTTGCTTTTGTGGCTTATACTGATATTTACCACATTAGAAATGAAAACTGATAAAATTTTAAAAGTTTGTTAATTCATTTAATAATAACAATAATATTTTTATGTTTATACAAATAACACTTTTTGTGAAAAATAACTTTTTTAAAACAAAAAATCTGAAAAGAGTGGGGTATTGTTTTATATATTTTTACGAATTTATTTTTTGCAGACATCTCAAATGTCTAGCAGTTGGGACTTTCATTTCTGCTTTTACATTTAATTTGCAATATGAATTGGTTGAAATTGTTTTGAAGTATCTGAAGAAAATTATTTTTCAAATAATTTTGAAAAAAAGGGAAGAATTTTTAATAGGAAAATACCAGCTTACTATTATTATGAAAACAGTTTTTAACATTGTAAACCTCCTGAAAGGGTTCTTTGGAGCTCTTCAATAGAAAAAAAATCAATAGAAAAAAATCAGTTAAAGACAAAGTAAATGTGTCTGATTACTTAAATTTGTGAATGGCTAACATACTAAATATTTAGCTGACTATTTAAGGTACATCACAATTCTTAAATGGGACAGGCCTGAGTAAAGCATGTCTTTTGGAAGGAGAGGGTAAAATAACCTAGAAAAACATGTATCCTTATACCTGGGGAGGAGCCTGGGATGAGTAATTTTGTATCTGACACCCTCCCTATGTTTTAATGAAGTTAGTGCAAGATTGCTATTCCATTCCAAATTTAACATTCTATTTACATTAACTATCCCATTTCCTGCTCATATCCACTTCACAGAATATTTGTCTTAGCTCAGATGACTTTCTCTGTTAAACTTTCCCTGATTCTCTTCCCCTCAGTAGTAAGTGCTCCCTTTCTCTTCAGTTTCCCTCATCCCATGCTTATTTGATATATGCCTTTAGATATATGCCTATGTTCCTCAAAGGTGAGCACTATTTTATTTTTATCTTTCTATTCTGAATACTTAGTATAATGTCTTGCAGATAGTAGGTACTGAATACATTTTTGTCGAATTTAATCAATAGTGTATGCCATTTTCCAATTTTATAGTTTACCATTTAAGAGAGAAGAAGCACGTGTACTTCAACATATGGGGTTGAATACTGGTCACTTTTACATGTTGCAAATAGTTAAAATTATCTTTATTTACATTACTGTAGTAATATTGTTTTGCATCTGTTTTCTTTATGCTGAGTCTCTGGTTTGTATAAATCTTCAATAAGTTATTCCTTACAATGTAATACTATTACCACTACATTAATATACCACAATTTGTTCAATCACTCTTAAATCTTTAAAGGCAGTTTGTTTCCAGAATTTGCTATAACAAATGGAAATGTTGTAAATATTTTTGTACATATGCGTCTTGATATTTAGTAACTCTCCTTGCATAATTACAAATTGTTTTTCAGAAAGGTACCTTTTTTCACTTAACCTCTCTAGCCTAGGCTACTTAAGCCTCCTTTCAGTTCTAAATCTATGCTATTTCTGCTCCACCAATTTCTCTATCTTTTATATAAATGGCCAATTTCCTTGTGACTTGATTCTTCAGACTCATTTTCCTGGACTCTCAGTCTTAGACCTGGAAGAGATCTTAGAGGTCATCTAGTCCAAAGTATGAAACAACTGTCTCCACAATATCCTCAACAAATACAGTCATCTAGTTTCCACCAGAAGGCCTCTTCATGCAGTCTATGGGACAATTTTAATTTTTAGGAAGTTCACACTAAAGTCAAAATCTGGCTCCCTATAATTTCTGCTGGTATTAGTTCTGCCTTTTGTTCCCTCTGGGAAAGACTAACACCTTTTCTGCATGAAAGTTCCTCAAATATTTGAAGACAGCAAGTATTTACTCTAGTTTGATGGTTTTTAAACACTGCATTATTAACATTTTCTCAAGTCTAGACAATCAACAGAACAGTAAGTCAAGCCCTGATTTGTAGCAGTTGCTGTTATCTGTCATGCAAATCCTTAATAATGAAAATTCGATTAAGTTCAAGCTGGCTCCAGCAGACCATAAGCTACTTTATCTTTAACTTGAACTCGTCAAAGTGTGCTGACACTGTGTTTAATAAACCGGTTGTCAGACTAAAGATTTAGGGTTAAAAAGCATTCCTTTTCACACATACACAACTGAGATACTTCCAGTTTATTTGTGCTGGTAGAACTTTCCAACCTGTGACAGAACATCCTTGATTTTGGCACTTTCAAGAAGAAAAGAATAATGCTTTCCTAACCTAGAAGAACCCATTAATCAGAATACTTTGTTCCTTAATGCCACCGAGTAACTTTTTATAGTTATCTGTAGTAGTCAGTATTTGTAAACATGTGTGTGCATGGTTTTGTCTATATTTGATCATTAGAAGGAGTCTGAGCTTTTTCATTTTCAGAACAAGGACTGTTTTCCTTTCTCTCTTAGGCTAGATACTTGTGAATGTGGAAGTTGAATACCTGATCTGTGTTAAGCTGATAAAGGAACAAATCACTGCTGCTGGCTCTAAGAAGGGGGAACAGCAAAGACATACTGTTTCCAATCTTTTGAGGCTTTCAGAAGACCTTTTTTGCTAAACCAAGGGGTAAAATAAAATCCTTTTCTTATCCCTGTTTTCATGACCCAGGCCTTCTTAAAATACACTTAAGGGTTGACATCAGTTAAACCTGTTTTGGTTTCATGATGCCCTTACATGTTGAAAATTATCTTAAGCAGTGGAAACAAAATATACTTCAAATCAAGCAGATTAAAGAGAAAATCTAGAAGTTTTGTATGTATGAGAATTATGAAGAGCCAAAGCAAGTGTCAATAGAGCATTATAGCTCCCAAATTCTGAAAGGCCCTGGTTTTATGGGGATAGGCACCAGCCTCAGGAAAGAAGTCAGTGAAAAAATGTCGTTTATCAGTGTTTCCCACACACCAAAGCTTGCTTTTGCTCTAATTTGGTGCATTTCTCCTGAAGGGAGAGTAGAAGTGGATCGATTTACCTGGGGGAAGAAAAGCTGCCTGTCACAGATGGAGAGGAGGGGGGGGTAGGTGAGGCTTCCTTTGCAGCAGGAGACATTGAAGGTGGGGTAGAGGAAAGAATACTGGAACTAGAGGGAGCTGCATCATCTGAATCACCTTTAAAAGAGAAGGAGTTACACAATCAGCCAGACAGTTGATTGTTATCATACTGGAATTTTCCCTGGGTGCAAGGCAAGGAAAGACCTGAACTCTCGAGCTAGAGAAGAAATGCTTAAAAACTGAAAAAGCATTGGCTTTAACTATCCCCTGGAAAAGAAAATGGACGTGTATATTCTATAGTGAAAGCAGAGGCATGTGATGGAGGATTTTGGTTTTGACCACCTAGTTTGGCCAGTGATTTTAGGTACACTCTGGAAAAATAAAAATGCTTTAATGTACCTCTATTTATAGTTCTATAGTGTGGAAGGTACTATCATCCTATCCTCTGTGGGAATAGCTGAATAACTAGTCTGTATTGTGACTAATCAGTTTGTAATGGAAAGATCTCCATATACAGAACTAGCTTATATTTCCACGTAGGTATAATCCCAATTCCCCCCCCCCCCACAGTTATATGAAGCAATACCACAGGATTTTTAAAAAAAGTTATATGTAGATAGGAAGGTCTTCTTTCCTTCTTCTTGAATTTCAAGTTGATTCCACCATCTTGTGTACAGAGTTGAACAGTTTCCTCATTTAACTTAATGGAGAACTTAATCTTCTCTAATGAGCATGTCCTGTATTATTGCATATTATTGTTATCTATGTTTGTGTCTTATTCTCCCTACCAGACTGTGTTACTTGAGTGCTGGGATTGTGTCTTATTTAAACTTATCTAAATCCCACTAGGGCTCAGAACATGCTTTGCATTTGGCAGGTACTTAGGTTTGCTTAATTTTATGGAAAATAAATGCTAATCCTGATCTCAGAACTATTGAATAATAAGCTGCAACTTTGAATGACTAAGTGTGCTCACCATTCCTTGGGGTTTGGACGGACAGGGGAACAGATTTAAAAAGGATTGCTAATAGCTCCCCTAAGCTATAAATACAAATGAGGCATTCATTCCTTTCTTGCAATATAGAATGAGTTAGCATTTATCTGGGGAGGAACAAGAGTATAGGATCCAGGATTCCCAATCCCACCACAAAGAAATGATAATTGTGTGCTGACCAATATCACAAAGCTTTCAATTTGGCAGAAACAGGAAATAAAATATATGTGTCTAGGAATGAGTTTACCTGAGGCTGCTGAAGATTGTTCTACTATTCCAACCTTTACCACCTAGAAAGAAATTATATAACTGATGAGTTGTGGAATATAGATTGGTGAAATAAAGAATCTGTTTGAGTCCAGATCATCTGGATCTAGAGAATGTCCCTGCACTGCTCATTACATTTAACCTGCTTTCCAACAGGAGAATGTGTATAAGCCTCCATATAGGAAGCAGCATTAGAAATTGTACCCAGCTACTCTACTGCCCCAGAGGTCTTGTCACTCTATATCTTGGGTATATATATATCACGGTGGCCTTTCATCATATAAAGCAGAGGTGCTGAATTTGAGGTCCCTGAAGTGGGACCTGAACCAGATTATAATGTAATTGGAAAATGTTTAAGAAAACAAGTAAAAATACAACATGACATAATGTTAATTTGTAGTTTTCTATGTCAATACATGGCCCATTGAGATGTGCTTGTCTGGCACCACTGATGTGAGGGGGCTTACCGAGATAATGAAATATTTTGTATCTCTGAAAAATTCCACAAAAGCAAGACTTGGGGCTGCAAAGTCTATATTACAATAAGGAGCAATCAAAAAACTTGACTGATTAACAGACCACACTGTAAGGCTTACACACATCCAAGCAGGTAGGGTTTGATCCTATATTCTACAAGATCAGAAAAATCTTGCTAAATTTCACCTTCTCAGCAGATAATGTATTTTCTAAGATTCTGACTGACGGCCCTGGCTAGTCACCACCTAATAACAAATAACAACACCAGTTATTTATTTTAAGTAGTAATATTCAAAATAGATTTCTAATAACACAAAATCATCCTATGATCTTTTCCCCAGTTGAAATGATCTATTTGCTGGCTCATCTTTATAAGACTAACAAACAATGCTTGGCAAATAAATGGATTAGACCATGAGGATTTTCCCTCTACAAATGCTGATCAGCAACTCAAAATTCCTAGAGTTAAGTGACTTGCCCCGTATCATATAGCCAGCATGTATCAGAATTGGTACCTCAACCCAGGTCTTCCTGAATATGGGGCTGACTTTCTATATGCCCTAGACTGCCTCTATCCTGGGACAAAGCAGGTAATTTAGAAATGTTTGTTGAAATAAATCAGAATAAATATCCAACAAGTCAAAAGATAACGTATATAAAGCAACTTCAAGTTCTATGTATATGTTCTCTAATCATCTCCTATCCGATAAAACTCCATTTTCAAAATAGTGATTTCTTCAAAGAATATCATGCTAGTATACTGAAGTAAGGAATGAAGATAATGTCTGTATTAGGAAAAGAGACAAGAACACTGAAAATTTTAAGCAAAAGTGACAGATGGGGGAAAAAGGTAGGATATCATTTAGATCCACAACCAAACAGGTAAATGAAATGTAAAAGGGAACAAAGCACAGAACTTAAGCTAGATAAAATCTAGACAAATATCTGAGGCAAATTGATTAATCACAGAGACACAAATGATACTTTGAAATATATAATTACACACATGTATCTATATATATACACAAATATAGCTATGTAGCTACATGTATGTACTTACATGTTATCAACAGAAAATAGAATTATAAAATCTTAACAGTATTAGAGCTCAATGAGCATTTAGAGATAATTTAGTCCAACTTCCTCTTTTTGAAGATGAGGAGACTAAGGTCCAGAAGAATTCTGGGCATAATATATTCACTTTGAATTTTTAGCAAATATTGTTCACTGATTTGATTTTCAATAAGATATTTTATTTTCCTAGAAACAGAATTATTAATATTTATGGTTTTAATAGACCACACTCAAGTTTAAGTTGTGAGTTTTCCCTATTCAAACTTCTCTAAACTATTTATAAAACAATAATTTTTTTTTGAGGGTTGAAACATTATTTAAAAAATAAGCCTTGAAAATTTCTTAAAAGGCTTGATTTGAAAAAAGGAAACATACCTACATGGTTGAATTTTTTGAATTCTGAAAAATGGAAAAAAGTTACAACTAATTCTATACCAAGAATTATTTTAAAACTTGAAACTTTTTAGGTCTTAAAAATAAAATATCATCAGTATTGAGTTTAAAACTAAGATCACACAAACATTAGTATATATATATATGTATGTATGTATGTATGGTTCATGTGTAAATATGTAAAATTTTAAATTCTTCCTTCAGTTTTCAATTCCTAGCAATGAGAAAGAAATTCATCAGCCATAACTTAAGTCATCACAAATACTTTAAGTAAACAATCAATTATGTTTTACCTAAAATCTTTTTCTCTACACACAGATATATGTGTATCTATGTTTTTTAAACCATGATCATAAAAAATAAATGAAAACTCTTCAAAAAAGAAAGTTTGATTACACAGACAGGTTTATCCTCTCATTTGTTTCTTGAGGAGTGTACTTTCTACACATATGAAATGATGGTCTGAGGCCAGTCATTAAGATGCTCACTTGTAGTTACTGTTGCTAGGGAAGCTGAAGGTTGGTAGATCACTTAAATTCAGGATTGCTGAGCTATAGTAGGGAGTTTGCATTAATTTTGGCACCAATATGGTAAGAATATAGGGTAAATCAGAACAAGTTAAAAAAATAGAGTAGGGTAAGATTTCCATGCTGATCAGTTTTGAGAGTAACCTTGTGAGTGGCCACTGCACTTTTAGCCCCAGAAAGATAGAGACTCAGTTTAAAAAAAACAACAACAACAATATTATTGCTTTGAGATCCAAAGTAGCACATATGTAGTACATATGTACAACAGAAGCTTCTGATTTACCCAGGAAATGTAATAGTTAATGCTTTTTACATTTTAGATTCCTTATGCGAGTAGAAGTCTCAGGGAACAACTTGTGCCACAGTTTGCTAGAGTAAGAAAACAAAAGAGTTTTTGAGTTTGAGTCATGAAAGATAATTCACAAGGCTATTTGACTATAATGGAAATCCTGGCAGTTTGGCTACAATTTACGGATGACATAAGAAGGGCAACCATCTTAGGAAACATACTGAACTCCAATTTCCATGTCAAAGAAATACTCACCCCAACAAAAGGAATGAACTTTTGGGAAGATTCTTCATCAGGGCTAAGAGCAAGGGAAACACAGAATTAACATTTGCTTTAAAAGTGAGTCCAGAAAAAAAAATTGGCTATAAAGCATGCATCAAGAACTCAAAAGGTATAAATGCCAGTTTATAATTCTTTCTTCAGTTCAGCAATGAGAGAGAAATTTATCAGCAGTAATGAATTTGATCCTCATAAATATTTTAAGCAACCAATCAACAAACATTTATCTTCTATATAATAGGCACTGTGCTAGGTGATGAAAATACACAAATAAAAAATAAAACAGTTCCTACCCTCAACAAATATACATTATAACAGAGAAGATGTTTAGAATTAAGTTATATACAAAATCACTACAAGATAAATATATTTGGGGAGGGAAGGCACTAGAAGCTGGGGTGAGGGAATGGACTAGAGAAGGCCTCATGTTGAAGGTGATGCTGAAGTAGAGTTTTGAAGGAAATGAGTAATTTTAAAAGGGATTCCAGGTAAGAGGGACAACAGTTTCAAAAAGTGCAGAGAAAGGAGAGGAAGGCTCATTTGTGGTGAACCAGATTGGGTTTTAGGAGGTCAGTCTGACCAGACTGGAGAGTGTAGGATAGGGAAACATGTATAAGATTGGAGGGGCAGAGTGGTAAGATTGTGAAAGGCTTCAAAAATGAAAAAGAGGAACTTATCTCCGACTCTATGGATAATAGGGAAAAAATGGAATGACACTGAACAAAGGGAATGACATGATCAGACATGCTCAGGAAAGCACTTTGACAGACAGATGGAGGATGGATGGGGGAAAAACCTGTGGCAAAAAGTCCCATCAGGAAGCTATCACTCTAGTCTAGATAACAAGTGATAAAAGGCCTGAACTAAAGTGGTGGCCATATGACTGAGAAGCAAATGAATTTAAGAGATAAGAGTGAGAATGTGTGAGTAGTTGAGGATAACTTTGAGGCTGTGAACATGGGTAACTGGAAGAATAGTGGTACCCTCTACAGAAAAAGAGAAGTTCAAAAAGGGGACAGTTTTGTGAGGAAGATGAGTCAGTTTTGCATAAGTTGAGTTTGTGATGCCTATAAGAATTAGATTGAATTATACAATAAGTAGTTAGAAATGCATGACTGGAGCTCAAGGGGAGACTCTAGAATTGGGAGTTATCTCCATAGAGATGATAATTAAAACCACAAGGGTGGATGAGGTCACTTATATATACAGAGGATGGGGGTCAAGGTTAGAACACTGGAGATAGTCAAGGTTAGGGAGGGATGATGAACCAACAAAGGAAATTGAGGAGATAGCATATAGTAAAAGAAGGGCCAAGAGACAAAAACCCAGAAAGATACTGTCTTAGTATCTAAAGGAAAGGGTATTTAAGTGTAAAATGTATTATCTGATCCTGTCAATATCTCTGGAAAACAGGTATTATTATTATTAGTCCCATTACCAAGATCACACCCATTACCTAGGATCACAGAGCTAGTAATAGTAGAGAGGTTGAACAAGAACTTGAAAAATCATCTAGATTCTTTGTTTTAGAAACAGGGATCTGAAATTGGATATTCCTGATTCCATATTTTATCTATACATATAGCACTTAGTTTCTCAAGTGTCAAAAACAAGGGGTAATAGATATTTTATTTTTCATTCATTGAACCCATCAGTGCACATGTCTAAGAGCAAATAATTGTATTACTGGCCATTTGCCCAATGCATCCCTTCTTTCTTCTCTCTTCTAGAATGGTTAAGCAAGATAAGGATTCAGAAGAGATCCTTCTAGCTATTAAGAAATCATTGCTAAATTGGATAGTTTTAACTAAGAGATGAAGTGAGAAGTCAGGCTGTAATGGAAGACTGAAAGGAAGAATAAGATATTAAATGTAGACAGCTGTTTCTTTGAATTTAGATATGAAAAAAGACATATAGGAGGATAACTTGAAAGAATGAAGATTTTTTTACCTCCACCAAGATTGGAGGGAAGCAAAAGACATGGGCATCTTTGTGAGTAGTAGGAAAGGAGTCACAAGATAGGGAGTGATTGAATATTAGAGAAAGAGAGACAGAGGCTATCTGTATAAGGCAAGAGGGAACAGATCAAGGATATATATTGAGGGGGTTGTCTTGGTAAGAATAGTCACTGCCTGATTGGAGAGAATGAGATGATATCAGTGGGTTTTAAGTTAGGGACCTTATAGAAAGGTTTTAAGAGGGACCTTATAGAAAATGAACTTTATTTTCAATGAATTGATCAACATGCATTCAATAAGCACTTACTAGGTGCTGTGTACATTGCTAGGCAATGGGGATAGAACCCCCGCCCCCAGCTTACAATTTATTAGGAGAGAACATGATCATATATAATTATATAACAATATATAATAAATATAAATATAAGGTGGTTGTATTTACCTTCCCTTGCCCCACATCATACTAGCAGTAGAGCGGAATCAAGAAAGGCTTCATGAAAGTGATGTGCTTGAGTTGTATCTTGAAAGAAGCAAGATACTCTGTATAGTAGAAGTAAAGAAGGAGTATATTTCAGGTACTAAGCTGGGAAATGGGAGCTCATGTGTGAGGAACAGAAAAAAAATAATTTTTGGTACAATAAAGGAATAAAGAGGGAGTGCATTCCAGGAATTAAGATGGGAGATGGGAATACCAGGTTTGAGGAAGAGAAAGAAAATCATTTTGGAGCCAGAAAGTATAGGAAGATAGATAATATATAATCTGGTTGGAAGTTGGGACCTTATTTAAAAGGGCTTTTTAAAAAGTCAAACATAAATTTTTCTTGATCTGATACATTAGGGAGCCACTGGAGTTTAATGAGTAGAGGAGTAACATGGTCACTTCTGTGATAAAGAGAAGTCAGTTTGGCAGTTGCCTTGGAAAATCACTTTGGCAGCTGTGTTTGGTGCTGGACTGTAGAGGAGAAAGACTTGAAACAGAGAAACTAATTAAAAGGTAATTGTAATAATCTAGATGAGAAGTGGTACTAATAACCTTAACTAAGGTAGTAGCTCTGTGAGTAGAGGGAATCTCTTTTCATAGATTAGATTCAAGAGATACTCAGGTAGAAAATATATTATTTGGCAACTTATTGGCTTATATGAGGTGATAGAGCATGAGTTCTGTTTTGGGTATGATGAGTTTGAGGACATTTTCTCAGCAAATTATGATATAAGGCCTTTTTTCTCCTCTTCCTTTAAAAGGTGGAAGAACCCCTTAGAAAAGTTCTATTCTGGATTTTAGTCTGATTTAACAGGAGACTTACCCTCCAAAAGTTTATGATTGCGAAGAGAAAGCTGGGCATACACTGACTTGCACCCAAGATTTTGGGAAAATAGATTTTGGAGAGATAGGAGAAAAAGAAAATAGGATCCTATGAAAATAGGATCCTAGAGTTTTAACTCTATGTGGGAAGTCAGCCTAGAAGGGATGAGCAAACTGAAGAATGACATTCTGAGCATTCACCAGGAAACAAAAACAGGGAGAAAGAAAAGGAAGATTGCCCTTTAAAGAGATCGATATGGATACACAGGACAGTTAGCAGATGAACTTAATAATGTGGCACAGTACTATAAAAGTACTTTCAGAAGTACTAGCAGTTTCAAATGTGATGATGCTGATAGGGAAAGGTGAAAAAGACAAACATATATTAAAAGCTTATTTTGGAGAAAGATAAGAAACAAAAGAAGAGAAGGCACAATTACTCAATGGGGAGAGAAGAGAAATCAGTTCATGTTTTGTTCCTGTTTTCTTTGCCAAAGTGAATGACTTGTGGGAATGAAAGAAAGCAAAAGAAATGAGAATGCAAAGATCTAATGGGGAACAATCTCCAAGATAGGATGCATGTAAGAACCCAGTTGTCCTTGATAAATTTAAGTAATCTGAAGAATATTCTCAGGGTTTGAAAGAACTGGTGAAAATAACTGCTCACACACTTAATTGTCAATGGTAGTTGAAAGGTCATGGGGAACAGGAGAAGTACGGCAGCACTAGAGAAGGGCAAATGATGTGATTTTCAGGCCAATAACTTCAGTTCCTAGAAAATATCTCATCCTATCTTTGTGGAAAAGATGGAAAGATGTAGAATTAGGTGATAATACAATTAGATAGTAAGAACTGGTTGAAAGATTAACTATTAATGGTTTAATGTCAAAAAGACAGGAGGTTTCCAGAGACCTTAAGATCCATAGTTGGCACTATGCTATTTAATATTTTTTTTTTATCAAAAACCTGGTCAAAGGTACAAATAGTAGGCTCATTCAATTTGTAGATGCCAAAATGGGGAGGAATAAATGCCACAGGACTTAAAAACATATGACAAGAAAGAGTATTGGTCTCAATTGAAGATGTGATTCAGTAGAGATAAAGGTAAAGTCTTATATTTGGGTTTCAAAAAATCAGCTTCACAAATAATAATATATGGAAGGCATGATTAGAAAACAATCTGAAAAATATCTGGGAGTTCTGAAGTTTTACATCTGTATTACTGTTTTTTTTATTACTGGTGCCATATTGGGGCATTGATAAGCTGGAGTGTATCCAGAAGAGGGCAACCAACCAGGTTGATGAAGGGTCTTAAGTCCATTCTATATGAAGACTGGTCGAAGGGACTGTGGATGTCCAGCTTGAAGAAGAATAGACTCAAGGAGAACACGATAGTTCCCTTCAAATATTTGAAGGGTTCCTATGTGGAAGAGGGATTAAGCTTTTATTTGGCTCCTAAGGACAGGACCAAGAAGTTATTCACAAGCAAATTTAGTCTGTATTTCAGGAAAAATATCTTACACTAAGTGAAAACGTTCAAAAGTAGAAAGTGCCCTCTCAGGAGGTAGTGAGTTAACTTTCATTGGAGATGTCAAAAAGAGGCTGAATATACCTGTTGAGGGGTATTATAAAGGAGGATTCCTTTGGACATGTCTTGGACAAAATGACTACTGATGTCCCTTCTAACGCTAAAATGTTTTGATTCTGTGATGACATCTATGATTTTTAGAGTCCTTTCAAGGATTTGTGATTTCTTCATTATGGGCCCTCTGTGGCTACAATTTAGCAGATGATTTTCAAAAGTTATTACAGACAAAAAAATTCAACACCCTGGAAATTACCTGGTGATATGCATCTCCAAGCTTGACTAGGCTAGTCAATAGTTACAACATTGTGCCCATGCCTGGTCTTCCTAACTTAGAAGGATTGATCAGAGTAGCTATGCAGGCAGATCATTTGAGGAAACAAAATCACTTCAAGCCGTAACAAAGATTTGGAGGATGTTAATTATGACAGTCCAATTCTTCCTCACATTATTTCTTTTATATGCGCTAAGCAACATAATTATATGATTAAGTCTTTCAACTAGGCAGTAATAACTATCATTTTGGCTGGTAAATTCCACCTGCATATCTCCAACTTACTCAACAATGAAGAATACCAAGAGCAAGATAGCTATACTCTTCCTGACTCTTCAGGAAAGGTAAAAAACTGCAAGAATATTTCTGATTAATAACCTATGTAAATCTCAGTGCTAAAAACAAGAGCAAGGGCTTCCAAAGTAGAGCACTTCTCATTTGAAATGTTACCAAAAGACATTAAAAAAATTTTTAAGGCTACATTCAGAAATAATAAGCCCTCAAAAGGTCGATAATGTGAAATGAAATTTGCCTGGTTAATTTTAAATTCATTATTTGCAATATTAGTCAAGTGATGGAGAGTTTTTTCGGAAAGTGTAAATGGTTTCACTCAGGGAAATTTGGTAACAGCTACTTAAAGAAGGAAAAAAAACCAGGAAAAATAAAACAGACAATTCTCTTTTATTATCTCTAAGCATTTCAATGAGGTCACTTTTTTATTTAATTTTGTAACTTAAAATACTTGATTCAAAAGGTCTTTGTTTCATTGGTAAAAGTTCTTCTAATTCAGACTGTAAATGCCTAAAGGTTGTTTCATGAGTTGATGTAGCCAAAGAAATTCATCATCTTGTGGTGATAATTATCTTTCACCTTAGCTAGACTTTACATGACAAACATTGAACCCACACTCAAAGTTATTTGTAGGTTAGTATTGACTGTGCTCTCCTGGAATTGCATTTTTTAAAAAAAGTCACTCCTACCCTACCCAATGTCAATTCCATACCATGATGATAGATTATAAGAGGACAAACATAGTATTTTTAGCATTATGTCGTGAGATCATAGAGTATAGAGAGATCATCAAAACTCCAAAATAGACAATGGGCCCTTGGGCTGCAAAGCAAAACACATAAAAACTTGTCATTATTATAACAAAAAAAAAGCATCTTCAGATAAAATATCTAAACAATTCATATTCTTTCCACTTCATTTATCTGCCCATTTTTCCACGTTTTTGGATAAGGTGGGGAAGATTCTTATACTTTTGGTTTTTGTTTTTACACCATTTTCTATAGCACACATCGTCTTGAATTTTAAGCAGAGAACTAGGTTTTTCCTTTCTACTTCAACAATTGCAATATCTAGTAATTGCAGGGAAATTCAGTTACTAGATGCTTTCTTGGCCATATATATAAAATGTCAGGTGATCATATTTGCAAATGCTTTGAGTATTCCAAAACCAAGAACTAATGTTAGGGGAACTGCTAGGTAACTAAGTGGATAGAGAGCCAGCCTGGAGACAGTAAGTCCTGGATTCAGATCTAGCTTCAGATACTTCCTGCTGTGTGATCCCATGCAAGTCACTTAACCCCCATTGCCTAGCTTGTATCATTTTTCTATCTTGGAACTGATAGTCTTAATTCTAATGGAAGGTAGGTTTTTTTGGTTTTGTTTTGTTTAAGAGTTAATGTTAGGATATGGTAAATATTTTGGAAGGTCGTGTTCCCTCTGAATCACCATTTCCTTCTCACTCTTCCATCTCTCAAACTGGGTATCAATTGTGGTGAAAATTAATATGAATTCAATTCATAGTAAAGATTATTGTAGCAGTAACATTTTCTTTATTAAGATTTCTCTCCTGAGCAAGGCATAGAAAAAAGAGAGAATAACAACATATTTAGTATGGTGAATATTAAATATGGGGAATACACCAAAATATGAGGGAAGTTGCTCAAATTTCAACAGCCAAGCTGCACCTTAAGATTCATGCAGACGACATCGAGAAGCTATAATAAAGGATTCTGAATTACAATGGGTGACAGGAGTAACAGAGTGGATAAAAATTGGCCTTGAAAGTCAAGAAAATCGGAGTCCACGTCCCGGCTTTGATATATAATGATATATAACATATTTAACTTCTCAGGGCTCTAGGCAACTCTCTAAGAATATAATTTGCTACTTGAGTTGATAGAGGGCATTTTCTCACCTATTAGCTCTCTACCAGTGAAAAGATCCAGGTCCTATATCATACCTTATGAATGATCAGAGACCTTATAAGATGCTATTATTGATATGATTGGCAAGATCATTTAGATATGGATACTCTATGCCTTCCAAATTCTAAATAGGTTGTGTTTTTTTCTTTTTCTTTTTTTCCTTATTCAGAAAAGGGGCTCAAACATTAGCTGAAATCTTGTCTAGATTTCTGCCAGGTTGAATGAAACTATGTTTTTCTAAGTAAGATATTATAGAAAATATCACTCTCTAGTGCTTTTACACAGATAAAAAAAAGTTTTGTGAAGTCGATCTAAAGTTCAATCGATCTAGCTATGTATCTTTTTGTCTATGTATCATCTCTATGGTATAAAATATTGAGGATAGAAATAAAGCCAGCGGTTATATTGTTTCTCAATTTAAATAGCAGCTCTGGGCAGGCACAACTGAAGATGACAAAAGACTGTAATCTTTTCTTTTGATTTCTTATGTATAATAGGATTAATTATCCTCTCCTCAAAACTATTTTCTAACACCTGCCTTCTCCTAACTTTTAGTAATATCACACAGATTTCCATTTTTATAATTTAAAATGAATAAAACCAAGTTTTAGATTAGTTGAAAGCAAGTCATGAATTAGTGTTACTTTAGAAAGTCAAAGTAGAGTATCTGTGGCAAAAAGCTTACGAGCATCAAGACTAAAAATGAATTTCTTCAAGGTTGTTTTGTCCTTGAAGAAATATTTCTATGGAGGAATATAAAGAGAATTATCTCAGTTAATGAGATAATAAGATAATAAAGCTACTGATATTCTGTAAATTATTATTTTAAAATATATATTGGGAATTTCTTCAAAGTGAAATTGTTAAATTTGGTTCCCCTTTCTTGCTACTCATGGAAGTGTAAGGAGGGCACAGAGGACTTACTGTATTTACATTGCTTCCTAAAAGCATTTATTGCCCAAGTGGTCAGTAATTAGCTAGATTGATCCTAGAAAAGTTGATAAGTTTGTTTATGAGATCATACTCAGACTTTATAGCATAATAGAACTTGTCAAAGCTTGCACTCTGCCTTTGTGAACTAAGTGTCATCTCCACCAAGTCCTATACTAACGGCTCATTGTGGTGAAGTGATTTCTGAGTTCTTAAAGGCTACTCAGGCAGGAAACACATTTCTGGTAGATTTTATCAAGATGAAAAGACTAGTGTGGTCTCACAACAGACTATATTTGATTCCCAAGGACTAGCCTAACTAGGAATGGAATGGCTCACCAGTAAGCTGGCCATTTGATGAATTATTTAGACATTCCAACCCAAGAAATGAAGATAAAAATGAATTTCAGTCCCCTGTGGTTCCCTTATATCTCTATAGTGATAGAGTTAAGATGGGCAGAAAAGGGGATAGAGTTCTTTTTAAAGCTGTATAGGATAAGAGGGCATGAATGAATTTCCATTGGAATTGTTGGGAGAGTACTCACAAAAATGTGATCACAGATCTATTGATTGTTTGTGCTTACTAGATGGGGAATTCAGGAAATAAGTCTCAGTGTTTCTTCAACATCTGAAAGAAAAGTATTAATTTTCCTGGTCTGTTTCCTTATTTCCTATAGGCTTAAGAGATGGCTTTTGTGGCTTGAGAAAGAGCCAAGTATTAGACACGAATCATTATGTTCCCTCCTTTTCTAAGATTTACTTACTAATCTCTTTAGTAGCCATTTTTCCCCTACAACTAGTACCAAGTAAAGATAATTGTATTGTTTTACCTTTAAAATCTAGAATATAACTAATAGGACATTAACACATCAATATAGATCTTGACTTTTTTATAGGTTCCTTTGCTCTGTGAAGCTTTAATATTGAATATTTGAAAAAATGAACTACCTAAATGTCTCTTGAGGAGCATAAACTGCTTTAATTACTGTAATATTATTGTAATATTTTCTATTTCATTCTCTGAGGACACAAAAGCTAAACAATGCCCATGCTGTGCCAAAGTTGGGTATGTATAATGAATCCTTAATTTAGATAATGAAGGAAATGTCAAATGCATTAATTACCCTGCAAACATTGGCAATTCAGTACAAATGTCAGAATTAGTTTTTCTTCTCATAGAAGAAAGCATTATATTCAGAAAGGGGGCTTGTTTTCCTGTTCCTGCTGTCTTCTTATGAAAACAGGTTCTGGGGTGAGGCTGTGGTTTAAATGCTACTTGAGATTTATTTGACTTTATGGATATATCTTGCTGATGATAGGAGGGGGCAAACATTTTGCACATCAAGACCTAAGAATTTTGAACAAAAGAGCACAAGGGAGCTTCTCTTCCAGTTTATACATCTCATGGCTATCTACCAGGCTAGCATTTGAGAATGATATGATTCAGTGCCCATAAATTCCACTTGTTACAATGTGTCACCCAGTGTAAAACATGAGAGATATGGGGGGGGGGAGAAATACATTCATTTGTTTTCTTCCTAAAGCCCGGTCTTCTCCGCATTGAATAATATTTTTTGATCAAGCTTAATAAGAAAGGCTAAGAAAAAGCTTTCACATGAAACACAGCATGTTCACAAGCAGTACATGCTTCAAGCCTTTTGTCATACCAAACAAAGAGAAAGGAGAGGAAATAATACAAGTCAGATTTGGTTATCAGTATTGATTTGAGAACTATTAGGCATGAATAGGTTTTAAAAAGTTCTATATAGTTTTGGCTGTTACAAAACTCCAGGAAGCTCAGAAAAAAATACACGGATAGGTGCACACCATGACTGGTCTTTTCCCCAGAGCAATAAAGGCTTGTTTATCAGAGCAAATGTAGGGATACCAAGGTTGTCTATTTTTAAATCTTTTAAATTTTAAAAGAGAAGCCACTTCCAGGAAGTTCTTCTCTAAGAACACATGGTCCTTGGGAAAAAAAATTAATAACCCTGGAAACAATGAGGGCAAGAATGCTGGACAGATTAAAATTAGGTTTAATTTGTTATCCTTTCTGCTTAAAAAGATTTTACAGTTATATGATATTTTCAAATATACTATCCACTTAGGGAAGGGTATATTATGCTAAAGTAAGAGTAAATCAAATTTTCCATTTTAGACCAGACCTCAATTTATTTAAGGGGGGAAAAACAAACTAAGGAAAAAGTAGGGCAGAAGTGACATTCATTATTGTAATTCAAGTGAAGAGCTTTCCTCATTCTCTGGTAAGCAGAATAAACTGAGAATAAAATGGCAATCCTATTCTAAATGGCATATCAGCACTGAGAACAAAAGAGAGTGCTTTCCTAAGCTACAGTTAGGAAAATTCTCTGTTGAGGAAGACATTTTTATAATTTTATAATGGGGATATTTACTTTGATAGGTAATATGAGATTCTACCATTCTCATCTGCCTTTCTGAGTAGTTCTCCGAGGTAGGCTGAAAGGATCTGATAGAAATGTAGAGGGTCAGGGTAGAGAGATACAAGACATCACAAAATGGTACAGAATAATCCTCTTAATTCATCATTCATACTGTAAACAGTGTGAAAGAAAGGAAAGGAGGGAAAAAAGAGCAGTGCAAATGCAAGATGCTTCATCTATAAGAGGTTCATCTGTAACTAAGAAGTAGGGAAGTGAAGTTATTCAATCCATGCTCAGGCCTTTTAAGAGTTCATCCTCTAGATTAGGTTTTTCTAATTCTCTTTTATTTTTTTTTCCCATTTGTTTCCATTGTGGGAAATAGTTGGTTTATTTTTTGGTTTCATTAAACTGGGCATTATCATTACATAGAGCTCTGTCTGTCTGTCTATCTAAGCCACATTAAAACTTTCCAGATCCGAAGAAAAATACTTAGATGTCATTGTAGATTGGGAGTATCAAGGCTTCATTTGTGGCAGAACTTTGGGGCCTAGAGCTGAACTTAAACTCTTTTCTTCTGGGGAAAAATAAAATAGTAGATTTCTTTGTTTTCTGATTCCAAACAAGCTTGATGTAAAGACAAATTGATATTTTACTGTAAAATTCCAACAGTATTAAGTCTGAATTCTGGGGTTCCAGAGATCCTCGTACTATTTTTCCAAGTAGAATGAATTCACAATTTTTGTAAATTGCTCTTTTTTTTTTTGCAAGCTGTTTCCTGTGATTTAGAATATAGAGGGCAGAAAGATGGCAAGTTTTTGTCGTGCTAATTAATTTATATTGTAGCTCTGAAAAGGAACAACTTAAAGTAACAAAAGACTATGTAATCTTTCCTTTTAATTTCTTATATATATGATCACCTGCAAAACTACATTTTGCACCTTTCCCAAACTAATATACATACTTCCATTTTTATAATTTAAAGTCAGTGAAATCAAAGCTTGAAATTAGTTGAGAGCAAAATGCCCATTACTCTAGAAAAAAGGTAAAATATAGTTCCTGGGGGGCAAAAATATTGGGAGCACCAAGACAAAAAACTGAATTTGGAATGTAAAGCATAAATTAAGTATCCCAATCTGCAGAAACTGTTAAACAAGACTCAAAAGACCAGCCTGTGGAAAGCACAAAAAATATGGAGGAGAGTGAACTTAGATTAATACCTTAAGGTAAAATCAAAATGAAAGTTCTTTTTCCTTTTCAGAAAGCCACCAAAAGAAAAAAACACACATGTTATTACACTTACCAGAGAAAGCAACTTATCAATTAAGAAACAATATAATCTGTTTTAGGCTACTTTTTTAAAGGGTTCTTTAAATTACCACCTAGAATGCTTATCCAAGAGAATTTCTCAGAGATATACCAGCATGCCATTTCTCATCATTTTGGTTAAGAGGAAATAATCCAACTTTCCTGGAAATTAGAACTTTTTCTTCTGACTTGAAAACAACCCTTAAATAAGCCTATCAGTAATGTTTTTCATTACCGAATGATACAGCATATGTAAAGTATTTTGCAAACCATAAAGAGCTATATAAAATGCTAGATGTTATTATTTTCATGCATGTAGGTAACTCTTACTCCTCTGACCAAATTGTAGTTTCTTTGAGGGGAGAACCATATAAAATAATATGAAATAATTGGGATGAAGGAAAATAATAAAGATGTATTGATTTATAGAAACATTAAATTTTTTACATCTATGACATTTTAAAAAATGTGTAACATGTTTTCCTTTCACTTTAATTACCTGTTTTGCACAATTTAGAACTGAATTTACAAAATTTTGACATACTTTTCAATTTTCACCATAAAATTTTATCACATTGGATTTCAAGAGTACCTTTTTTCTATATCTAGTCTTGATTATAACCCTTATATTTTCAATAATGTTTAAATTATATGAATTTTCAAGTCATTAAAACATGTTTATCTTTTCTTGGGACCATTTCCTAACTTTTCATGACATATGACATGGTTTAGCAACATTCCATTACTACTTGGGAATTCCTGTAATTCTGGTATTATTCTGCTACATAGTAAATCAGAAAATTTATCAAAACGTATAATTCTCTCAAAGGAAACAAGGGTTCCAGACCCAGTGGAAGTAAAAAAAAGAAAATCCTCAAAACATTTTTTCTAATCATCAGATCTTTTGGGAATACCTGGGCTTCTGACAACATTTAATTTTGGTATAGTCTTGAAGTACAAGTTGAATTTCATCAGCAAAAATTACCTTTTTCCAATCTCCAGAACCCCAGACTTTATA
Organism: Monodelphis domestica; assembly: GCF_027887165.1. NCBI lineage: Eukaryota > Metazoa > Chordata > Mammalia > Didelphimorphia > Didelphidae > Monodelphis > Monodelphis domestica. The sequence goes on along the minus strand of NC_077227.1, from coordinate 303,245,078 downwards.
TTGTTTTATTTGTTACTAGTGTTATTTTCATGGGAATGATGAGCAGCTGTTTAAAATTAAAACAAAACAAAACAAAACAAAACACAAAACTGGCCTTCTCATAGCCTTTCAACTTCAAGAAGCCTTTGTTTTCTGTGATTAAGCTGTTTCAAAGTAATAGCTTGTCAGTTCTTAGTGTCGTTTTTCATTTTCAGTACACTCTGTGAGTCTGAACGACTACTGAAAAAAGGTTGACTTTCCCACACTAACAAAATCTTTAGTCTGTTTTGTACAATTTGGACCTGAACAATTTGGAACTTTTGCACATATCTTAAGACATATCAGTCTTTAAAAAGGCAGAATTAAAAATATAAGAAAGCAATAAAATACATATTTATGGCACAAAATCTAGCACTCAATTCAGAGAGAACAAAGTTAAATGTGGGACACCAGCTCAATCTGGTTTTATCTACTTATGGAGGGATGTTTTAGGTTAATCTAGTGTGAAAGTATACTTGCATATCCAAAGCACTGCTGTTCCAAAATGAAAACATCACATCAGCCTTGGATCACTCCTACCATTCAATACCTTTACTTCTATACACATGGTGCTGAACAAAGAGAAAAATCACACAAATGCTGTGACTGGGTCCATTAAAAATTTGTTACACCATTTCAACTGTTGGGTTCAATACTCAAGTGCTGCTAGGCGATCCCTGCTACACCTCCCATATCAACTTGTTTTCCCACTTCATAGTGGTTCTTCCAAACCGTTTCATTCTTTCTCAAACCTCCAATGACTTCCCCTCCTTTAACCTCTCAGTTGAGAACTTTTCTTCATATTTTATTTAGCAAGCTCGAAAGTCCCTCCTGACCTCTGCCACATCTCCAGTTGCCTATTAGATATACTGAACTGGATGTCCCACAGATTTTTTAAAACTTATGTCAAAAACTGAACTTTGTTTTCTCCCAAATCTTCCCCCCTTCATAAAGTCTCAATTATGGCCTAAGGATATCATCATCTTCCTAGTTATGCAGCCATGAAACTTCCTGCCTTCCTTCAATTTCCCTATATTCCATCAGTTGTATAACATTTCTTTAATATGTTCCCTTCTCTCCTCTGACACTTCCACTACTCTGATGCAGACCCTCATCACTTTGTTTGGACTATTGCAATAGTCTTTTGGTTCGTATCCTGCCTCATCTTTCCCTATCCTAGTCCATCTTCCACTCTATTGTCAAACTGATCTTCTTAAAATAGAGGTCTAACCACGCCACTTCCCCTACTCAATAAATTTCGGGGCCTCTCTGTCACCTACCTCCAGGATCAAACATAACATTCTCTTTGGAGTATAAAGTCCTGCATAACCTACCTTTCAAGTCTTCTTACACCTCTCTCGACATATTCTACAATTCAACAACACTGGTCCCTTTGCTATTTCTTACACAAGACATTTCTTCTTGTGAGTAAGCATTGTCACAGACTGTCTTGAATGACTAGAATTCTTTGCATACTGGCTTCTCTGACTTCCTTTAAGTTTCAGGTAAACTCTGGCCTTCCACAAGAAGCCTTTCCCAATCTTCCTTTAATGAGTTCCTTCCCTCTGAGGCTACTCTTAGTTTATCTTGTGTATATCTTGTTTGTATATTATTTCCTTTATTAGACTGTAAACTCCTTTAGGGCAGGGGCTGTCTTCTCTTTCTTTATATTTCAGGCACTTAGCACAGTGCCTGGAATATAATAGGGACATTAATAAATGCTAGTTGGCTGAATGACTAAATAAAGTGTAAAAAGATGATTAAGTAATGAAATTTAAAATCACAGGATTTCTAAGAACTTAAATTTAGGAGGTCCTTCAAAGTTGCTGAAGTAATGAAACTGGTATTAAAATTATTGCTGCAATATTGGGATAGATCAGGATGTTATAGATACTCATAAAAACACAAATTACTCTTCTAGTGGTTACAAAAGAATTTCTTGATATATCCACCAATAAATACTAATGGTAATATACATTTCCCTCCATGCTAAAAAAGCCCATCTTATATACTAAAGAATATTTTAAAAAAGAGACTAGGTGGGAAAAAAGCCAGGAAAACTAACCAATACATTGAAAAGATATCTGATAATACATACAATTTTTCATACCAGTAGATTCTTCTCCTCTGTAAACAGGTAAGGAAAAGTGTCTTCTTGAATCTCTTCTTTGGGGGCCTAGTTTTTCTTTTTAATTTTTCAAAATTTATTTTGTATTGTTTTGTGGATAATGTTTTTTCTATTTACCCTGTTGTTATTGTATATACTGTTTCACTGGCTCTGTTTACTTCACTTTGCATTAGTTCATATATTTCCATGCTTCAATTTGTTAACTGATAATATATTTATTATGTTTATATTTTGCTTATAATTAAAGTGCTACTAAAAATTATTTTGATGTAAATCCCACCTTGCTTCCATTCCCCACCCCAATCAATAACCTCCTTGGGGAATATGTCTAGTAGTGGAATTTCTGGGTTAAAGGGTATGAACACTTTGGTCAATTTATTTGCATAATTCCCAGTTATTTTTTATAATGTTTATACTAAATCACAGCTCCCATTTTTTTTCACAGCCAGGCCATTATTGACTATCCCTATCTTTTGTCTTCTTTGCTAGTTTTCTGGATTTGAGGTAAGCAAACTCTAGGGTTGTTTTGATTTTAATTTTTCTTAGTATTTATGATTTGGAACATTCTTTCACATGGTTGTCATATGGTTCATCTTTTGACAATGGTTTGTCATATCCTTTGTTTTCTCTTCTACTAGAGAACAGCTTTTGGTTTCAATATTCATATTGGTTATCTCTATTTTAGATACTAGACCCTATCCAAGAAATCTATACCAATATCCACCTACCTCATCCCCACAAAATTTGGCTATTTCCCTTCTAATCCTAGATGAACGCATTACTTAATGACTTTTGTTTGTGCCCAAGCTTTTTGGTTTCATGTACTGAAAGTTATCTACTTTATCTATTACAATTATCTCTAGCTCTGAAGCTTCTCTTCTAATTTTTTTTTATAGTAAGATTGCATATCCATTTTGAATTTATTTTAGAATACTGTGTAAGATGTTGGTCTAAACCAGACTGCTTTCCAATTTTTCTTGCCATTCTTATCTAACAGAAAACTGTCCTAAATAATTTACATTTCAGGATTAATTAAACATTGGTTTGTTTAACTTATTATCCAATTAACTAATTATCTCTAATTCTCCTTTTCCTGGTCTGTTCCTTTAATCTACCTTCTCTATTTTTACAAAGTACCAAATTTTTTGAAGGCTGCTTTATAATTTAGTTTGAAGTACAGAAATGCTATTCTAATAGTTCCTCAAATAGAAATATAAAGCCTTGTATAGCTTTTAATAATCAGGTGTGTTGGGGGAAAGATCAAGTGGGGTGAGAGGACAATTAAAATGGATAATTTTCTGAATGTTACAAATTTTGGTGAGGCTGCTGAAGGGTCATGCCTTGGTCCTAATATAATTTTGCTAGTATCCTTATGACCACCAGATGTAAGCTCTCCCAGTAAATGGAATTTTGCAACTGACAAATACTTTGAATTGCCTACATTAAACCATATCCTCATTAGACATAATTAATCTAGCTTAATGAATTCATTAGCTTGCTGTTTATCCCTTGAAACCACTCAAATTCCTTTGTTGGGAAAATCAAGTTCACCATCTGGCTTTCTAACAAAAGTCACTTACTCCCTGGGAAGTAGTTTGGAGTAGGAAGAGTAACAGGATAAGCCAAGGCTTTCTTAATATACCAGCTCTACTTCTTCACTCTTATTTTTCTCTCTAATTTCAAAATATTGAACTCATTCTCTAGAGAAACTTTTGGTTCAAAGGTTCATGCTATCCAATGCTTTGTCTTCATGCCTATCTTTTTTCATTATTTCTCTAAACTTACTTTTTGTCTGGGATAAGAAGAAGCCCTGGGCAATGGGATGTCCAGAAACAATTACTGTACTGTAACTTAACAGGAACACCAAAAATACTACCTGACTCATTGATCTCTATGAAGATCATGCATTGAAAAGGCAAGGACTGAAAGTAAAGTGTATTTTCAAATTAATTAAGAGGAAGCAGAGGTAAAAATACTTGTGCTATTTAAAACCCAGGCCTTGAAGACAGAAGACTTCCTAATGCATTTATTGACCTGTGTGCAAAGGGTCATAATGCTGAAGATGAAGAATAGGCATTAGGTAGAAGGCATAACCTCTGAAGCAGAACTTTTTCTAGATAATGAGTTCAATCTTTTTGAAATTAGAACCATAAAAGAGTTTGAAAGCAGAAGTGAAGTGAGGTGGGGCCTGGAGCTAGTATATTAAAGACTCCAGTTCACCCTCCAAACTACTTCTTAGTTACTCTTGTTGAGAAGCCCGGAAGTAGATATGTTTTTGTTTTTTTTTTTTTGACTAAGGAATTTAGGTGGTTGCGGAAAAATTTAAAAAGCAAGTTAATGAATCATTGATTTATTATGACTAATGAGGGTACAGTCTAATGAAGGCAAGGCAGAGTATCTGTCAGTTGCAGAACTCCATTGGCTGGGAGGCTTAGGCTTACCTATGATGGTCATGAGGATACTAGTAAAACCGTATTAAATTCAGTTGTCCTTTCATCTTTTTTGGTTATTCTGCCAACACACCTGGTTGTCCTAAGCCATATGAGACGCTTTATATCCTGATATAAGGAACTGTTAGAATGAGTTCCATTAGTGACTGGGATGGAGCTGAGGATCTCATGAGTTCAGGCTATTTAAATTCAAGACCCTAGAGGGTGGGGATAAAAGAGGCCTAGAGGTCAGAGGTCAGAGTCATTGTGGCTTGGAAAAGGGGGTGGAGCTTACAAAAAAATTTAAAGTACAGCCATATTAATATCATATCAAGAATTTTAATGGAATTATAGCCATACTTTTTTTGGGGTGGGGTTTGATGCAGAAGATCACCAAGGAAAGGAGATCCCTTATTCAGGTGGGGGTGGGAATAACACTCCAAGTATGAGGCTTAAGTTATAGAAACTGACTGCAGCAGGAAAGTATTGTGGGTTTGAATATTATGAGTTTTTTAATTTTAATTTTTTGTTTTAATAAATTTCTTCATAAGTTTTCCTAAGTTATATGATCCATATTGTCTTTCTCCCTTCTTCTGTCCTCCCTCACATGGCTCACAAGCAATTCAATCTGGGTTTTACACGTATTATCACCCAAAATATATTATGAGTTTTTAGGAACAAGTACCTGTGTGTATAGGTGCTTATGGTGGCTTCTATGCTGATTATTATGGTTAAGGATAAATGGAAACTCTTGGAGTTATCTGAACCATCTAGTGTAGTTAAATCTTCAACAATATCATGTCCTAAAGAGAGTGAAAGATATCTCTTCCCTAGGAATGGAGATGAAGGCATGTGAAGTACTCTGACATACAAACGTCTTTTATAATAATATAATAATCCTTGGTGACCTTTGAAGAAGGCAAATGGTACCTGCAAAATGTCAGTAGATTACTGGAAACTGTATAAAATCATTATGATTGTGGTGGCTTGCTATTCCTGACTTTGCCAACATTGTAGAGTAAGGATCTCTATATATAAAGAATTGTTGATCTCACTAAAACATTCTCCAGACCTGTGATGGAGACTAACCCTGAACAGTTAACTTCCACTCAGGAAAGAGTATACCTTCACTATCCTTCTCTGCAGGATTATTGGAATTCTTTTTCATATTGCCACAGTTTTGTGTTCAGAGGCAGGAAAGAGACCCTTCTTTCTGAGGGCACTGATATGCACTGTTAATACTGACAATGTAGCATTGATTAGGTTGGACAAGGTCAGAGTAGGAAATGGTTCAGATCAGATGGTGTCTCATATGAAAAACTCATAGGAAACTAACACTAAGATAATTAGGGTCTGGTACATGCAAGTTTTTAGAAACATTCTGGAGGTGGGTCAAAGAATAGGAACAAACTGTTCTCAAAAGAAAAAAAGCAAATTATTAATAACCATATAAGAATGCTTCAAATAGTATGAAAAATGCAAATCAGAACAATCAGAAACAGAGGTTTACTCACACTATAAACTGGTGAAGATGAAAGGCGAAAATACAAATTGGAGGAAGAATTCATGATTCTAGTCATGAATTAGTACAAACATTTTGGAATCATGCAATTAAAGGAGCTAAAATGTCGATACTCTCTACCAGATTCCACAGGTAGGCAAAAAATCGTCAAGGTCGCTGATATTTAAAAACAAAAACAAAACAAACAAAAACCCCCCAAATACATCAAAATATTTATAGCAGCATTTTTTTTTTGTGTGGTAGCAAAGAATTGGAAACAAAGTAGATGCCCACTATATTGTGGTACATAAATTTAATGGACATTATTTTGGCATTAGAAATGACAAATGTCACAAATACAAAGAAGCAAGGAAAGAGCTATGGAAACTGATACAGAGTGAAGGAAGTATAGCCACAAAAATGATGCACAGTGATTACAATAATACAAATGAAAAGAACCAGAAAAAGAATCAGAAGTGAATGTTGCAAAATCACAAAGAGTAAGCAAGACTTGAAAGAAGGCAAGATATAGGAAGACATCTTCACTCCACTGACTTGCAGAAGTGAGAGGTCTACATATGCTGTCATTGCACATATTTTCAGACTTTTAAAATATACTGATCAGGAACGTAATTTTTTTTTTCTCTCAAAATATTACTTGTTAAATAGGATGACTTTCTGGGAGGGGAAAGAGTCAGGTATAATGGGAAAAATTATGGTGATGTAAAAAAAGACATAAAAAACTTTTTTTAAAGGAGAAAAAAGAAAAACATTAGCTGAGAATGTGAATGATTCCAGATATAGTCCCTAAGCTGTTAACACTTGTTCCCTGAACAGATTAAAAAGAAAGCTCAGGGGCTTATTTGACTTGGCAAGGGAGGAGGAGAAAGAATCTTTTTTTTTTTTCCATTCCTGTCTAAAAGGTTGGAAGATAAGACTACCCACTAGTGATAGTAAGTGTCCTTGAGCGATATATCTATCTATCATGAACTGAGATACACATTGAAGACAAACTAGATGTTTTCATGAAAGGCAGCTTCAGCACTCTATAAGGAATCAGGCAGAAAGCTGCATCACACACAGAGATAACAAATTCCAGCTGGCTAGTTGCTATCAACTAGAAACTAATGGGAAAATACACAGGTATAGGGTACTAGAGAAAAAATCCTTCAATCTATCAAGGGTACTCCAAAAAAACACAAGAACAGTAGCCAGTTACTCTCTGTAGACCCAACCTGTTATGGTAAGCAGAATTGGAAGAGTGAATCTCAGTGGTATCAAACCAGTTTTAGCCACTATTAGCAAGACCTTCACAGAAACATTGTTCTTCCCTATGGGCTCCTTTCTACCACTGATTCTAATCAAATCATTCTACTGAAAAGCTCTGATGTTGGGCCTAATAGCATCACATTCACTGGATTTTCAAATGTCCATATTATTTTCAGGTAGCTGACATTATAGAAAGCTGAAATGTATATTAGTTTTGGCATTACACCCCAGGCTGGGTATGATGGAGTTGGGTGTCCTGTTTTCCCAGAGGTCATGTCCTTGATAAATCAGCACTACTTCAAAAAGGGCTCTGTGCTACAGCCATTCACTGCAAATAGCCTTTAGAAGGATTTACCTAAGATAGACTACTTCTAGATATAGTCCCAACTGACCATCAGTTACTGCGTGGGGTTGCCAGGACTTAAGATTCATGTCCTCTCTGAAGATTCTGACAGCAAACCAGGTAAATGGTTTATGTCTTCCTTCATCTGGAAGGAATTCTTTCATCAAAGGATGATCTAGACAGTTACTTTACAGAACAGTTTGGGGACCAAGTGGTGGAAGGGCTTTGCTTTTTTTTTTTAACCCTTACCTCCTTTCTTAAAATCAAGACTGTATATTATACTGGTTCTAAGGCAGAAAAGCAGTAAAGGCTAGGAAATGGGGGTTAAATGACTTACCCAGGGTCACAAAGTTAGGAAGTATCTGAGGCTAGATTTAAAACCAGGCTCTCAATCTACTGCATCACCGCACTGCCCCAAGGGTTTTGCTTTTTAATGATATGGGGTAGGTGAAATTATCTTTTAAAAGTCATAATGAAAGTGAGCTCTCTTTAAGGGGAGGAGGATCCTTGAGCTGCCCTGCTTGATTTTAAGTCATAAAGAGTCCTCATCATTTCATTCCCATAAAACATTTCTCTTAATACTTGCCTACATAGTGATAGGAAAAGAGATATCATTCAGGATAATATGCAAACCTTTGTGCATCTATTTAAGGTAAAGGGAGAAAGAACAAGATTTAGCTTTATTATTGAGCCCTGTAAATATAGTAAAGATGGCCAAGATAAGCTTTTCTTCGTCATTTTCTTTTATGTTGATTTTCAGAAGGAGTAAAGTGATTCCAAAGAACTTTTCCCCTGTTGTGATATCAGTATAAGGAAAGCTTTGATATGGTTACTAGATTTCACTAATCATGAAAACAGTATGCAAAAACAGCTTTTCTGAAACAAACACAACTTCTAAAAAATTTTCAGTTTATTCAATTATAAGGATCTTTTGAGAGCTTGATCTACCAAAGGTGATTGAGAAACAAAAGGGCAAAGAATCTTTGCCTTTCTGTATGTGTAGCTTCTAATTTTCTTCTGAAATATGTGTATAATTGTGTGCAAATAACTCAGGACAAACAATAATTCTGTTGCAAAAGAAAGTGCAGGCAAAAATGAATAAATTAAAACCATTAACTGAAATTTTTTTTTTTTGAAACAGCCAAATTAATCTTCAGAAAACAAAGCAAAGACCTTCAGAGGAACTAGCATGTGAAGGAGTTGTCATTGATGATTCATCTACAGCGCAACCTTTATAGTTAGAAGGATACTGAGAATTTAAGTTAAAAAAAATTTTTTTTTAAATAGATGTTAACCATTGCTATTGAAAAAAACACTTGTCACAAGCAAAATAACTGAAAGACTAGAGTACTAAAATAGAAAATAAAGGCTAATTTTTATTAATGGGAATCATTTTTGCATTTAAGGCTATACCAAAATGACAAAGCCCAAATATCCCTATGATACTATGATTCTTCATCAGACAGTACAACATTCATCTCAATGTTCTGGGCATATTTTTTTTTTTACTTTCAATGGCTCTGAAATTATTGTTCTCACTGAAGAAAATGGTACATATACTGATATCCTGAGGGATAGTATAGTTCCAGAATTAAAGAAATTCCCAATTGAAGATGGAATACTACAATAAAGTCTTGGACTATGTCATAAATCATGAACATTGAAGAAGGAAAAAAGGAGGAGATAAACTCAAAAGAAAGAGATAAACATGCTTTAATAGCTTGAGAACTTACATGAGTTAAGCCCAACTGAAAACTGGTGAGTTATAATCAAGACTAGATTTGGAAAAATGTATTGTTTGTTAAAGTTATACAATAATCAATGTGATATAAGTATAATTTCATGATCAAAAAAATTAAAGCCTGTGTCAAAATCTTGTAAATTCAAGGTCAGATGTAAAACAAGTCAGAGTAAATGCAGTGTATTACATATTAAAAGATTTTTAAAAATGTAAAAACTGTAAAGTTTCCTGCATAAGTCAATACTTTTTAATTATTTTGCCTTGTCAACTACTTTATGTCCCCCGACACTAGGTGAGTTTCAGCTTAGGACACATTTCCTTGAAAGTGCTCTACAAAAGAAAAAGTCAGCTCAAAGGAAGTTTACTATTTTGGATCAGCCACAGTTTCTGTTTTTTATTTACATATGTTTTACTGAATTGTTTTTCATCATGCTGCCACTTCTAGAGTTAGGATTAGTAATAGATTTTACCTCTTTTGCTTATATGTCAACATAGCTTCTGCAATCGGTAACTGATGGGCACAGTTAGCCCCTGCAATGTACTGTGTGATTCTGGATACAATATCTGGGGTTTCCTGAACTGCAAGAGAATGAAAAAGATTAAGATAATCAGGATCACTTCTGAGTACAATTGCACAAAATTTACATGCTATTAATATTCAATTCAATAGTTCCTGGTACTATTGCTAAGTGCTAGGAATCCAAAAAGAGACATTGTCTTCAAAGAGTTTATACTAGGTGCTTGTTTTATGCAGACTCAGCACACACACATATTCAGGCATAAGTGAATGATAATTAAAAAAAGATAAAGGCAGAAAAATATGTAAAATAAAGATTAATTACATGCTAAATCTGTGCTATTTTCCAAGTGGCATAACTTCTGCAGCAGTTTTTCCAATTATGATCATTTTCATATTGAAAAGCATTAGTGAAAGTTATTAAATTGTTTTGCACTAAACATTAGCTTTGACATTAGTCTCTGTCTAGAGTTTTCACTTATAACAAGTCATGTCTATGTGAGAGCAGTGCTTTATTTTGTTTCATTAATGCTATTGAATTATTAATAGTGGCCCTAAAGTACAAGAATAGTGAATGCTGGTAGTCCTGATCAGTCTAAGAAAAGTTGTAAAATGCTTAGATATGTTTCTATAAGAAATATTTATTAAATAATGGGGTTTGCTACCATGCATGATTTTCAACTTATACAGGCCTTGGGAAGTATTGGTCACATAAAACGAGGCCCTACTGTGTGTGTGTGTGTGTGTGTGTGTGTGTGTGTATGAAATAATTATCAGAGGGAAGGCATGGGACTTAAGATAGATTAGGGAAATTTTCCTTTAGGAAGTGGGATTTTAGTTGGGACTGAAGGGAACCGGAAGTCAATAGTCAGAGTGGAAGAGGGAGAGCATTCCAGGCATGAGGTATAGCCAAAGAAAATGCCTGGAGTTGAGAGATGAAGTATTTTGTTTGTAGAACAGCAAGCAGGCCAATGTTGCTAGATGTCTCGATCTAAAGTTATGATTATTAGTATTAGTGGGAAAAGAAGATAACCAGTGGAAATTCTGAATTGTGGCTGACTGAGGGTAAGGATTAGGGATGTTTTCATAAAAAGGTGTGACTTCAATAGGAGTTTATAGATTTTGTTTATAGGAAATATCTGTTTTTGGCAATCAAATTAACGTTTATTTTTCAACTAACTAATCAACAAATATTTTTCTGGACTTCTCAATTGTGTCTCAGGAACTTCTTCCTGGAATATGACTTCAGTCCTAGTATTCACAGTTCATTAGTACTCTTGGCTCCTGAACTCCCTCTCCTGACTGGAGGGTGCAGAGTTCCTTTTAGGACTTCTACTAATGAAGGGCACTGAGACCAGCTATTTCTTCATTTCTTACCAGCTGCACTATTCTGGACTTCTCCCTCATGCTTCTCTGCTGGTTACTTTCCCTTACACCTCACTCTGTCCCATCTAGCTTCTCCTTTTCTGCTTCCTTTTGTTTGTTTTCTCTGTAAAAATGCAAGCTCCTTGAATACTTGCTTTTCTTTCTATACTTTGCCCTTAGTGGCTGGCATATAGAAGCCATATAATGAATGTTTACTGTGGCATCAAATATGTCTCTGACATTGCACTAGATGCTAGGAATATGAAGACAAAAATCAAACAATTCTTGCTTTCGGATTTCCTTAGGGAAATAACATGTATAGATGAGGACACACTGGAGAAATAGAAAATCTGTACAAGGTAGTTAGGGAGGGAGGGCACTAGTAATAGAGGGAAGATTAAGAAACATTTTCTTTAGAAGTGGTGCTTGAGCAGAGCAATGAAGGAAGAGGGTAATTTTATATACTTAAAGAGGTAAGAAGAAAATACATTTCTTTTTTTTTAAACATTATTTTATTTGGTCATTTACAAACATTATTCATTGGAAACAATGATCATTTTCTTCTCCCTCCCTCCCCCCGGGCCCCTCCCACACCCTCTCCCATAGCCGACGCACGATTCCACTGGGTATCACATGTGTTCTTGATTTGAACCCATTTCCATGTTGTTGGTATTTGCACTAGAGTGTTCATTTAGAGTCTCTCCTCAGTCATTTCCCCTCAGCCCCTTTGGTCAAGCAGTTGCTTTTCCTCAGTGTTTTTACTCCCACAGTTTATTCTCTGCTTGTGGATAGTGTTTTTTAGATCCCTGTAAGTTGTTCTGGGACATTGCATTGACCCTAATGGAGAAGTCCATTACCTTCGATTGTACCACAGTGTATTAGTCTCTGTGTACAATGTTTTCCTGGTGCTCTGCATCACTTCCTGGAGGTTGTTCCAGTCTCCATGGAATTCCTCCACTTTATTTTTCCTTTTAGCACAATAGTATTCCATCACCAACATATACCACAATTTGTTCAGCCATTTCCCAATTGAAGGGCATCCCCTCATTTTCCAATTTTTGGCCACCACAAAGAGTGCAGCTATGAATATTCTTGTACAAGTCTTTTCCTTATTATCTCTTTGGGGTACAAACCCAGCAGTGCTATGGCTGGATCAAAGGGCAGACAGTCTTATTGCCCTTTGGGCATAGTTCCAAATTGCCCTCCAGAATGGTTGGATCAATTCACAACTCCACCAGCAATGAATTAGTGTCCCTACTTTGCCACATCCCCTCCAGCATTCACTGCTTTCCTCTGCTGTCATGTTAGCCAATCTGCTAGGTGTGAGGTGATACCTCAGAGTGGTTTTGATTTGCATCTCTCTGATTATAAGAGATTTAGAACACTTTTTCATGTGCTTACTAATAGTTTTGATTTCTTTATCTGAAAACTGCCTATTCATGTCCCTTGCCCATTTATCAATTGGAGAATGGCTTGATTTTTTGTACAATTGATTTAGCTCTTTGTAAATTTGAGCAATTAAACCTTTGTCTGAGGTTTTTATGAAGATTGTTTCCCAATTTGTTGCGAAAATACATTTCTTGTATAGGGGATAACAAGTACAAAGGTATGGAGGTAGAAATTGTGAAAGATTATGTTCCAGACAATCATGCCACCAGATTCAGCAATTAAGGTAAATTTGAAGGAAGCAATTTCAATGACTAGCTTTAAAGTGTTACTAAAGGACTTTTGGGGAGATGTTATCAAAGGTAGGATTTTGTGTAATATTCTGATGGTCAACTAGTATATGTGAGAAAAGATGTGATATTGAAGAAACAGAAATATAGGAGAAAAAGAGTGAAAGTCTAGAGGGAAATCTAAGTACTTTGTGTATGTAAGGGTTTACAAAAGAATTGTCTTTAATAATTTCCTATTGTTTTGTACTTTTACAAATATATAGAATTCATATAATTTGCATATCTTGTCTGAATTTAATCCCCAAAACCCTTCCCCTGCAATCCCAGCTTCTCATGTTCCTTCTCCTACACAAAACCAAATTCCAGCCCAAAGGAAATCTCATCCTTCTAAAAAAACTCATCTTAGTCAAACTGACCCACAGGTACCAAATTCAATTAGAAGCCTGTCTCCTCTAAGAGAAGTACCTGAAATAGGACGGAACGGAGATGTGGTGACTTTAAGGCACAACATACCATTTACTCCCCAAGAAATAAATGAATTTACATGAAATATTTCCACATATGAACAAGATCCCTTTCTAGTAACAGAAAAGATGGGAGACATCTTTTATTCAGTATAAACCATCTTACAAGGACATTGAAAACTTGCTATAGGCATTTTTTAACTAAACATGAGAAAAATAAAATAATTGCTCATGCCAACAAAACCCGGGGGCGCAACGCAGCACATTGGCCATCTCAGGATCCCGAATGGGACTATAACAACTCTGAAGATCTTTTACAACTATACTATTGTAGAGAGGTCATCTTAACAGCAAGGAGAGAGTATTCTGACAATACAGATAAGTGGACTGAATTTGAAAAGATTAAGCAAATTGAGGAAGAGACACCCTCCAGATTCATGGACAGAATAATCGAGTTTGGGGGTAGATACCTGGACTTTGACTTATCTAAAGAAAATTGCATAAGACAAGTTAGAAGGCACGTTGTCAATAACTCTTGCAAAGTGATTAGGAATTATTTTAGAACACATTGCCCAAGATGGCCAGAGATGGACCATGACCAATTGCAGAAAACAGCTCTATATGTTTCAAAGTGAAACAAAGAAAAGGAGGAAGAAAATAATGATGTCATGGAGGAAATAAAGAAAGAATTGAGATGTTTAAAAGATAAGATGGTTAAAATGGAAAGTGGGCAACATACTGAACCAATGGTACTTGCCCCTCTCCAGGAATCTAATTTTCAATCAACCTGCCAATTCTGTGAGAAGAAGGGCCACAAAATGATAGAGTGTAGAACTTTATTCAAGGTTATCAGAAGGAATACACAGTTTAATAACAATGACAGAAGTGATAATTATAGAAATAACTATAATAATGATAAAGGAAACCACAACTTTAGGAATGATAACTATAGGAATAGATATTGGGAAAATGATAACTCAAGCCAAATGACTCCACAACAATATAACTTAAGTGGTGCTCATCCAAAAAGTACTCAGGATACTAATGCCCCTCAGGGGAGTGCCCAAGGAACTTCCCAAATACTATGAAGGTGTCTGGGGGGGGGGGCACAAGAATCAGAGGATACGCCTTTGATTTTCTCGACCCTGATGTCCTACTACCTGTTGTCCCTATCCACTGCCCCCCCTACTAACAAACCCCATGTTACCTTAAAGGTGGGTAACACTTATTATTATCTTTTAGACACTGGAGCTTCCAGGTCTGTATTAAAGAAAACACCTGATTTACACTGATATTCTGCTGGTTCAGAGAATGTAATGGGAGTGTCAGGAATACCCCAAAGGGTTAAAAAACTTTCCACTAGAATGGTGTCTGTAGGACCCCTAGAGGTACAACATTCCTTCCTTTTGATACCTGACTCCCCTTTATATTTGCTGGGGAGGGACCTTCTATGAAAACTCAGAGCCACAATAACTTGCTCCCCAGATGATTCCTTATCATTGGAAGTACCTGAGGAATCTTTAAAATTACTCCCTGTAATTCTCTCAGAGAGTCAGGAGGGAAAAAGAGCATCCAACCTTTGTAATACCTGCAAATATACCAGAGTCTCTTTGGGCCACATCTTCTTCTGATGTAGGCCTACTTAAGTCGGCTATTCCTATGCAGATAAAAATTAAATCTAGCCCACCTCCTTCCATCCCTCAGTATTCCCTCTCAAAAGAGGCAATTGAAGGTATTACTCCAGTAATAAACTCATTAATTGCACAGGGAATAATAATCCCTTGTAAATCTGAATGCAACACGCCCATCCTGCCCATTAAAAAAACAAAAAGGGGGCCCAATGACAACCACCTCTATATATTTGTACAGAATTTGAGAGCTGTGAACAATCACATTATAATGAGACATTCCGTAGTTTCCAACATCATTACTATAATTTCCTCTATTCCTAGCACAGCTACATACTTTACAGTAGTGGACTTGTGCTCAGCCTTCTTTTCCATACACATACATGAGAACTCCAGGCATATCTTTGTTTTCACCTGGAAGGGCTCCAAATATACATGTAGTTGTCTTCCACAAGGGTTCGTGGAAAGTCTGAGTTTATTTGCACAAATTTTGAGCCGACACAGATAATAAAACATTTAAAAATAGTAAATTAATCAAATACATAGATGATCTACTCTTGGACTCAACAGATGAAGAAGCATTTCAGGAAGACAGTAAAAACCTTCTTTTGGAACTACACAAAAGAGGGAATAAGATCTCGAATAATAGAATACATGAGTGAAGAGGGATAGCTTCAGGTGTTTTAAATCAGACTTTGGGGCCTTCTCAGGGCCCAATTGCTTATTATTCTGCCCAACTGGACCCAGTAGCATCAGGAGCACCACCATATCTTAGAGGAGTAGCTGCTAAAAGCCTTACTAGTGACAAAAACTGTTGATCTAGTATTAGGATGCTCATTAACAATTATGTTCCCACAAGAGGTAGAAGCATTGTTGCTAAGACATACAACACAGGCATTCTTGGATCAGCAAATTACAAGGTATGAAATAACTTAGTTAAACAATGAAAACATTACCTTGAAATGCTGTACAACTCCTAACCCTGCCACCTTGCTTCCAGATTTACCAACTTCAGGAGAACCAATAAACAGTTGTGAAACACTAGTGTCCATGGCAGAAAAGCCTCAAGAACATCTCTTAAGACACTCCCTAAGACAATCCAGATTTGGTCTTATTTACTGATGGTTCTTCTTTTATGAGGGATGGCATACACTACACTGGAGCTGCTGTGGTCACAGGATTTGCCATTGAGTGGACAGTTTCACTGCCCTCTAATTATTAGTGCTCAAGGTGCAGAACTCATAGCCCTGAATCAACACGCCTGTATAACTGGCAAGGATAAAAGGGCAACAATTTATATAGATTCTAGATATGCCTTTGGCATTTGTCACTCGGTCAGGATGCTAAGTACCCAGAGAGGATTTTGAACCTCAGATGGAAAATTCATAGCTCATGCAGAAATTATTAATGAAGTTCTTTCTGCTCTCCAGTTGCCAGAAGCCTAGCTGTAGTTCATTGCTCTGCCCATACAGGTGGCACTGACCTTGTCTCTAGGGGAAATGATTGAGCAGATGCCGCTGCAAAGCTAGCAGCCATAGAAAGGCCTGAATTAATTTTAACATCAATAACCACTGATGACTTAAATTTATCACTTTCCTACAATGAAAAGAAAGTGGAAAAATGGAAACAAAAATTCAAAGTAAAACAAATTAATGGAGTATGGGTGTCATCTGAAGGAAAAACCCCACTCCCTAGAAGTTTCTATCACCAAATCTGCCAATCTATTCATAAAAATGGTCACTTTGGCATCCAGGGCATCATGGACTCTGTTAAGAGAGTATGGATAGCCCCTGGTATAAGTACTATAGCCTCTAAAGTGTGTACCACCTGCTCTACCTGCCAAGCATATAACCAACATGCCTCTTGTGGAAAAGCCTTTGGTAGGCATCCTTTGGCTTACACACCTTTTGAGCACTTACAGATAGATTTCATAACAATGCCAAAGGCCGGTCATTATAAATTTTGTGTCGTCATAGTAGATCAATTGACCAGATGGCCAGAAGCATTTCTTGAGACCTGAGCCACAGCAGATTTTGTTGCTAAGATACTTTTAAAAGAAATTATTCCTTGCTTTGGCCTGCCACCACATATTGATTCAGAAAGAGAAAATCATTTTACTGATTCTATCCTAAATCAGATAAATTCTTGCTTGGGGATACCTCCAAAATTCTGTGTTCCATGTCATCCCTAGAGCTCAGGCCAAGTTGGAAGAATGAACAGAGAACTTAAAAGTATGATTGGCAAATTATGCACTGAGACACATTTAAAATGGCCTGAAATTCTCCCTCTGGCACTATTTTATCTTAGAAGCAGGCCCAGGGGAAATGTACATATCTCACCATTTGAGATGCTTTTTGGACATCTGCCTACACAGGCTAAGCCTTTCTCCCCTGCATATACATCACTATTAGGTGGAGACACTACTATTGCTTCCTATATACAGGAATTACAGCACAAACTGCGTAAACTCCATGAATCCGGAGCTGCATGACCTGAACCCAGGAGACAAGGTCTATATAAAGAACTTCCAGCACATGGGAGCAACTCAGTCTTCCTGGGAAGAACCATTTCAAATATTGTTAACTGTTCCAACATCTATAAAAATTGGAGAGAAGGACACTTGGATTCATTGCTCACATGTAAAGAGAGCATTTTCTATTGAAACTGATTGACTATATCCTATACATGCATTGAAGATAATAATCCATTGACAAGCAGATGCCTTTTTTTTGAAACACATTGAATTCCTGAATTATTTTTTCTTCTCTTTTTTCTTTTTCCTTATTTTATTATTGCTTTTCTTTTCTTTTGATTAGAATATTTGATTTTTCCCTTTTCTCATTTCTTGTACTTCAGGTACATATAATCAATATTAATTTTTATTCTATAATATAAGTTTAATATATTATTATTATAATATATTATATATATATACTTGCTATAATATTAATGCATACCCAAATAGCTTTAGACTCTGGGAACCTGCCATTTATTGATAATTATTATGGGACTGTGATTAATGTTTGTGTGTGATTCTAGTAAATGGGATCAAAAAAGGAGCAAGACTTAACCTGAATAGTGCCAAAAGAGCACACAGGTTAAAAGAAGAAAGAAGAAGAAGAAGAAGAAGAAGAAGAAGAAGAAGAAGAAGAAGAAGAAGAAGAAGAAGAAGAAGAAGAAGAAGAAGAAGAAGAAGAAGAAGAAGAAAGAAGAAAGAAGAAAGAAGAAAGAAGAAAGAAGAAAGAAGAAAGAAGAAAGAAGAAAGAAGAAAGAAGAAAGAAGAAAGAAGGAAGAAGGAAGAAGGAAGAAGGAAGAAGAAGAAGAAGAAGAAGAAGAAGAAGAAGAAGAAGAAGAAGAAGAAGAAGAAGAAGAAGAAGAAGAAGAAGAGAAAGAAAGAAAGAAACCAATTCAGGTAGGACTGATGCACTTCTAAGCCAATACAAAGGACTTGAACCTAGTGTGAGACTTGAGGTTGTGACTCTTGACATATGTTAAGATGTAGGCCTTACTTGTATCCACACTCTTTGTGAAAATACTTACAGATAAGTACCAAAGTTTGGCTATCATCCTGGCTCCCTCTATCCCTGAGAATGAAAGTAAAATCAGACCAGGGAATGACACTTCCCTATCAAAATAAAATTCTAATTCCTTTTCTTCTTATATTATAGCAACTTACTGTAGTCTTGGCTGCAAATGGGTAAGTGAAATATTACTGCATTTTGTCCTACAGACTTGTGGGATAGAAATTACTTTAAATTGGACCATACAAGGGCCTATTATGAATTTATTCTTGCTTACTAAACATTTTATATATATAGATATTGGTATTTTATTCTAATTTGGAATTTTTTTTCTCTTTTTCTCCCAAAAGTTTAACTTTCTTCCATTTTTTTCCTTATGCTTTTGGGTTTGTTTTTTCTCTTCTTTTTAATAATCGACCCATACACCCCGTAACTCAAACATTGCATCCTGAGGTGAACTGGATATTTTTTAACACCCATTTCAGGGGGGATTGTATTTTAATATAAATCCAAGATTTTGAAATTTTTGTTCTAGAAAGATCTTGAAGGAAGAAGCTTGCTAACTCCTAGGTCCAGAGAATGAACTGTTGTAGAAAGATGCCAAAAAACCTACACTACATCAAGAAGATCAAGAATGAACTTTGGGTGTGGTTAATTGAACATTTATTTGAATGTATATACTCCTATGCCAAAAGGGGACTACTCCCTAATTGGTTTTTGTCAATGCGTTCAGCAAACATTGGTTTGCTGTCTGTCTTTCTTCTATTTCCCTCTTTATCTAGCTATTGTAACTTATAATTTTCCCTTAGAAATTGAATATTGTATACATCTGTAGTTACAAGTGCTTTAGGATTATAAGATGATTATGTTAAATGATCAATGGGGAGACTAGTCTTCCAATGATCATCAGGGGGATTGTGAAGATTGGATTTGGCCATCTCCTGATTTGTAACAATGAAGATGCTTAGTCTAACAAAATCAAAGATGCCTTAGGAAGTTTGCATTATTCCACCCTTCTTTGTATAACAAAATTGGGAATGTCTGTAACCATGCTTGAAGATTGAGTGTTTAGGAGGATGGCCTTTGATAGAGAAATTGACAAATCAGAAACAGATGACAGACCCCTGGGTGACACCTAAGTCAAGCTCAGGCTACGATTGGTGCAGAGGAGATGCAGGAAAGGGAGGTAGAATTGTCTAGTTTTTTTTTTTTCATGGGGCTTCCTCTCGTCTGTCTCTTTTTCCCTGGAGATATGGCTCTGGCTGGCAGGGTGCTAAGTGTTCCGACATCTTGGTGTGGTGGCAGCTAATTGTCTCGGTTTTGGCGATGAGTTTGCCCTTGAGCTAATTCAGGTTCAGGCATCTTGGCTGAGCCCTCTTGGAGTTCAGGCTGATTCCTTCTTCCTTTACTCTCCAAAACCTTATCTTCCTAAAGCCTCTAATCTTCCCCCGAGGCACAAGTCAGGTGGGAGAAATCATACAACCTTTCCTTCTCCCTTCTTAATTTCTTTCCACTATATTAATTAAATCACCATAAATTTCCCACTGTCTTGGGTATTTTATTTGGGATATCCCATGGCAACAAATAACTAATATAGTTTAGGTCACAACACTAAATTTGTCCTTTACAATATGGAAATAACTTCTTACCAGTAGTATGTGCTTCAAGTTTACTGAACAAATCCCTCCAGGCCAAATCCTGGAAGAAGTTGTTATACCGGTGATCGACGGAACCAAGATATTTAGCCACTGGATGAGAGCCTACAGCAAAGAAAATGAACTGAGTTACTTAATGAATATGATATACAGACTTCATATTTATAATATTTGTAAAGAAACAGATTAAACTGGCTATTTTCTTAGCACACCTAATACTGTGATTATTCAGGGTATCTTATTATATGCTTATGGTCACTTTGTTGATCTCCAATTGGTCAGTAAAAAATGATAGGTATCTGTTACTTCTTTCAGTAGTCCATGTAGTTATACCTGTTTTTGGAGTTATAAGAGAAAATGTAAGAAAGGACAGATGTTTTTACAAAATAAGTTTCACTTGACAAACAATTTGTTTATTACAACAATATTCTACTCAAATCACCAATATAGGTATTAATACTATTCTTATTTAACACAAATATATTAGAGTGGTTCTAGGGAAAAGTGAAAAATCAAAGCTGCCATATGATCTATACTTCTCAATCAACCAACATTTATTAGTTTACTATGCATTTTATTTATGTTTTCTTTGTGACAAGTAGGGTGTTAAGTACTAGAGATACAAAGGAACAGTAAAAGCAGTCCCTACTCTAAAGGAGCTTACATTCTAATAGGGGAGACAGTATATACATAAATAGGTATAGTTAAGATATAGAATACATGAGAGTTGCCTTACAGGAGAAGGAACTGGCAGCCAGGGTAGCCAGAATGTAATGCTTGAGCTGAGTATTAAAGGAAACCAGGCATTCTAAAATGCAAGTATCAAACTGTAGCTACCACTGTAACTTGTAACTTGTAAAACTTCAGAGCACCACTGGAAACAAGTTAAATTGTAATGGAAAATGTTTTAACAAAAGAAAATTAAAACACAACAAAGACAATATTAATTTGAATTTGAAAATATAGCCTTCTGGGATTTGTTTCTATTTGAGTTTGATACCATTATTCTAAGAGGTAAGGAGGAATAAGAGCATTTTGGGTAGGAGGCATAGCCATTGCAAAAGCATGGATATGGAAGATGGCACATCCTATTCTAGGAATAGTAAGTATATCAGTAAGGTTGGACAGTAGAGTGTGTAGAGGAGAATAATGTGTAGGAATACTAGGAATACTTGGAGGGGATCAGGTTGCAAAGAATGGAAATGTAAGAGAAATTACTAAAAGTTTTTTTTTTAATTTGGTCATAGATAGTACAAGTTATTGGAACTTAATAGAGTATTGGGGTGACATGGTCAGTCCTGTGCTTTCAGAAAATCACTAAGTCATCTGTGTGGAAGATGGATTGGAATGTAGAGAAATTTTAAGCAGATTGTTAAAAGAAGAAGGTGGTCAACAGTGGCAAAATGCTGAAAAGAAGTCAAGAAAAAATGAAAAATGGTTTGACAATAAAAAGGCTAATAATTTTGAAGAGAGTAATTTCAGTTGAATAATGACTGGAAGACATTTCACAGGATTTAAATGAGAGAGGAGGTACTGAGTGTAGATGTGTTTTTCAAGTTAGATGAAGAGAGAAAAAGTACAAGATTATGAGTGGTGGAGATGACAGGATAGTGATAATTTTTTTTTAAAGAAAAAGGAAACTGGGGTATAATTATAGCCTACATCTATAGCCAGTATATTTATAGCCAGGATATAGATTCGGAGCAAAGATTAAGAAAAGAATGGGGAAGACAGTGGAGGCAATCTGCTCCAGAATATGGAAGGGGATGAGATCAAGAGCATATATAGAAAGGTTGGCTGTGGCATGAAGAGAAGCCACTTCTTCAGAGGGGAGATATAAGAGATGTAAGGAAGAGAGGAGAAGCAGCTCTAGGTGAATAAAGTCAAATTTTTGGACAAAATATGAAGCAAGGCCCTCAGCAAAGAACTTAGGAAGATAGAGTAAAGAAAGGTTTCAGGAGATAAGAGTTTTTTGAACAGTTGCTATAGTGAATGATCAATAAAATAATAGGGGAAGAGTCAGTAGCAAGATTGCTTTGTTGTATTAAGGACTCAGGTAAAATTAGAGAACATATATTTGTAGGTAACCTACTCAGCTAACTTTCACGATTTCCTTTAGTTCTGTTCAGTGATACATGATAGAGTGAAGGAAATAGAGAAATCCAGTGTTGGGGTTTGTAAGGTATAATAAGCAATGGATAAGGTAAAGTAAAGTAGTAAAGTACTCCTTCAGAGTAAAGGAGAGTATAGAAGTGAGCTAGTTCACCAAAGAGTCAAGAATGGGAAGAGAGGAAATAGCTTGAGGTAATGGCTTGAGAAAGCACTGAGAGGAGTTATTAGAGGTAATGGTAAGGATAAAGAAGAAGGTTAGTTTTTTTTTTTTTTGTTTAAGGCATAGTGAGAAATGGAAAGATAAATTATTATGAATGAATCAAGAATTTTAGAACTCTTGAACATGGAAGAGGAACACTTGATGATAAAGTCAAGGACTATGACCATTTGTCAAGTGGAGAATGGCTCTTTTTCTTGTCAATTTGACTCAGTTCCCTGTATAACTTAGAAATTTATATTTATCAAAGAAATTTGCTATGAAAATCCCTTCCTCCCAATTACCTGCTTCATTATAATTTTAATTTTATTGCTTTTGTTTGTGAAAAAAACCTTTTAATGATATATATAATCAAAGCTGTCTATTTTACCTCCTGTGATCTCTACTTCCTGCTTGGTTACAAACTCTTCCTACTTATAGATTGAACAGGTAATTTTTTCCTTGCTCCATTAATTTGTCTATGATGTGATTCTTTTTTAAAATAATGAATCAATTTTTATTTTTTATTCAGTCCTCCTCCACTCGCCATACCATGAAAGGCATCATTCAGCAAAATATTTAGATGTCCTTTGTGTTCCCAATTCTTAGTTCATTCTCTGGAGGTGAACATTCAGAAGTTATTCTTCAAACAATAATTATGTAGCTATATATAATGTTCTGTAGGGTCTATTTGTCTCACTCTTCATTTTCTCATTTAGTTCCAAGTTTTTAAAAAAATATTAATTTGCTCATCATTTCTTATAGCCCATCACAGTTATATTTGTTTAGCTATTACCAACTGATGAACATTCCCTAGGTTTCTAGTTTTTTGCCACCACAAAGAGAGCTGCTATAAATATCTTGGAAATAGAAATTCTTTCCCTTTTTCCTGGATCTCCTTAGGAAACAGATCCAGAAAGAATATTGGTGGGTATAAGGACATATAGTTTTATAAATCTTTTTATATATACACATTTTTATTATAGCATTCTGGGTTTAATTCCAAACTGTTCTCCAAAATAGTTGGATCAGTTTACATTTCCACCTTAGTGGCTCCACTTTTCAACATCTGAGATCATTATTTATGTCTAAATCATGCATTCATGTAAAGCTTGTATATGGTATAAGAAGAGTTTTCTAGGCATGAGGGACAACCAGAGAAAACACTTTGAGTTGGAAGGTAAGAATGTCATGATTAAAGAAGAGCAAGGATGTCAGTGACACTCAATTGCAGTCTGTGGAGGTAGATGACATTTCAGAGGCAGGAAGGAGTCAGGTTATAAAGAGCTTGAAAAGCCAAACAAATGATTTTACATTTGGTCCTGGAGGCAAGTGAGCCCCTGGAGTTCAGTGAATATTATGGTCAGATATGCCAACTGTAAGATCAATTTGATAACCAAGTGAAGGATAAACCGGTATGTACGTTACCAGGCTATTATAATAGTCCAGGCACAAAGGGAAAGAGGTCTGTTTCAGGGTGGTTGAGATACCAGGATACCACCTACAATGTCGGACTGTGAAATTGAGATTTACTCCACCCTATTTATTCTTTAGAATTTTAGTCACCAGGAAGGTATACACCCCCACGTAAGGATTAAGTTTGGGGGAGGAAGGCCTATGACCCACGTGTGCTAGCAAATGGTAAATCAGAAACAGCTGAATCCCCCCCACCCCCGGCAGTCAAAAGTCAAGTTTAAGCTGCCATTGGTACATGTAAGACACAAGAAATGATACAAAGAACTGCCTTTATATTTTGCAATCACTTCCTATGAGTGGGTCTTTGCCTTGGAACTTGACTGTGGAGGAGCTCGGGCTTGAGATATCAGACTGCTTCTCCTTGGACTGCCACATGGTGAGTGAAAAGGCTGACTCCCTTCCCTTGGCTTTTCTGAGCCTCTGAAGAGGCCCATCATCTTGGAACTCCTTTTCCCTTGGCTTTCTAGAGTCACTAGCCTCTGGAGAGACCCCTCATCTTGGAGGAGGCCTCATGGCTGGAAGCTGTGTTGAATTTAATCCTCTCCCCCTCCCCCCTTCCTTCTCTGGCTGGGGCCTCCAAATTTCTGCCTAGTTCAGACCAGGCCAGAGCAGTTCTCTCTCTTTCTCTCTCTCATTTCCTTAAGTTCTTCCCTCTATTGTAAATAAACTACCATAAAAGCCATTCTGACTTGAGTAATTTATTGGGATTTAGTAATTAAATCACTGGTGACCAACTCAACTCAATTCAGTGCAACCATAAATTTTACCCCTAACAAGACTGAGTGACTAGGAGGGTAGTGCTACCCTCAACAGTAACTGAGAAATTAGGAAGAAGAGAAGCTTTTGGGGGAAAGAAAATGAGTTCAGTTTTTGACTTTCTCAGTTTAGATGTTTACAAGGAACCCAATTTGAGATGTCTAAAAGGTTGTGAGAGATTAGGTAGGTGGCTTAATGGATTGAGAACCAGGCCTAGAGACAGAAGGTTCTGGGTTTAAATTTGAACTTCCTGACTGGGAGTTCTAGGGAGATGACTCCCTAGCTGTGTGACCCTTGTGAAGTCCCTTGATCCCTATTGCCTAGCCCTTACCAGACTTCTGCCTTGGAACCAATATACAGTATTGATTCTAAGATAGAAGGTATGGGTTTAAAAACAAAAAACAAAATGCAGCTGGAGCCAAGCCAGAAGAGATATTAGGGCTAGGGGAACTGAAACAATTACCAAGTGAAAAAGTATGGGGAAAGAAGAGAAGAAGGTCTAATACAGTCATTGTGAGACCATCAAGGGTAGAAGGTGAAGAAGTTAGAAGAATTAGTAGTATCATGAAAATGAAGAGAGTAGTATCTCAGAAAAAAGATTGACTGACAGTGTCAAAGGTTGCAGGGGGAATGACTGAGGAAGAATGAGGAATGAGAAAAGATTAGTAAGATTTGGCAATTAAGACACCATAGGTAACTTTGGAAATAAAAGTTTCAATTGAAAAATGAGATCAGAAATCAGACTATGAATAATTAAGATGAAAGAGAAAAGGGAACATAGGCAACTGGTATAGATGGCTTTCTCAAGGAGTTTACCCACAAAAAAAGGAGAGATACAGGATATAGCTAGTGGGGATATTAAGTAAGGGAAGAATCAAGTAAATATTTTTTTAAAAATGTGTGAATGTGTGTGGCAAGGGCAAGTAGAAAGAAGGAAAATATCCAGTGGTTAGGAAGTAGTGGAAGATTAGTGAGATTAGGGATAATGGAAGATGGAATGGGACCACTTATGCATAGAGAAGACAAGAAGGGCCACCACTTGATGTGAAGTAGTGGTGAAGAAGAATATAATGGCAGAAAGCATCTGAGTGATAGGAGATATGGAACAAGGATGATGGAGTTTTCCATAATTTGTTATCATTGGGAGGGATTGACTAAGAGGGTGTGGGAAAATGCTAACTATTGAAGAATGAATCAAGGTAGAATAGCTGTGAGGTCCACTGATAAAAGCCAATCATTAAAAAGTTCAAGGTGGACTCTTGTGAGTTTGGCACAGCTTTCAATTGTCCACCTGCCATGTTGCTATTATCCTAGGAAGCATCTTAAGGCAGATGTGCAGGAATGTGGTATATTCTCAGGCAAGAGGCAGGAAATGCTATACATGACGGCTGACTTGTAGCAAAAAGGATGGTACTGTGGCCCTTAGGCTTTTATAATTCAAGGTATGAGGCAGGAGATAGTATGTCCCAGACCTGCCTTATGGCAAACACAATCAGGAGTCTACTAAAGAGAGATAATGGTGTGTCCTCCAGCTGCTTAGTGCCAACTTTAAACAGAGACTGTCTATGATGGCATATAAATAACTTCCACTAGCATAAAAATTTCCTAGTGGAACATTTCTGGAACTCAATCGTATCAGAAGATTACTGTATACTTTTTAAACTGTGTTTACAATATTGTATTACTTTACAAGATTTGGAGAATTTGGGCATTATTAATACTCTCTATTTCAGGACCGGAAGGAGAAAAGAATAAATATTACTTTAATAAAAATCTTAGCTGTAAAGATAAACACATTTTGTTTTGTTCTTTCAGTAGTTTTTTCAGCTATATCTGACTCTGTGACCCAATTTAGTGTTTTCTTGACAAAGATGTAGAGTTTGCCATTTCCTTCTCTAAATTTCTTTACAGATGAAGTACTGAGGTAAACAGAGTTGAGTGAGTTGCCCAGCCTCATCTAGTTAGTAAGGGTTTGAGGCCAGATTTGAACTCAGGAAGTTGAGTGATTCTGACTCTGTGATCAGCACTATATTCCCTGTGCCATTGACCTGCCTCATATTTTTTTTTAATCCATAAAAATCAAAGAACATTCCTGACTCTACCAACATGCCTTCTTCCCTCTTACATACAACACAAACAATCCTTACACAAAACCAGTACAACTTTCTCAATTCAATCAAATAAATTGCTATATTAAGCCTAAGTATATGCTACTAGGCATTAGAGTTAATGCACAAGCAAATAAGACCTGGTCCCCAGTGAAAAGAACTTATAGTCCAAGGAGGAGAAAACACTAACTGTAATACAATATGCAAAGCATATATACATACATACATACATATATATATATACACATATACATACACACACATATATATACACACACACACATATATACATACATGAGAGATGCATGGGATTTCTTACTTACCTAATGGGATGATCAGGAACCTCATATAGCCAAGCCAGTCAGGGGTTTTATGAGACAACTGTTCAACAAAAAGCCTCAATACAGCACTGAGATAGTTTTGAGCTCCTGCCACAGCAATTTTCACTGGGTTTGGTGGCTGAGAATTGCAGTTACAGCTGAAATACACAGAAATGAATCAACTAATTTTATTAAGCACTTAGTATGTTCCATATAGTATATTAAGAAGAATAAGTACTTTTTAGGGGTTTTACCAAAAATACTAGTTACTGATAATTTTATTTTTCTCAATTAATGAAAATGTATCTCTTTCCCCTCCCACTTTCTTTCCAACCTTGAAAAAGAGAAAAATAAAATCCTTGCAACAAAACATAAGTAAAACAAATACCCATATTGACCAATCCCCCCAAATTGTTTCAATCTACAATTTGAGTTCATCACTCCTATCAAGTTATGTTAATTATGTTATTTTTGAAATGTCTACAATTGTGGTTGGCCACTGACCTCATTGATCAGTGTTCCTAAATCTTTCAAATGTGACTGCTTTTTGCAGTTATTATTATTATTGTATAAAATGATTTCCTGGGTCTGCTCACTATATTTTGAATTATCAATTCATACAAGTCTTCCTAGGTTTCAATAAAATACCCTTCTGCTTCTACTTCATTGCTACCACAAAAATATATAAAAATTTTCTTCATTTATGTTTCTATTCAAATTTTGGCTTCATTGATTTTCTTTAACCCCAAACTTTTAAATTGTATATAACCAAAACCATCCATCTTACTCAATTTTCTCTATTTCATTTGGTAGTGAATCCAGATGATGATACAGTTCTGAAGGGCCACATGTATCATTTTCCCACATTAGAATGAAAACAGGTTATCCTTGTTTAGGCCCTTATGACTGTCCATTCTTACTTTTTTATGTTTCTGTTGATTCCTGAGTTTGTATTTTAAAGTTTCTACTCAGCTCTAGTCTTTTCACAAGAAATGACTGCAAGTCCTCTATTTCATTAGAAGACCATTTTCATGCTGTTTAGGATTATACTCAGTTTTGCAGGATAAGTTGTTAGTCTGTATCTTTTGCCTTCTGGCATGTTGTATTCCAAATTCCCCTCTCCTTAATAATTCCTGTGTATGAATGAAAAATTAACAGCTTGGCTTAAGAGGTATAAAATCAAACAACAGAATAAAAAGTAAAATAGAATTTCATGACACCATGAGACAGCAAGAAATATTATTTTATTTTTAAAAATTCAATTTATTATTTTTTAGCATTCTTTCCTTTTTAAATTTTGAGTTCCAAATTCTCCCTCTTATTCCTTACCCTACCTTCTGAGAAGGTAAGCAATATCAATTATACATATGAAATCAAACAAAACATTTTTATATAAAAGCAAGAAAAATAAAGTGAGAAAATTATCTCAGGGACAACTCAGGTTGGGGAACTGCAAGCTTTCGGTGTGCCCAAAATGTTTTGATCAATGGAAAAGTCTGAGAGCTGCCCTCCTGATCTAAGATATGCTGTTAGTCTCTGATTAGCACAACTCTGGTGAGCTTGCTTCTGGGTATAGCCCCAGAAGACTGCTGAAAGACTCAACCACTATTATTAGTCAGTTAGAAAGCTTTGATCATTTTGAAGATTGGATTTGGCTCTCCCCTAATTTTAACAATGAAGGTACTTAGCTCTTCCCTGATTGTGAAGATTTAAATTGTAACTCATGTCTATTTTTAGATTTTAATCCCCATAAATGTAAACACCCTACTTCAAAGTTAAGTATGGAGACCTGCCTATTTTTAGATTCAATCACAAAAAGTGCAAACACGGTACTTAAAAGTTAAGTATGAAGATCTGCCCATTTAGATTTACTCACCAAAAGTGCAAATAACCCACTTAATCATGAAGTGGGAGGTCTGTGACCCATGTGTGTGATAGTGGGTAACGAATCATAATCAACTAATTTCCTTCTGGGTAGTCCTAGAGCAGAGAGTTAGCTGTGATTGGTAGATGTGAAATTAGGGGAAGCGACACAAGAGAAAATGCCTTTAAAAGAGAGAGTGCTATACAGAGTTAGTGATTCTTGGAGTGGAGTTCAACTTGGACTTTCACTTCTGCTGGATGTGAATTCTTCATGCTTTTGAGTTTAGGCTGGTGAAGAGGGGCAGAAGGATCTGCTGACTGGACTGACACATGGAGAGTGAAAAAGCTGACTCCTAACTGCTGGCTTTTCTCTGAAGAGATCGGCCTCAGGAAAGACCTATGCTCTTGAGAAACTGTCCAGCTTTGCCGAGGTTGGCTGAAACTAATTCTCTTAGCTCGGAGGGGATAGGAGTAAATGACTTAGTGCTCAGGCAAGATATTCTATCTTATCCTCTCTCTGATTTTCTTCTTCATTCTTTCTGTATTTTGTAAATAAATCTCTTTGGAATTAATTAAATTCCTGGTGACCATTTTTAAATAATCAAGATCAACCCTTTAAAAATTAACCCCCGTTCCCCCCTTACATCATTCAGAATAACGTAACTTCAGGCTCTGTGTCATTCTGGCATTGAATAGGAAACCCTAATTTCATAATTGGGTCAGACTCATAGCTGCACCCTGCTTTTGCAACTTGGTCTTGGACCAATACACAGTCTATAGTTTGCAATAGCTCATTGTCCAGTAATGTAGAACCTTCTGATCCTTGCCCCAGGCACAGTTCCTCTTCTCAGTCTGCAATGAATCTGTTACCTAGCACTGGGTATGAATGTGTGGAGAGGAGGCTATTGGTTGTGATTTGTTCCTTTCTCTTATTAGGTCACACTGTGCTGGATAGAGATCTCATCTTGTTCTGGTATAGGCCCTGCTTCAGGTACCATACTGGAAGGCTCAATACATTGTGGCATGCTCCGGAGTAGATGCTGTCCTCACTATCTGAATTATCTCTGTGTTTACTTATGTGGACGTGGACTAGAAAAATAACAGATTTTTTTCTTGTCTATGAATAAGTCCTTGGACTTTTGTATTTTCTAGATCTTTGTGGAGGAGATGAGGCGGAGACTAAGCTATACTCCTTTCTTCTATTGTCTCATGTTAGCTGTTCTCACTAGAAATGTTTATAGACTGATTGCTTTCTACTAAGAGTCCATAAAATAACGTCATCGAAACATTATCAAAAATCCAATAATAGTATAAGATCATCATGATATATGTGTGTGTGTGTGTGTGTGTGTGTGTGTGTGTAGTACTTTCAAGTTTGCATCTGTATATATACATCTGCAAACTTGAAAGTACTATGTAAATGTCATCTTTTCTTGGACAGGGAGAAGTTACAATTCTGTATTAAGTAAAGAAATAAAGTAGTAGTAAAGAAAAGAAGTAAAAAAGGATCTGGGTTGAGATTCTTGCCTAGCTATGCAGTCCAGGGCAAGTCATTTAACTTTTCTCAACCTCAGTTTCCTTAATTACAAGTGGAGGACAATGACATTTACATTATTTTTCTCACAAGGCATAAAACAAAATCAAACAAAAGTAGCACTAAGGATAAATTATTATTATATTACACATTTGGAAGCAATGCATTTCACTACATAATGCAGTCAACTTAAAAATCAGAAATGTTACATTGTAATTTCAGCTCTTTGGCTATTTTACCTTGATACAAAGTTTCAGAGAGGGGTCTATATAAGTGCTGTGAGGTTTTAGCTCATCATCTGAAATAAGGGAGTGCAAATGTGCTAGAAACAAACTGCAAAAGAGAAACTATATGCATATATTTATGAATACAGATAAATATGGAACTGAGATCAGAATGCAGAGCTTCTGATCATTTTCATTATCACATAGCCTCCCTCTCTCTCTCTCTCTCTCTCTCTCTCTCTCTCTCTCTCTCTCAATACAGAGCCTCTCTTCTTTGGCTTCAAAACATTTTTCACTTGCTAATTCATTTTATGGGGCTCAAATATGTTTTTTCTTTACCTTTACCACACTGAACTCATAATTACTAAAGATATACTTATGGATACATTTAGATGTACAAAATTCTACTACAACAAAACAATTTAGGCATTCCATGGAGTTCATAACAGATTAGATCTGCATTTGTTTACAAAGGATGAAGTGGTCTTGTTTCCTAAGGATCTGATTGATTATTCTTCCTATGCCACAGTGAAGAATGATATTGTAGGGTCATTAAGTGACAATCTATAAGTATTTACTATGTGACAGATACAGCTAAATGCTGAGAATATAAAGAAAAAATGCAAAAATAGTCCCTTCTTCAAGGAGCTTACATACCATCGGAGGAGAAGACACATATGTAAACAGGTATATACAAGACACATACAGAGGTGGCAGCCTCAGAGAAGGTAATAGTAAATGACAAACTTGGAAAGGTCTCCTGCAGAATATGGTCCTTGAGCTGATTTTTGAAAGAAGTCAAGGATATTCTGAGATGGAGGTAAGGAAAAACAAGCATTCAGGTATGGAAAGACAGTAAGTGCTAATGTGCCAAAATGTAAGATGGAACAACACTGTGTGGGAGGAAAAACAAGCAGGCCAGTATGTGTGGAGGGGAATGATTATTCTCTGAAAAATGCAACAAGGAACTAATCTTTCAGTCATGCTTTTGAGGAGTACTTTTAAGGGTTGTAGCCAGAAATTTCTGCTATTGGTGATGCTCCAGCTGTTTTGGGGGAGATTTTCCAGAAAGAATGTGGGAAGGAATGAGAACTGATGATGAAACATAGTTGGCATCATTTGCTGTAGACTGGGGTTTATTTTCAGGATAGTAGTAGTCACTCTATTTTCCTGATTGGTAGTGTTGCTACTATGCTCAGGAGTGTGCTTTGATGAACCTTAGCAGAAAAAAAATCACTGCCACTACACGTCTGAAAGCATGTATTTTGTAGTAAGGAATGAAACTTGTGAGAATGATTGTCTACAGATTTCTTACTATTTTAAAAGGGAAGCAAAAATATCACTACTATTTATGAAATAAGTTTATGGCAAGATTATGGAAATGATGATAAGTAACAGAATAGCCAATGCTTTAGACTGAAGCAATTCCTACACATTAAAATAGATTTTTAAAAGCTGATATACTTAGTTCAAAGTTGATGAAAGAAAGAATTTTTAGAACTTACTATCTCTGGATCCTTGAGACAATAGTACTGAAAGCTGCCTGTATATCTGCTGAAGAACATGTGCAGACCACTGGGAGAGTGTGTTTTTGCAAGACATCTGAAAGGAACTAAGATTAAACGAGATTATACATATACATACACACACACACACACATACACACACATATACATACACACATGAGGGTGTGTATATATATACATAAAATCTTATTTATATCAAGCTATACAAATGTAATCTCACATATAGATATAAAATCTTGTGTGTGCATAAATACACACATGAATAATGCTTGTCAGAAAATTTTCACTCACAGTCGCTCCCCACAAGGTCCTCTAGAGGATGGTCTTAATTGATCTAACTTCTTTTATCACAGACATAATCAACACAATTCTTTTTTCAAATTTATTATCTTCAAAAGGGCAAAAAAAAAAAACAACCTAGAAGCAAACTTCATCAAAGGAAAATGAACCAACTATAATTTTGCTTTGAGTTTTGATTAGATTTAATTAAATTTAGAAAGTTCTAATTATGATTACCAATTCTCAAATTGAAAAAAAAAACACTACTGTGTTTAGGAACCTATGATAGGTATAACGAAGGATACAAAGGTATATAAGACACAGTAAGCCCTAAGCCTCAAGGAACTTATAGTTTAGTAGCTGACATATAAATGAATTTTCTTTATATTGTATATTTTTGGGGTGTTTTAATTCTAATTTTCAAGCGAATGTAGGTTCCTTGAGGCCAAGAATTGTTTCATTTGTGTCTTTGTATGCCTAGCTCTTAAACATATACATTTGATGATTGTTGAAATTAATCAGAGGCAATGATGAAGATAATGAAAGGCAATTTAGAAGTTATCCAATCCATGACATGACAAATGAATGGATAGCTTTATATAACATCCTTGACAAAAAGGTACACAGAATCCTGACAAAGAAGCATGTTAAGGGTAGGTCAGTTTCTGATGGCTAGAAATTTGGCTGGGCTGAAGAAGATTTACATTGTATATAGTATGAGTAAAATAGTACTGAAGAGCTGCCTGAATTATCTGCTAAAGAACATGTGCAGACCACTGGGAGAGTGTGTTTTTGCAATACATCTGAAATGAACTAAGATTAATTGAGATTATACATATACATACATACACACATACATACACACACACATGAAGGCGTGTCTATATACATGAAATTTTATTTATATTAACATATACAAATGTAACCTCATATATAGATATAAAATCTTGTGTGTCTATAAATACACACACAAATAATGCTTGTAGGAAAATTTTCATTCACAGTCTCTCACCACAAGGTCAGTTAGAGACCATAAACTATGCAGATAGCATTGTTAGGAATTACCACACCAGAAGAAGCTGTAAATATTTTCTTTCTTATCATTCTCTACCTCAGAGCAATTTCTAATTTAGAAGGAAGAAAGAATAAAATGATACAGATAATATTGGCTTTCTCCTTACCTGTCCTTGCCAGTCAGAAGTATTAACAAGAATTATATTTTCAGGTAGCTGGTCATCAGAAATTAAGATATGATTTAATTGGTCATATACTGTTTTTCTTGGGATCTATTAAAAAAGACAATAAAAATGTTACAATTAAGCTTTTCTTTTTTCTTTTTTTTTAAGGGTTAAAAGTTGACAACATCTAACAAAATTAGTACCTTGGACAAAGAAATTTCTAGGACAAAAATTTCTAATTTATAGGCAAAATGACACAGAAGATGTTCAAATATTCAGAAGGATTACTTTATAAACCCATATGGATAATGTGCAAGGCACTTTCTCTTTGTGCCTCAATTGTCTTATCTGTAAAATGGGGAGTCTGGACTAGATCTATAAATCTCTTCATACCAGTAAATCTATGGTGTTATGTCTGACAAAGGTAAATGCAGGAAATTGATTTTTTCCTTCTTCCTTAGGTGTTTGTGTTTTGGGGCTGGTTTTCTTCCTGTACAGCTGAATATGCTTTGTAAGGAAATTTACATTTAAAATTCCACCTTTGTTATGATTTGGCTAGATATATAACGGTTCTTATCACACTGTACATAGGAAGCAATCTATCAGTCTTCAAAAGACATTGAGATACCCTAGATTATCTGATGCTAATCTACATTTAAAGTAGCTCTTGAGTTTTGACTTTCTTTTTAACTGGAATTTCTTTCCAATAAAGCCATTTTATTTTGAAAGAAAAATCACATAATTGGCTGGAGCTTTTCTTCCATTGAGGAATTTAGCTGAGACCTCCAAAAATGTAACCCAGGAAATTAACTGGGTAAGGATAAAAGGACTTCTGGCTGGGCTTTATGATAAGCATTTTCTAGCTAGTGGTAAATTCCAGAGCATATCCCCCTACTATTTGCTGATTAATTTATAGATTGGCCTGATGTAAATTTTCTCTTTTTGCTGTCTGATATATAAACCTATTTGTTCTCTGTTTGCCTGCCAAGAGATTTACAAGTTTATCTTTGAAATGTAAATCTTGCCTTTTAAAAAAGAATAATAACAATTTCCGTTTAAAAAACCCTGGAAAAATGTTCTTAATAAATCAGTTAAATTAAAAAAAAAAACACCTTTAACTTTGGTCATAAGAAGTGATACTACGTAATGATTCCATGGTAGAAGAGTGATAAAAGCTAGGCAATTGGAGTTAAGTGACTTGCCCAAGGTCACACAGCTAGAAAGTGTCTGAGGCCAAACAGTCCCTAGGCTTAGCTTTCTATCCAAAGCACCCAACCCAACTTTCCTTTTTTTAGCTATAAATTACAATTATATCCTTCTTGCTGACATAACTAAAGAACTCTAGAAAATCTATTAAGAGCTCAAAAGCCATTTAGATACCATGAGTCTATGCAGTGACCATATAAATGCAGTTATTAAAATGTATACATGTTGAAAAGTATGATTGACATCTATTAATAAATACTTTGATATTTTCATTTTGATGTAACTCTAAATTTAGGAAAGAAGGAAGTTTAATAACATCCAAATAGCAAATTCCATTTATTGTAGTCATTTAGTCATAAGCTTTCTTGTTACACTTTCTGTAGCCAAGTGAATGGGTCAATTTATGCCTTCTTCCTCCCAACTCAAAGGAAAAGATGGATCTATAGGCTAAATTATTTTAACCTGCAAATGGTTCCTAGTATCTGGTGAGCGCTCATTATCCAGACTGTTAGCTCTTTCATTCTGTGGCCTCACAGGCTGCCTTTCCTTCAGTGAAGTGCTTCGACCACGCCGCCCAGTCTGCTTTCCCTCTGACCTGCAGAGTTAGTAAACGACATTATTTGAGGGATTTGATCATAGGAAGTAGTTGTTCAGGGAGTGCCCTGAACTGAGAAATGACATTGATGTGTTCAAATACTTTCCATTAGAATCATCAAACACTTTCCCACCTATGTCAGGCAAAGGTTTTAATGCTGAAAAGACACGAAATGGATGCACTTATTAAAAATGTCTCCTTTTTGCTTTCACCCCAAATTATCTCCCCTACAGGAAAATGTCAAGAATTGAATGAAAATAGATAAATATTGTACTGCAAAGTAATTATATATTAGCTTGACAAAAGAAGAGTCAGTGAAGACAGAAATGTCAATAAAACTACAACAACTACTATATTCAAATAATAAAAAGACAACCTACTGTTTAACAGATATAATTTCTGAGAATAATTCCCAGATATTTTGATTATAGTAAAAAGTAAAACAAAAACAAAAATTAGGGTCACCTCAACCTTAGTTTATTTAAATTGGTCCGTAGTACTTGAATCAAAAGACAATTAATAAAAGCTAACTGGCCTTTAAAAGATTCCTGGAAAAAGGTGAACTAACTCTGAGATATGTATATTAAAGAGTAAAATACTTTTGAAAGCACACTGGAATTCTATGACTGTATGTAATTTTGTCAGTACGAGTACTGCTCTCTACAATGCAGATGACTTTCAAGAAAACAGCTGAAATTCTACATTTTGCTTTAAAAAATGCTGGCTTATAATATGACAATACAGAATATTTTATTAAAGATAAGAAAAATATTCAGAGGCAAAAATATAAAGGAAAACGTTACTTGTCTGTATAAAAATATCAACAATGAAATCCCCAAAGAAACAGTTCAGAGGTCAGTTTTATTTAATATTTTTTATAGATTGCAATTAAACATTAAAATTTTTATATTAAAATTATAAGACAGTTCCTCAAGCAAATTCAAACTTGTATACCACTGTCAGATCTTCTAAAACTTTAAGGATCCAACCATTATGGATTTAAGGATTTAACAATTATGGATTCTCCCTCAATTCTTGATTTTAATAGACAAAACTCAGGAGTACCTATGGCTGAAAATTTTGTCACCTTATGGCTAGTGTGAAGAGGAGCTCCTATAAACTTTGACAGGCTAATGAGCAACAATAAGAAGCTAGCCCTTAGGAAAAAAGGTAGAGTATAGAGTCTGTCATTGTGACCATATTTAAAGCCTATTTTGACAGGCCTTTCCAGAACTACTGCTCTACTGGTATAGCATTAGAGAACAAAGATTTATTTCCACATCAATATGAGATATTTGGAATAGACCTTAGAGAAAGGACTATTAGATTAACTTTTTAAAAACTGATATTATTATATTCCTCTATTCCTTAAGATGAGGTTTCTTCTAATTTTGGCAATATTTTACTAATATTACTATCTGTATTTGAGTTGTTTTGTTGCTTCTCTATAATGACTTAATTTACATTTTTGTAATCATTGTTTTACTTCATTGTCATTACACAATGAGGGTGGATTGAGGGAGGTGGTAGTCAGAAGCAAAACAGACCTTTGAAGAGAAGGTAAAAGAGGAAAAAGAAAAGGATAAACAAGGGAAAATAGGATTGAGGGAAATACACAAATTAATCATAACTGTGAATATAAATGAATTGGGAATATAAATGGAATAATGTCGTCCAAAAAATAGAAGTAAAAAAATGAATGGATTAAAAAAAAGAATTCAACAATCTGTTGTTTATAATAAAGGCACTTGAAATAGAAAGATGCAGAGTAAAATTAAGGGACTAGAACAGAAATTATTTTGCTTAAGCTAACTAATTTAACAAAAACCAGAGGTAACAATCATGATATTAAGGTAAAACAAAAGCAAAAATAGTTCTAATTAAAAGAAAAAAAAGAAAAAAATGTTGAAAGCTACCAAAGACATATTCTTTTATTTATTTTTTTAAATGTTCAAACATTATTTATTGGAAACAAATATCATTTTCTATTCCTTCCCCTCCTCCCGCCACCTTGCCCATAGGTGATACACGATTCCACTGGGTATCACATGTCCTTGATCTGAACCCATTTCCATGTTGGTGATATTTGCATTAGAGTGTTCATTTAGAGTCTCTCCTCAGACATGTCCCCTCAACCCCTGTAGTCAAGCAGTTGCTTTTCCTCAGTGTTTTTACTCCCACAGTTTGTCCTCTGCTTGTGGATAGTGTTTTTTTCTCCTAGATCCCTGCAGATTGTTCTTTGAATTGACACTAATGGAGAAGTCCATTACGTTCAATTGTACCACAGTATATCAGTCTCTGTGTATAATGTCTTCCTGGTTCTGCTCCTTTCGCTCTACATCAATTCCTGGAGATTATTCCAGTCTCCATGGAATTCCTCCACTTTATTATTCCATTTAGCACAAAAGTCTTTCTTTCTTTCTTTCTCTTTCTTTCTTTCTTTCTTTTTTTCTTTTTCTTTCCTTCCTTCCTTCCTTCCTTCCTTCCTTCCTTCCTTCCTTCCTTCCTTCCTTCCTTCCTTCCTTCCTCCCTTTTTTTCCCTTTTCCCCTCTTTCCATTCTTTTAAAAAAAAATCCCTCTGTGCAGGACAAAAATGAAGCAGTCCCTGCCCTCAAGAAATTGCAATATATCAGGGGGAGACACCATGTTCAGCATTACAGAAATCTGCCCCAAATCAGTGCTAAGGCATTTGGGGACAGAAATGAAGGTTTCTCAGGTGGAAGAACAACCCAGGCGGAGAGAACAGTCTCTGCAAAGACCCAGAGATGGGAGAACGGAGGTCAGGTGTGACAAACAGCAAAAGGCCAAGTGAACTGGACTAGACTGGACAGCCATGCTCATGAAGAGGAATGATGTATAATGAGGCTGGGAGGCTGGCTTAGAGATTGAGGCTGTAAATGGCTTTAGAGGCCAAACAGAGGAGTTTAAATTGGATCCTCCAAGTCGAGAGGGAGCCAGTGTAGGTGACTAAGTAGAGGAGTGACATGCATCCCTTCCTTCTCTTTCCAACTTCCCCAAATAGGGAGTTTTCCCCAAAGAGAGTCCTGGTTTCCTCGCTTGGTAGTTCGTGATCTCTTTTTCCTTCTCCAATTTCAGGGGGTCCTTTTGGCTTTTATGAGGGGTTTGATCGTTGAAAACAATTGCCACATACATACTTGACAATTTGGTGTATTATTTCCTCTGTCGAGTAGATGGGACAGCCCTCTGAAAGAGGGAAGGGAAAGGACCCTGGGAAAAATTAGGGCGATGGTTTAAAAAAAAGACAATAATAAGAATTTATTTTAGTATCTCTAGTATGGAGGGCTTGTTGTGCCCTCTGAGGGCAGCTCTCCATCCTCTGACACCCACCTGACACCCAGCTCTCACTTGTGGCTCCCAGTAGCTGCTAGCATGTGGCAGCGGCCACACTCCGGGCAATGGCTTTGACAGGCCGGCTAAACCTTGTGAGGGTAGCCATCAGGTCATCGACCCCTGGAGAACCAGGGCTTTGCTCATCCAGCATGTGAAGACTGTTTCGGCGGAACAGACGGAAGAAACCAATAAGAAGGTTCAACAGCTGAGAGGATGACGCAGCAAAGCACTGTGGATGTGCTGGAGGAACTGTAGGGCATGTTGGAGCACAAAGGACAGCTTGGTCATCCAATGCAGCTGAGGAAGTCTCCAGGTGTAACGACTTTTCTTGCCACTGGACCCAGGCTTCCAACGCCAAGAGAGTGGGACTGTCTCTGTGCAACAACTTTTCCACTTAAATCTCCTTCACGCACAAGTGTCTTTGTGCACAATCATCTATACACCATAGATGGAAAATGCACAAAGACAATCGTCATCCTCGGTTACCGAGAGACTACTACCATTCCATTACCAACATATATGACAATTTGTTCAGCCATTCGCCAATTGAAGAGCATTCTCTCATTTTCCAATTTTTTGCCACCACAAAGAGCACAGATATGAATATTCTTGTACAAGTCTTTTTCTAATTTTCTTTTTGGGGTACAAACCCAGCAGTGCTATGGCTGGATCAAAGGGCAGACAATCCTTTTTCACCCTTTGAGCATACTTCCAAATTGCCCTCCAGAATGACTGGATCAATTCACAACCTCCACCAGCAATGAATTAATGTCCCAACTTTGCCACATCCCCTCCAGCATTCATTACTTTCCTTTGCTGTCATGTTAGCCAATCTGCTAGGTGTGAGGTGATACCTCAGAGTTGTTTTGATTTGCATATCTCTGATTATAAGAAATTTAGAACACTTTTTCATGTGTTTATTAATAGTTTTGATTTCATTAACTGAAAACTGCCTATTCATGTCCCTAGCCCATTTATCAATTAGAGAACGGCCTGATTCTTTTTGTACAATTGATTTAGCTCTTTGTAAATTTGAGCAATTAAACTTTTGTCAAAGGTTTTTGTTATGAAGATTGTTTCCCAATTTGTTACTTCCCTTCTGATTTTAGTTACATTGGTTTTGTTTGTACAAAAACTTTTTATTTGATGTAGTCAAAATTATTGATTTTACATTTTGTGAATCTAAGTCTTCCTTGGTTTTAAAATCTTTCCATTCCCAAAGGTCTGACATGTATACTATTCTGTTTGCCTAATTTACTTATAATTTCCTTCTTTATGTTCAAGACATTCACCCATTCTGCATTTATCTTGGTGTAGGGTATGAGGTATTGATCCAATCCTAATCTCTCTCACAGACTGAGAGGGGCAGAGTAAAGATGGCGGCTTAGAAGCAGCAAAAGTTCAGACCTCTGAAAACCCTCCTTTACCGATCACAAACTGAATGTTCCTAGGGGCCTGAAATTCAAACTTAACAACAGGACAGAGCCGGGGAACCCTCTTCTGGACTCAAATCACAAGGTATGCCCCCCAAAAGCCAGAATCCGAGAATACTTGGGTCTAAGAGGAAGGCAGAGGGAAGGTCCCAGGATCCCTCCCCCCCAACCCAGAGGGTGGTGCCCCCAGCGGCAGCGGGAACCTCTGGGTGGGCAAAGGTGCTGGTTTGGAGGGTCTACCTTGTGAGCAGCGGGGCACCAGGCTCGGGGCAACCAGCGTGGACAGCGGGGAGGAAGCCAGGGAGAGACCAGGGAGGTGGTTGGGTCCTTCCATCTGGCTCCAGTCTCACCAGGAGGTTTTTGCCTTGGGGCACATCCAGACCAATCCAGTTGAACCTAATCCCATCAGGACACTTCAGAGCTCAGGGAGGCCAGGACCCCTCACCCCCTTGAGTGCAGGGCCTCCCACAAGGACAGGAACCTCGGGGCGGGCAAAGGCCCTGGGGAACTTTGAGGAAAGCAGAGAAGCAGCTGGAGAGAACTGGAGAGAGCCTGGGGGGCCCAGCCTCCAGGAGTCTTAGGCCTCATAACATATACAGCCCAACCCAGTTGACTTTAATCTGATCAAAAGCCTCCAGAGGACAGGGAAGCTAACATTCCTCTCCTAGAAATTGTACCAAGAGATCTGACAAACCTCCAAGAGGGGAGACTGACAGCCCTAAAACAAAAAAAAAAAGAGAGGAGCAAGAGCACAGACAAATACGGGGAGCAAAGAAGGGGTATACTCGAGCAAACAACAGAATCTCTCCCACATTGTCTTCTAATTTATCCAATAGTTTTTTTTTTATCAAATAGTGGATTTTTGTCCCCAAAGCTGGGATCTTTGGGTTTGTCATAGACTGTCTTGCTGAGGTCACTTACCCCAAGTCTATTCCACTGATCCTCCTTTCTGTCTCTTAGCCAGTATCTACTTGTTTTGATGACCACTGCTTTATAGTATAGATTGAGATCTGAGACTGCAAGTCCTCCTTCCTTTGCAGTTTTTTTTTCATGATTTCCCTGGATATCCTTGATCTTTTGTACTTCCAAATGAACTTTGTTATGGTTTTTTTCTAATTCAGTAAAGAAGTTTTTTGGTAGTTCAACGGGTATGGCACTAAATAAGTAAATTTGGGTAAGATTGTCATTTTAATTATGTTAGCTCGTCCGACCCATGAGCAATGTTTTTCCAATTGTTTAGATCTAGTTTTAACTGTGTGGAGAGTACTTTGTAGTTGTGTTCATATAGTTCCTGTGTTTGTCTCGGCAGATAGATTCCTATGTATTTTACATTGTCTAGGGTGATTTTAAATGGTATTTCTCTTTCTAATTCTTGCTGCTGAAATGGGTTAGAAATATATAGAAATGCTGATGACTTATGTGGGTTTATATTGTATCCTGCAACTTTGCTAAAGTTGTTGATTATTTCAAATAGCTGTTTGGTTGATTCTCTAGGATTCGCTAAGTAAACCATCATATCATCCGCAAAGAATGATAGCTTGGTCTTTTCATTGCCAATTTTAATACCTTCAATTTCTTTTTCTTCTCTAATTGCTACTGCTAGTGTTTCTAGTACAATGTTAAATAATAAAGGTGATAATTGGCATCCTTGTTTCAATTCTGATTTTACTGGGAAGGCTTCTAGTTTATCCCTATTGAAGATGATGTTTGCTGATGGTTTTAGATA